>NC_045629.1:42760597-43385597 GCF_009829155.1 Mustela erminea | reverse complement strand
AAGTTTTCCTGGAGTTTTTATCTGGGATGCAATCTTAGCTTCATTCCCTTCTAACTGACATTGTCAATAAATTACAACATTACTGATATATTTTCTAGGGCTAATGTTGCAGGAACAGTTAAAACGTTAGACAAAAGTGGTAAAATGTTTTAAACACCGTGAATCAGTTAAAAGCATCTGCCCAGATCTTTTCAACTCTTCATTTGTTTCTTTCGTATAAATCATTTACATCTCCTTTGCTTTGGTAAAGGGGAATCAGTAATTTACCAATTAAATTTTCTTTATTCCCATTATTCCTGAATCTGTGTTAAGCTATTGAACTAGCAATGTTTCACTTTTACATGAAAATGAATTCCTAAAATGCGGTGGTGTTTATCCTGAAACACAAGGCAGAACATATGAAATGATAAGATCCAGATGATTTTACAAATTATAAATATGTATAATTCATAATGGTGAAACATACAGCCCTCAGAACCATGCTAACCCTTTATCCTGCAAAGCAGAGGAAAAGCCTTTATAATTTAGAGATGTGATCACCTGTTGATTTTTCTAATGGGTGGTTTTGGCCTTTTAGAGATCTACCAACCTGCTTCTTTGACTTGGAAGCTAGAGGCTGGAAGTAGCATAAAATGTACAGAGAAGCCCAATTTAAGATCTTGGCTATCTTCCATCAGGAAAGGTATTATATAGGGACCTTTCTTCCTATGGATTTTCTTTTCTTTTTTAAAAATTTTATTTATTTATTTGACAGAGACACAGGGAGAGAGGGAACACAAGCAGGGGGAGTGGGAGAGGGAGAAGCAGGTTTCCACTGAGCGGGGAACTTGATAGGACCCTGGGATCCTGACCTGAGCCGAGGGCAGACACTTGAGGCCTGAGCCACCCACACGTCCGCCCCCCACCCCCCATGGATTTTCTTATTACTCACACAGAAACTAGAAGGACAATAATTGGGTGGATTCTATAGTTGTGGTGAGTATGTTGGACTTTGAATCAGACAGACCAGGACTGGAGTCCTAATTCCGTAATCACAGGCTGTGTGACTTGGGCAAAAGGTAAAACTTTTGTTTTCTCTCTATAAGATGGAATCTACTTTGTGAACATGTAAAGATTAAGTGAGAAAGCATATTTTTAAACTGATAAACCTATTACTTAGCCATCAGAAAGGACGAATACCCATCATTTGCATCGACATGGATGGGACTGGAGGGGATTATGCTGAGTGAAATAAGTCGAGCAAAGAAAGTCAATTATCATATGGTTTCACTTATATGTGGAGCATAAGGAATAGCATGGAAGACATTAGGAGAAGGAAGTGAAAATGAAGAAGGTGGGGAATTCAGAGGAGGAGATGAACCATGAGAGACTATGGACCCCGGGAAACAAACTGAGGGTTTCAGGGAGGAGGCGGTGGGGGGACCGGTTAGCCCGGAGATGGGTTTCACGGAACACTGGGTGTTGTGGGCTAATGATGAATCATGGAGCACTACATCGGGAACTAATGAAGTACTGTACGGTGACTAACACAATATAATAATAAAAAACAAACAAACTGATAAACCAATATGCCATGAGCATAGTTGTATTATTATTGCTGAGAAAGGATGACTAAAAGTGATACATATATATACTTTAAAAAAACACTTTCTAATGGGGCACTGAGTGGTTTAATTGGTTAAGCATCTGCCTTTGACTCAGGTCATGATCCCACCTCCTGCGCGATCAAGCCCCCGTCTTCCCTCCTCCATTGTGCTCCCTGCTTCTCCCCCCTGCCTCCCCCACCCCTGCTCCTGCATATGCATGCTCTTTCTTTCTCTCAAGTAAACAAATAGAATCTTTAGAAACCACATTATAGATTTAAAAGTTTTTTTTTACATACATTATTTAAAAGTTTCTAAAGAAGCAAACTCCTTTTAGAGCAGTGCTGGTGAGAGTCTTGTCATTGATTTCAGGAAGTGAAACATACAAGGGAAGATACTTGATTTTACAGAGCGAGGTCATTTTATTTAACTAACGGGTGGGCCGAGGTGTTGTGAATTTGCGAAGTGCCTAGCTTCAGCTGATCTCATTTCCTTATACAGTTATGTTGGCTGTGAGACAAAGGAGAAGGATTTTTCCTAGACCTGTGATCCACTGAGTAGGCTAAACCATTGGCATATGAGGAGATGGTTTCCCTTTTGAAGTTCTCAAGATAAATGAGGCTTAGAGCCCTCTGGGCTTCTTAAGAGATTCGAGAAGCAAGTCCATCTAGACAGCTGGTTGTGCTCTTGCTCTTTCCCTGCGTTATGCACACCTAGACACAAATGGAAAGCACAACACAGCTCAGGAGAAGCCCAGAAGTGAGTATCAGAAGGTCAACAGAATCGGGATCAAGAGTGACACATTTGACACAAAAGTGACATTGATTCTCCAATGTGAATTTCCAGAGTGACTGAACGATGGAAATCAGAAGTCAGTCTAAAGGACAACCTGACTTAAGAAATCTAGGGCTATTGGATTTTATTGTTTAATTGCAAACCTCATTATAAGTGAAAGAAATAACTTGCTTTATAGGCAAATCTCTTCTCAGAATTGTGAAGAGAATTGTGAAGGACTTGTTTGTGTTTGGCAGCGGGGGAGACGACTACTGGTCGTTTCATGCAGACTTTGAAGAGGACCCTTGAATTTCAGAAGCAGGCACTGCCAGATTACATCTTTGGCTACACCTTCTGAGTTCTTTCTTTCTTTCTCTTCGGGCTGGTTATCAGTGACTGCTTCATTGCTCAGAAGTAACGCCCTGCACTCTGTGTTTGAGATGGAATTTACAAATATTTGTTAATTGTGTCTTCTAGGCAGACACTATGCTAAATGTCAGGTGTATAAAATATGGCAAAGCTGTCTTGATGTCATGGAGCGCAAACTCCAGGGGCAGTTGGATCCATAGAAAGTTTGTCCACTTAAATTTCTTTTTGTCTCTAATTTATTACTCTGCATTCAAAAATTCAGACACCTGCTTGGAGATGTATTGGGTGTGGAATGGCTTCTTTTGGTACAAACCCACTTCTTTTCTGTAGTGAATATAATGATAACTTTTATGACAGCTGATGGCTCCTGAGAATCAATAAAGCCAGTTGATGGTTAATGTTTGACCGAAGGTGAGGGGAGAGGCTGGGCCAACAGCTGTGCACAGGGAGTGTTCTCCGGGGAGATTCTCAAGCCCCAGCAAGAGTCTCAACAGCTGAATGGAAGAAAATAACTTTTAAAACCATTTTGTTATTTACTTACAGAAAGGTAAGTGTCGGCATGTCTTAACTATGTTGTTAAGGTACTTCTTCAAGAATGACAAAATAGATGGTGAAGGCAGAGTACTTAAGAAGTTGCTGGATAAATTTATTTCCTCGAAGGGTGCTATGTGACTGCGAAGGGAAGGATAGTTTATTCTTGGTGTGACAAGTTTTACCTATGGAGCACAGTATCTTTTTTGGTTTCTTTTCACTAGTCTTCCCAATTTATAAATTTATTTAATGAAATGGCTTCTTGGATCAAGGTTGACAGTGGGATTAAAGGAAAGATGGAATTTGGGGATGTTGAAATGAGTGTTACATCCATTCCTTGCTATTAAAATCTAGAAGTGCCTAGTGCTAAGATGCCCTGGGGCCCTGGATTCTAGAAATCAGAGCTGGAATCTCATTCCTACAAAGTGTCATCTCTCAGATGTGGTATTCAACAAATGAGCATTCTATCTACTTCTCAGAGAATGCGATACAATTTAGGGTTGTTAGGACTGTCTCGGACTCAATGGGGGAGGGGAAATGCATAGGAGAAAAGAAACCCTTTCTTTAAAGTACTGGATGTAAGAACTGAAACCAGAGAGATAGACCTGCCTTCCTACTTGGGAGAGCAAAACTTGCTGTGTGTGTTGGTCAGCTTTTGGTGGATATTCCATCCACTGACAAGTGATCATTTTGAGATGTCAAGTTGTGTATAGCTCATTGTGTCTTCAAAGCTCCAGCTTCTGCCTCGGTCTTGGTTGTTTATTTATTATGGGTGACCTTTTGGAGACAGATGCTCTCTGCCATGGGGTGGGGGGTTCCTCAGCTGTAGATTGGAAGGATGATGCATTCTTTCAAATTTTCTTGATTTAATTTTCTTTAAAAACTTAGATGGCATGTGAAAAATAGTTTAAAAGAAAAAGAAAACACATTTAGGTGACAAGGAAAATGGACAATATTCAGCTCTCACCAGGAAATGAAGTATCTTTTGCTGAGTGAGGGTTTATTGCAGACTTCAGGGTGTAGAGTTTATGAGTCTTCAGGGTTGGGCAGATGGGTTAGGCCAGTTTCATCATTTAGTGGCCAGTGGACACTGAATTGCTTAAGCTCCCTGGACCTTAATTTTCTCATCTATGAAATGGAGATACTTGCCTAACCAAGCAGTTATGAGAATAAATTAAATATGCTTGTAAAAAGTTCAGTATATTGCTTTCATGGGGTAGATGTTCAATGAATGTTAGCTCCCCTCACCTTTAGAAAGTTCAAGTGTTAGGGGTGCATGGGTGGCTCAGTTGGCGAAGCGTCAGACTCTTGATTTCAGCTCAGGTCATGATCTCAGAGTCATGAGGAGATGGAGATTTTGTTTTCTCCAGCTTACATTGTTGTAAGAATTCAATATATAATACATATAACATAGAAAATATGTGTTAATTTGACTAGTTATGTTATCAGTAAGGCTTCCTGTCAATCGTAGACTATTAGATGTTAAGATTTTGGAGAGTCAGAAGTATATGCAGACTTTTGAGTGCACAGGGGTTTAGTGCCCCTAACTCGTGAGTTGTATAAGGGTCAACTGGATAAGTCCTCTGATGAGGTGTGGGTGTGGCGTCCTTTGAAACTTACCTAGATGACTCCTGGGAAAAGTCATTGCTGTTCAAGATGAGGGTTGCATTTCCTGTTCCTCCTCCCTTCTTCCTCTTTTTTTTTTTTTGAAGATATTTTTCATTTACTTTAGAAAGCCAGAGAGAGCATGCTTGTGAATGAGAGTTGAGGCAGAGGGAGAAGATGGGAATCCTCAAGCAGACTTCCTGCAAAATTAGGAGCTCAACAAACTCCAGGACCATGAGATCATGATCTGAGCTGAAACCAAGAGTGGGATGCTCAACTGACTGAGCCACCTGGGCACCCATTTTTCCTCTCTTTTATAAAAAGCAAAATATATGCAGGCAGAAACTAAACTTCCTAATCTGTTGTCAAAAGAACTTTCTGGGAAAGAGAATGTGCTCCCACTTTTCTTCCATGTTAAGAGAGATGACTCTGAGACAGAAAGCTGAGCATGAATCATCGTGTCCCTTTCTCCAAAGGCCTATATACAGGTGCTTAAATGGGTCTTAGTTTACATGGATAGGCATATATAGATTTAATTTTTGGCATAAGATTGGATTCATTCAGAAATCTCTTATCTCAAACTTAGACTGGGGCTCATTCTGTGGTCTACTCATTGATTCAACAAGAGAAAGGTACCTCAGTTTATTACAGAAATATCTATCTATCTATTTGTTACTTGTGAGAACAAACAGAAATGTTTATGGAGGTACACTAAATATTAATGTAATAAAAACATATATACTTAATGGTTGAAGTTGATTTTTCACTTAAGCATATATAACAGCCCAAGATCTACCTGGTTATTGTGTATATGGCACAAAGAAAACTCAATTTCTCTTAAAAGATTCTGGAAGACTCACATACTGTGAATCCTCTCATCCATGATAGTCTGAATAAATAACTTCTTACCACACTTTAATTATCTTCAAACATTAAGACTTGTGTTCTTGCAAAAGACAAAGAGCAGTCAAAATGGTAGATTTGCGCCCTTCAAGAATGTTTAAACTAAGGATGAGCACCTCTTCCTCAGAGGAGCGTTCTGTGCTTGGTTTCTGCAGTCAGACTGACACCCTGTCCTCAAAGTCTCTGAGCTCAGTTTCCTTTCTGTAGGATGACAACAGTACATACCTTACAGGACTGTTGTACTGTTTAAATGAAATAAGTTGTCCAAGGTGCTTAACTTGGTACATGCTCATAAAATACTAGCTAATTAAAAATTTTTTTTTCAACTATACAAAGCTAAGTCATGAGTGAAGTATCATAGGGGCATGGTGTTCTTTATGGAGATAGGATTAAATTTATATTTCTTTGATTCTCTTGCCCATCCCAGTAGTCAGTTGTGATCTAACTACAGAGATTGGAAACTGAACCTGTCACACTGCACGACTGCACATTTTTGTCAGGAGAATCCTTGTCTCTGGGCTACTTTATAAATGAGCTAGTATTACAGCAAGTGTCTGGGGATTTTGTTTTGTTTTGTTTTTAATCTCTGTATCTAAACCTGATGGGATGAAATCTAATTCAGATTCACCTCATACTGATTTTCTAAGGACAGAATGTGTGATTTTATTATCTTGACAAAATGCTGATCTGTATGCTTTATAAGTCAAAATAACTATTGTATAATACATGAGGAAACCCTTTGTAAAAAATAATTAAGCCATCTTTTATGAGAAATAGTAATTCCCGTCTTCCTCTTTAGGCCAGGGAAGGCCCTTATGATGCTCTGACGTGTGGAGGAAAGCAAATTCTTCCCTCGCTTCCTCCTGGGGTTTCTGAGGTGTAAATCTGGACACCAGAGGGAATTCAGCACTGACATCCTTGCTGCCAGGCTGCTTGAGATGTCAGGGAAACACCACCCCTAGATAGCTACCTAGTCCCATGAGGGCACCTCCTTCCCTTGACCTCCCCCAACTATCATTTTGTTCAGGGTTGGGCACTCTGTGTGGTTCTGAGGGGAGCTTCCCCTTCCCTCACTCACTTCCAGGGAGTGTTGGGTGGAATGAAATCTAGCCAGGAATAAGCTTAAACACAGGTCTCAAAATATTCCTTAGATCTCCTTTTTTTCTTTAATAAGAATAATTATGGTAGTAATTTGTACTTAAATTGATCATATAGATTTAAAACTTTATAAGTCCTGTTGGTGAGGGGGCCTGCATGTAACTCTCATGAGCTTGTTCATCTGACCTTGAACCTATCGATACAACAAATAATCACCCTCAGTTCTGTATGTGTGTAAATCCAGATTTGCATATACCAAAAAACTGGCACATCTGTATTACAAAAGCTTAGTGAGAGACTTACATTTATGTGTTGGGGTGGGGGACCCCCTTCCCTACTTGTCTTCCTTTCTCCAAAACCAGTCTGAAATGTAAGACAGCAGCCTTGCTTTTATGCCTGCCTGTTTATTTCTAGCTTATTAATGGCCACTTTAATTGGGTCTCTAATTTGTCAAGAGTGCAAATCGGTCAGATCTTCCTGTGATTTTTCTAAACCGTAAGAGATGTAATTGGTGCCAGAGATTTGCGAGTGAGACCCAAAAGATAGGCATGATTGATTTGAACATTACTTGATGAACAACGGTGTGAGCAGGCTTTTTAATCTGATCTTTATTCCTATCTGGCCTTGCTTTATAATTTATGCTGATGTTAGCAATATACAGTGCAGAGGTACAATAAAGGGTGCACAGGGTATGTAGTGTTGTTTGGTCCTGGTGGTATTATGAATTCTAGTCACATCCCCTCCTGCCCACATCACCTATGATATTTGAAAACAAATTTTCTAGCCCTGTCCTCCTGCACCTTCTTTGTTCTTTGGAAATGCATAGTTCAACCTTCGAGCAGGGTAAATTACTTGAATTCAAAGCCCTTAATGCCTTCTATTTTTTTTTTTTTAAAGGATGAGAGATGACTACGTCTTTTTAAGGTTTGCCTATCATTGAGCTTTTTGCAACGGGGAGAAAAAAAATCAATGCTTGTGTGTTGAGTTATTGAAGGTTTAGAGACCTGGGATGTAGGAATTCCATGTCCTTACTCAGATAAATGGGGAAATGACTAGAGTGTCTAAGAATGCCTCTTGGAGGAATTGGAACCCAGCAGGAGAATTAATCAAGCTTTGAGGGGACCCCTGAGATGCCATGGGCACTGCATGTGTGATAACTGAACACAGGCCTGTCTCTGGCCACCTCTATCCTGCAAGGGCGGTGCCTTGCTCACTCAAAACCAGACTTCCTTGGGGTAAGAGTTCGCTAGGGCTGGCATAACAAAGTACCACAGGTGGGGGTGGCTTGAACAACAAGAATATGTTGTCTCACAGTTCTGGAGGCCAGACGGCCAAAGTCAAGGTGTTATGTTCTGGGGGTTATGAGGGTCTGTTTGTGGCCCCTCCATTCTGCTTATAGATGGCCGTCTTCCCCCATGGGTCCACATTGTCTTCCCTCCCGGTGTGTCTCTGTGTCCAAATTTCTCCTCCTCAGTGGGGAGTCGGTTTGTCTCTCTCCCTCTGCCCCACTGTTCATGCTCTCTCTCTCTTTCAAATCAGTCAATCAAACCTTTTAAAAAAATGGGTTTCCTGGGTGGCTCAGTTGTTGAAACACTTGGCTCTTGATTTCTGCTCAGGTCATGATCCCAGAGTCGTGAAACTAAGCCCTATGTTGGGCTCCACGCTGAGTGTGGAGTCTGCTTGAGATCCTCTCCCTCCTTCTCCCTCTGCTTCTCCTCTACTCACATTCTCTCTCCTTAAAGAAAAAAAAAAAACACCAGAAAGAAAAAAAAAGAAAGAAAAAAGAGAAATTTTTTGAATTTTTGGAAGGTGTGTAATGGATAAAGTGATACCAGATGTCTTGTTATTTTTATGAATAAGAGCACAGGTGTAGAACTAGCCAGGCAAATTTCTCAACTTCTTTGATCCTCACCTTTTGATTTTTGCTCTCTAAGAGGCAGATGTTTCCATAGTCCCTGGTTCATAGGGTTTTCATGAGAAATCAGTAAGGTAACACACAGAGAAGTCGCAGCAGGTGCCAGGCAAGTCGTTTTTAGTAAGTGTGAGCTGCTTCTGTGCTGTTGTTCAGGCTGGACCCAGATGCAGGGTGCGGGGAGATGTGTGTTTTGTGGGCTGTGGTGAATCAGGGCATCAGCCCGAAGCAGCAAGGCCAGCAGCCCTGACTGTGTATTTGTCAGTGGTCCACGGTTAAAAGCAAGTGCTGGTGGCTTTTCAAAATTCCTTCCCCACCCCCCAAAAAACCTTTGACCTGTGTTGCTAAGGATGTGCTTGGCCTCTCAGATAGTTGCCATAGAAACTGTCTGAATTCAGTCCTTGTGCCTCAGGGAAACCCCAACAAATAACACAAATTCCTAGCAGATGGTTGTATCAACCATTTCAGGGAGTTCAGATAAAACGTCACTCCATTATCTAGAAACGTGCTCCAGTCCTTTTCCAAGTGGTGCTGGGGACGAAATCCACCAAGTGTGTGTGGCTTGGTCGTTTTAGGAGGTTTCAGTTGTAAGCTGTGCTTTCCCTCCAGCAATACTAGGATCCAGGATGTGACACCCATTAGTGGAATGATGTCCATGCAAAGAGGAAATAGAGGCAAGGCCTGTCTAAGAGGCTAAAATTCCCTTCAGGCATAATCCCCGCATTAGTGTGGTTTGCCCGTATGCCTGGAGATGAAGGCTTTGCCTCACTGCTTCACTGGGCCATGAGGACATTGCCGTGAAGGCTGCTTCTTGGGTTGTCTCATTGTCAGGGCCACCGACAGCCAGGGACTGTGGAGGAGACATTCCGTAGGACAATGTTCAAAGTTCTGGCGAAGCACATGGGGGTGGCAGAATGAATTTTTATTTAACAAACACTGTTCCAAACAGGAACTCATTGAACCCCATAAATCTCACAGGGAGGCACCCTGATCATCCCTGCTTAAGGATGAGCAGATACAAGTCTGTGAGGGAGCCAGCTGGTCGAACTCCGGGGTCCGTGCTCCCAACAGTGGTTCTGTGCTGTAGAATGGTCTGCACATGAATCAAGGAAGCCTAGGTATGGAGGTGGAAAAAGCAATCACCACCATTTCCCCCTGGAAACCTCTCTGTGAGGGATGAGACTAACTGTAAATGACCAAATAAAGGAGAAGTGCATTGCTATGTTCACTTTTCTGATTCCTTAAAACATCCCAGATGGTGGCCTGAGCATCTGACTAAAATAAGGCATTCGTTTTATTTGTATGTGTTTTTCTATCGTTCAGTGTATATGTCTTTGGGATATTAAAAGCACTGAAAAATCAGTTCCAGGAGAGATGATATGTATCAACCAGTTCTTAACCTGTTAACTGCACAGAAATCTGTTAGTGTATTTAAAAGAGAAGCGACCCTTTTCATCGACAATAAAAATCTGTGACTTTGCATCAAAACAAATCTTTAAATCTCAAATTAGTTTCCTTGAACATTTTATGTTTATTCTGGAAGCTCTTAAAGATTGGGTAAATCCATAGGCTATCTCTGTTAGATAATTAAAATGTTTTAGAATTTAACAAACATCTGTGAGGGCTTAATATACGCAAGGCATCGCATGACAAGCTGTGAGAGGGTCAAAAAACTTTTTAAAATAAGGCCTCTGCCTTGAAGGATTTTGCTTTCTAGCACAGGTGATAACACAGATACATAAATAAATGTTTTTTAAAAAATGCCGGTATGAGGGGCTTCGAGAGGAAGACCCTTGTGGCTGGAAATCAGCAAAGATTTCATGAAGGAAGTAGGATTTGGTTTCTAACTCCTTGAAGGCAGACTCTGTATGCCTTATTTGGTTATCCCACGGCTTAGCACAGAGAAGCTTTTTATAATAATTCAATGATTTGAAATCAACGAACAAGTTGTTGGACCCAGGAGGTAAGGTATGACAAGTAGTACGCATAGAAGTGAGGAGGGACAAGCTCAGTCCAACTTCCTGATGCAAATATTGATGGTGCATCTCTTCCAGCTGGCCCTGTGCTGGGTGGGGTAGGCAGCAAGTGTCAAAGCAGGGAGACAGGAAGGCTCAGGGTGCAGAGTCCATCTGGGTAGACTGAGCTACTGAGCGCGGGGAGGGAGTGGAAGACTGGAAGAGTAAGTTGGGGACCAGTATTTGAAAGCTTAAGAAGAATGAGCCCCAAATGTGCCATGAAGTGTCTCTATTCCTACTTCTCTTGGAAGCTAATCACGTGCATTTTGCAAGGTCAAAACAAACAAAACAAAAACAAGTTAGACTGAATAATTTCTTCATTTACATATTTCGTATTGCAGTATGCTAGAGCCTGGCATTGTTATTTATTTCCATGTGTCTCCCTACCACATCAGCCGTCGAAAGCAGTAGAAAAATGTCTTGTTTGTGTTGAAGATAATGAGCCAATTCTAAAATGATATTTGAACACAACAACCAAATTAATTCTGTTGCAAAAGCTAATTTCTAAACATTCACAGAATTTATGAATCTGACTGTCCTTAAGGATTTTAACCCTAGCTCTTCCTTAAAATATTTAGAGAACCTTGGGAAAGGATGCTTCATAGACTTAGCAGGTAGAAGCAATATATACATTTTACATATCTGTTTCTCTGTGCCTACATCCATATCTCTGCAGCTCCCACACTATGTACAGTAGCATAGAAAGAGTTCAAAGAGGTTTGGGTCTTTGGGATCTGACAGGTCTGGCTGGAAGCAAGACAAGGTCCCTGCCTACTTAGGTACTGGGTGAATCACTTAACCTTGAACCTCCATGTCCCTCTGTATAAAATAAGTATAACATTTCCTAACTCATTGTTTCTGTGAGAAACTGACACATTTATTATTGAGCAATTGGTATGTATTTTCTGTTTGAGGAAACTGAGGCACGGGGAAATTAAGTGGTATAACCATGGCAGCACAGCTAGTGAAAGGCAGAGCTGGGTTTCTGGTCCAGGCTTTCTGACTCAGAATCCACTGACCATATACTATTTGCAAAGGCCCCTCCCCATATCTATCTCATAGCTGATACTTAATAAATGCTTTATTTCTATCTTTATCTCCTAGGGCATTTGTGGCATTTGTGCAGCTAAAACAGGATGAACTTTTTCAAGTACAAATATAAGCTATCCAAATGCAAAGAATTAAAAAAATTTCAAGGGCTACATTTTTAGAGTGGTTTGAATTTCAGTAACCATTTACCACTTTTTCATGCTGATTTTATCAATAAGTTAAAGGAGGGCATATTTTGCATGGGGCACTGGGTGTTATACACAGATAATGAATCTTGGAACACTACATCAAAAGCTAATGATGTATAGTGACTAATAAAACATAATAAAAAAAAATTCAATGTAGAAAAATGTAAAAAAAAAGAAAGAAAAAGATGAAACAGGATTGTCCTTAATCCCTAGAGATAATGAAGTGATTGGAATTTTAGTGAAATGAGTGCATTTCTCATTTTGTCGATTTTTGGTATTGTTTTGGCAGTCCAGTATCATGACAGGCAATAACCTTGCTTTATAGGCCATGTAGAAAATTTATATCAGAGCTTAAAATCAGTTAGTCATGAGGTATCTCAGGGTGAAAGTTGTAATTTCTAAAAACCGTGAAGCCTCAAGAAAGAAAAAAATAATACCGAGCAGAAAAGAATAAGGACAGAATTTGGATTCTTATTTGGTTATTTGGTTGTTTTTGGAGTATACAAAGTGCGCTTTTTCCTTAGGGGTATTGCCTAGTTAACAACAATGTTTAGAAGACCAAAGTCTGGCTGGTGAGTCTTTGAATGAAGGACTCTGAACATTCTTGGGTTCTTTCTACTTGAGGAATCTCATGTATTTGCAGCTTTGCATCAGAACCTCTAAAATGTTAATATCTAGTTATTCTGGCATTTGCCAAAACACATTAGTTCTCATGTGTATAATAAAAGTAAAGACTTTACTTCTTTTCTATCATTTAAGACCTGTAAATGGAGAAGATTATAATAAAGTGAAGCAGTTAAAGAAATGGAATTACCATGAGCTTCCTTTGAGACTTGTGGGTTCCTGTGCATGAGGTATCGTGAAGCTTCTGGAAGACTGGGTTATTCCCTAAAAAGAAGAAGCTGTCTTATAACTGGATATTGTCCAGTGATCCTTTCTGGCTGGAAAGATGTGATTTTAACAGACTAGTAACTAATTGCTTTTAATCTCTGGTTTATTCACAGGAGTTTCAGTACAGAAAACCACAATGATGCAAGCCCAACTGAATTGCCTGTGTCTCCTTATGCTTTATTTGGTAAGATGTTCGTTATTTAGTTACTAGAGTATTTTCTGATGTTTTCTATCTCATATCAGGGAAACAATAATTATTATGACTTAAAAAAAGTCTGTCAAAATTAAATTGTATACAAAGGACCCGTAGTTTGTCCTAATGTGGTATTTACAGTGAAATGGCTACAAGTCATATGTCTATCCTTCAACCAGGGCGGTACTTTTTCTCAGCTCTTAAAAGCCAGTACCATTTAATGGGCCAGATTTAAAACAAATCTAAATCATACTTAGACCTTCATGTACAGCTGAGAGAACTAGAAAGAAAAGTATACTGAAGCATAAATTAGTATTTGTATAAGTGTATTTGTATATATAGTCTGTGTATGTATGTGTATATTAGTTTATTTCCCTTAATCTTGGCTTTTTTTTTTTTTTTTTACTTTGACCATGAAAAAGTACCACTGAAATATTAAGAAAAGCATTTTCTCTATTTCCAACCCTGTTCTGCTCTGTGCTTTTCTTCCCATATATGGTTTGGAGTTTTCTGGTCAGAGTTGTCTTTAGCCGTTTGTGGAGCCAACCCTCTCAATGACAGGCTTCTACAGGTTAGAGCTGGATGGAACCTGGAGAGACCCAGCCCTCAATCTTGGGTAGATAGTGAGGTGCCAACTTTGTTTTATTCATCAGGCTCACAAAGATCATATACTTGCCCAACAATCCATTGTGTTATGAAGCAAGCTTATGGGGAAGGATTTGGTTCTCTTAGAAGGAAGTTACTAGATCCTCACATCTCAAATCATGGCTCCTTTCTTCTGGGACCCCAAAATAACATTGAATTCTGAGTTCCTGAGAGCCCTCTAGAGCCCTCGCTGTTTAGAATATTTATAGAATGAAATAGAGCCAATCTCATAAACCTAGCAGAGCCTTCCTCCTGGGGATGGGGCAGGGAGCTACAGTTCACATTTTATGAACAAAGTGCCTCCGCACAGACCTGGGGCTCAAAGCTTGTCACTAGGACTGTATAAGGATGAGGTCAAACATCCCCTCTTGACTTCTCTCCCTTCTCATCCCTCAAATGTCCTTTCCTATCTGTATTATCACAGCGTAGTAGTGAAGTCAGTCCTGGGTACAAAACGGACACTGCCACTTCCCATGATAGGAGCTTGGGTGAGTAACTTAAGCTCTGAACCTCAGTTTTCTGCCCTGTGAAATGAATCTAATAAGAGTACTTGCCTTATTGGTTGTTGTGGCAATTAAATGAGACAATGCATTTATAAAGCCCTTGGATCAGTAGCAGGCACAGTCTAAGCACTGGAAAAATATTGACTATTATTATTATTGGCTGTTACTATTATTACTATAGCATTTTACCTTTATTTTTTTTTTAAAGTAGACTTCACACCCAGCATGGAGCCCAATGGGGACTTGAACTCATGACTTTGAAATCAAGATCTGAGCGGAGATCAAAAGTCAAACACTTAACTGACTGAGTCACCCAAGTCCCCCGTACTGCAGCATTTTAAATAGTCAGTGTCTACACTCATATGGACTTTGACTTCCATGAGGAGGACTATCTTTTCATCATGTTTTGTAGCCTCATTACATAGCACCATGCCAGGGGTAGGGTAGAAATTCAATACATAATTATGGACTTATATTAGGAAACAATGAGATCTAGGAGAAGATTCTGTCACAATAATTTGATATTAGTGGGCTTATCTTGTCTGAGAATGGGACATGCGTGTTTTTTTTTTCCTGAATGAAAGATGGGATGTGATTTTTCCTTTTCTCTAATCTCAACGCAGTGGGACTTCTACCCAGAGAAAGAAATAGTGTCCAAAGCCCCGCTGGCAGCAAGAGCCTTTCCCCGGACATAGCCATGTGCGCATATGTGTCTGGTGGTGGGAAGTGGGGGGGGGGTGCTAGCTGTGGGGTGGGATCATAGGGGCATTAGGATGGAGTCACTTCTCTCTCCTGCCTCCACTCATCCCCGCTTCCAAGCCCTCTCATATGAAGACCGGAAGTCTAGTTGGAGCTTTCCTTCAGCATAAGGCTTTATTCAGCAGAGATAGCGATGTAAAATGATTGCCAGTCTTTTATCCCATACTCCCAGTGTCTCTCCTGTTCTTTTCTGAGCACTGGTTTCCACAGGGGTGAGAAACACTGCATGAATATATTGCAAGGGCACTAAAGAGAAAGCGAGTGAGTGATCTGGGCTTGGGAAAGGGTGCTGAATAGGGAGGCAGAGAAACCCAGGAGAA
The DNA here is from genome assembly GCF_009829155.1 of Mustela erminea. NCBI lineage: Eukaryota > Metazoa > Chordata > Mammalia > Carnivora > Mustelidae > Mustela > Mustela erminea. The sequence goes on along the minus strand of NC_045629.1, from coordinate 43,370,258 downwards.
GCCACCTACTTTAGAGTTTTGCCTGGGACTATACTTTTTCTAGAAGGAAGAAGAGTTTGGTGGCATAAATACTTTCTAATCCCTGCAGAGAAGTCTTGCTGGAGAGTGTGATGAGGACGGCTACCAGACAGGCAGCTCTGGCAGCCGCGTGTGTCCTTTGCCGGCCAGGAAAGCAGGGTAACAGTGTGGCTCAGAGTTGGGGCTTGGTGGTTCAGCAGAGCTGGTTTCATCCCACATTATCTGTCTCTGCTGTGGGACTTCTCTGGAGATACTCAGAATCGGAAGAAACGATATGTGTGTGTGTGGCGGGGGTGGGGGGGTTGTCTAGCCGCATAACTGTTGCACAGGAACCATTAAGAAGTGTCCGTTCCATTCCCTTGCCTTCCTCCGATCTCTTTGTGCAAGATGGTGGGCATTATCCCTCCAGCTCCTGCACAGACCCTCTTTTTCTTTCACAAGCTCCCCCCACACCATCCTTCCCAGTTCTGGCAGTATGACTTGATGACTCATGACACACGCAGGCGCAGTTTGAAATCTTTATAGCTCAGATAGCCACGTTAATGACAAGAAGGGAGATTTGCTGCCCTGTTACAAGAACTCAACTTTGAACCTTGCCACTGAGAGAGACTGACTAATGCGGGTTCCGTCCGGATGCCCTTGCGGACTGGTGTGAACTGCTGAATGACTGGCCCTTGCTGACGTGAGCCGAAAGCTGACGAAGGCAGTTTGCTGTTAACTAGTGGCCTCACAGGAAGGGCCATCCTTGTCTTGTACCAACCGTGGCAGTGCCTGGACATCTGTCCCCAGCTCTTGTGTCCCGCCCTCCAGAGGTGTGGAAAAGAAGTACAGGGAAGAAAGAGACCCCAGAGCACGATAGTCCCTAAAAGGAGTTATGAGCCAGAAGTCTATAAAATTATTTTGTCAGTTAGGAATGCTTTTGGTATAGGCAACAGGAAGTTCAGCTTTGGAGCAGCTCTAGTAAGGAGAGTTCGTTTCCCTCAGATAACAAGAAGCCTCAAGTGGGCAGCCCAAGGTGGGTTCTGCATTTCTGTGATATTACCAGGGACTTGAGCTTCTTTCTCTTGGCTCCCCCACTATTTGAGCTGGTTTGTCCCCTCATGGTTTCATGAGGACCACCACAGCCATAGACATGAGGTCCGTTGTCTGAGCAAGAGCAACAGGGAAGGGGGTGGCAAATTCAGCCACATCTGTCCTTCTTCATTGGGAAAATAAAAACTTGACCAACCCTCCCCACCCCCCGCCCCATAGCAGCTGTCACCTTTTGTTTCATGAACCAAAACTGGGTCATTTGGCTGCCCTGATAGCTGCAGGGGAGTCTGGAAAAGAGACCTCTTGGCTTTTCAAGGGAGGGGAAACAAGCATCAGGTATGGGTGCCGAGTCCCTCATTCTAGAGGGTGTTCTCTGTGGGTGGGTTGATGGCTGGCTGAGCGCCCCCGTGTGCTGCCTGTCATGTTCAGCTTCACTGTAGAGCGACAGTTGTGGTAGGAGATGGAGCGTGGCAGGGGCTGCTGTGGTAAGTTCCCCATCCTCCTGGGCTGGGAATGGTGAGAGTGATGCCCCTGTATTCCTGCCAGGTTGTCCTGGCCATTTTTTGCTCTCTTTGGTGGGTGGTGGGGCATGGTGGCTGAGAGCACCCATAGCAGAGTCATAGGTTCGAATCCTGCTTCCTGTCTCTACCTTGGCAAATTGCTTCACCTCGCAGCGTCTTAGTCTCATCGCCTGTAAAACAGAGCTAACAGTAAGAATGTGTCCCCAGCCTGTTGTAGGATTAACTGCTTAGGACTGATCAGGCATAGCACATACCAATTTCTCTTCTCCCTGTCCCAGCTACCACATACTGCTACTCCAGCCTGGATTTGGGGGTCTGCAGAGTCTGCTTGCCTGTCAAGTTCAGGGGCTTTGGGCTTTAGAAACATCGTAGGGCTACTGCTTGAAGTAAACGTTTTGTTCTCTCTCTTTTTTTTTTCCTTCCTATATGAGTATAAATTGTTAATCAAATGTTAAAGCTGTGTTTCTTGAAGTCACAGTTCAAATTCAGATTCAGATTTGATTAAAATCTACCATGGAACAGTGTGCTGAGTAAGCACTGGGCTTAACACATCTACATATTTTTCTCCCTTATAAATTCAGTTGTTCTTGAAGTGACTGTGAACTGTAGGGTGCTGGCAATCTGCCAGAAATGTTCTTATAAACTAACAGGAGTAGAGGAGAGGGGATTGAAGGAGCTGGTATAAAGCTGTTGGGTATGTAGAAGGCAGAGTGGCATTGTGGGAAGATAGAAACTTCTTTTCCGTCAGATCCCTGTGTGTGTGTGCCCCATCAGCCACTTATAGAATTTATTTTGGGCAAGTAACCTCACTTCCATGAGCCTCACTTGTAACATGGGAGCATTAATATTCTCCCCACAGGGTGATTGCTGGAACGGTCGAATGAGAAAAACAGTACAAGGCTCATGGCAAGCCCTCTTGACATCGTAGAAGCTCAGTAATACCCCAAATCTCTTTCTACCTGTTTTGACTATATTTTGCATTGTTTTGAGCTAGGTTAGAATCGTGTGTTTCCTGTATCAGTCCTGGAAGCAAGAGGCATGTGTCTATTCATAAGGACGGCTATGCCAATTATCTCTTTATCGTTCCTTTTTTTTTTTTTTTTTTTTTAACAGACAACTGGATATAGCCAAGAGAGGAAGTTTAGTGGACCCCTGGAACCCATGACCTTCTCTATTTTTGAAGGCCAAGAAGCAAGTCAAGTCATATTCCAGGTAATGGCTCCTCTTGATCACTGTTATCTTGATTTTATAGGCTCTCACAGTGGACTTTACTCCTTAATCTACTGTATAGCAGGAAATAAAATAGAGGCATGGCAGATCTCATTATAAAGAATGATTTCAGAAGCTCAGTTAAACAGAGAGATGGGTGACCTTGGTCTTGTGAGAGGTTGTGCATGGCATTCTCATTCAGACTTCTTCAGTTGTGTCTCGGGGGAGTGCTCCTATCCCTGGGGTGGGGAGCTTGGTGCCTCTAGGTTCTGCCTCTCCCCTAGGGTGGGAGGGGAATGGCCATCTGACTATCTGTCTATCCAATGAGGATGCTGCTTAGAGCACTGGAAGAAGCATGTTCTTTGGAGTAGCCCTGGAATGGTAGCTTTTCCTTACTTGCTCCTCTGAACCCATCCCTGGGCCCTTGCCTGTGGGTTGACCATGCTGGGAGGTGGTTATCTCCTATAGTCAGAAAACTGAGAAAAGCATTAGATTGAGGGGTGGCCTGTAGATTGGAGTAAGATACCCCAGCTTTCAAGGACACTGAAAAAATCCTGGAAATATAATGGGGAGAGAGAAGAACATACTCCTGAATTTACCAGAAGTTTGCTGGGAAGTCCACTTGGACTTGGAATGGTTGAAGATGGTTTGATGAGCCTTTGGGGGTGTGCCCATGACCTCCACCCAAGGTACTGTGGGAGCAATGGAGGGTTGCTGGACTACCTCTTAAGGGGGATGCCTTCAGTTAATGGCCAAGTGTTTGTCTTGTTGGGCAGTTCTGTGTACAGAGGAGAGACTGAAGCCTGTCTCATTCCCTTCTTTTTTTTTATTATTATTTAAAAAAAATTTTTTTTTAAAAGATTTTATTTATTTGACAGAGAGAGATCACAAGTAGGCAGAGAGGCAGGCAGAGAGAGAGGAGGAAGCAGGCACCCTGCTGAGCAGAGAGCCCGATGTGGGACTCGATCCCAGGACCCTGATAATGACCTGAGCCGAAGGCAGCGGCTTAACCCACTGAGCCACCCAGGCGCCCCGCCTCATTCCCTTCTTTCATTTGGTACCAGGTTAGTGCCGGGGGCCCCAGAGTGCCTCTGTCCACCTGGCCCTGTAGTGTATTACAGAGGCCTTGACCTCTCCACTCAGGGAAGTCATGCACTGAGGGAATAGCCAATGCTTCGAGAGCTCTGGAGTCTGAGAGGAATTCACTTGCTGAGGAAGGGAGAGAAGAGGAGCTCAACAGAGGCACCGCATGGACACCTGCTCTGTGCTGCCAGAGGGAAAAGCACGTACTGAGGATGGGGAGTATCAAATAGGCGTTCTGTGAGCACAGGTCCACGTTCTAGGGAACGGAATCAGGACCGCAATGCCCCAGTCGCGAACCTCACAGACCTAGTACCTGGCTGGATAGCATGATTTCAGTCTCTAAGGATCCCATCCCTTGGGCTGCTTTTCTTCCTTCTTGGTTCTTTTTCCATTGGCCACTTTACAAAGTCTATCTCTTTTTGGCCAGAAATGATAGCCCAGTTACCATGGCTGAATGTTTCCTATTTATGGGTGAGTGTGTCGGAGTAGAGGAGTAGGAGATGAAGGGGATTTCCTTACGAAGATCTCAGAATCTCTGCATTAGAAAAGACCAAGGAGACTTTTGGTACCAACTACTTGTTTTACAGATAGGGAAACTGAGGCTTAAATAAGTTAACAGCAGAGCTGAGGTTAGAACACACCATGCCCTGTCCATCTTTGTATGTGGAGAGGATGCAGCAAACCCAGCCATGGTAAGATGTGTTTCGAACTCCTCTTTACAGTGGTGGGGGCAGTGGTACAGATCCCCTCATTTCACACCAGTATTCTTGCCTGGAGTTTGGGAGACACAAAGCCAGCTCATTGCCCTATGAGACTGGTCCTTGGGTTAGTAAGAGATCTTAAAAAACAAAACAAAACAAAAGAACTAAACAGCCACAGACGTCCTTCATTGAGGATTTACAACTAACTCCAGCTCAGTATTCTAGGGGTTTCCAGATCATAAGATAGCATAATATAAATCTGAGCTAGGTCATTTTTTTCCTCTTTCTAATGAGATTTAGCTTATACATCATAACGTTTACCTTTTCAAATGCACAAATCATTGATTTTTAATATATCACAAAGATGTGCAACCATTAACACTATCTGGTTCTAGAACATTTTCATCAGCCTCAGAGTAACAGTCCCCATTTTCCTCTCTTCCTCGCCCCTGGCAAACACAAATCTACTTTCAGTACCTGTAGATTTGCTTATCTGGACATTTAATGTAAATAGAATCATACATGTGGACTTTTTGTGTGGTTTCTTTTCCTTAGCATGTTTTCAAAGTTCATCCATATCATAGCAGGTTTTAATACTTCATTCCCTTTTTGTAGCTGAATAATATTCCATTGTATGGAAATATACCACATTTTGAATAGCCATTTATCAATTAATGGACATTTCTGGCTATTCTGAATAATGCTATTATGGACAATCATATACAACTTTTTGTGAGGACATTTTTTCAACTCTCTTGGATATATACCTAGGAGTGGAATTGCTGGATCACAGTTAACTCAATGCTTAACTTTTTAAAGAACCGTGAAACTGTTCTTCAAAGCAACTGAACTATTTTACATTCTTGCCAGCATTGTTTACAAGTTCAAATTTCTCTACATCCTTGCCAATGTTTGTTTTTATCTGTGGTTTTTAAAAAAGGTTTTATTTATTTGATAGAGATCGCAAGTAGACAGAGAGGCAGGCGGGGTAGGGGGATGAGAAGCAGGCTCCCCGCCAAGCAGAGAGCCTGATGTGGGGCTCAATCCCAGGACCCTGGGATCATGACTTGAGCCGAAGGCAGAGACTTTAAACCACTGAGCCACCCAGGTGCCACTTTATCTGTGTTTTTTAATTACAGCTATCCTCATGGGGGTAAAATAGTATTATTTTTGTCTTTGCGGTTTGGGTTTGCATTTCCCTAATGACTAATGATGTTGAATATCTTCTCATGTGCTTAGTAATGCTATATAATTGTTTTTATATGTGGCTAGATTCAGTTTGCTAGTTGAAGATTTTTGCATTTATATTCATAAGAAATATTGGCCTGCAGTTTTATTGGGTTATCTCCTGATTTGCATATCAGGATGATAATGTCCTCCTAGAGTGAATTGGGACATATCCTTTACTTTTTGGTAACATTTGTGAAGATTTGGTATTAATTTTTCTTTATGTGTTAAGTAGAATTTGCCAGTAAAGCCAACTGATACTGGGCTTTCTTTTGTGTAAAGTTTTTTTGATTACTAATTCAATCTCTTGTTACAGTTTTATTTAGATTTCCTATTTATTTTTTACTCAGTTTTGATAGTTTCTGCTTGCCTAAGAATTCATCCATTTCACTGAGGTTGTCTCATTTGTGGGGAAATAATTACTTATATTCTCATTAATCCTTTTTAGCTCCATAAGGTAGGTAGCAATGTCCCCTTTTACATTCCCAATTTCATTTATTTCAATCTTCGTTTTTTTTTCTCATTTTTAATTATTGTTAAAGTTTTATTTGTTTTATATATATATAGAGAGAGAATGTAAGCAGGGGGATAGGCAGAGGGAGAGGGAGATTCAAGCAGACTCCTCTCTGAGTTCAGAGCCTGATGTGGGGTCTAATCTCAGGACACTGAGATCATGACCTGAGCTGAGTTGGTTGCTTAACGAACTAAGCTGCTCAGGTACCCCTATATTGGAGATTTTCAATGCCCCTAGGGTTATCTTACAATCCAGATGAACTCTTTAAGTATTTTAGTCAGCTTCTTGTTTGTGTCAACTTTTATCACTGCCTCAGGCAACTGCAATTTTAAACAATTGCTGATGATTATTTCTGACAAATTTCCCAAGAGAAAAACTGTTTGTAGTGAGTGAACTGTTTGTAGTGAGGTCAGATAAAGACAAGACCTTTGAGTAGGTGTTTCCAGGGAACTCTGGATAGGTCAGATAATAACAGTTGTCTGGGAATGGGGATTTGGGGAAATTCCAAACCCTTTCTGCCCCCTCCATAGTACTGTGGCTGTGAAGCTGTTGGATTCTACATATCTTGAGAAAGGACAATGGAATTAGGGCAAGTCAAAGTAATCATAATGTTTGGTTCTTACTGATCGTAATTTTCTTAAATAAATACTCCTTGAGTCTTGCAAGCATTCGGTTAATTTCCAAGGTTCTGAAAATGTTAATATTTGTTTACAATTTATTTTTCAGTTTCTCATTGCTTTTATGGAGGAAAATTTTTTTATTTTTTTAAAAGATTTTATTTATTTATTTGACAGAGATCACAAGCAGGCAGAGAAGCAGGTAGAGAGAGAGAGAGAGAGAGGGAAGCAGGCTCCCCGCTGAGCAGAGAGCCTGATGTGGGGCTCGATCCCAGGACCCTGAGATCGTGACCTGAGCTGAAGACAGAGGCTTTAACCCACTGAGCCACCCAGGCACCTGTAAAGGATTTATTTATTTATTTATTATTATTTTAAAATTTTTTTTATTTGACAGACAGAGATCAAAAGAAGGCAGAGAGGCAGGCAGAGAAAGGGAGAGGAGGAAGTAGGCTCCCCGCTGAGCAGAGAGCCCAATGTGGGGCTTGATCCCAAGACCCTGGGATCATGACCCTAGCTGAAGGCAGAGGCTTAACTCACTCAGCCACCCAGGCGCCCCTGGAAAAGTTTTTTTTCAGATCCTCATTACATCTTTCCCATGATATCCTTAAAACACAAAATAGTAACACTTTTATTTATTATATAAACAATATAATATCAACAAGCAAACACAAAAAAAGTATTCACCCAGTTCTACCCACTTAACACATTAACTATTATCTTACCCATATAACCATCTAACCATATCTTACCTACTGACATGAATGCTTTTGTTACTATTACAATCATAGTTCAGATTTATTATTACAGTCTCCTTTTGTTACTTTCCATAATATCATTTTTTCTTATGCTGCTTCATAATTTATAGAATAAACATTTTAATAATTAATGTTCTATCAACTTTATGTGCTGGAATAATTTTTTCACCTCTAGTTTTTGATCATTCAGGAGTTTTCAACTTTCCAGTATTATAAATAAGGCTACTTATACTACAAGCATGTAGTTTACAGTTCGAAAAAATATTTCTTTAGGATAAATTCTGCTTAGTGATGTTTGCTATCAAAGGTTACATTCTATACCTCAAGTGATTCCCAAAGGGAACTTTGTTGTAATTTACATTTCCTTTAATAATATGTTCTTTATATCTTTTACAACATTGGTTTTTATTGATTTTTATTTATTAATAACAATTATAAAAATGTATTAAAATTATTAATGAGGTTGAACTAACTTTTACGTCTGCTCTATTTTGTGTGAATGTTTTATTCTTGTGGTCTTAAAAGCACCATATTATTATTCCATGAGTAATTATTGATATTTTCCTCCCTTCTGAAAAAGTAACTAAGAGATTGTCATATAGAATTTTATCAAGTTAAAGACACTTTTTTAAAAAAATTTTTTTATTTTTTATAAACATATATTTTTATCCCCAGGGGTACAGGTCTGTGAATCGCCAGGTTTACATACTTCACAGCACTCACCAAAGCATATACCCTCCCCAACGTCCATAACCCACCCCCCTTCTCCCAACCCCCCTCCCCCCAGCAACCCTCAGTTTGTTTAGTGAGATTAAGAGTCACTTATGTCTGCATAGTATTCCATTGTGTATATATACCACATCTTCTGGATCCATTCATCTGTTGAGTGAAATAAGTCAAGCAGAGAGAGTCAATTATCATATGGTTTCACTTATTTGTGGAGCATAACAAATAGCATGGAGGACATGGGGACTTAGAGTGGAGAAGGGAGTTGGGGGAAATTGGAAGGGGAGGTGAACCATGAGAGACTATGGACTCTGAAAAACAATCTGAGGGTTTTGAAGGGACGGGGGGTGGGAGGTTGGGGTACCAGGTGGTGGGTATTATAGAGGGCACGGATTGCATGGAGCACGGGGTGTGGCGCAAAAATAATGAATACTGTTATGCTGGAAATAAAAAAAAAAAAAAAAAAAAAAAGAGTCACTTATGGTTTGTCTCCCTCCCAATCCCATCTAAAGACACTTTTAAATTGTTTTCCTTAATATTAAAATGTCTTAATCTTTGTCAAAATATTTAGAAGTATCAGATGACATTTTTAAAATTTTTATTTTTTAAAGATTTTTATTTATTTGACAGACAGAGATCACAAGTAGGCAGAGAGGCAGGCAGAGAGAGAGGAGGAAGCAGGCTCCCTGCTGAGCAGATAGTCCAATGCAGGGCTCCATCCCAGGACTCTGAGATCATGACCTGAGCCGAAGGCAGAGGTTTAAAACCCACTGAGCCATCCAGGCGCCCCTCAGATGACATTTTTTATCCTAACAATAAAGTTATTTCTTTTCATGTTTCTTAGAAACCAGCAATGTTAAAGCTCTCAGATATTCTTAGAAAAATCTCATCTAACTCCAGCTACAACTTAAAGCATCAATTGGCTTTTGTTAATGAATTAAATTATACCATACATTGTTTCTTGAGGGAAATGTATTTTAGAGGTTAAATACCTGAGCAGGGAGCCCAATGTGGGGCTCGATCCCAGCTCAAGAGCATGACCTGAGCAGAAGGAGATGTGTAAATGACTAAGCCACCCAGGAACCCCTAGAATGTATCACTTTAAAAGCTCAGATCCTACTTAGTGATTATACAAATGAAAACATTACCTGAAATTTGTGACATTCTACAAATTCCACAACATTGTTTTTCCTTATAACCTAATCTGATTTTTGCTTTTTCCCAGTTTAAGGCCAAACCTCCTGCTATGGATTTCAAACTAACTGGAGAGACAGATGGCATATTTCAGATACAATCAGATGGACTTCTGTATCATAACAAAGCCTTGGATAGAGAAACAAGAGCTGTCCACAGACTCCAGGTGAATTGAGAACAGACCAAGGAACCTAACTCCAACCTCTCTGGGCACCCTTTAGTGTTGTCCTGGAAGTATCACTAGCACCTTCATCTCTTTCATAGAATCCTCGAGAATCTTTCATAGAATCCAGCTCTCTTGATATTAATGGCATGCATTGCAAATCTCATTTGTCCATTTTTTTACGAATGATAAAGAGATACCCTTTGGGTATGGCAAAGATACCCTCTTCTTCAGGGTTTTTAATCAGAGTAACCCAATTTGAATCGCCAAAGCCCTCAGATGGCATTGGTTGTTCAAGTATGGCCATGATCAAGCACTTGGATCAAACCAAGCCAACATTTCTCTGATATGTCAGGTATCTCCCTGTGGCTATTGTGTGGGCTTTAGACCTACAGAGAAAGCAGCATCAGTATGGGGATGGAGGTCCTGGGGGTCTTGCAAGAAGCAGAAATATCCAACATTCAGAGACTCTAACTAAAGAGAACTTCTCCCTCTTTGTCCTCCTTAGTTTTTCATGGTAGGCATCTGAATACACAGGAATGGTAGGGAGCTAATTGTAGAAAAAAAGGAGCAAACAAAACTTTCCATCTGGTAATTTCTATTGGCTTTGCAGGTTGACCACTAAAATGGACATGGCACTTCCATAGCCTTCCATAGTCAAAATGTTCTTATTTCACTATTTAGAAAAGAAGCATGTCCAGTGTCTAGCATACCATACTGCTGGAAAAACACAGCCATGATTAGCAGAGTTTAACTGATTGGGTCCCTGTTTTAGTAACTCCCAATATGGGGCTTTTATGGATGTCTTTCTCCCCTACGGTCACCAGGTTATTGGATCTTTGGCTCTAATTTTCTTCAACTGGCTTTTTGGTGTGTGATAGGAAGTTCAGACTTATATAGGTGGTTTTCTTTTCCTTTCTACACCAGGTCTCAACCCTGGATGCTCAAGGAGCTACAGTGGAGGGCCCAGTTCCCATCACCATAGAAGTGAAGGACATCAATGACAATCGACCCATGTTTCTCCAGCAAAAGTATGAAGGCTCAGTCAGACAGAATTCTCGTCCAGGTAAAAGACAGGAGTCTGGAGCTATGTATGGAAAGGTGGAAGGATTTCAGGCAGAAGAGCAGATCTGTGTGGCTAAAAGCTGCAGCATCACTCATTTAGCACTTCCTGTCATACTTAAATTTCACGGCAGTCCCCTAGGAGTTATTATCCTCATTGCTCTAAGACAGGGTTTCTCAGCTTTGGCCCTATTGACATCTTGGGACCGGTAAGTCTCTTTTTGTCAGGGGCTATTCTGTGCATTGTAGGGTGTTTAACAAATTCCCTGACATCTACTTACCAGATGCAACAACAAAAATGCCTTCAGACATTGCCAAATGTCACCTGGGGGGAGAAATCACCCCAGTTAAGAACTATGATTCTAGAATGAGCTTTAGAATACCTTAGAGCTCTAGGACACTCAAGAATACTCTGGAAAGGTGAGCTCACTCTCCAAAATTCTCTCAGAAATCTTCATAATCCTGGTCACTTTGGGCTCCCAGTTCCTTTTCTTCTCTTACTTACAACTCCTACTTACAGCTCATCCCTTCACTTTGCTTCTACCCTTTTCCATAAAAACCATAGGTGTGTGACTCTATTGAAGATTTGGGGAGATGGAGGAGCATTATGTTATAATATGAATATAAAGAAAATAAATGTGAATATCAGACTTTGGAGTTCTCAGAAATGCTCTTGACCATTTCTACCAACTCACTGTCAAATTTCCTTCTATGTTACTTAATCTTCTCTCCCTCGCTCTTCAATGCCCACTTCCAGTAACTCAGGAAGAAAATTCCTCTACTTTATTATGCAGAGCATCTTTGTTCCTGAGCGTACAACCACAGACTCACTTATGAATTCTGCTAAATAAGAATCTTTCAAGTCTTACCCTTTCTCTCTTTACTAATAGGCTCTTCTAGATCAGTGGTTCCAAAACTTTTGGTCTCAGGGTTCCTGTGTTCTTTTAAAAATTATTAATAACTTCAAAGAACTTTAAAAAAAATATGGGTTCTATCCAGTGATATGCTGGTAAATGTTTAATAGCTGTCTCTCTGAGGAGAAAAGTCCTGATCTGTAGGATTGTCCAATTTCTGTGGTATAAATATTGCCACCATGGCTTATTTAGCTACCAATGGTTTTAATAATTGGCTCACAAAAATTTCCGGAAGTTCAGCCTTTGGCTGTCATGAGCTGATTCTAGCACATCACTGATTATGTCTACTAATACTTACCTCATTAGAATTAAAAAAATTTAATTTGTGTAAGTAATAATAAGCACATTTTAGTGAAAAGTAAATATTTTCAAAGACAAAAAGAATGATTAAGAATGGCTTTGTTTTAATCTTTGCACATCTCTTTAATGACTAGAGTAATTAACTAAGAACAATTGGATTCTTGTATCTTTTTCTTCATCCATTCTGTTGTCATATTGCTGTTTGGGTTGAAGCATATGAGGCAAAACTGGCCTCACATAGATAGGCAGTTGGAAAAGGGAGGAGTATCGTAATAGCATTTTCACATAACTGTGGATATTCTTTGATACTATACCAGAACTTAAGAAGTTCTTAAAAGCTGGTGACAATGTGAAATCTGAAACTATATCAATGCCTTTTTTGGATAACTCCTTTATGTTAAAATTCATTGAATTATATTGTGCTGCAGTGGATCTTTTACACATGCATGAATTTTGACTCCAACAAAGCTAAAAATAATCTCAAAGACGCCTACAAGTCCCTGGACCATACTTCGAGAAACCCCATCTTAATGGAAGGAAGTTGAATAAAGATTTATCTCCCCACTAGTATAAATTCCCCCATTCCATCTCTGCCTCTTAGAAGATAAAAGTGTCTATGGTTGGTCTGGATTTCAATTAACATCTTTTTCCCGCTCTGGGGATATTTTGTTTAACAGGAAAACCCTTCATGTATGTCAATGCTACAGACCTTGATGATCCAGCCACTCCCAATGGTCAGCTTCTTTATGAAATTGTCATCCAGCTTCCCATGATCAACAACATCATGTACTTTCAGATCAACAACAAAACGGGGGGAATTTCACTTACCGTAGACGGTAAGTCGAGTGATGCCCTCATGGGACTGTCTGAGTCAGAAAAAGGAACCCAGATCTGTGTTACCTTTGGAGATGTTTCCTTTTTTCTTCTTTCCTACTTCCCATAGGATCCCGGGAATTGGATCCATCGAAGAATCCTTCCTACAGTTTGGTGGTCTCAGTGAAGGACATGGGAGGCCAGAATGAGAATTCTTTCAGTGACAGCACATCCGTGGATATAATAGTGAATGAGAATATTTGGAAAGCACCAGAACCTGTGGAGATTGTAGAAAACTCAACTGATCCTCATCCCATCAAAATCACTCAGGTAGTGCCCAAGGAGTGCTTTGAGGTCACTAGATAAATGGCCTTACTTTGTGGAGGTCCACTCTCATGGTCTTCAGTGATATATTTATTTGGTACATTTACATAGCATAATTATAAAACAAACTAAGTAGACAAAGTCTCTGGCCCCATCTGGAGTTTATTAGTTTATTATTATGGGTAAACTCTGGTCTTTACCAGACTGGGTTCAGATACATACACACACATGTGCACACACGTGTCTGCGTGTACAAACTTTAAAAGAGAATTTCACTCCCCTTCCCCTTCCAAGTAAATACCACTAATATTTGTTTACTGTTAGTAATATAGTAGTCAGTAGTATAGGATATGGCTGCACTGGGGTGGGTTGTATATGGTGTACAATGTATGTACATATGTATACATATTGTACATATATGCATATATGTACATATATATGATTTGAATAGGAGTTTGTAAATATTTTTGAAAGGTTGTGTCTTATTCTTGTGAGAAAACTTTGTCCAGTAGACACATCAGATCATAGACTGAAGGACAGACATATGACTGGCTAAGAGCAGGAGTCAAGTAGGCAACCTGTACTCTTGGTACCATCCTCCCACAACTCCACCTCTTATGTGTCCCTCCTTTTCATTCACATGTGTCCCTCTTCCCACCTCCACGGTGGGAGCTCTTACCGGGGGTCCCCTCCTACCTTCGATCCTGGAAATCCATTCTTGGCTTCACCCAGATCTTATCTCTTCTGGAAGATCAGGAAGCTCCTTGACATGAAAACTGTGGGTTAGTGAAAGAGCACTGATGACCAAAACCATGTGTCTGCTCCATTATTTTAATGATTGATCATAAATAAGCTATTTAACTCTTCTAAGACCCAACTTCTCATCAATAAAAGAGAACTTTTATTGATATATAACAGCATATTATATATGGGATAAATATATAATATTTATATATATAAATATATAATATTATAATATCCATATTATATATGGGATATATTATATATAGGGATAACAGCACCTCTCTGGTTGTTGTGGAGATTATCTCAGAGGTAATATCTGTGAAAGTAGATAAAATCTATCAATGTTATGAGTCTCAGTTTGTAGTTCCCCTAACGTTTTTCTGAATGGGTGATGTTGTTAAGGCGGCACTGGAATGGCCCATCCCATCATATCTATTGTCTATCGTAAAAGGATTCTCAATTGTTGAAATGTTGAATTCATCAACTTCACTTTAAGGGCATGGGTTGGGGGGAAGAATGAAAGCAAGAGGTATTCTGTTTTACCAGCTAAGAAAATGTGTCAGGACTCACAGCCATGAGAATTTCAGACTTAAACCTTTACTAAAGTCTTATTTATTATTTAGGTTATGACCAGAAGGACTAATAAATGCTAAAAAGAACAAACATACTTATTTGCTCTCAAGGCTCTTGAAGTAGAGAAATACTAAGGCGCTACACTTGATACTTAGGCCTGGGGGAAAGTGCTTTGGGTGTCTTGAATCCTGAGAAGAAGAATGGAGGGGGGCAGCTCAAGAGAAAAGAAGTCTGACTGAATTTTTAGGATACAAGGGAACTCCCTTAGAAGCAAGAACACAGTCTTTGGCTTGGACAGAAGGTGGTGCTTAAATAACTAACAAGGGACCAGAGTGGCTCCTCGATGCCCTTCCTGAGCTGGTCTAAGAGAATAGTTCATTCAGATAGTTGTAGTGCTTGGGCGAGTCACTGAAACATTGTGGCCTAGGTTCCTCAGTCATAAAATGGATATATCACTCTACCTCACCGGGCTCTTTGAGAATTTAATGAGATAATACTTAAAGGTGTTTAGAATTATATCTGGATTGTGGCAAGCCCCCAATAGGTGTTGTTATTAGTATTAGAGTATCATAGAGGCTGGGCTACTATCTCTAGCAAGTGGACTGATCTTACTATTGAGTTTACTTATTTTTTTGCCAAGTTGTTTACAAACAACACTAGGGGTTGGCAATTATTCTTATCTCTGAAGTCTTTAAGACTAAATATTCAGGGGAGGGATGCACTTTCCTTAGGTATGACTTGTCTTGCTTAAATCATGGAATGGAGACAAGGTTAGAGTGTCTCCTGTTGTTCTGAACATCCTCACTGGGGAGTTTCAGGAGCTTGTCGTACATCTTGGCTTTGTTCTCAGATAGTAGCAGCTGCAAATTACATTTTGTTTCATGGATAGGAAGGCTCCACAGTCAGACTTCCAAAAGAACAACGCACAGCCCCATTAGAGGGTTCACAAGGAATTTCTTTAGAGAAGAAAAATACTCCTGTATGATTTTTTTGAGTACTATAACTTGGTAAAAGAAGAAGAAGAAGAGGCTTATTTTAGTTGAATATGAAGTAGTTATAGAAAACCACAGACATACAAACAAGATTTTTGGAAATTTTGAATTGAGAACCAGAGAAGTGTTTCTCTCCTTTCCAGTTCTCTTGGTCCTGATATGTCTCTCCTGACCACTCACTGTGGGCCTTATAGGTGCAGTGGAATGAGCCAGGTGCACGATACTCCCTAACTGACAAGGAGAAGAGGCCCAAATTCCCATTTTCAATTGACAAGGAAGGAGGCATTTATGTGACTCAGCCCTTGGACCGAGAAGAAAAGGATTCGGTGAGTAAGTCTGGGAAGAGTTTCACGGCCAACAAAGGCAAGACTCCTGTGCCCATGGACAGCTCAGGGCAGAATTGATTTTACTTAAAAATGACAACAAAAACCCCAAACTGTGTTCTGAACCCCAGCACATGATTGCTCTCAAAGATAAGAGAGCACCCCACAGACCTGACCCATTTTATCTTGTTTCCCAGTTCGAAGTAAATAGAAAATAAAGGGGTAGATTAAATAACAGTTTTCTCTGCCTTTTAACGAGGATGATGGAGGAGTCCTGTCTTAACACTGATCTTCCTGTTGTAGTATGTTTTTTACGCTACAGCAATGGATGAGGGTGGAAGATTGCTTTCGGTACCACTGGAAATTCGTGTGAAAGTTAAGGACATTAATGATAACCCACCTACATGTCCATCTGCAGTGACCGTATTTGAGGTCCAGGAGAATGAAATTATAGGTAAGAAATGGCTGCTGCTCAAAGCCATGGACAAAGCATATGGACTGTCCTCTATATGTTACCTCTTCAATCCCCTTCTTGTCTCTACCAGGTAAAAGATAGGGAGGTAAGTGTGATCGGGGATCATCTGTGCATGTCTGGCACAGCAGAGAGATTTGAATGCACTCTTGGAATCACACAGGTACAGTATTTCGGCTAAAAAATATATCTGGGAAGTGTTCTTAAATTGGAGCTTTTGAAACTACTACCACCACTGTGTCCATCATTACTCCCACTACTATTATTGTTACTAGTACTACTACTACTATTACTTCTACACCGTTACCACTACCACTGGCACCATAACCACTTATGCCAGTATCTTATATACATATATAAGGTTATCTCACTTGCAACGTTTCCCCGTAGATTCTTATTTGCTTTCTAACAATCTCAGGAACAGATAAAATCTCATCAAATTTGCTAAATAAATCAGATAAATATTTATATCCAATGTCAGATACTCTGCAGTAAGCAAGCACCAAAAATGCAAGTTGACTTTTGACCCTTGATCTTCCCTCTCTAGGAATCAAATAATAGCTCAGGAAGGTAGTTGACGAAGTTCGAGTCCTACGTCTTTTTGTCCTTGCAAGTCTTTTTGACCTGCTTTGTTGGGTGTCACATGGTAGCTACTATGAGAGCCACTCCTTAGGGCTCTGCTGTCCTTCTGAGTAGATCCTTCCTCCCATGCCTTGTGGACATTCTCATCATTTTCTTTTGATCATTCTACTCTTCTTACTATACATTTTTGACACAGTGGATGCTGTTCTGACTGCACCTGCTCCTGTGGCTTGTTTGCTCAATGTGCATTTTTTTTTTGTTGTTTGTTTGTTTGTTTTTAAAGATTTTATTTATTTATTTGACAGACAGAGATCACAAGTAGACAGAGAGGCAGGCAGAGAGAGACATGGAGGTAGGCTCCCTGCTGAGCGGAGAGCCTGATGCGGGGCTCAATCCCAGGACCTTGGGATCACGACCTGAGCTGAAGGAAGAGGCTTAACCCACTGAGCCACCCAGGCGCCCCTCCATGGGCATGTTTTATTTTGTTTTGCTTTCTTGCTGTCAGGAGTCCTATAGAGGTGACCTGTTGTCAATGTGTTCTGCTTAGAGCCTGTCTTTTTCATTTATTCTAATGCTCACAGCAGCAGGAAAGGTTACATGACAGCTTGAAGGATTTTAGTTAATTACAAGGAAGAATCTTCTGACGGTGATGTTGTGTAACAATGGAGTGAGAGACAATAGCCAAGAAATACTTGTGGCATCACCCTTTTTGAAAACCTCCCAAATTTCTGGTCTATGATGCTGAATGAAGGCAGAATTGCAGAACTTTCCAGATGATCCCTCAACCTTCTGTGTACAGGGCCTAACATTTGGTATATTTGGTATCTATTGTTGCATAGCAAACCAAATGTTGTAGCTTCAAACAAACATTTATTATATGACAGCATCTGGGAGTCAGGAATCAGAGGGCAGCTCAGTTGCATACCTTTGATTCAGAGGGAGAGCTTGGTGGGAGTAGGGGCCTGGCAGAGAGATCTTGAAAAATGGTGAGCAAGGTAAAAGGCAGTATTTTTATAACCTAATCTCTGAAGAGGCATCCATCACTTTTACCATATTCCATTGATTAGAAGTAAGTCACTAAGCCCAGCCCACACTCAGACAGAGAGGGTTACACCAAGGAATCAATTTGTGGGGGGTCACTGGGAACCATTTGAGAAGCTGCCTACCTTTGGAAAGAGGATAGTACTAGTTTTCTGAGACTGGTGAGGAAGTCATTGTGGTAGAATAAATTGTTTAGGGTCCCAGAGAGCTATTTGCCTCTCTAAAGGTGAGAAATTTATTTTGTGACATTATCTCACCAAGTGTCAAATTGTAGACTTAATGGACCAGGAATTCTCATAAATCAACAGAGATTGAATTTATTCTTTATATTTAGCCTAAAAGAAGTACAAAACCATGTCCCTGTCCTTTGCGGGCTTACTGTGTAGCTCAATAAAATACTAAGTTATTCCCTAGTGTGTTGACATTCTCCTCTTTGGTGTCTTTTATTAGCCAGAACCTGGGGGACTTGTGTTCCCAAGTTTTAGCAGTGCTGATACTAATTCTGAAATTCCACTTGTTACCAAATCCTATGTGTTCATACAGAAAATTTAGCTTCTCATAAAAACCCCACCTCCTGAAAGTATTTCTGAGTGCCCCAAGGGATGCTGTAAATACCTCTGAGTCAGTTTGGGTTGCCATTCATTCCCGGCCTTTGTCCCTCAGAGACCTGGCCCTCCTTTTACTTCTGGCCCATCCAAAAAAGTTCTCTGCTCCCATGGGAGGCAGCCTCCCCTGGAGTTTCCCTGGTCACTGATGTCAACAGTCTTCATGGTGCCTCTGACAACGGAAATTTTCCTGCGGGGTGGGAGAAGAACGGTTTCCTCTGTGTCAAACTCACTTGCTGAGAGGAAAGGTCCATAGCAGGGCTGCTCCGACTCCAAAGGATCACAGAATTTAGTAAGATACTCTTTGATCCCAACACAGACACTTAAGGGCAGGTGCATGCCACAAAGGTGACGTGGTTGTAGTGGATTCAGCAAGAGCAGCTGCTACTCTGTTAGATAAATATTCACCTGTGCCCTGTTGACTATTATGCTCCCTCCCCAGCCCACAGGACACCTCTATATGGGTCCAGCTCCATTACAGACATAACACAGGCACTTTCTTACCTCCACCCTCAAAAAAAAAAAAGACAATGCCTCCAAATTTCCATGTAAGGTAGTGAATGCAAATTGACTGGGGAAGGGATGAAACCTAAATCCACAACTGGGATATATTCACGTTTTAGCCCCACGATGGGATTTTTGCTCCCTGTTGGAAAACCACAATTGTCATTTCACAGAGCAAGATGATCCAGAACCTATTACAACTCACCCAGAACTGGAAGGAGCTGTGAGTCATATCCTCTGCCTTCTGGAACTCCCTAGACCGAAACACTCACAGGGATAAAACACATAGGGCCATAGACCACAGCAGGCGGGGCATGTATGCTTGTTCTTTGCCCTGTGTCATCTTCCGGGTAGGGTCAGTCCCTGCAGTTGTTGCATACAGCTGCTTAGAAGCAAGCCACAGTTGGCTTTTCCTCATCTAACACCAATTGTCTTGTCTATCAGTGTCCAAATGACATGGCTGTAACAAATCACCACAAACTTGGCTTCAAACAACAGAAATGTATTCTCTCACAGTTCTGGAGGCTGGAAGTCTAAAATCAAGATGCCAGCTAGTAGAGAATTCTTCCCAGCCTCTTCCAGATCTTGGTGGCTCCTGGCATTTCTCGGCTGTTTATGGCATAACTCTTGTTTCTGCCTCCTCCTTCATGTGGCCACTTCCTCTATGTATGTCTTGTGTCATCTCTTCTTCTAATAAGAACATCACTCTCTAGATTTAGGCCTACCCTAAATCCAGGATGCTTTCATCTCAAGATCCTTAATGAATTACATCTGTAGAGACTTTATTTCCAAATAAGGTCACATTTGAGGTTCCAGGTGGACATGAATTTTTGTAAGATGCTATTTGTTATGGGCTGAATTGTGTCCCCCCCTAAAATGCATATAGTGAAATCCTCACCCTCAGTACCTCAAAGGGGGACTATTATTGAGAGTTAGGGTCTTTAAAGAGGTGGTAATTTAAAATACTGTCACTAGTAAAGGCTTTAATCCAATATGACTAGTGTCCTTCTAAGAAGAGAAAATCTGGACTGGACACATATAGAGGAATGATCATGTGAAGACACAGGAAGACAGCCATCTACAAGCCGATCTCTTGATCTTAGACCTTTAGCCTTCAAAAACTGTGAGAAAATTTATTTATGTTGTGAAATCTACCCAATCTATAGTACTTTGTTATGCTGGTCCTATCAGACTAATAATATATTGCTCAACACACTACATTATGGAAAGAGAAGAACCAAATAAATGTAAGAACTTGAGTGATTCAGCGCTTTCTAGGGACATGCTTATCCAGTGAAACCCTTTTGAATACAGTGGATTACATAGAATCTATAATGGACGGATTCCTTCTATTCTTTCTCCACAGGGAGCAATATTGGGACTTTTATTGCCCACGACGAGGATGAAGAAAACACTGTCAATAGTATTTTAGAATATAGAATTGTGGATCAAATCCCCAAATTTCCCAAGGAAGGACTCTTCCTGGTCCAAACCTACTCAGGAGTGTTCCAGTTAGCTGCACAGTCCTTGAAGAAGCAAGACACTCCACAGTACAATCTGACGGTAGAAGTGGCTGACAAAGGTTAGTGTCACATTTGCTGTCAAAAGTGGAGATCCTTGTTGTCCTTCTAGTTGTGCTTTGTTAGGCTGCCCTGGTGCTGGGCTGTTTTACAGGATGCCATCTGAGAGCTCTTGCTTCCTTTGTAAGACACACATGGAGCGCAGAGGCACTGGGTCCAACATGGTAGAGGCCAGACTTATAGCTCAGGCAACATTATTGTGTTGGTTCCAGTCCTCGGAGAAGCAGATGCCAAGAGGGGATTAAATGTATAAGGATTTTCTTAGGGGAAAGACCCATGAGAAAAAAAAATGGGGGGTGGTGTCTGGAGAGGGCTGGGGGAACCATCAGACCATGGTATAAGCCTAAGCCTCAGTGAAGGAAGGCTGGTGGGAGAACAACGGACCACTAAGAGTTAAAAAAAAATTGGCCAAGGTCACTGGGAAGTCCAAAGTTGTCCAGCGAAGGAATCTCTGATCTCCTAGAACATGCCTGTCTTGGCCTGCTTGCCTTGCTCAGACACTGGCTGGGGGCAAGCCATGGGAAGAAGACCTCCTTGCAAATATGCTGCTGGATTTTAGAGTACAGTACGGGGCGGGGTGGGGGGGCACTGTCAATTAAGTTCCCTGTTGTTGGAGGTTGGCAAGGCCCATTCTCATGGCTGCTGTGATCACGAAACAGAATATTAATTGCATTTTCCAATTCTCTCTTTTGGACTCTAAGGACCCTATTATTTGAGAGTGGAGGAGAAATGCATCTTTGGGCAAGTTCTGTCTTCTATCAGCTCTCAGCTGGCCATGACTTCTATACAATTTCAAAACAAGTTTTTCTTAATCTTTGTTGGGTCACAAGACCTTTGAAGATCTAATGAACACTGTGCATTCTCTAACGAATGCACACATTTTGGGACAGTTGTGCACAGACATGCAAAAACACATGTATTTAGAGCCAGATTGATTTTAGGGATGCACACACTCCTAGGTTAAGAATCTTTCTTTGAGTTAACAAGCACCCACTCTTAGATGACCAAATAGTTCAGTAATCGTTGTGCTGGGAGTCACAGATTATACAGGTATGAAGAAGAAAAGAGCATCATTTCACACCACTCCTCCCATTTCCCCCTTTGCATAGATGTTGACATACTGAAGAGAACTGAGTTTTAACAGGCTCCCATACAGACTTGGGAAGTTAGTAATTTGGCAAATAGTGAGAGCCCAATATATCTAGAATTTTAAGAGGTACAAAAGAAGTGAGTATAAGTCATCCCCTCTTATGATGAATGAAAATTTCACACCATAGCCAACCATTCTTTTTTTTTTTTTTAAGATTTTATTTATTTATTTGACAGAGATCACAGCAGGCAGAGAGAGAGAAGGAAGCAGGCTCCCCGCGGAGCGGAGAGCCCAATGTGGGGCTCGATCCCAGGACCCCGGGATCATGACCTGAGCCAAAAGCAGAGGCTTTAACTCACTGAGCCACCCAGGCACCCCATTAGCCAACCATTCTTTCAGCAAACAGTTACTGAGCACTTACCTTACATGAGACACCATTCAAGCTATTGAAGATACACAGGTGAATAAGACCCAGGAGTTTTCCTCAAGGAGCATTCATTGTAAAAAGGAGATGGGCATGTGAGTAAATAAATTACAAGAAACATGTAGAAGGAAATGAGGGACTCAGTAGAGGGAGAGAGAAGGTCAGGCTTTCTGGAAGAGGTGTCATTGAGCTGAATTTTGGGGGATGAATATGATGTGTTACAAAATAGTGCAGGGCTTATGGAGGAGAAGAAATTCTATCTGCAAATGCATGGAGACATGAAGTAAGGTGAGGCTCTAAGAGCATAAGGTGGAAATCAGATTAAAAATTGTCTATGTTTGTGAGTATATTTATAGAAAATAGGGAGCAAATAGATTTACACATAAATATATAAGTGTGCAGAAAGAATTCAACATTCAGTTGTTGAATGTTATAGCCTAGAGACTGGGCTTAATTAATACAGTTTTACATAAAATCAGGGAGGGCTTGCTACCCAGGAGGCCACACAACTTACCCAAGTGAGTTTTTGTTTTGTTTTGTTTTTCCCCAAATGAGGTTTTTTTGTTTGTTTGTTTGTTTGTTTTTTAAGATTTTATTTATTTGTCAGAGAGACAGAGAGCACAGGTAGGCAGAGTGGCAGGCAGATGCAGAAGGAGAAGCAAGCTCCCTGCAGAGCAAGGAGCCCAATGTAGGACTCGATCCCAAGACTCTGGGATCATGAGCCAAGCTGAAGGCAGCCAGCCGCTCAGCCGACTGAGCCACCCAGGCATCCCTCCCCAAGTGAGTTTTGTGCAGAGCAAGGAGCCAATGAGTTCAGGTCCTGGAAACCTCCCCCAACTCCCAACCCCACCCTGACCCTTGTTAGTCATTCTTTTTCTGAGGACTGATCTTTGCTTTAATCAGCATCCACTATTATAATTCAACTAGATCACAAGCCTGGCTGCCTGTCTGGTGCATTGGACACCATCTCTGGAGTTAGACTGCCCGAGTGCATCTGTCAAGATCCCAGCAGGAAGCAGTTCCTCGAAAGGAATAACCAAGAAGAGTTTAAAGAAGGGATTTGTAAAGGTTGTGGGCAGGGTTAAGGGAAACCAAATGGAGGTATGAAGTGCAAAGGACAGCCTCCCTCCACTGAGGTGTGAAGGGGCAATCAAAGGAGCATTCCTCAAAGGAACATGCCCTCTACTTTTGCCTGCAGAAGAGGCTGCTGGGGGAAACTACCTCCGACCTCTCTCTTCCTGCCCCTCCTCCCATCTCCTGATCAGGGCTGCCATTGGCAGCAGCCAGGATGTCCAGATGCAGTTACTTGGGTCAGCCTCCAGGGACACGGAGTGGGGTGGAAGGGTGGAGAGTGGACAGAGAGGGCAAAGGGAGCAGGTAGATTTGAATTCTGGCTTGACCACTAGTTAGTTGTGTGACCTCGGTCAGGTTACCTAACTTCTCTATGCTGTGTGTCCTCATTCATGAACGAAATGAAGATGATCATAGTGCCTAAGTCATGGAACTCGTATGACAATGCAATGAGTAATGCTAGTAAAGCACTTAATACAGTGTCTGGTACACAGAGTGCTGACAATTTGTATTATAACAAGAACCCCAGTTCTGTTGTTATCTACATTTTATAGAAAGACTAACTAAGGTACAGAGAACTCAAATGACACACAATCTGATAAGTTCTCAGATATCTGGTAAGTGGCAGAGTCAGAATTCAACAGTGGGACTCCTGAGCCTGGAGTCTTAGCTATTATACAACACAGTATATCATGACTTAGAGCCACGGTGACCCCAACAAAGAACCTGTCATGTTGTTTCTCATTCTGGATATTTCCCTGGACACCCCATCCCCACCTGTATTCTATGCTCATCTTGGACCTAGCTTGAACCTGCTGTCTTGGACTAGATCTTTGAATTGGCAAACTCACCCCTCAAAGACTGTGTCATTTTCTATGAGCTCCTTCTGACCTTCTCTTGCCTCCCACCATATGAGTAGCCAGGCCTCTTGAAGGGGGCTAACTGTATTTGGAAGAATTTGGAGGAATAGGCACCCGACTTTCCCAGTGTATAGGACAGAGGAGATGCAGCATGGTAAGGGCTGGAAGTGTTCAGAGAAGGAAAGACAGCTGGCTGGGAGACTCAGGGAAGGCTTTCTGGAAAGGCAGTTTTGCATTAGGTTTTGAAGGCTACATAAGTTTCACTAGTTAGAAAAAAGAGGTTGCTTCATGGGAAAAACAAAAACAAAAAACAAAAAACAAACAAAAAAACCTAACCAGTCTTGATGAGGAACAAGCCTTACCTAGGAAGGGGCAGATGCCCAGGGAAGCTTCTATTAGAGCTTTTCCGGCCTCCTCTTGCTGACCTGCTTGTGGGGAGCAGGTGGGGGGCAGAGAATCCTGTCCCCCACAAACACTGCATGTCCATGGCAGAATTGTGACTGTGACTGTCACTCCCCTTGCCAATGTATTTCTTACAGATTTATCGTTTTAACACATGATATTTGATGAATGTTTTTGTGCTATGACTTTGATTTTCAGATTTCAAAACCCTCTGTGATGTGCAGATCCATGTTATTGATATCAATGACCAGATCCCCATCTTCGAAAAATCAGATGTAAGTATTTTCATCTGTTGTTTTTTCTTTGTTCATATTACTTGACCCTGACTTCTGGGATAAAGTCACAGTGAGTAGTTAGGAAAAATTCCAGACTTTAAAGGTAGCTTTAGTCAGTACACTGGTGACAAACCCAGATACCATCTTCAGTGGAAATCTTCAGGGAACAACAGAATTCACTGTTAGAGTATCTGGGAACATCTGCTTATAAACTTCTACCAATGGCTCATTTCTTCCAAGGGCTTGCTTAAAAGCTGCAATGACCATCTTTGTCAGATTTAAAGGAATTGAATGGCTACTTGCATTTTGTCCTTATATAATATGTGACAGTGAATGGGTTACCACTACGTCTCAAACAAGCATTTTCAGTCAAAAACTTAATATTTGGAATACTGGTGATTTAAACTCTTTTTGTAATAACTGGGTAAGAGAAAGAGAGAGGAAAAACTGACCTCTCGGTTAAGCCAAAGAAGAATGTGCTTAAGACATTTGCAAGAATTAGGAAAATTGGGCAGAAAGAGAGGGAGAAAAAAGATCAGTTGAGAGAACATCAAGAAAAACATTCACTTATTTTGATGTGGGCTTAAAACTTGGGGTGGTTTTACCATAGCTTCCCTTAAAAGGGAGGTCTCTATTTCTTCTGGAGCAGAGAGAAACCCATTTGACTAGATTGTTATGTCATGTTTGAAGTCATTTAAGGGACAGCCCAGAGCCTTGTGATGATGATTATAAATGAAATAGGGACAAAGCTGTGACAAAGAAAAGGAATTGATTTATGATAGGGTTTGGGCAGCAAGAGGTGTGACTGAATGTAAGGGGTTGCAGGCTCTGGGGCCCCTCAGACATGAGATAAAGAGCCCATTGCTTCTCAGTCTCCATGAGCCCTTTCTTGGCTTGTGGTTTTCTCGAGTTCCATCAAGATGGTGGTTTTACACTGAGGATAAGAATATCCTGCTTTGGGAGCTGGAAAGCAAATTGGGCCTTAGAGAGAGCAGGTAGGCATCTGTCATTGCTCCAGGCCTCCCTCCGGGCTCTGCCTGGTAGCATCTTTAAGATCATGATGCCAACAGAGATAATCTGGGGGATTTTCAGTGCAGTGGTGGGGGTTGGTGTGGGCCAATGAGCAAGAACACAGGCTTTGGAGTTGTACCAGCATGGACCTGAGTTCCAATTCTCAGACTCACTAGTTGCGAACTCCTGGCTGGGGTTTACTTCTCTAATCCTTTGCTTTCCTGCCAAATGGAGATGACTTGATAGGGTGCTTTGTTGCTTATCTTTCCTGAGTCCTTATCGTGTGCCAGGCATTCAGGGGGGGTTACATGCTTTATCTCTCTCAATCACCACAGCGAACAGGATGTTGGTTGTATTGCTATTATTTCCATTGACAGATGATGAAACTGAGACTTGAGGAAACGAGGTGACTTACTTCAGGTCACCCAGCTACTAAGTGGCAAGCTGAGGGTTCATCCCCAGGCTGTTTGATTCCAAAGTTCAGGCTCTCAACCTCTTTTCCTTGGTGGGTTACAGATTAACTAAAAGAATATATATGTGAAGTGTCTGCTGCAATTTAGGTACTCAGTACATAGTAGCTATTGATTTATATCATCACTAGTGTAATAATTGTAGTTAATAAACATATTGGATATGAGAAGGGGAATCTGTATTAAAATCCTACCAATAACTCCCTGAGACATGTTTCTTGGTGCAATGGATATCAGTCTATGAGGATGACTGATGTCAAAAATCAATGGCCACAAATTTATCGGTAAGAAAACATGCTTGGTAAGTATTAATGCAAACTATGATTTGTGTTCATTGTGAATCCAAAGAGACAGATTTGCCCCTTGGCAATTATGTTTGATGACAATGGACATTCTCATCTCCTTCCCCTATTTTTTTCATAGTATGGAATCTTAACCCTTGCTGAAGACACAGCTGTTGGGTCCACCATCTTGACCATCCAGGCCACAGATGCTGATGAGCCATTCACTGGGAGTTCTAAAATCCTATACCGTATTATACAGGGAGACAGTGATGGACGACTGGGGGTTGACACAGATCCCCAAACCAATGCTGGATATGTCATAATTAAAAAGGTAAAGAGCCCCTTTAATGGATTTTCTTCTTTTTTATAAATCAAGTTTCTTATGACGGTACAAGGATCAATAAGCAGGGGTAGTGGATTAGCCTTAACCTCTCAGGTGTGGTGAGGGACTCCTAGCAAAGGCATTCATTCTTGTATTCCTGAAAGACAGAACGCCAAAATTCTAGTTCTGGGTCTGTTGCTAACTGAATAAGTAACCTTTGTGGAGAGAGGTAGGGTTGCCATATAAAATAGATAAAATATAGGACAGACAATTAAAAAAAAACTGTTTGTTGTTTACCTTAAGCTCAAATTTAACTAGGTGTTCTATACTTTTATTTGTTAAATTCTGGGAGTGGGTAGGTTTTGTTGAGGGTTTTACCTCTCCTTTTACAAATGTGGGGGTACTAAACTGGATGAGCCCTATGAGCCCTTAAGGCTGTAGACCCTCTGTTCTAATGTGCCTTTAATAATGACTGGAAATCAGTAGATCTCCTTTCAAGGTTTAATAGACTTATCCTTTCATCCTGTCCTTCCTGCCAACCTTGAACTTTCATCTTTTAGGATATTGCTAAGCTCACTGGCTCTCACATTATCTCACCTTCTGTAAGAACTAGGAAGTCTAGAGCCAAAGTCTTGATTACTATAGTACCTGCTTCTTCAGGATCTTTCTAGCCCTCCCTCAATCTACTCCCACTCTCCACCATACACCTCTAAATATTGACCTTTTTCCCCAAGGCTGCCTCATCTATGCTTTAGAACATGTAAATGGTTTACCAGATGACTCAACAGGAAGCATTACTCAACGTCATCTGATATATTCAGAACTATAAGGGGTCAGAGTTATAGCAATAGTGGATCTGTAGGCATGGTTGGGTGTTGAAGGTTTATAGAGCAGTGTGCTAGAGGCTGCAAAAAAGGCTCAGGAGGAAAGCTTTGGTTCAGAATCAAGGAAAGCTAATAAAAAATTTAATAAAAAAAGAAAAAAAGGAAAGCTGAAGAGGAAGACAAAGTAGAATAATTTCAGAGAAGATGGATAGAAACACAGGGAAAAAAGTTAGTACCAAAGCAACCCCAGGGTCAGAGTGTTGGGTTCTGATCCTGTTATTACCATAGCCTTCACTTCCAACAAAGGGCTCCAGTGGTGAGGTCTGTGTGAGGACCAACTGAAACTATTAGCATCCTGTGTTAGTCTGACATTTGTAAAAGGAGCGGGGATGACTCTCCCTACCCTGTTCACGGCTGTCTACGTGGAGAAGAATTGCAGAAGGATCAGATAAGGAAAGGGAAATTTTCAGAGTTGGCAGTGGGTGGTCCAGGCATCATGCTGGATCCTTTCCCAGAAGGAGGGGCAGACAGCTCCCAGTTTCTTCCTGGACCAGAGCTCTCTAGTCAGCTATCTCAGTATGAAAGATTCCCGTATGTCAACATTTTCTTGTGGTGTCTTGTTGTGAGCCAGCTTAAGTTATTTTGACCACTTGTGGCTAATGGGCACCTTTAGAGAGATGTTGGTGACCCCGAATGATTAGTGGTGGGTGCGAGTTGTGAGTTGCCTTCCACAAAACCTTGACATGAGGAGGTATGCTACAACTGAGCAAGCCTCTGACCAAAATCCTTGTCACAACCTTATTGTTTTGTGGTTTTATTCCTAGTATCTGGAATGCTGCTGGGCATATAGTAGTTTGATAAATATTTGTTGGCTGAATAAATAATTGAATTCTATCCTATACACAGTTATTAACAGGCACAAAAACAGTTACCTAACTTGTGCTTTAGGCCTGTAAAGTCCTAGCTCTCTGTCCTTCGGGCACTGTGAAAACAGTATTCTAGTGAGAGAATTTGTCTGATTGTCCAAAGAAAAGGAATCCCAGACAGAGACAGAACAGAACTGAAATTCTAGAACTCTGAAGGGTACAGACGGCTGGACTAGCCAGATGCTCACACTCCCATTCAGGTGATGACTGAGAGATTATAGTATGTTTTAAACCAAACTTGTGTCTTGGATAGCACCAATATCACCACGTCCTCTCTTTGTAAGATCACTCTGCCCATGAACAAACCTTACAGTGCTGCTTGAGCCCGTTGTAGCTCAAGGCCTGCAGTGGCTGCCTCTGGAGTGTGCATCACTGATTAGGATCTCTTCAACACGAAGCAGCAACTGTACCTAAGGTGTGGATTCTTGATTAGGATACCCCCCGTGTTAACTACCTACCCTTAGGATGTCTGTATTCACTATGACAGATGCATGTGTTTATACTCTTTGTAGTGTTTTTTCAATAAGTTAGACTCTCTAACATGGTTACTGTGTATGACTTAGCTTTGAATTCCTTATCCATTTGGCTGCTAGGGGACCACCATTGCTTTGAACCATTGTGTTAATGATTTTTTAATGTTTGAAACTAGTTTTAAAACACCACATAACACAAAAATCTATCCTTTCACCTTTTATTGCGTACCCTCCCTTTAAGCACACTGTTGTAGAACATCTCTGGAGCTCTTTCTACTTGCATGAATGAAACTCCACGTTCCTTGAATGGCAGCTCCCCTGTCCTACCCTCCAGCTCCTGGTGATCCATCACCTTTCTACTTTTTATTCCTTGTAAGCTGGACTCTTTCAGGTAGCTCCAAGAAGTGAAATCAAACCTCATTTGCCCTTCTGTGACTGGCTTATTTCACTTAGCTTGATGTCCTCAAGTTTCTTCTGTGCTATAGCATATGGCAGGATTTTCTTCTCTTTTAAAAAGGCTGTAAAATTTTCTACTGTGTGTATATACCACACCTCCTTACCCATTCATTTGTCAGTTGACCTTCGGGTCGTGTCCACCTCTTGGCTATTGGGAATAATGCTGCATGATCACGGGAGTGCAAATATTCTGTTTTCAGTTCTTTGGGGTAGATATCCAGGAGTGGATTATGGGACGATAGAGTTGTTCTAGTTTTCAGTTTTTGAGGAACTCCCAGGCTGTTTTCCACAGCAGCTGCACCACTTTACATTCCTGCCAATGGTGCAGGAGGGTTCCAATTTCTCCACATCTTCACCAGCACTTGTTTCTTTTCTTAAATTTGATAATGGCCCTCCTAGTAGGTATGGTTTTGATTTGCATTTCCTTGATGAGTCATGATGTTGAGCATCTTTTAATAAGCCTGTTGGCTAGTTGTATGTCTTCTTTGGAGAAATGTCTGTTTAAGTCCTTTGCCTAGTTATTTCTAGGCAAAAATCAGTTTATTTTTTTTATGCCAGTGAATTTCATGAGTTTCTTCTTATATGATGCATATCACCTCTCATCAGATATATGGTCTGTAAAATAATTCCTCCCATTCTGCAGGTGGCCTTTTCATGCCGCTGCTGATTTCCCTTGTTCCGCAGAAGCTTTTCAGTTTGACGTAGTGCCGCTGGTGTCCTTTTCCTTTTACAGCCTGTGCCTTTGGTGTCATATCCGGAAACCAAGTTTCTTAGTCACCTTTCTTAGTCCCCCTGAATTACAAATGTGCTAACTGCAGGTAAAATTTGCCAAGGAAGCCATATTGCCCAACTATAGTCAGCTCCACTTTATGGAGCATGTCTGCAGACCTTCTCCTTAGTGTCCCACCCTGACTCCAGCCAAGGCAGAATTAAGCTCCACTGTATGGATGAGGTTCAGGTCCCCCAGCCATGGAAGAGCTGGGAACTTGACCCCAGGCCCATAACTCCTCTAGGAAAATGATTTCTGTTAAAGCCTGTTGTTGCCACCTACTAGCCCTGTGACCTTGATCATATGCAGTCTGCTCTCAAAACCTCAGTTCTCCCATCTGTAAAGATAGGTAAAATGGTAGCACCATCTTTTTTCTTTTTTTTTATTTTAAAGATTTTATTTATTTATTTCACAGAGATCACAAGTAGACAGAAAGTCAGGCAGTGAGAGAGGGGGAAGCAGACTCCCTGCTGAGCAGAGAGCCCGAAGCAGGGCTCCATTCCAGGACCCAAGCCAAAGGTAGAGGCTTTAACCCACTGAGCCACCCAGGCGCCCCAATGGTAGCACCTTTATAAGGATGTTGGTGGATTAAATGTGAAAACACATATACAGCTCTTAGCACAACACCCAGAAAACAGCAAACTCAATAAATGTCCAGCACTATTTCAATTCTGATTAATTCAAGCTAGGATGGAAGCCAGGTTTCTGCCTGTGGGCAGATGTGCTCTCCCCTCTTGCTGAGGGGGCCAAACCTGCCCAACCCAAGGGTCCAAGGGTATGGACCAGGGACTGCTGACTTGTCTCTTTAGGGGAGGGCCTGCGAATCAGTCATTTTAATATGTGCTCAGCAAAGAGGAGAAACCCTCCTGTTTTTCTCCTTTACTCTCCTACAGCCACCGCACCTCACTTCTGACACTACATGTGTGCGCTTTCCACACCAAGCAGTTCTTTGACACCAGCCTGGAGTCCTGTGATTTAACTCTATTCTTGCATTACCCACCTGGAGACAAGGTAGACTCCTCAGGTTGAAGGCTCAGTCCCATGAGACTGCCTTTTCTTTAGAAGCCAATTGCAAATCGCAGGTTGTCCCCTGTACTTTGGAGCCACTGGCTATAAGTCGGCTCTATGACTCCCTCCTTGGGTCCCACCACTTGCTGAAGCAGCTCACAGAACTAAGAGAAACATGGACATTGATCAGTTTATTGTATTGTGGAAATGATAAAGGACATAGGGGGACAGCTAGTTTAAAAGATCTGTAAGGCAGGGGATGGGAAGTTGGGGGAACCAGGTGGTGGGTATTGGAGAGGGCACGGATTGCATGGAGTACTGGGTGTGGTGCAAAAAAAATGAATACTGTTATGCAGAGAAGAAATTAAAAAAAAAAAAAAGATCTATAGGGCAAGGTCTGGAAGTGTCCTCCGGGCAGGAGCTTCTGCCTACTCTTGAGTTTTGGTGCCCTATTCTCACACAACATGGGCTATGTTCACCAACCTGGAAGTTCTCTGAACTTGTGGGATTTTTATGGAGGCTTCATCATATTGACAGGGTTGATCATCCATCTCTAGCTTTCTCTCCCCTTCCTGGGAGGTGGGGGTGGGGGCCGGAAGTGCTTGGTCTTTCTGGGGAGCAGCCTCCAGCCTGAAGTAACCCAGGAGCCCATCAAGAATGGTTTCATTAGAACAAAAGTTTCTCCTCCCACCCTGGAAATTCTAAGGGATTTAGGAGCTCAGTGTCAGGAACCAGGGACAGAGAACAATATATGTATTTTCTATTATTTCACTCTAAATCACTGAGTCTGACCCTTACATGGCTGCTTCCATGCTAAGGAGCAGAGAAAGCCATGAGGAGCAGAGAAAGCCATGGGGCACTAGACTGACAAGGTCAGATTTGCATTTTAGGAAAGTAAGTCTGGGAGCAGCCATGTAAGTGTCCCTACCACCGACAGGGAGACCAGTTAGGAGGGGGTGTCAGTGCTCTTCCACGTACTGAGTGGAAGAACAAATGAGAAAGGAGCAGACTGCCATTGATCACAGTGCCTAACTTTCACACCAGGAAAAACACTGAGCCAGATCTTCGAGGGAAAAAAAAATCAGAAATGAAAGATGCTGAATTAGCAAATGATCATCAGCAGAACTTAATCAAGGAAAAGCCTTGTCAAACCCTGTGTATTGTTCATAACACAGGGATTTGCCTGCAAAGCCAAGTCAAGAGACTTGTCATGGCCTCCTGGGATGGTTGTGGGTCCCATCTGATGAGACATATTCATCAAAAACATGCTGAAAAACGTGCACGGGCAATAATTCTTCACACAACTCAATGAAAGGTCAGACTCAGTGATTTAGAGTCAACCTGGAGGCAGAGATAGAAGTGCAGAGGGAGAGGAGTAGGGACTGGGGATATGTAACATTGTCACCAATGATCAGTGATGAGAAAAAAAGGGTGTGCATTACTTTTCCAAATGACTCTTAAGCTAGTTAAAAATAGGTCAGGGTCTGAGAATTCAAAAAGACCAGCCATGATAGAGAAGTGACATTTTCATTTAAAGAAATTAAAGCTAAATTTCAAGAAGGGGACCTCAAGGGAATTCTTTTTTTTTTTTTAAATTTATTTTTTATTTATTTTCGGCATAACAGTATTCATTATTTTTTCACCACACCCAGTGTTCCATGCAATCCGTGCCCTCTATAATACCCACCACCTGGTACCCCAACCTCCCACCCACCCGTCAATTCAAACGCCTCAGATTGTTTTTCAGAGTCCATAGTCTCTCATGATTCACCTCCCCCTCCAACTTCCCCCAACTCCCTTCTCCTCTCTAACTCCCCATGTCCTCCATGCCATTTGTTATACTCCACAAATAAGTGAAACCATATAATAATTGACTCTCTCTGCTTGACTGATTTCACTCAGCATAATCTCTTCCAGTCCGGTCCATGTTGCTACAAAAGTTGGGTATTCATCCTTTCTGATGGAGGCATAATACTCCATAGTGTATATGGACCACATCTTCCTTATCCATTCGTCCGTTGAAGGGCATCTTGGTTCTTTCCACAGTTTGGTGACCGTGGCCATTGCTGCTATAAACATTGGGGTACAGATGGCTCTTCTTTTCACTACATCTGTATCTTTGGGGTAAATACCCAGTAGTGCAATTGCAGGGTCATAGGGAAGTTCTATTTTTAATTTCTTGAGGAATCTCCACACTGTTCTCCAAAGAGGCTGCACCAACTTGCATTCCCACCAACAGTGTAAGAGGGTTCCCCTTTCTCCACATCCCCTCCAACACATGTTGTTTCCTGTCTTGTTAATCTTGGCCATTCTAACTGGTATAAGGTGATATCTCAATGTCGTTTTAATTTGAATCTCCCTGATGGCTAGTGATGATGAACATTTTTTCATGTGTCTGATAGCCATTTGTATGTCTTCATTGGAGAAGTCTCTGTTCATATCTTCTGCCCATTTTTTGATATGCTTGTCTGTTTTGTGTGTGTTGAGTTTGGGGAATTCTTGATAAGCCAAGCAGTACTCAAAGGCATAGACTTCCTGCTCCTGATACCCGTTTGGCCCCAAGACCAACATGTTCTAGTGGCCAGAGCACTGGGTGGCAGCATTTCCAAAACTTGTTTCATCCTCAGCATCATGTTGGCACGTGAAATAATAGAAAATACATATATTGTTCTCTGTCCCTGATGACACAGGTTGCTTCCTCTTTGCAGACATTGTGTCTTGTTTCTTTACCCCCCACCTCTGGGGACTGCAATGATGGGATGGGAAAGCCGGGGATACTACTGAGGATCTGTTTGGTGTGAGGATGGGATGCATATCCTCTGCCTGAGCACACAGAGAGTGGAGCTGTCTGCCTGAGCCTGGGCTTAGCTGGACCAGCAAGGAGCAGAGAGGGCATCCTTTGTCCACAACACAGGCTTCCTCCGGGGGCTGCTGTCTTTTTGTTCCAAATACCAGGCTTTCTTGGTTTGGTACCCCTGCCTTCATCCCCTGAGAGAAGAGCAGGGAGACCTTTCAGACCAGTTGGTGGTGTTCCTAAGAGCCTCATGGAACCATGGCCTGTAGACAGTGGGTGCTTATTCTGGAAGCAACCTCTTTTTTACATCTCATCTGGTTTAGGAAATTTTATATCCTTAATATTTTATCCTGTCAGTTGCTTCTTATTTTCTCTCTTAAATGGCCTTGAGTCTTCATACATAATTCTTTCTCTTCCATATGACTGACCTTTCTATCGTACTTTCTATTGAACTAGATATTGGGTTATGATGTTGTGTGTGTTTGTGTGTGCATGGAGGAGAGGGGTTTTTGGAGAAGAGGAATTTTCTCCAGAATGTCTTTTCCACTGGAGCCCTTAAGGGCCCAAGAAGACTGAGTTCTTCTGATCTTTCTATCTCTTGACTAATACACAATGTTTACTGTGTGCCAAGAAAGAGAGGAGAAGTAAAGATGAGTGTAACATAATTCCTCGTCTCAGAGAACTTGTGCTCAGTAAGGATCTAAGATAGAAAACCAAGCAATTAAAGATTACAGAGGATGTAGAGCTTGTCCATTTGGGTAGGAGGTGGGAATCAGATGTAGAAAGGACTGCACTGAGCCAACTCCTGCCTGAGGGGGAGAACTTCGGATGTTAGGGAAAGGCAGGCCGAGCTAATGCAATCAGGTGTCAAACTCTCTGTGAATTTTTCTCTTTGTGAGTGGATATTACCATTTCCAATCAACGAATGAGAAGCTGATATAAACTAAAGTTAAAAGACTGACAGCTCACCAAGAGGTCCTGGGTCTTACGGGCCTGGGAGAGTGAATCAAATAGTGTAGTTTCCATAATCCATAATGTACTTTGGGTTTCCCTTTTGTTTCTTTGTTTTTGAGGTCCTGGGTGCCATTGATACAGTGACTATATCCTCTCCCTAGGAGAAAACTCACATGTGCACCTAATATAAATATTTAGATTTTGGTTTCTAGGGCTTAGAAGATTCTCAGCAGACTTTCAATCCCAGATGAGAGGTCCAACTTTAGGGGCTATTCTTCTTCAGCAGGCCTTTGGACTAGGATTTTTTCCCCCTCATAGTCATGGACTCAATGCCTTGAGAGAGAACTTAAAAGTCACAAAAAACCAGTTGCTGAAATGCTACAGAAGTTCTTTCTATGCTAGCCTGTCACATGTTGTTTAAGCCTGTTCTTGGAAGCTACCAGAGTCGGGAATTTACTGTTTTTTGAAGCCACTCCTTCTGTCTTGGGTAGCCCTGTTAAATTCTTCTTTAGAGTACACTCACTCAGTTTCTTGATTCTTGATTCCTGGCTTTGTCCAGCATGGTCTGTCACAAGAGCAGATCCTCTATCTTTCAATTTTCTCTGCTAACCTCTCCTACCCTTTAGGAAAATAAGTTCTTTATTTTGGGGTTTGGATCCTGAGGTCCCTTGGAAATCATTCTCTATACATTGTGGATGTCTCTATATAAGTCTTTCCCCAGTTGTCTTCTGAGAATTTTCTTGAGAGAATTAGTTAAGTTTCTGCTGAATAAATGAAGTATCCTAGGGTTACATAAATTTAAGGGATGCCACATTGATTTCCTCTCCTAGGAGAGTCGTAATGCATATAGCATTTTAAAGTCTCTGATAAGTCCTTCAGTTCTAATACTATGGCTCTGTTATCATTTTGAGAAGTAGGTTTTTGCTGACACCAAACTGAGAACTGCTGTGCTATTTAAAAAAAAAATTATGTATGTATGTATGTATGTATGTATGTATGTATTTATTTGTTTATAGAGAGGGAGTAGGAGGGCAGAGGGAGAGGGAGAGAGAGAATCTTAAGCAGGCTCCACGCTCAACGTGGGACTCAATCTCACAACCCTGGGATCATCACCTGAGCTGAAATCAATAGTTGGATGCTTAACTGGCTCAGGTGCCCCATTGGGAAGCTTTTAAA
The DNA here is from genome assembly GCF_009829155.1 of Mustela erminea. NCBI lineage: Eukaryota > Metazoa > Chordata > Mammalia > Carnivora > Mustelidae > Mustela > Mustela erminea. The sequence goes on along the minus strand of NC_045629.1, from coordinate 43,334,080 downwards.
GGACTGTTGGGAATGAATCTTTTAAGGGTGCTAATCATCCCCCAAATTAATTTTTCCTCTTTTTTTCTCCTCCCTATACAGCCTCTTGATTTTGAAACTGCAGCCATTCATGATATTGTGTTTCAAGCAGAAAATCCTGAGCCTCTGGTGTATGGTGTAAATTACAACACCAGCTCCTCTGCCACGTTCAAGCTTATTGTGACAGATGTGAATGAAGGACCCATATTTTCCCAGCGCATATACCAAGCAAAAGTCCGTGAAGATGTGGCTGTAGGCACTAAAGTGGGCAATGTGACTGCCAGGGATCCGGAAAATCTGGATATAAGGTAGAGGAGAGCAATGCTGGACAGGGCTAGCTGTGCTGGGACTATGGCCAGTGGGGAGGAGCAGGGCTGGGAGGGATAGAGAAGCTGGTCTGACCCCAGGGCTCTCCCCTGAGAAAGCAGTGATCCGAAGCTGTATCCCAGGGCATGTGGTGAACTTGACCTTGGTTCCAACAGTCGTCAGTACCCAGGGGGCATCAGTGAGAAATCAAGCTCAGGCAAATGGGAAGCATGTCAGCTTCCATCCTAGCCCACTCACCACAAATCCCAGCAGCTGAGAGCTGAGTTCAGGAGATGGGTCCAAAGACTGGGCTACCCAAAGCCAGGCTCTGTGTCTGTACCAGCCATGGGGACCAGGGTGTGGCGGAGAGTTGCAACCCAACCCCTATGGTGGACTGAAGTTCTTTCTAGACAGGGAGAATGAAGCAAAAGCCCAACTGGACAGATTTGCCCACCTGATAGGGTTAAAGGAATCTTCTGGATGTAGACTGTCGACTTTACTTGGTTCTCCAGACAACAGGTCTGGGGTGACAAGACTCATTCCAGAGCCCATCCCTGGAGAGGCTAGTGCTCAGGCTGAGGTGGTTGAGCAAAATGTGCAAATATTTCCATCTTAGCAATTCTCAATCATTTTTTTCCAGTGCAATAGGACCTACAATGATAATTTTCCCATATCTGAATCAATATCTATAACCTCTTTAATATTATATAGTTAATAAGCACCTAGATAGGGTTTGAGCCTGGATCTTCTGCTTCTGTTATACCACCTCAGCACTACTGTCTGTGGCATAACAAATACTTCAGCTTAAACCATGGAATGTGCTTATGAATGACAATTCCTTAAATTTCTCAAACATTTGAGGGAAGTATTGCCTCCTGGTGAGCTGTCATTTAGGTACTTGGAATCACCTCTAAGACCTTTTTCTTTGTCTGTCCAAGAGTAAATTTCCCATCTGTTTCACTCTCTATGTCCCATAAAGACAAAGGTAATAGAGAAAGAACAGTAGGGGCTACGCTGTGTGGTTTAGTGTAGATACTACTATATACATCAGAGTCACAAAGTATGATGGGGCACAAAATGTTTATAATTTACAACCATTTATTTTTTAATAAATGCTTCTGCCTTCTTCATGAGAATGCTATAAAAATCACTAGTCAAAGACAAGTGAATAAAAATTTGAGTTAATGAGTGGGGACAACAAAATCATTTAAGAAAAGTTCTTGGATCGAGGAAAATGTATACCGTAAATACTATTAGATTCAAATCAGGAAGATAGGGAAGAAGACACAGAAGGAGAGTGTAAGAAGACAAATGAGAAGAGTGTTTCAAGAATGAGGAATAATCGATCAATAGTTCTGATTCTAGTAATAAGTCAGTTGAGAATTAAGGCTGACTCCCAAGTTTTTGGCCTAAGTTCATTCTTTTTCTCTTGGCTATGCAAACTCATAATCCACCAGCACCCAGTGGTGCTTTAAAGTAGTAGATCAGATCACAGGACTCCTCTGAAAACCCTCCAGAGAGAAATCCCAGATATGTAGGATTTCTTCTTCATCACCCATACACATAGCCCAATAGTACAGAGCATACTAATATGAAAAAATTAATCTGATGAATGAACACATACTGACTTTTTAATCATTCTCTTACTTCTGGACATGTAGGTTGTTTCCAGTATTTTTTTTAATTATATAAAATATTTTGAACCTATGTATGAATGTTGTTCTTTTCTAACTTCAGTTAAATTGGTTTTTATTGGGGGACAGTTTCCAGAAGTGGTATTCTGTGGTCTGAAGGCATGGACAGCATTATGGCTATGTTGTTTTGCTTTCCAAAAGGCTGCCCTGATTGATTTTCTGGTGGTTCTAGGCTTTTCTCAGATCAGTCTCTCATACGCCTGCCAATGAGTTCCACTGAAAACACAAATATGACTAAATCACCTTCCTGCTTAACAGCATTCTATCACTGCCCATAGCTTCCCATGATCTGGCTCCTTCCACCTCCCTGGCTTCATCTTTTGCTATCCACTGCTTCCCATTTTTATCCCAACACAGCTGGAATGCCTGACTGCCCCACACCACCAGGCTAGCCCTTGGCCTCTCCGCACTAGTTCACACAATTGCTCTTGCTTGAAGCATCCGTTTTCTTGCCTTACTTAACATCTTCTGTTTCAGAAAGAGTTCTCTGGGAGACCTCAAGGCCCTTCTCATTGTGTTTGCCACATTTTACTGGCACTCTCTATTTCTGTGTCTGTCTCCTCTACTGGCTTAAGAGCACCCCCACCCCACCCTTTTTCTGGTAATTTCCACTCTTGTTCTTTTTTTTTTTTTTAAGATTTTATTTATTTATTTGACAGAGAGAGAAATCACAAGTAGGCAGAGAGGCAGAGGGGGAAGCAGGCTTCCCGCTGAGCAGAGAGCCCAATGTGGGACTCGATCTCAGGATCCTGAGATCATGACCAAGGTGAAGGCAGAGGTTTAACCCACTGAGCCACCTAGGCACCCCTCCACTCTTGTTCTAATGCACTCTGTAGATGTTTGTAGAATGAGCAATTCAGTGGGCCACCAGCAGCCTCTGAATACCCACCCATTTACCTAATATCTCCACCCCTGGGGGTTTGAGTTTTCTTAGAGGGAGTGGTTGGCTAATCAGTTTTAAAAGATGCTTCCAGGTTGTTTTCATTGGAATCCTTTGATTTCCAGAAAAGTTTAACTCTTTTCCTCTGGAGTTTGTGACTATATCTTTTTGATAAAACAAATAAAATTAGGACTCTATAAGGATACATTAATCCTCCTTTTGAAGAGGGACCATATGCCAGGAAAGCATTAATCATATAAAATAACCCTTAAATATGCTCTAAGTGATACGCAAGGGATAAGGCTGATAGAACAGCATAATGATCTTAAACTAGCTTCACATCTTCACACAGAGTAATGTGGGTTTTCTTTTACTCTTTTCACCTTATGAAGTTATTCCCTGAGAGACGACAGGAGAGGCTGGCTTAAAATTGACCCCGTCACTGGCCAGATCTCCACTAGGGCTCCGGTGGACCGGGAAGCTGAGAGTATGTATGTGGTGCACGTGGTGGCTACCGAAATAGGTGAGGAAAAAAAGTAACAAATGATGAGGGGCTACATCGACAGACATGGGAGGGAAGGTGAGGTGGGTGGGAAACTCTACTGGGTCCAATTGTCAGAATATCTTCCACTGGAAGGATGATAAAAGTACCAAAGTGGAGGGAAGTGCTCAGACCTCCCTGGTTTGGTGCAAGGTGGGATCCATTGGCACCTCTCTGGCAGAGGCGCACCTGCAGGCTGGCTAGGCGGCAGGGCTGTTGCTGCTCACTGTTGTTTCCTGTGGGGGCTACAGCTTCAGAGAAGGTTCCTGCACCCCTGCTGAACTACCTACCCTTCCTCCAAAGTGGTTGTGGGTTTTCCCTGAGAGCAGGGCACTGCCCTGCTGACCTAGACCGTGACTTGCTCCTTCAGCCTTAAATTGCAGGGGCTTGGGTCTGACCCGTTCTGAAACAGAAATGTTTTATGCCATGTTCTCAACTTCCATATGTGCCGGAATCACTTGGGAGCTTGTTCAAGCAGACATGAGGAGATCATCTCTGGAAAGTCTGATTCACTAGGCTTGGGTAGCCCTGGGTATCTCTGTTTTGCTGAAATTGGGTGAGCTTTTGAAAGGAAAGATTATTCCATAGAGAAGCCAAAGATGTTTGAATCATCCTGTATAATCTTTGCATCCCATTTAATCCAGTTGTGGTGATATATATTCCCCTTTGACTTTGAATGTGGCATTTCAGGGAACTTGAAAAATTAAAATAAACACACACCCATAGAATAGTATGCCTCCCAGTGATAAGGCTGGTGATTAAAACGCAAGGGTTCTTTGCACTTAAATGGAATTTTCCAACTTAGTGTAGAAATTCTGTTGACTTTTTTCTGGTTGAAGCCTCCAATTAAATAGCAAATATATCTGCCTGGTTTACCAAAAAATGAGAATGGAACAAATTAGGACTAAGTAAATACAGTTTTAGACCAAAAAAATAAACTTCCAAATGTGAGGCCCAGGATTGGGGGGTGAAAGGGGGAACATTCCAGTGGATGGGAATCATGAAAATGGTCCTGCCTGTGAAAGGATTAAGAAAAACAAAAGTGCCACAGTCAAGTTAAGCCAATGAGGGTAGAAATACTGAAGTCTGTGCCAAATTTGGAACAGTTGTGTGCAAGTAGACACGCCTTGGTGAGGCGGGTGGGGGACTTGCTCTCTCCCTTGCTTGTTTCCAGAAAAGCACATTCCACTATCACATTGTATACATTGAACTCATGATTTAAAAGCTCCCGATTAATCAGTAGGAAGTTTCTGGCTGAGCCTTTATGCCACGCATTCCACTACAACATACTGGGGATCAACACTTCACTTTGGATGTGTCCTAGAGACCGCTCACATTTTAGAAGTTCCATGAATCAAAACCAGGATCCAAAGCCCTGTTTCCCTTTGTTGGCTCTAAAATGATGCTGATAGATGAAATGACTTCAAGAGCACAGTGGCTTTTCCTCCTTTGGTTAAGTGTGGTCAGGGCTAGGGAAGACAGTTGAAAAGCAAAGCAAGAGGATGAGGTTCATTGGAATTAAAGCAAAATGGGGTCATAAACTGTGGAACTGGTCTCTGTGACTGATGTCAGGGAGTGTGAGAAGAGTCTGAGTTTACACTGTACTGGCAGCCCTGGTTTTAAGCACTTAGTGTAATAGCTTAATCCTCATACAACACTATGGGTAGGTGCTATTCTTGACCATATTTTATGGATGAGGAAATCAAGGCTCTGAGAAGTTCAGTAACTTGCTTACAATCACACAGCTACCAACTGTTAAGGCTACAAATTTTTAATCTTTCACCACTATATCATAGTAAATAACATTTGTGCAGCCCTTCACTATTTTCAACAAACAGTACATGTGGGGTCCTCACAAAGTCACTTATTATATAGCTGAAAAAATGATGTGTAGAAAACTAAACAAACATGCCTAGATCAGTGTTGAGGAGAAATTGTGGGCTCTAGAGTCAGACTTCTTGGGGTGGAAACCTCTCTACTGCTGTGTGATCTTGGGCAAGTTACACAACTTCTTTGAACCTCAGTCTTGTCATCAGTAAATGCACATTGGAGTTGTTTTGAAGTAATGTATACCCAAAGCAAGCTATACATTCAATGCAATCCTGATCAAAATACCACTAGCATTTACCACAGAGCTAGAACAAACAATCTTAACATTTGTATGGAACCACAAAAGACCCCAAATAGCCAGAGCAAACTTGAAAAAGAACAAAACTGGAGGCATCGTGATTCTGTATTTCAAGCTCCATTACAAAACTCTAGTCATCAAGTCAGTATGGTACTGGCACAAAAACAGATACACAGATCAATGGAACAGAATAGAGAACCCAGAAATGGACCTTCAACTCTATTATCAACTAATCTTCACAAAGCAGGAAAGAATATCCAATGGAAAGAAGACAGTCTTTTCAAGAAATGGTCCTGGGAAAACTGGACAGCCACATGCAGAAGAATGAAGCTGGACCACTTTCTTACACCATACAGAAAGATAAATTCAAGATGGATTAAAGATTTAAATGTGAGACAGGAAACCATCAAAATCCTAAAGGGGAACATAGGCAACAACTTCTCTGACTTTCACTGTAGCAACTTCTTACTAGCCACATCTCTGGAGGCAAGGGAAAGAAAAGCAAAAATGAACTATCAAGACTTCATCAAGATAAAAAGCTTCTGCACAGCGAAGGAAACAATCAATAAAACTAAAAGGCAACCTATAGAATGGGTGAAGGTACTTGCAAATGACATATTGGATAAAGGGCTAGTATCCAGAGTCTGTAACGAACTCATCAAAATCATTTGCAATTGCACTACTAGGTATTTAACAAAAGGATTCACAAGTGCTGATTCTAAGGGACACATGCACCCCAAAAATAAATAATACAGTTAAGAAATGGGCAGAAGACATGAATAGACATTCTCCCATAGAAGACACACAAATGACTAACAGACACATGAAGATATTCAATATCACTCATCATCAGGAAAATACAAATCAAAACTACAATGAGATATCACCTCACACCTGTCAGAATGGCTAAGATGAACAACTCAGAAAAGAACAGGTATTGGTGAAGATGCTGGGAAAGGGGAAACTTTTTGTACTGTTGGTGGGAATGCAAACTGGTGCAGCCACTCTGGAAAACAATATGGAGGTTCCTCAAAAAGTTAAAAATAGACCCAGCAATTACACTACTAAGTATTTATCCAAAAGATATAGAAATGCTGATTCAAAGGGACACATGCTCCCTAATGCTTATAGCAGCATTGTCAACAATAGTGAAATTATGTAAAAAGTCCAGATGTCCATCAACAGATGAATGGATAAAGAAGACATGGTATATATATATATACAATGGAATATCATGCAGCCATCAAAAAGAATGAAATCTTGCAATTTGTAACAACATGGTTGGAACTAGAGGGTATTATGCTAAGCAAAATAAGTTATCTAAGTTAGCAAAGACATATGTCATGATTTTCCTCATATGTAGAATTTAAGAAACAAAACAGATGAACATAGGGGAAGGGAAAGAAAAACAAAGTAAGTTTAAAACAGAGAGGGAGGCAAACCATAAGACACTCTTAACTATAGGAAACAAATTGAGGGTTGTTGGAGGGAAGGTGGGGGTCAGATGGGCTAAATGGGTGTTGGGCATTAAATAGGGCACTCACTGGAATGAGCACTGGGTGTTATATGTAACTGATATATCACTGAATTCTATCCTGAAACCAATACTATACTATCTGTTAACTAACTTGAATTTAAATAAAAAATAAAAAAATATTAGCACATAAGTCTTAGTTATTATTATTATATTGAGACTTTTTAAGCAGGAAATGAAACCAGGTCTGATTCTCAAAGCTTGTTATCTTTCTACTACCTCAATAAACCCAACTGTTTGAACTGTGTGTGTATGTTTTTAAGAAAAGGAGTTGTTGTTTTTTTTTCCCTTAAGAGGAAAATGAGAGACCTGATACCATGTTTCAATCTCTCATCTCCTTAGGTGGCTCCTACCTGAGCTCCATAGCCAGTTTCCACCTGACCCTCTCCGATGTGAATGACAACCCCCCTCGGCTAGCCAAGGATGATGCAGGCTTGTTTCTGTGCCATCCTCTCCAAACAACTGGAAGTGTCATTTTCGAGGCCACTGATGATGACCAGCAGTCATTTCTGGGTCCAGAGTTTACATTTTCCCTTGACAGTGAATTTTTACAAAGTAACTGGGAAGTTTCCAAAATCAATGGTGAGTTGTCAAAAGTACATCGAACAAAACACTGATCTATGATTAAAATTAGTTTTTCTTTGCCTTGGTGTGCTTGCAGCCACTCAACACAGAGCTTTCTCCCAGGCTATAGGAAGGAAGTTCATGCTCTGAAAACTTGTAGAGAAGAGCTTATCAGAGGGAAAAAAACCCTGGGCTTTGGAGGGAGAAAGATTAGCACACCCCATCCCCCATAGTGTACGTTGGACAACTGGATAATTGGGTAATTTGAAAAGCATTTGCAAAATTTCCAATGGCAGCTGGGAAAACAGCTTCATTGAAATACAATTGTCATCAATAAACAGCCCATATTGACAGCATACAATTTTATAAAAATTGATAAATGTTGCTATCATTGAAGCCATCAGCGCAATAAGGATAAGAATGTTTTCGCAGCCCTCCAAGACTTTTCATGCTCCAGTTGTAAATCCTATTTTCTACCCCACCCTGCCCATCCTCCATCCCCCACCCCCAGGTAACCACTAATCTACTATCTGTCACTATTAGATTAGTTTGCATTTTCAAGAATTTTATTTAAATACTGCAACACAGTGTGTACTCTTTTTTTGTCTAGCTATTTTCACCCAGCATCAAGTAAAGCTGCTATAAGCATTTGTGAACAAGAATATTATAAGAGCATACCCTTTCATTTTTCTTGGTTGAATCCCTAGCAGTGGAATGGTTGGGCCATATGGTAGCTGCTTGGTTAAATTTTTAAGAAAATGGCAAATTGTTTTCTAGTTTGTAACATTCTCCATTCCCATGGGTACATGAGAAGTCTACCTGCTCAACATTCTCCCCAACACTTGAGATGTGTAGTCATTTTTATTTTAGGCATTCTAGTGGGAGTGCAGTAGCATTTCTTATGGTTTTAATTTATGTTTCCCTAAAGACTAACAGTGTGGAGCATCTTCCCATGGGCTTATTTGCCATCCATGTATTTTCCCTGGTGAAGTGTCTGTTCAAATTTTGTTTCCATTTGAAAAATTTGGCTGCTCAGTTTCCATTGTTGACTCCAAGCATTCTTTCTATAGTCGAGGTAAAAATTCTTTCAATAATATGTTAACAGATACTTCCTTACAGGACATGGCTTACATTTTCATTTTGTAAGAATGTCTTTTGAAGAACAAATTTAAACATTTTTATGGTGTCTGAGTTTTTTATTTTTAAATTTTATGTAATTTGTGACTTTTTTAGTGAATATTTAAGAAATTTTTGCCTAACCCAAGGTTACTAAAATTTTCTAATTATTTCCTCTAAAGGTTTTGCAATGTCAGCTTTTACATTTAGGTCCATGGTTCATTTCAAGTTAATTTTTTTAAAATAGATTTATTTATTATTTTTAGAGAGAGAGAGAAAAAAAAAACTGTGGGGTGAGGGGACACAGAGGGAGAGAGAAAGAGAGAATCTCAAGCGGACTCCCCACTGAGCTTAGAGCCCACCATGGGGCTGGATCTCAGGACCCTGAGATCATGATCTAAGCTGAAATCAAGACTCAGATGTTTAACTGCTGAACCAGCCATGATATCTATAACTCCATTTATTTAGGTCTTAATTTCTCTGAGCAAAGTATTTTAATTTTCAGTGTATAGTTCTTACATAATTTCTGCTAAGCATCTCATATTTTTGATGCTATCCTAAATGGTATCTAAGGTTTTAATTTTTAAGCAATTCCAAGATATGGGAATATAATTGATGATTTTTGTGTATTGATCTTATATCCTATGACACTGATGACCTCACTTTGCAGTGTCCTTTCTCCCTTTTTTTAGGACTCCACAGATTTTCTAGGTGGGCAATCCTGTAGTCTGTGAATAGTAACATTTTAATTTCCTTTCCAAACTGGATGCTTTTTATTTCTTTACCTTGTTTTATTGCTGGCTAAAACTATCAGCAGATTGTTGAATGAAAGTAGTGAAAGTAGAAATAACCTGGCTTGTACCTGATATGGGAAGAAAGCATTCAGTCTTTGACCATTTAGCATGTGGGAAGAAAGCATTCAGTCTTTGACCATTTAGAATGACGTTTACTGTAGTTTTTTTGTTCATGCCCTTTATTAGATTGAAGAATTTACCTTCTATTGCTAACTTGCAGAGAGGGTTTTCTTTTTCTTTTTTAAACTGGGAATGGATGCTAAAATTTTCACATACCTCTTATTCATCGATTGAGATGATTATGTGGTTGATTTTTTTTGGGGGGGGGTCTTTTGATTGGTGAATTATATCAATCAACTTTTGGTTCTTAAACCAATCCCTTCCTGGTATAATGCTTAGTTGGTGGTGAAATATTAGTATTTTTATATATTGTTAGATTTGATTTGCTAAAATTTTAAGGATTTCTCTATCTGTATTCTTGAGGACTATTGGTCTATATTTTTCTTTCCTTGTAATGTCTTTGTCTGGTCTTGATTATCAGAGTAATGCTGCCCTCATAGAAAGACTTGGGAAGTATTCTATTTCTTTAATTATCTGAAAGAATTTGTATAAAATTGTTTTTTACTTCTCTCTTATGGTTCAGTAAAAAATTACCCATAAATGCATCTGGACCTAGAGCCATCTTTATAGGAAGTTTTAATTAAAAATTCAATTTCTTTAATAAACACGGGGCTATTTAAGTTATAGATCTCTTGTTAGTTGAACTTGTTAGTTTTTATCTTTTAAATTATTTGTCTATTTCATTTGATTTGTCTAATTTATTGGCACAAAGTTATTTGCCATATTATTTTATTATTCTTTTAGTATCTACAAAATATGTAGTGATATCATCACATCATTCTGATATTGAAAAATTATCTCTTTTTTTCCAGATCAATCTGGCTGGAGGTTATTAATTTTATTGATATTCACAAAGAACAAGCTTTTGATTTCATATATTTTTCTCTATTTTTTGTTTTGTATTTCAGTGCTCAGATCTTTATTATGTCCTTCATTCTTCTTATTTTGTATTTGATTTGTTGTTCTTGTTCCATTTTTATTAAGTGGGAGCTATGGAAATTAATTTGGAAATTTTTGCTTTGTTAACATGGAGATTTGGTGTAATAAATTTTTCTCTTAGTGTCACGTTAGTTGTGTTCCACAAGGTTTGATGTATTGTGTTTTCATTTTCTTTCAGTTCAAAATTCTTTTTATCTTCCCTTTATATTTTTTTGTGACCCCTGGGTCATTTAGAAGTGTATTATAGGGGCACCTAGGTGGCTCAGTGGGTTAAAGCCTCTGCCTTCGGCTCAGGTCATGATCCCAGGGTCCTGGGATAGAGCCCCACATCGGGCTCTCTGCTCAGCAGGGAGTCTGCTTCCTCCTCTCTCTCTGCCTGCCTCTCTGCCTACTTGTGGTCTCTGTCAAATAAATAAATAAATAAAATATTACAAAAAAGAAAAAAAAGAAGCATATTATACAGTTTCCAAATATATGGGGATTTCCCACATCTTTCTAATTATTGATTTCTAACTTAATTTCATAGTGACCAGAGAACATTTGACTGAAACACTTTTAAATTTATTGGGACTTTTGTCTCTCATACTTTAAAGATATTTTTTCTACTGTGTTTTGGATTGCATTGTTCTTTTTTTCCCCTTAAGATTTTCTTTTCCACTAGTTTTAAGCAATTTGATTATTATGTGCTTTAGTGTAGTTTTGTTTGTTTTTCTTTTTCCTGGGATTTCCTAATTTTCTTTGAACTGAGGATTTAGAGTTTTCATCAAATTTGGAAAAACAATTAGCAATTATTTCTTCAAATATTTTTTCTCTAATTCAGTGTTAAACTCAGTTTAACTTTACAGAACATCACTATATGGAATAATGATAACCAGCTATATTCAATAGTATTCATTCTATAGAGAAATCATGATCAGATCACAGGATGCTTTAGCATCCTGTTTGACCTTAGGGAAGGTACACATAGAGTGGTCATTCTTTGTGTAGTTTAACTCAAACTTATATTGAATCATTTCCTGGTTAGCCTTACTATGTATGCAAAGATGAGCTTTATTCCTGTTAATAGATGGTTCCGAGGCTGTGTTTTCATGTCATTCATTTTTTCCCCCTATTCTGACAGGAACACATGCCAGACTTGCCACCAAGCACACAAACTTTGAGGAGAGAGTTTACAACGTCCCAATTCGCATCAAGGATGGAGGTCGGCCACCCTTGGAAAGAGTAGTCTCTTTACCAGGTAGGTACTTTCCCAAGAACTGGGAGAATTCTTGTCTTTGATAAGGAATTCTGTAGCTGTTTACTTGAAAAGGTGTGTCACCGAATACTATTCTGCTTTTCAGTTACTTTCTGCAAGTGTGTGGACGGAAGCTGTTTCCTGCCAGCAGGTCACCACTCTGGGATGCCCACTGTGGGCATGGCAGTTGGTATACTCCTGACTACATTTTTGGTTATTGGTGAGTATAATTTCTCAGATTCAAGGATTCCTGCTCTGGGCCTTTGAAACCCTTACCTCAGGATCTCTCTTCAGGTCCTGTCTGGTGGCTGCTCACTGGCTATCTGTGCAAAGTGAGGAATAGAGATCACTAGCAAACTATCAGACTTTCCCAGTTGAGAGCTGCTGCCTTTGTACAGCATTTTACTTATCACTGACTTGTTGGTTAGTTTGGGAGATATAACACAAGAGGCTTTAAAGCATAAATTGTTATATTTTGGGTCTAGTTACCAAGGTTTTTTGATGAAGGAGAAAGAAATGCAGTAGCGGTGGCCCTGATATGCTCAATATGGGGGATACAGTGATGGGCAAGACATACCAGACCCTACATTCACAGAACTCGCAATCTAGTCTACCATTGTTGGACTAGGTGGAATCAGCCTTCCAGTGGAGATGCTCACATGCTTGAAATGTTACAGAATTTCCCTTTGCATATTTTCATGACTGTAGACTCTGATTCTTTATTACTCCAGAAAAATTCTAGCTTATCTCAGGCCTTACTCTGCCTTGGCCTCCTGGCCAGACTAGGCATCAGATTCCCCATTTCTAGCCATCTTCTTTTTTTCGGGGCTTACTGTGGTAATCGTCCTCTTTCAGCTGTTGTCCTCACCGTAAGTTAAATATTAGGGATAGATCCTTCATCATGTTGGATCCACTTGACTGAAGGGGTTTACACCAGTTCACATCCTTTCTCTTTTAAAAGGAGGGCTGGGATTCTTCTAAGAACTATTCATTTTTTTCCTGGCATCTGGTCTTTTCAGCCATGACCCAATCTGTCACATTGGACTCTGAGAAATGAGAGATCTCATTTCCTTATACCATTCCATCCAAATTCCTCATTATTGTGACAGGGAAAGAGCTATGTGACATTGCCACAACCCATCCTCACATGTGCACAGGGATCATCTTTCCTTCCTGACCACAGGCTGGTATACACCTTTCATACTAATTGCGCTGGACTTTTGAGTTACGACTCATTTACCAAGCTCCCTTCTGGCTTCTGTCCTTTTTCTTCCTCTGTCTATCCTCCCATCTTAAAAGGATTTTTGAGTTTATGAACCAAATAATTTTCTCCCATGACAGTTTAATCCCATAATTTTGCCACACATTAAAAATTGAATGAGTCTGGGGATATCTAAAAATAGAAGTAATAGGATCTTACAGTTCCATACCTTACTTTTTTCAAATAGGTTTGGGATAAGTGGAAGATTCTTTTTAAAAAAATTTTTTTGAAAGATTTTATTTATTCATTTGAGAGAGAGAGACAGAAGAAGAGCACAAATGGGGAGATGGGCAGAAGCAGACTCCCTGCTGGGTGGGAAGCACAACAAGGGGCTTGATCCCAAGACCTGGAGGTCATGACCTCAGCCAAAGACAGATGCTTAACTGACTGAGCCACCCAGGCACCCCTTAGTGCAAGATTCTTCATTAGTCTCTGAGCATCCAGTCTCTTCTGCCATGATTCCTCCTGTAAATTTACTGCCAGGTTTATTTCCTTAAAACAACTCCCCTTTTCCATATTGGTTTCCATATTGGTTCCATAAAACATCTCCCTTTACATATTTTCTATTGAAAAAACCAATATTTTCCATATAAACCATAAACTCTGGTTTATAGTACAGAGTTAGTGCTAAAATGCACAACGTAATTTTGTAGGAGTTGAGAGATAAGAAAAACCAGAAAGGTTAGGGAGTCTACTAGAATTGGAGCCATGAGGAAGGCCCCAAAGATAACATGGAATCTAGTGTGGACATACCTAAGCTTTAGGTAGGTGAACAGGTCAGAGATCAGCTTTCTGGTTGTTCTGATGGACTCTTTCCTGTAGAGAAGAGGAAGGACTGGAATAGACTTTATTGAATATGTCAAAAGGTCAGGAACTCATTCAGATGCTTACACACTTCGTCTTCAGTATGCATTAGGTCCTATATTCCTCAGCAAAGACCCAGTGAGAACTAACAGCTTAGATATGATTTGGGAGTTGATACATACTTACTTATAATAAGACAAACGACAAACTTATGAATCCAAGAAAGCCAATGCCTAGAATGCCTTTTTCACCAGGACGACAAAACTTTGTTGAACCACAAAAAGAAATGAAGTCATATGAGTCATTTTTTCCTACAAGAGTACTACTTTATAAATGAATGTGATAGGACATTTTAAGATTCCATCTCTTTGACCCTGTGTTTTGTCTTTTAGGTATAATTTTAGCAGTTGTGTTTATCCGAATAAAGAAGAATGGAGGCAAAGATAATGTCGAAAGCGCTCAGGCATCTGAAGCCCAACCTCTGAAAAACTGAATTTGAAAAGGAATGCTTGAGTTTATATATTGAGTGCTATTTCAGTAACACAACCATTTAGTCCTGTAATTTTACTTTTTTTTAATGCAACATGTGCATTACATTTTTTTACAGATATAATCTCTTGCCTTTTAATATTTTATTACTCTTTGATATTCTGTATGCTATAGACATTAGAGACATTTCCCATTTTCCCATGACACTTTCCCCTCTGCAAAAGCGTTAGCTATTTATCCAAAACAAAAAAATGTATGTGTTTTTTCCCTTTAGGGAGAGATGGACTGATGAAATATTCTGTTCATTTTCTCCTTATCAAGATTTATCAGTCATCCACCACAGAACTTCCTGGATTCCATTTATACTTTCCTAATTTCATCCTGTGTCTCCTTCCTCATGTCTCTTGGTATTGCACTAATTTTAAAACATTTGTTGGAAAAAAGAACAAAATGAAGTTGTAGGAAAAAAATAAAATGGGAACCTTGTCCTTTGATGTGAACAGAAACTCTTTGTGTTATTAGCCTTCTTTAGCTCACTGTGACTCATATCACTCTTCATTTGAGGTTCTCCCACTTGGAAATGGCAAAAACCTACCACAGGCCACACAGGCCAATTTTCACAAATTTTGGTGCACAACCCCTGACCAGATTTACTTATTACCTACCATGCTTATGTTCTGCACATGTTTTCCTTACATGTATGTTAATAAAGATTGGTTGCTGTATATTTAACAGAAGAAGTAGTGACAAAAATCAAGAATAAATGTTGACTGTGGTTTTGTTTCTTGGGCTCTTTGGCTCTGCTTCCTGCTTCTTTGCATTTGTTGAGGGAGGATCTGGTTAATAACAATGGTTACTTAACCTTGATCAGAATCGCCTCCCATATAGAGCTGGTCTGTACGGAGGCATCTACAATAAAATAAAAATTCACTGCTTTCAGGACCATTCAAGTTGAATAAGAGAACCTCAGGCATTTGGAAGGATATTTAGGTCTGGAACCATTGTCTGGCTCATGCTTTGATCCTTGAAAACATTCAACATTACAAAACCATTCAGAATTTTCAAGAATTGTCTGAAAAAGAACTTGTATCTGAAAAGGTGCTCTTATAATGGCAGCTGAAGCCGACCATAGGTTCTATTTTTCATAAAAAATCCTTTTTGTGGATTTCTATTATATTTTTATAGGCAGGAAAGTAAAACAAAAGAAAATATCCAAACTCTTAAGATCACAGTATTGCTTTCTTGTATAATATCTTGTGCTTCAGACTCTTTTACCTGTTTTTTCACATGAGGCTCATTGAAAGTCTCATAATGGATAAGGTTCTCCATTGTCACACTGTACATTAAAAGACAAATAAAACAAAAATCCAAGAGCACCGAAAGCAAAATTTACTTCACAAATTATACCCCAACCCAAAGAACAGTCTTAGTAACTTTTATTGGTATTTTGCTTGTGTGGTTTTCTTTTTAAAATATTTGCTTATTTAAAAAAAAAAGATTTTATTTATTTATTTGAGATAGAAAGAGAGAGAGAGAGAACACAAGTGGAGGGAGGAGCAGAAGGAGAGGGAGAAGCAGACCCTGCTGAGCAGGGAGCCTGATGTAGGGCTTGATCTCAGGACCCCAAGATCTTGACCTGAGGCAAAGGCAGATACCCAACTGACTGAGCCACTCAGGTGCCCCAAGATTTATTTGTTTGAGAGAGAGAAAGAGAATACACGGGCAAGCAGGGGAGGGGCCAAGGGAGGGAAAGAGAGAAAGAGAAAGAGAATCCCAAGTAGACTTCCTGCTGAGCAGAGAGCCTGACATGGGACTCAATTTGGGACCCTGAGATCATGACCTGAGCTGAAACCAAGAGTTGTACACCCAACTGACTCAGTCACTCTGGTGTCCCTACTTGTGTGTTTTTGACAGTGGCTATGATGTGACATTTACGGCACATAAAAATGCATCATTGCTTGCCCTGCTTATTTTCAAGAAATCCTATTATCATTATTGAAAGACCAAAGTAGTCCCAAGGCAAGTCTGCTGGGGTAGGTTCAGGGGTCTATCCTGCCTCAATTCAGTGTTGTTCTCTCTAGACCAACTTGTACTACCTAATAATGGGCTGATCACACAGAACCTTCTCACCTAAAATCATTGTAGTATTCATATTTTTCTTACTATTTTTTTCCCTGGGGTGGGCCCTTTCTCTCAAAATTCTTCCTCTTCCACAACCAGATCTTACCCATTCTTAAGGTCTTAAAGACCAGATTAAATACTGGTCCCTTTGGGAAACCTTCTCTGATTTCCTGCTGGAGGCCAGGCCATTACCTCATCTAAACTTCCATGCTGTGGTGAGAAAATTTCAGTAACATTATTTCAGTAATATAACTGAATACAATTATTTCAGTAATACAACAACCCTGTTTGGCCAGGATCCATTTTCTCCTCTGGTTCAAGTAGTTCTATTTCTACTGGGAAACACTTCCTCCACCTCTCACCTACCTGTGTCGTCTGGGTAGAGCCAACCCCATTTCTTCATTCTTCCAGCATTTACAGATAGGCATTTTATCTCACTAAAACTTATAGAATTCTAGTTGAAACTCTTAAAAATAGCTCTCTTTAAGTGGAATTTGCTAAACTGGTAGGAAGCAAACTTAGAGCATTCTGATCACCACAAAAGGTGAGCCTGCCCTTGAATGAGGACCACAGAGGGTCAATAGCAAAGAGGAGAAAATATGAAAGATGTTGAGTACCAAAATCCAGATGTGTTTGAAGGCAAACTTATCCTGGAGTTTTCTATCTTGTGAGCCAGTACATTCCTTTTTTACTTAAAACTCAATGGACTGCTGGCCCTTGCAACAAAAAGAATGGTATTTGAACCTTGGATATGGTGCTTCTCATGTTCTACAATTAGAGTCCATTTGACATCTGCAACTAGTTTGGGACCTCTCAGAATCCTTTCAATGTCAGTGTGGCAAGTCTTGGCCCATAGTGCCTCCTCCATAGTTTTCTGAAGAACACATGAATGAAATAGTTGGTTCATCTTGACCACTTATACTATAGTCACTTAAGTGTCACCCACTTAACAAAACCGGAACAAATTCATTCTTTGTGTTCACCTACCACATCCTCAAAGACACCTTAAACTCCCACTTCACCACCCTTCTTCCCTCTACATACAAACCCTGATGCTCCATGCAAAGGTCCTCAGAGCTGGCTGGTCTGTGAATTAAAAATCCCCTGAGGATTTCTGCATGGTTAAGAAATAGCTGTGAAACTAAGAGTCTCAGTGGTAAAGCAGGGAGGAATAGGCGGCAGTTTTTATGAGCTCTGTGGAATGTATGAGAGGTTTCTGGGGAGCAGTAAATTAAGAGTGGAGATCTCTAGGTATTGCTGCAGGGTCTAAACGACCCACAGACAGGAAGCTGAGATGACCTCTGATGTGTCTAATACAAGAAGGAACCGATTCACTCCCAGGATTCTGTGCAATGCTATATGCATCATGGGAGCTTGTTAAACTTGGAACATTAAAAGTCATCTGAAAAGATAAAATATCTTACAATTCAACTTCTTAAAAATCATTTGAACTATTTTTAAGTGTACAGTTCATTTGCATTAAGTGAATCCACATGGTTGTGCAACTATCACCAATGTCCATCTCCAGAACATTTCCATCTTCCCAAATGAAACTCTACCCATGAAACGATAAGTCCCCACTCCCTTCCTCCCCTGAGCCTCTGGTAACCACTATTCTAACTTTGGTCTCTGAATTTGATTATTCTAGGGACCTTATATAAATGGAATCCTACTCTGTTTGTCCATGATATCAATGTTTTAAAATAGTAACAGGGGATTAAAAAAAAAAAAGAAAATAGAATTCAAATCTCAGAGTTATCTCAGGAGGAGACTATCTCAAGACTAATGCTATTTTTTATTTTGCTTATATCCATATGTGTCACACACATTGTACACACTTAAATATATATTTTACATACATGTGAAGATATCCATACAGTGGATCTGTTTGTTCCCTAAATACCACATGTACTGGCACTGCTCCTAAATTTCTCCTAACAAAAGCCTGTCTCTTTCTGGCTGAGTCCCAAGAAGTGTGGTCAGCTGTTGGATGACCAGCTGTCTACTACAGGGCTTCTCAGTGGATGCATGTTAAAATCACCTGGGGCAGTTTTTCAAAAATACTCATTCTGTGGTTAAAATTAACAAGTCAGGAAATGACAGATGTTGGTGAGGATGCGGAGAAAGGGGAACCCCTCCTACACTGTTGGGAATGCAAGCTGGTGTATGCACTCTGGAAAACAGGATGGAGGTTCCTCAAAAAGTTGAAGATAGAACTAACCTATGATCCAACAGTTGCACTACTAGGTGTTCATCCAAAGGATACATAGAGAGTTAAAGAGGTACCTGCATCCCAACGTTTATAGCAGCAATGTCCACAATCACCAAACTATACAAAGAGCCCAGATGTCCATTGGCAGATGACTGGATAAAGAAGGTGTGATACACACACACACACACACACACACACATGATGGGAACTTACACAGTCATCAAAAGTGAAATATTGCCATTTGCAATGATGTGGATGGAACTAGAGGGTATTATGCTAAGTGAAATAACAGTCAGAGAAAGACAATCATCATGTTATCTCATGGATATGTGGAATTTGAGAAACAAAACAGAGGATCATAGGGGAAGGGAGGAAAAAATAAAATAAGATGAAATCAGAGAGGGACACAAATGTAAGAGACCCTTAACTACAGGACACAAACTGAGAGCTGCCGGAGGGGAGGTATGGGGGGGTGGGGTAACTGGGTGATGGGCATTAAGGAGGGCACATGATATAATGAGCACGGGGTGTGATATGTGATGAATCACTGAACACCTCTGAAACTACTAATATAGTATATGTTGATTAATTGAATTTCAATAAAATGATACTCATTCTGGGGTCCCATCCCCAAATTAACTAGGATCTCTGGGCAGAGGGCCGTAACTTCAGTATTTAAAAACACTCTTTCTGAGTGAATCTTAATGTGTGACCCCAGCGGAGAACACTTATTCCAGGCAGTCCATAGAGGGCATAGTCAGTACCGGGGTGGTGAAGAATGTGGTCATTTTTAGGGTCTGAATCAGTGTTCTTCTTCAGAACCTTGGCTCCCCAGTCCTTCCAACTTTCTGAGCACCTTTAATCCTAATCAGCCCTGCAGAGACCCCTTCCCAGGTGCAAACATGGACCCTGACCCAGAGATCAGGGAAGGGTTAGGGGCGTTGGCACTGGCGGGAGAGCCCTTCCCTGGCCCACAGAGACCCTTCAACTAAGAGCAGCCTGGAGGGGCCAGACCCAGGTGACTCTGCTGTCACATGGGAGCCGGAGAACCCAACAGAGAAGCTGAGAAGAGAGAAGCAGATTCAGCTGTAACAGAGCAGCCCAGTCCATAGGCCAGAACTGGGCAGGGAGCATCAATGTCTCACTTTTCACCATAGATTAATCTCTCAAATATTACTCTAAAAAGGCATGTCTGCCTAAAGTGACCCTCTCGTGTCTCTGCTTGGAGAGTTGGCTATGTAAAGAAACATTACCAACCATGTAAATAACAAAGGACTTTTTTTTAATAAAACAAACAATTACTTTCCGTTTTACCAGCTTTCCATTTTTCCATACTCGCAGGGTACAGGCTCCGTTTGGCATTTCAGAATGATTTCCTGAGCACCTGCTACGTGTTAGTTGTTGGTAAGCCACCCGGGCTCTTCAGGCATGGAGGCCTCATGAGATGGTAGATACTTCTAGTCCAGGCCTAATAAGTCACCCGTGTAGGCAGAAGCCATCCTTGAGGCCTCGTGCATTATCTGGCGACAAACAGTCATTGGTTTCTTTGGACGGAAAACAAAGCCTCCTTTCTTCCTGTGGTCGTCATCCCGAGAGAGGCAGCGGAGTGGGCCGTGAGACAGGAAGGACAAGCAAAGAAGGGAAAGGTCAAAGGAGCAAGTGTTCATCTGATGCCGAGAAAGCATTTTCAGTGTTTCCATCACAAGGGTCTGATGTGTTAGTCCAGGATTTGAAAAGCTACATTTGGAAGTGGAGGAGGGTGTACTCCCGTGAGCTGCAGATAAAAATAGCGTGTGTGTTTACCTAGCATTTTTAGTTACTCTTGAATTAAGCACAGGAGAGGGAGGAAACAGAATCTATTCTTGGTAACAGAATATAAAACTGGCCCTCTTGGGCTCCTGGCCAAGAAAAGATCCCCATGACAGAATTTCTGGAGGCTCTGCTCAGATACAACCCAAGGGAGGCATGGCCTGGTTGGTGGAGGACAAGAAGCAGCAGGGGATTATTCTCGAGGTTTCCAGGTCCACACAGGGCAGGAGGACAGAGGCTGTGGCCGAGCTTCCCTACTTAGTTTTGCCTTTCAAAGGGGGGGTTTTGGACAGCCTTCCTGGGGCCTCCATTGTGAGAAGGGATTTTCCTCAGGAAGCAAACGTGGCATTGTAGATTCTTGCTAAAATCCTGGCCTAGCCTGTGCGGAATGGCATGGAGATAAGCCTTCCAGTGGGTTGGCATTCTCCCCGGGCTATTCCACATCCTCTCAGTTCAGCTTCTTGTCCTCTGGTGGCCCAAACCATGCTTGTCTAGGCAGGAAAGGCACAAATGTCGCTTGGGTCCAGGGAGGCACGAGTGTGCTCTCCCGGAGACCCTCCACGAAGCAGAGGCCAAGGTGGAATTAGACAAAGAAGAGACTAGTAGGAGGACAGGCCTGTGAGGGATAAGAAGAGAAGGCAGGGGAGCCCCAGAGCAGAACAGAAGTCTGATAGCTGTTGAAGAAGAGAAGGAAAGAAGAAAGACAGATACAAAGGATGTCAGACCCCTGCGTGGTGAGGCTCTGAGATTCGGGGGGCGGGGTTGGGGCAGGTGTCAAGCCCCGAAGAAAAGACTCTCTGTCTGTCGGAGCCCTTTTGGATCGGATCCACCCAGCTTTAGAGCCCCTGTTGTCTAGGTCACTGACTGGAGGTGTGATCCCAAATGTGGGGGCAGAGGCAGCCAGTTGGGGTGCAGAGCTGGGTCTGTGCTCCCATGGCTGTTGAGGTTAGCTTGCCCTTTTACTTATTCATCCCATCTTTATGGAGCCCCTGTCTGGCCAGCAAGGAACACAAGTGACCGTAGCTAATGATTCTACAACGAAAACACTAAAATGTGCCAGGTACTATTCTAAACACCTTACAATGTATTAAGTCATGGAATCCTTCCAACTCCTGGATGAGGGAGATACAGTTGTTATTCTAGTGTAGGGATCAAAAGATTCTGTAATTCATACAAGATCACATACCAAGTATGAGACCCTGGCAGTCTTTCTCTAAAGCCCGAAGCTAGCATATTTATCTAACATGAGGTGCCATTTATTGTAAGACACACCGTTATTTTATGTGCTAAGAAAGAAAAGAACCCCGTCCATTAAGATGCATCCCCATGTTCAGAGACATTAAAATGTGAGAAAAGGTGAACCTTGAATTGACAGTTATTACACAAAGGCACTGCTTCCATTCTCATGGACCCCACAGCCCGCAAGGAAGACAGACGACTGCCATACACCATGGTAAGCATTGAGTGTCCCCAACGCAGAGCATACACATCCCCGCAGAGAGTGGGGTGAGTCATCGCTTCCACTCAAGGTGTCTGAGAAGCCATCCTGGGGCCACGGCACCCAACTGGGGCCCAGGATTTCTCCAAATAGAAAAGAGAAGGATGGAATTGGGAAATGTGGCATATTTGAAGGACCATGGTTGATAACACTAAGGCTAATAATAAAATAACGAGAGCTAATCATTTATTAAGGGCTCATCATGTGCCAGGCTCTGTGCAAAGGGCTTTCATGTATTGTACTACTTAATCCTCACAGAAGCTGTGGGAGAAAGTACCCTTATTAGGCTCTTCTTACAGGACGGGGATCCGAGGCTCAGGGGGTGAGCGGATTTACCTCACAGTGCACAGCTTGTGGATAACGAGCCGGGATAAGATCCTCCAGACTTGCACCACACTGCTGGAACACCTCTGAGAAGCAAATTAGTTTGATAATCCTGTATTGTATAAATGAAATTTGCTACAAGAATCGAACTTAAATGTTCCTGGAGTACATGCTAGCACCTACCTGTCCTCACAGTTCAACTGTTGGGTATTTGCTGAAAGTTCACCCTAAGCAAAGGTCCGTGCTTGGAGTTAAGGGGATCACTGAAGGAAGCCCTGGACTGAGCACACACTGTTGAAGGAATGAAGTATAAGGTCGGGTCCATCTATAGGCCAGCCGGGTCTGCCCCCCGCCCCAAGCCTCCAGCTTCATCTCCTGCCTCCTCCCTCCTGCTCACCATGCTTTAGTCACACTGACCATCTGCACTTCCTTGAGGAGGTCACACTCCTACTTTGGTTCCTTTATATGTGTCTCTGCCTGGAATGTTCTCCCACCTCTACCTCTTTTGTGTGGCTGACCTTTGCTTTTGCTTTGGGTCTCAGTGTAAAGGTTACCTCCTCTGAGATGTCCTACCCATTACTTTCTATCATAATATCTGTTAATTTCCTTCTTAGCACTCTTCATGGTGTAGTAATTGTGTCCTTTATTAGCCTGCTTCTTTAGGGGCAGAGACCTTGTTCACTGCTGTGTCCAGCACTGAGCACAATGCCTGGTTCTGTAATAGATGCTCCATTTTTGAATGTATGAATGGCTTAGCTTAGTACCTGGTTGCAGAGCCAAGGTCTATGTCTAGGACACAGAAGAGAGTTAGCTGCTCAGCTGCTCAAAGAATGGAGAGATTGATCCGTGCATTGAACAGGATGGGCAGAATTCAGAGACGGGGATGGCCATGGAGGAAAAACTAGTCAGGGGAGAAAATCCAGTCTGTGGCAGGACAAAAAAATAGTTTTCTCTTCTCTGCGGGTTTGAAGCACCTTCATTTTCAGTATCTGGAATCGTCCTAGCTTTCCTTATACCCTGGGCTCTCCTTCTACTTGTTGTAACATGGGCTAAGGTCCTGATGGCCGGTTGTCCAGACTTCTGTCCCTGGGGTGTTTTGTGGGACCCCTTGGGAGACTGAACACAATATTGGGACTGAAATTTCGTATGGCTTCTCAGCCTAGGAATGGGGATGTTTTGGGGGAAACATCATGGTTGTTTGTCCTCATTTTTACTGGGCATTATGGTCTAATGATTCCCAGTGTCCAGAAAGGATCTCAAGGCCCATATTTTAGAATTCCTTTGAGGATTTTAGAAGTAGGGGTAGATCTCACCAATTATAGTGTCTTCAGACAACTATTTCTGTTTTTTTTTTCCCCACACAGAGATATAATAGAGCACATAATTTGATTCACTCACTGAATTATGTACTTGCAGAACTTTGAATTTCATTGATTTCCGTACCATACACTTTGAAGGTATTTTAGGTCTTTATGGATTAATGACTTAAATGTGAGACCTGAAATCATAAAAATCCTAGAGGAGAGCAAATGCAGTAACCTCTGCAACATCTGCTGTAACAACCTCTTTCTAGGTATGTGTCCTGAAGCAAGGGAAGCAAAGCAAAAATGAACTATTGGGACTACATCAGAATAAAAAGCTTCTGCACAGTCAAGGGAACAATCAATAAAATTAAAAGGCAATCTACAGAATGGAAGAAGGTATTTGCAAATGACATATCTGATAAAGGGTTAGTTCCAAAGAATATAAAGAACTGATAAAACTCAACACTCCCCCCAAAAAACAAATAATCCAAATAAAAATGGGCAGAAGGCATGAACATACATTTTTCTGAAGAAGACATCCAGTTGGCCAACAGACACATGAAAAGATGCTCAACCATGCATCATCAGGGAAATTCAAATCAAAACTACAATGAGATATCCCCTTACACCTGTCAGAATGGCTAAAATAAAAAACACAGGAAACCACATGTGTTAGTGAGGCTATAGAGAGGAAGGAAACCTCTTGCACTGTTGGTGGGAATGCAAACTGATACAGCCACTCTGGAGAACAGTTTCAAAAGGTTAAAAACAGAGCTACCCTATGACCCAGCAACTGCACTACCAGCATTTATCTGAAGAATACAAAAATACTAATTCAAAGGGATACATGCATCCTGATGTTTATAGCAGCAGTATCAATAATAGGCAAATTATGGAAAGAGCCCCAGTGTCTATCAGCTGATGCATGGATAAAGAAAATGTGGTATATATATAAACACAAAGGAATATTATTCAGCCATAAAAAAGAATGAAATCTTGCCATTTACAACGATGTGGATGGAGCTAGAGAATATTATGCTAAGCAAAATAAGTCAGTTACAGAAAGATAAATGCCATATGACTTCACTCATCTGTCGAATTTAAGAAACAAATGAGCAAAGGGGGAAAAAGAAAGGGAAACCGAGAAGCAGAGTCTTACCTATAGAGAACACACTGATGGTTCTCAGAGTGGAGGTAGGTGGAGAAATGGGTGATAGGTGATGGGGACTAAGGAGGGCTCTTGTGATGGGCACTGGGTGATGTATGGAAGTGTTGAATCACTGCATTGTACACCTGAAACTAATATTACACGGTATATTAACTAACTAGAATTAAAATAAACACCTTTAAAAAAGAATGTATAGATAGAATAATAGATGTTAGAAGGAACAATAGAAAAAAGAAGGTGGGAATAAGATTATGATATTACATGTGAAAATAAAGGGAAAAATAAAAACAAAGTATAATTTAAAACATGACTTGTTACCATTTTATACATGTCCTGCCTCATGTTCAGCAGATATGTATTTATCTTACTTGTCTAGAAGGATGTCTCTCTATAGAGTATCAAGTCTTGTTTTTATGATTTTTTCATGTGTTTTCCTCCCCCACTCGACACAGCACACATTCTCAGATCCTTTAGGACAAGAGACCACAGTCTTATTATTATTGTGATTCTACTGACAGCAAAGAATCTTCAAGCAAACAAGTTCTTGGTAAATGTTGAATTAAACTGAAGAGTTCCAAGACCTTCTGAAAGTTTGGTTCTCTGTTCTTTTTAGCAGAGCAGGTTGCCTCAATTCACCTAAGCCCAAGGTTGTTGCCTGTTAACCATATAAACCAAAATCCATGTCCCCCTTGTCAAAAACTATTAGAGACTAGACTATTAAAGACTAGAATTCTCATTTTAGCCTTAACTGATCTGTGACTTAATTTGAGGAGCCTCTCCTTGCTCAAGATTAGACATTATTGATCAAGAATACAAAAGAATGAGCTAAAAATAACTTTCTGCCAAAATGGAACAACAATTTAAAAATCTAAGCAAAACTCATTGCCACAAACCTCAACCCTTTAAGAAGCTTCTAGCTATTTCAGAATTTCAAGGGAATATTAATCACCACATTTCAGCCAAGGACAATACCATGTGATGGAGCTAGGAATGAAATCACTTGGGTATGTATTTTCTGTGACCCTTCCCTGAATAGTTTTCTTCTTGACATATGTCCAGCTTTTCAAAACAGCTTCAGGCTAGTAATGCTCACAGCTTTTTGAATAAAATCCTGTCTAGAATATGAAAGAATCATGGCAAATGCTCAGAATGAGGGAGAGAACAGGAAGGAAGGAAGCATTTGTTGAGGGTGAGGGAGCATTAACTCTCATTGTGCCCGATGAAGCTGATCTGTCAGTGAGAGCCTTATCGGAAGAGTACTCTCGGGAGCTGACATGATATGGACTCTCAGAATTCAGATGCTCTGAATTTATCTAAGAATTGTCTTCTTCAGATTCATGCGTTATTCACAAATGACTATTTGCTATTTCTTCATCCCTAAGAAGCCAGTGGAAAGTCGTGGTAATATCCACTACAGCCTTTGTTCCTGTGGCTTCTTCTCCGTTAATCATCTTGCTCAACAGAATCCTGTCAGGTCTTCTGAAGGTGTTTTGGACATTCCCAGACTCTGGGCTTCAGGACTCTTCCATCCAATGATGACTAAGAAAATTTTTACTGTAATTTTTACCCACCTAGGGTTATTTCTGTCTCTGTTATTTTACGATGATCAGGACCTAATCCTAAGATCAAATGGAAAACATTTTAGGAAAATAAAGGGTATGAAAACTCCTTCATGAGGCCAGATCTGTGGTGTTATGGAGAGACAGCTGGGAACAGTCAGCCAGAGAGTGCTGCAGAATTCATAAACCATGTTAAGAGTTTTGCTGCCCTGGAAAAAGCTCTGAAATGTTCCAATCATTAAATTACTCAACTGAAATAATTTTCAGATGAGCAAATTCAGGACAAACATTACCGATTTTTTCAAGTACATCATATGTTCAAAAGCAAGATGGAAAACAATGAAGTGGAAGGGCCTGTTTTTACCCCACCTGCTTATACAGGTGATTTCAGATTTAATACAGAAGTGGAGTCAAAAAAAATCTCCAGTAGGTTTGTCCTCAGAGCCAATAATGTGAATCCAGAAGCCCTGGGCCACTGATTCAAAGGAGTTTCATCTGTAAACGATTCTGGCAGTTAGAGTGGTTAATGTCAGGACCTCTCATACATGGTAGATGCTCAGGAAATGGTCATTTCAGTGATGCTTCCATCCTTGGGTAAATGACATCTGATGAAGAGAATAGCTGAAAACTTGAAGTTTGGTAGAGTAACACAGAGCTGGGAAAGAAAATAAAAACAGCAGCCAAATAAAGGTAAGACAAAACCCTGCAGACTGAGGTGTTGACAAAAATTAGAGAAGAAAATTGTAAGAAGGAGTGAGCCTGGACAAGGTCAAATGTAATCAGGTGCTTTGGGAACCAGACCAGTAAGTATCCAGGGTGTTAAAAAAACAAAACAAAACAAAGGGGAACCTGGATGGTAAGAGTTACAGCTTGCATCCGAGACTCATTCATAGGCGGTCTCTGAAATAGCCTGTACCTCCTGGCATTCACATGCTTGTGTGTCCCCTTGACCATGAGTGTGGGCTGGAGTTAGCGACCCAATCCTAGATGATCAAATCTGGCAGAAAGGATGGACATTACTTCTGATACTGGGTAAAAGAAATTTGGTGGCTCTCAGGCCATCCGCTCACTTTCTTTCTCTCCTCTGCTTATTCTGGAGGAAGCTGCATTGTGAGCTGCCCTGGAAGGGAGTGTCACATGACAGGAAAACCTGACGTTTTTGGTTGACAGCCAGCATGGACCTGAAGCCCACCAGCTGCCATGTGTTTCTAAGAACATTCCTGCAATCATTTACTATGTTAGGAGTATGCATTAATGGACATGGGTTGCTTTCATTTATCTCAAGAAATACCACTACGTCATTGCTGAAGATGACTTTCCAGCCAGTGTCTCACGTAACAGCAAAGAGTGGTGGCCCTATGGACTTAAGGATGGACACAGAAGACACTCCCTCTTAATGACTGGCAACTTAGCTTTCCTTCTTCAAGCATGGTGCTCTGTTAGCTCACTATTCTAACTGGCTTCTTGTATAAAAAGAAGGACTCTAACATCGTTCAGCTCCACCTCTTACCAGGTGGCTCTGTGGACGCTGGGGAGATAAGTTAAAAAAGCTCTATGTCAGTTTCCTCACAAGTAAAATAAAGACAATAATGGCCCCTCCTTAAAAACAACAGTAATGAACATCTGTTGAGAGTTTACTGCAGACCAAACACTATTTTTTAAAAAAGATTTATCTGTCCATTTTAGAGAGAGAGGAAGAGAAAGAGCGAGAAGGGGAGGAGAAAAGGGGGAGGGAGAGAGAAACTTCAGCAGACTTCATGCTCAGTGCAGAGCCCAAGGCAGGATTCAATCCCACGACCCTGAGATCACAGCCTGAGCCGAAACCAGGAGTCAAACGCTCAATCAACTTCACCACCCAGGCGCCCTGCATACCAAACACTATTTTAAGCACACTAAATATGTCAAACTCATTTAATCTTCACAACTCATCGGCATAGACTTTATTATTATTATTTCATTTCATGAGAAAGAAATTGAAGGGGTAAAAACCTTTCCTTTGGTCACACAGTGGGTAAGGGGCAGAGACTGGACAGAGGGTTACTGTCAGGACCGAAGGCCATAATGGGTGTAGGTGAAACTCTGCTGGGCACGTAGTAGGTGTGTGCCCTAACACATGCTAGGTATTATTTCTAGGTAAGCTTCTGCCCATGTTAGCACCTTAGAAATAATTACAGAAATCTGTTGGAGGTCATGAGTGAGGAAAGTAGCACAAATGAGAGCATTGATTCTTTCTATTGCAACCAAGTCAGTGGGATAGTGACATGCCAAAGGGGGCAGTTATGGGTTTTCGAGGAAGTGGTTGAGGAGAAGCAGCCAATGCGAGTGAGGCTTGGAGCCAGTGCGGAGGGACAGCTAAAGGCAAGCTCGGGAGAGGAACGGACGCCGAGTTCTCACAATGGCTGGAAAGGTCTCAGAGAATGTGAAGGGGATGACTGTGCAACAGACTTCCCCACTTCTTTCTAAAATTAATCTACAGTGGTCTAATCTTTTTGTTTTTCTGTTTCATAACTGGAAAGTCTTTGGCTTTCTGCCTCCCAGATAACCCCACTCTATTAATATGGACTCTTGGAACATTTTTTCCATTCCCCAAGATCTACTTAATGTTAACCCTGCTCTTGATTTCATCTGTAGCCAAACTGAATTTTTCGCATCTTTACTTGTGTTGCTTCCAACCCTGTTTAAAACTTGTCACTGGTTCCTATTTTCTCAGAGATGTTTCCTGCAACCAAAAAGCTTTATCCTTTAATTGAACTTCGATGGAAATAATTTTAAGGGTCTTTCCCCCCCTTTTCTTTTTTATAACTCTTCAATATGGATTTCTGTTCTGATGTTTTTTCAGAAATGGGACCTTTGGGGACTGTCTTGTAATTTGTGATGTCCTCAGAGCAATGACTCTTTCTTTTCACAGAGGCTTTCCTTCTCTGACCAAGGTTAACTCCCTACCCAGACCCTTGGTTCCATCCTCTCCTTATCCCTTGAGTCTACTCTTGGTTTCCTGTCTCACCATCACCCATTCTCCCTCTCCTATGTTCCCCTCCCGCAATCACTGACTCCCTGTCTCTTCTAGTCTTGCTAGGCCCTGAACTCTCTTCCTCTTTCCTTCCTGGGGTGGTCAAGTCTCTCCAACAAATAGTATCACTTATAGTTTCACCACTTCAGTCCTATTACCCTCTAAAAATACCTAGACCTTGCTGACCTATGGCCTCCTGATCATCAAAGTCAATACATTTCCCTGATTTTGTCCTCCTTAATCTCTGGGTAGCATTTGGTATTGTTGACCCACCTCACTCTTCCTGAATTTCTTCTCCTTCTTCTGGCTTTCCTTCCTGGAAGTAGTGCTTCTTCCAGACAGCTATCTCTGATTTCCCCTAATAAGATGGGACGTCTTCCTCCCCACAATTTCACGTGTCTGTGTCACATCTTCATATCTGTTCTTAGATATTATAAATTCCCTAAGAGTGACCTTATTTTTATGCCTCTCACCACACACATAGATACACATACATCCTGGAGCTAATACAGTGCCCCACTCAAGCCAAGTATTTAGAAAACATTATGTACAGATATAAACATGGTCTCAAAATTCAGAATGCAAGCTGAATGCAGCCCAAAGATGAATTTGGCTCACTTAGTGATTTAAAAAGATTTGAGTTAAGGATCAGCTTTTAAAAATTGGAATATTTTTTAAAAAACTTTTTTATTTTTTAAAATTGGGATATCTTAATAAATAACTAGGATGTCTTGGTCATTTTCTTTGGCAAGTCTGATTTAACCTGGTCTGGGTCCCCATTCCTACATGGTAACAGTTAGTGGGATCTGAGCACCCACAGTCCCCTTGGGTGGGACATATGTGTCCCAGCTTTTCACTTTATTCATCAATATTTTCTTTATGGTCCCTCTAAGCACTTTTGTTTTATGAACTCTTGACAAATGAACCAAAACAACTGGATTAAGGAAAAACAGACTCTTTGGTCTATCCATCAACTTACTATTGGTTCTGTTATCTATCTACCTGTTAAGAATTTAAAGGGGACGGAAAATTGGAAATCTCTCTGAAGTCTTTATAATTGGCCTGGATCTGGAGATACTGCTTCTTCCATGGTTGCTCCTGCTGATACAAAATCTCCAACCTCAACACACACACACACACACACACCCCTTTGATATATGGTTTAACTTCAGTCGCCTATTGTCAGTGTTTCCCCTACACACACCCTCAATGCATCTTGGGGTCTCGTTGCTTTTATTCATATGTTGTGAACTTTTGGTTTGTGAACAATGGAGGAAGAAGAGCCTTGGTGGGGGCAGGGAGAAGAGGAGGAGGAGTTTAGAAGGGATAATGTGGTATCTGTTCTTCTAGGGCTGGCCCTTTGGACTGAGGGTACTCCATGGTGAAGATGGAGAATCCAAAGCTAATATGAGTATCTGGAAGGGTTCTAGGTATGGCTGCCCAGATGCCCCAACTGACACAGAGTGGCCAGAATTGTGAGAGTCCTTTCTGGCCTTTGCAAAGAACTTCTGGATCTCTCTTAACCCAGAAGCCAGAAGGGTTTGTAAGTGGATGAGATACTACTCTTGGCCTGGGTGGCGGCCTTCTTGTGATGGGCTGTGACTGTGGTAAGGCTTGCCATACTGAAGGCAGTGTTGATGACAGGGAGCAGAAAGGGAAGAAAAGAGTAAGTGTGCATATCCACAAACTGGTTGTAGGTCACTTGTGAAGCACCTTTTAAAAAAAAAAAATTTTATTTATTTATTTGTCAGAGAGACAGGCACAGCGAGAGAGGGAACACAAGCAGGGGGAGTGAGAGAGGGAGAGGCAGGCTTCCCGCAGAGCAAGTAGCCTAATGTGGGACTCAATCCCAGGATGCTGGGACCATGACCTGAGCTGAAGACAGATCCTTAATGACTGAGCCACCCAGGCGCCCTGTGAAACACCTTCCGAGTGCTGGAGTAAGTGGAGAACATCTTGTTGAGGTCTTATCATTGCATGGATGGGGCTACTGAGTTATTAGACATTGGTTTACAGGTATTTGTGTTCACAACTATATTCATTGGGATATAAAGTTGGCCTCTTCAACAAAGAGACCTAAGTAACAGTGATTTAAATGAAAAGTTGATTCTCTTGTGAGTAAAAAGTTCAGGGAGATGGTCCAGGGCTAGAATGGCAGCTGCATCATCAGGGCCTGAACTCCTCCTATGTTGCTGCTCTGCCATAATATTGTTTTTTTCCCCAAAGATTTCATTTTTAAGTGATTTCTATACCCAACCTGGGGCCTGAACCCACAACCCTGAGATCCAGAGTCCAGCTCCACCAACTGAGTCAGCCAGGTGCCCCTGCTCTGCCATCCTTAATATGTGGCTTTACTTCATGGTTCTAGATGTGTGCATGCACGCACACATACACACACACACACACTCCTGCCATCATGTCTGCATTCTAAGCAGTGGCAGGGAAGAGAAAGAGAAAGGGTAAGGACATTGTTTCTTTTTAAAGGCACAACAGGGAAGTTGCACAGATCATTTCTTATATCCCATTGACCAGAACTTTGTTACGAGGCCATCTTTAGCTTCAGGGGAGGCTGAGAAATGCAGTGTTGAGCTTGGTAATCATGGACCAACTTAAAAATTCAATCTCTCTAGAAGGGAAAAGTGAATATTGGATTTCAACCAGAACTCTCTGCCATAACCTGTCTCTACTAGACTGGAAGCTCATTGATGACCAGGTCTTTGGCAACCCTGATTCTACCAAGTGCTGGCATAATATGGATGACTAGTTGATGGTTCACAAACAAGATTGCCATGAAATCTGCCCTTGCTACCCTTGCCATATAGGCAAGTCATGGACTTAGTGCCATCCTGGGGCAATGTCAGGGAGTGTCTCTACACAGAATCTCCCAATGCGCATAGCTGCTAGTGAAGACAACAGAGTAGTTCTGGGTGGATGGGTGCTTTCTTGAGGAAACCCAATCTATAATCATCTTCATAAACAACCAATGAGTACCTTCAACCAGTAATATTAGGAGACCAACAGCTTGAATTTCGTCACTGGTTTATGACACTGGTTTCCTCCAGCATGGCTCCTTTGCCAGTTACCCAGAGAGGTGGATACTAGGAATGTCTTCTTCCACGGCCTAAGGGTACTAGTGGAGAGCAAAGAGCTTTGTTTTTTTTGTTTTTTTTTTCAAGTAGGCTCCACACGCAGCATGGAGCTCAATGTGGGGCTTGAACTCACGACCCTGAGATCAAAACCTAAATGAGATCAAGAGTCAGATGCTCAATGGACTGAGCCACCCAGGTGCCTCCAAAGAGCTTTTCAATTAAAGATAAATGCACTGCAGAATTCTAATCCTGCAGGAGGTTTGGCTAAAACGCTCATTGCTTGAGGTTTCCCAACCTTCATTAAAGGGCTTCTTTCTAGACAGTAAAGATTCCTGGCTCCAGGACTGAAGTGTGCTTAGGAACTCTTGAAGGGTGGGTACACAGACCTCCCTCTCACTCTGTCCTTACATGAACCATGCAGCCACTATTCCTTAAGGTGTCACCAAGAATTTTTTTTTTCCAGCGTAACAGTATTCATTGTTTTTGCACCACACCCAGTGCTCCATGCAATCCGTGCCCTCTCTAGTACCCACCACCTGGTTCCCCCACCTGGTCCTTCAAAACCCTCAGATTGTTTTTCAGAGTCCATAGTCTCTCATGGTTCACCTCCCCTTCCAATTTCCCTCAACTCCCTTCTCTTCTCTAACTCCCCTTGTCCTCCATGCTATTTGTTATGCTCCACAAATAAGTGAAACCATATGATAATTGACTCTCTCTGCTTGACTTATTTCACTCAGCATAATCTCTTCCAGTCCCGTCCATGTTGATACAAAAGTTGGGTATTCATCCTTTCTGATGGAGGCATAATACTCCATAGTGTATATGGACCACATCTTCCTTATCCATTCGTCCGTTGAAGGGCAGATGACAAGCTTGAAACCATGTACTTTAAAAAAAATTCTTGGTTCGATGCCCTTCAACCAAGAATTTTTTTAAAAGTACATGGTTTCAAACATGTCATCTGTAAGAACAAGAGTCATATTGACAAACACAGTGACATGGGAAGAGCATGGATTTAGAATCAGACTTTGTATTAAGCTGCCACTCTACCCTGTAAGTGAGAGACTTTGGGCAAACCCTGTAACTTCAGAGCCTCAGTTCCCTCATCTTTAAAGTGGAATACATGCCTCAACAGGATCCTTAAAAGAATGAGATCAGCTACACTTGTGTATCAGAAAAATGCCTTGTACATAGAAAAGCACTGTGATAATGCTATTTGTGTGTGTGTGAGAGAGAGTTAATGTTGTTTTTAAGCTAGTGTATTATGCTGTTCTGGCTGATTAGGAGGCTCTGCCTCAGAGCCCTACCTCTGTGTGGTGAGGAACATGGGAAGAAAAATCATATTTGCTCCCTTCTGCTGTTGCAGCACCATCCCCCACCAAATCTAGCTCACTGTTCCTGTGCCTCTCCTCCACAGCCATGAATGGTCCATTCTCAGATTAGTCAGCAGATTAGAGCTTGCTATTAGAGTCTGAAAGACCTCATTTTGAAGTCTGCTTTCCAGTTCTTGATTGAGTTACATAGCTCTCTGAGTCAAGATTTCCAAGTGGGAAAATAGAGCAGTGTATCAGTTAGGACTCTCTGGCCACAAGTAGCAAAACAATCCAATTCATACTGGCTTAAACAGTAAGGCCATTGATAATGTTACATAACAGGACATCCAAAAGAATTCAGGTTATGGGGGTTTTTGATTCAGCAATTCAATTGTACTTTCAGTGAAGTTGGTCTTTACTTCTCCCAGCTCTGTCATCCCCATGTCAGCTCTGCCCAAGCTGTTAGCTGTATGGTGGCAGCTGATCTAAGCATCAAAGATGAAGGAAACCATTCTAAGAAGATTCCCAGGAGCATTCTCCTCTCAACTCACTTTCTAGATGAGGGGCCTCTGATTGGATGGGGGCCCCCAAATGTGGGGAATCCAGTGGCACGGGTGGTGAAAGGTCATACGAGGCCAAAAAAAAGGAGCTAGAAGTTTACTGAACCACTCACAAGAAGTTTACTGAACCTGTCCAGTGGGCAGGACAATAGAGGAGAAGCTGTCTGCCATGAGGCCAGTGGAGGGGCTGTTTTTTTTTTTTTATTTATTTGACACACAGAGAGAGAAAACACAAGCAGGGGGAGTGGCAGGCAGAGGAAGAGGGAGAAGCAGGCCTCTCCGCAGAGCAGGGAACCTGATGTGGGGCTCCATCCCAGGGCCCTGAGATCATGACCCGAGCCAAAGGCCGTCGCTTAACTAACTGAGCCACCTGGGGGCCCCGGAGGGGCTGTTTTTAAAGGAGGAACGTGAGTAGGTATGGGGACCTGTGGGATTTCCCCCTTTTTGGTAACTGTGCCTGGTTGTAAGTGACCTATTGTTCAGTTAGGGCTAATGGCTATTTTGAGGGGTGTCGCCTGCTGGGTCTGTCTTCAACCAGGAGCCTGGGGTCACTGTGGGCCCTTTTACCTTTCTCAAATTTCCGTTGTTCAAGCCTGTTACCTACAAGTGACTTCTCCAGGAGACACTCCTGAACCAACCTCCCGGAAGGGGATGGGTTTACTCTGCGACAAATCAAACCCCTCACTGGAGCAGGAATGCATTGGGTTTTCCTGAGGCTGCTCTTGGGAAAAATATAACTATGACACTGATAAAAGAAAGGGAAAAATGGTTGCTGAGTGTCAACCAAGAGTTTCCTCTGCCAGGATTCCATCAGCCCATCGGGGTTTGTGAAGGTTAAAAGAAATATGGAAATGAAAAGAAAACACCTGTTTGCTTTATTTACTACTCACTGAATCCTTCTGTTCTCTAATTCTTAGCGGACACCAACTGGGTGTCCTACAAATTTAACTCCATTCCAATCTTTTGGCCCTATTTACCTGAAGACAGTGTCAGATCTCACAGGTCAAGGGCTCCGTTCCACAAGACTGTCCTCAAAGCCCACTCTGAATGCCAATCAGCAGTGCAGGTTACCAGTACCTCTGGACTATAAATCTGAGGGTCTCATGCTGGCCGTCTCAGGTTTGATAATTTGCTAGAGTGGCTCACTGACCTCAGAAGAAGTTTACTTAATAGATTATTGGTTTATTATACAAGGATATAATCCCGAAACAGCCAGATGGAAGGGAGGCAGAGGATAATGTATGAGGGAAGGAGTGTGGAGCTTCCATGCCCTCTCAGGGCCCACCATTGCACCAGCACCTCCATCTTCAGCAAGCTGGAAGCTCTCTGAACCCTGTACCTTAGGGATTTGAACAGAGGCTTCATTGCATAGGCATGATTGATGAAATCATTGGCCATTGGTGATTAAACTCAAGCTCCAGCGCCTCTCCCCTTCTGGGAGGTGGGGGTTGTGTAGGGCTCAAAGTTCCAACCCTCTAATCATAAGGTTGGTTTCCATGGCAACCAGCACCCCCCATCCTCTTGGGCTTTCTAAAAATCACTTCATTAACATAAACTCAGATGTGGTTGAAAGGGGCTTGTTATGTATAACAAAAGATTCCCCTCTAGCCTTTATAGCACTTATCACTTAGGAAATTACAAGGGTTTTTAGCAGCTCTTTGTCAGAAAAGGAACAAAAACCAAATACATATTTCTTATTGTATCACAATAGCACAGGTAGTGAGAGCTAAATTAATGGTACCCATTAGCATTACCACTCTTTTTTTTTCCCTTCTCCCATCAAACTTTCTTTATTCTGGATCTAGCTGGTTCAAGATCCAGATGTGTGATCCTATGGACATTCCAAAAAGGTGGTAATTTCTGGTATCAAGCAGCACTGGGGGACAGGACTTCAACAGAGGGGACAAAAACCCTGCATCATAACCATCCCCAAATCTCCTCAGGACCTTACTTGGGCACAGGTGTCCTGTCCTTGGGCACAGGTGCCCCCCCCGGGGGGGGCCTCTTGCTGTGTTCCCTGTGTTTGGGGAGCAGAGGGCCTGGCAGCAGCCATCAGAATTCATTCTGTAGCTACACGAGCTTGGCCCAACAGCTGGCAAGTTCTCTGCTTTGATCACCACCCCCAAGGCCCTCACTCCTCTTTCTTTTCTAAAACCTGCAAATGAAACCGTGTGCTCATGATTCACAAAATCCTTTTTGGTGAAGTTGTCCTGGGCAGAACTGCGAATGCAACAGGAACAGTATTTTGAAAATATTAATCTGATATAGTTTTCATTTGCCTATAGTTCTTGAGTCATAAGTCTGATCATTAGACTTATTACTCAGAGAAAGAGGGCGGTTGCTTCTAAAAATAGCAAAATACTGTTTTTCATAATCCATTCTTGGGTATGGGCTTCCACTTTAGAACATTCCAAAGCATACAGTGGGTTATTTTTTAGAAGGCCATCTGGCTCAAATGCCTGCTCTTAAGACATGTTCCTAATGTTTCCCAGTTGGGAGTAATGGAAAACAGCATCCCATAAGACCTCCTCAATGAGGGGCCTCTTATTCCCCCATAGTAGATTCCTTCACTCTTCCCTCTGGTCTCGTTGTCTTCTCATTCTATTCTCTCCATCTGTCTTTGCTTTCTCTTTACCAACCATTTTCTCCACCCTTCCTTCAAGACACAGCTCAAAATTCATCTTAAGGAAATCTTTCTTGAACAGCCTCAATTATAGTCATTTTGTCACCAGGTGAACCAGGGATAACCTCGGCCCTGAGACCTCCACCAGCCCATCCCAGTGATGTGTCTGGAGGCTCCTGGTCTTGTTGCAAGAGAGAATTGGAGGACAGACCAGACACTGTGGATCAACAGTGAGTGCAAGCAGGGAAGTTTATTAAAATGAAAGTACACTCGGGGTGCCTGGGTGGCTCAGTTGGTTGAGTGTCTGCCTTCTGCTTGGGTCATGATCTCAGGGTCCTGGGACCAAGCCCTGTGTCAGGCTTCCTGCTCAGTGGGGAGTCTGCTTCTCCCTGTCCCTCTTCTACTCCCCTGCTTGTATTTGCTATCTCTCTCAAATAAATAAATAAAATCTTTTTAAAAAATGAAAGTACACTCTCGAGATGTGAGAGCCAGTGAGCTCAAGGGAAATCTGAAAGAAGATGTCAGTTGTGCAGTTGTTTAGTTCTGCCATATTTACCAATTCCCAAGACAACAATATAGTAATTGTACAGGCAATAAATAGAAAAAAACATAGTTGTAACCAACCTTATTGATTGGATGTTTCATTCTAATTACATAGATGGTATTCTAGTGAGTGCAGAAGTATCACATGACAGAGAGGAGGTATTCAGAAATCTGTTGCTTCCTTCTCAAATGGAACAAAACCTACCAATGAAACTATAGAAATTCCAGTGGGATATGTTGCTCCCAAGGTTTTCCTTGTGGGCAGGCCTCTGTGGCCTTTGTAGTTGATCACTATGGTGACACACATTCTCATTGTGTTCTGACCTTGTATATCACTAGCTGGGAGTATTGGTTGTAGAGACAAGGATCCTCTTGCTTACCTAACACCATGCTTAAGAACAAGCCCTCACACATGTAGGGGGTACTTAGAGGCATGGCAGCACCCAGAATGCATCCTTCTTGGTCCCAAAAGTCCTTATGACAGGCTCATTAGCTTCCCATTGGGGTATTCATTTAGATGTAGCTAAGTAACCTTTTTAACTCAATAAATATAATTAGCCATATATGTACATTTGTACATGCATTCCAGTTATCCAATCTTTTCAATATCCTCAGAAATTCCACAAAATTACAGTGAGTCCACAAAATTGAAACAAGACACCACCCATTTCTAAAGCAAGCACTGAAGATATATTATATTGAATTGATTAATTCACAGGATTTGCTCACCAAATCCAAGAGGTGGAGGGGCACCTTAGAACAGCTGAGATTATGAGATGCTGAATTAGCCAATAATAGACCTCTAATTAAGGTTCAGTACTGCTTCCACCCCAGACATTAGTAATCAGACTAGCATTTTTGGATTTGGTCCTTTTTTTAGACAGACTTCATCTGTCCTTCCTACAAGATTTTCCAAACCACCCATCTGCTGGGACTTTTTATCTGAAATTTTAAGTTTCCTTTTCTCTTAACCAAACCCTTTAGAAGGATATGACCTTCTCAAGTTTTAGCCTTTTAGTTTCTTTTTTCATATACTTTTTATGAGGAGGTATTTTTTTAAAGATATATTTATTTATCTGAGAGAGAGAGAGCAAACACAGGGAGGGGCAGAAGGAGAGAGAAAGGGAGAGAAGTAGACACCCTGCTGAGTGGGAGCCGAACATGGGCTGATCTCACGACCCCAAGATCAGGACCTGAGCTGAAATAAAAAGTTAGAGGCTCAACCCACTGAGCCAGCCAGGTGCTCTTAGCAGGTATTTCTTAAATTTTTTAAAAGTTTAAATTAGTTTTTAAGAGTTTACTTATTTGTCAGAGAGAGAGAGAGCCCAAGCAGGGCGACCAGAAGGTAGAACCCTGGGATCATGACCTGAGCCTGAGGCAGACGCTTAACCAACTGAGTCACCCAGGAATCCCAAGGAGGTTTTCTTTCTTTCTTTTTTTTTTTTTAATGTCAATTCTGTAATGCTTTTCATTTCTTTAAGCATTTAATGTAATTAATAGTCAATAACTTCCTATTAGGTAAATCAGTGACCACTTCATTCCCTCCACTATAAACACTCTTGGAAGTGGTTATCTCCCAGAGATTGCTCCGTAAGTAACTCAGTGAAAATTAATACTTTTTTGAGTATTGATGAGCATGTTTAATAAAAGAATTATGTACATCACTTCACCCAGTTCTCTCCAAAGGTCTACACAGTAGCCCTTAGTCAAGTGACCCTTCCTTCTTGTCTCACCTTGGCTCAGGGAAAGGAGATGTGCCAGTGGCAACTGGTGTAAGATTCTTATTTGCAAGTTTCTTAAACTTTTGGGAAAGGGATACTGGCTCACTGTTGGAAATGATAGTGAATTTGGAGCCAGGGTTTCTGGGGTCCAATGAACAGTCTAGGGTCAGTTGGATTTCAACCACCACTTCATATGCCTGCAAAAACCGGTCACTGTCTGAGATCACAAGAGAGAGATGAGGCAGAAATAGTGGAGTATGGAGTTATTTAGAAAATAATTGCCCAATCCAAATTGTATTCTCTTACTCTTTCTCAAAGTGCACTTTTTCAACATAGCATTTATAATAATTTTAAGGATGTGTTTGAGTCTTTAGTTTGTTAATGTTCATCTCTCCTGCCCATCATGAAGCTCCAAGAGGGCAAGGAATCATATCCTTCGCTATTATTATTTTTGAGGTATTACTTACTTACACAAACATACACAAATCTTAAGTACATAGGTCAATGGAAATTTCTATGTGCATATACATCCATGTATCTACTACCCAGGTTAAGATATAAACCATTTTCACAACTCCAGGAAGTTCTTTTTTGTC
Source organism: Mustela erminea (assembly GCF_009829155.1). Taxonomy (NCBI): domain Eukaryota; kingdom Metazoa; phylum Chordata; class Mammalia; order Carnivora; family Mustelidae; genus Mustela; species Mustela erminea. The sequence continues at coordinate 43,294,208 of NC_045629.1, read as the reverse complement.
CCTTCCCAGTCAATATTTCCATTTTATATCCCTATAGATTAATTTTGCCTGTTCTTGAACTTCATGTAGATGGAAACATATAGTAAACATATAGTATGCATATAGAAACATATAGTATGCATATAAAAATATATAGTATGCATACTCTCTTATGTCTGACTTTTTTTTTACTCAATGTAAGTGTTTTTTTTTTAAGATTTTATTTATTTATTTGACAGAGAGATAGAGATCACAAGTAGGCAGAGAGAGAGGGGGAAGCAGACTCCCTGCTGAGCAGAGAGCCTGATGCAGGGCTTGATCCCAGGATGCTGAGATCATGACCTAAGCTGAAGGCAGAGGCTTAACCCACTTAGGCACCCAGGTGTCCCCATAAGTGTTTTTGAGGTTCATTCATACTCTCCTATATCTTTAGCCTTTTTCCCTACTAGTATGTAATATTCCATTCACTAATAAATCTCAGTTTGTGTACCATTCTCCTGTCAATAAAGTTTGGAGTCATTTCTAGTTTTAGATACAATAAATAAAGCTGCTACAAAAAATCTTGGAGAAATCCTTTAGTGAGGTACACATTCATTCCTCAGAAATATATGCCTAGAATAGACATGCCGGGACATAGGGTAAGCATATGTTTAACTTAGTATACACTGCTAAGCAGTTTTCCCTAATAACTGTCCATTATTAAGGGTGCAATATTACACAGTTCCCCCAGTAACAACTGAGAGTTCTAGTTGCTGTACATCCTTGTCATTCTTTGGTGTTGTCATTCTTTTCGGTTTTAGCCATTCTGTTTGGTGTACAGTGGCATCTCACTGGAGTTCCACTTTGTATTTCCATGATGAGTGAGTATGTTGAATGAAAATCTCTCTCAGGATAATTCCTTCTCTCCCACAAACTGAAAACGGAACTATTTCTCGACTTAGCAGAAACTAGTTTGACTAACTATAAACGCAGCTAAAATAGAGCTTATATTTCTTAAGCTCAGCTGGCCCAGTTGGAAAGAGATCTCTGTTCACTTTAAAAGCATAGAACCTTACCTTTAATTTCTGTGACATGTATAGAATAATCTCACCAGAAGGCATTTTCCCCAACCATTATATGTGAATTGCCTCAGAACACTAGCCAGACTTGCACTCTTAAAGGCCCCTGGAGAGACTACCTCAGCACTGGCAGATCAGGCCTGCAATGCCCCTAGGCACTAAACTGAAACTTAGGTTTGGGCATCCAGGCTTCCATCCCCAGAGGCCTGTCCCCCAAGCCCTCCACACTGGGGACCACTGAACCACAACCCAGGATTCCTTCAGCTACCCAGGAGGAAACCGAGTTGTTTGGAGCTGTGTACAATCCTCAGAGCGGGAGAAAGCAGCATGCACCTTCTGAGGCCACCCCCACCTTTGGCACCTGCTGCTCAGCCTGGCACCCTCCCTGAACTCTGCCCCCAGGGAGCTCCCCTCAGCAGGGGCCCTCAGGGAAGCTGAGTGGGCCTGGCCCGTGGTCCCGGACAGTCAGACTGTTGCAACATGCATCTGGCGAGAAATCGTTCCCAGGACCCGGCAAGTGCGCAGCCTGAATCACCACCCAATGCCACCCAATTCTCATGAGATTTCTGCCCAAATCGATACCGATTTCGGCAGAAAGCTCATAAGAATTGACCAGAACCCCCCGGCGAACTCGCTTCCGGTGGGAGGGGCCTTCAGGGGACCCACCTAGGCCTGGCCCGGGGTCCTGAGGAGTCGCAGGCGGAACCCTGACTGAAAGCGCTCTCAATGCCAGGCGCATGCATGGCCCCCAATCGCCTGAGAGCATAGGCCAAACCCCGCCCTGTACTCAGCCCCTCGGGGAGCCTACCTCAGCCTGCCCGCTGTGCCCTTGAGCCCTAAAATGAACCCTAGGTTGGGCTTTCAGGCTTCTGTCCCCAGAGGCCTGGCCCCCAGGCCCTCCAGACTGGGGAACCTTGAACCACACCCCAGGACGCCGCCCACCACTCAGGAAGAAACTGGGCTCTTTGGAGCTGCACAGAGCCCTCAGAGCAGGAGAAAACTGCATGCCGCCCCACGGGCCTGGAACACAGAGGGTTACGCTCATCTGGACCTCCTCCCTCAACTCTGCCACTGGAAAGCTCCCATGCGCTGGGCCCTGCGGGGAGCCTCCTTGGCCTGGCATCTGTTCCCGGATGTCTGCGACAGCACCTAGCGAGAAAGTGCTCTAGACTGTGGATGCCCGTGTAAGCTGAATAGTCACCCAACGCTGCCAATTCTTACGAGCTTTCTGCCCAAATGGGTATCAATTTGGGCAGAAAGCTCATGTGAATTGGCCGGAAAACCCCCAGTGAACTCACTTCTGGTGGCGAGCGCCCACAGAGCCACCGCCTAGGCATTGCCTGAACCCTGTGAGAAAGCCCTCTCTGGGCCAGGTGCTCGGGTCAGCGTCCCTCTCGCTACTCACTTCCTGGAGTGCCCACCTTGCCACTGCTGGATCAGGTCTCCTAGGTCCCTAGGCCCTAGTTCTAACCCTAGGTTGGGTTTTCAGGCTTCTGTCCCCCAAGCCCACAAGACTGGGGATCCCAGAGCCATACCCTAGGAGTCTGCCTGCCACCCCCAGGAATACCGTGCCCTTTGGAGCTGCGCAGAACTCTCAGACCGGGAGAAACCCGCTTGCCTCCCTGAGGCCATCCCCACATTTGGTGGCCTTCTGGCCACAAACTCAGAGAATGACGCACTTCCTGACCCTCGTCCTTGACTCAGCCCCAAGGGGAACCCGTCTCAGCACCGGCAGATCCAGCCTGCCATGTCCCTAGGCCCTAACCCTAACTCTAGTTTCTGTTTTCAGGCTTCTATCCTAAGAGGTCTGGCCCCCCAAATCCCCATATTAAGGACCCCTGAGTGACACCCCAGGAATCCGACCACCACGTGGAAGGAAACAGTGTTGTTTGGAACTCTGCAGATCCCTCAGAGAGGGAGAAACCTGCATGCCCCCCTAAAGCCACCCCCACCATCAGTGGCCCCCCTGGCCACAAACCCCCATTCTGCTGCACCACCAGATGCATTCCCTCAACTCAGCCCCAAGGGGAGCCCGCCTCAGCAACAGCAGATCAGGCCTGCCATCCCACTAGACCATAACCCTAACCCCAAGTTGCGTTTTCAGGCTTCCTTCCCCAGGGGCCCGTCCCCCAAGCCCTCTAGATTGGGAACCCTGGAGCCACACGGTAGGAGTCCACCTGCCACCCAGCAGAAAACCAGTCTAGGAGCTGTGCAGAACCCTCAGAGCTGGAGACACCTGCATGCCCCCCCGAGGACTCCCCCACATTCTGTAGCTCCCCTAGCTACAAACTTGGAGCCTGATGTGCCACCTGATCCCCCATCCTCATCAACATCAGCCCCTCAGGCAACCCACCTCAGCACCAGCAGTTCGGGCCTGCCACGTGCCTAGCTCAGCTCTCCTCAGGGACCCCTGTTCGCTCTAGGCAGCCATGGAACTCCCCTGTCTGCTGCAAAGCCCTGGGATCCCCCCTCCTTCTAAATTGACACTGGCCCAGGGCTTTCATGAGAAAGGGAGAAGGCTACCTCCTGAATGCTTAACACCTCTTTCCTCTTCTGCCATATTGCTCTCCACCTACCTCTGTGCCTGGGCAAACTGGAAGTAACATATCAATGGAACATGGACATGCTCTGACATCTGAATCTTTCATGGCAGCTTTCTGAGGACTCCTTATGCAACCAGAAACTCATGTATCATACCACAGTGTGTTCGAAAATGATCATCTACAGAACAGAAGAGTGAAAATCACTCCATTTTTATCTCACTCTTCATGAAGTAGATCATGGTCTTCTTTTTTTCTTCATTGACTTCAATTCCAGTTCGTTTTCATGCAGTGTTAATTCCTTTGCTTCAGGGGTGGGATTTCATGATTCCTCACCTGCATAGAACAGCCAGAGCTCATCACAAGTGCCCTTCCTAATAGCCATCACCCATTTAACCCTTCCTCCCACACCCCTGCCCTCTAGCAGTTCTCAGTTTGTGATCTAAGTTTGGCCTATCTTTCTCCCCTCACTATTTCATCTGTTTTCTTTCTGAGATTCCATAGGAGTTAAGATATAGGCTGTTGGTCTTTTCTTACTGATTTTGCTTAGCTGAATCCACTCTAGATCCATCCACATCCTTGCAGATGATAAGATTTAATTCTTTTTGAAGCTGGCTCCTATTGCATTCAGAAGATGTGGGAGAAAAAAAATATATATATATAATCACTCATCAGTGAATGGACATTGGGACTCCCTCCATAGTTTCGCTATGGTTGATAATGCTGCTGGAAATATCACAGTGCTTATACCCAATTGAATGTGCATTTTTGTGCCCTTTGGGGAAATACCTAGGAGGGCAATTGCTGGATCCTTGGGTGGTTCAGTTTTTAGCTTTTGGAGGACCCACCAGACTCTTTTCCAGAGTGGCTGCGACAGCCCACATGCCCACAAACAGTGCAGAAGGGTCCTGCTTTAAGCAGAACATTACCTGCCAGCAGTTTCCTAAGGAGGAGATGGAAAATCTGTGGGATAACCTGACTCACCCAGTGTCAGGAAAGCAGCCACAGTAATTAAACCCCACAGTTTCTGATGCCGCGCCCCTTGAAGGCACCAGAATGTCTCTACCCAGGGGAATTTCCAAAGACTCTCCTTCTGACTTCACCACCCATGAAATTGCAGAGAAAATTGGCATGTCCAACTATCTAGATGGTCCACTGAGTGAAACTAGGAAGTCAAGCTTCCCATTTCAAACGTCCAAGGCCCTTGGAATCCTTGTGAATTTTCCCTCTGCCCTCATTGGAATTCTTTGAATGAAAAGATGAATCCATTAGGATACATCACCTTTGACAAAGGACGAGACATCATCCAAGTTTCTATCTGACCACAAACAGCTACCTAACTCTAGATACTGGCCATTCCACCACAGCGTAGACCCAGTGGAATAAAGACTGTTAGATGAAGGAACACATTCTAGGTTCAAAACACACACGGAGGGATGCCTGGATGACTCAGTGGGTTAAAGCCTCTGCCTTTGGCTCAGGTCATGATCCCAAGGTCCTGGGATTGAGTCCCACATTGGGCTCTCTGCCCAGCAGGGAGCCTGGTTTCCTTCCTCTCTCTCTGCCTGCCTTTCTGCCTACTTGTGATCTTTGTCTGTCAAATAAATAAATAAAATCTTAAACACACACACACACACACACACACACACACCCCGAATCAATCTCATCTTCCCTTTCCAATCCAAAGGATTGCCTAGGAAAGAGATGTTCCAAATACCTTTGTAAGCCAGAAATAAACAGAGAAAATGAGGTCCCATGCCATCAGCTCCCTGCAGGGAAACTTGGGAATTCTGGCACCCACTCCAGATTGCTGACAGCTTCTTCAATTTGACTTTGTGGCTCTGCTGGAGACAAGAGAATAGCCCGGGAGGTTTGGGGTGAAAGAGAAGTTTTACCTCCCATCCTGGCATGGATGTGACATTGCGCCCAGTGGGTCTGCGGTTTTCTTTGAATGCTGACGTCCTGGGACAAGCTACATGACTGACTCAGATGCTGTTTTCCAAACTTCAGGTCTCGTTGAGCCAGAGTGAAGAAGGTTTGTCAGGCAGGGATAAGCAGGCACCTCCCACCTAAAGCCTGCACACCTGCTCCAATTCCTGGGATGAGAGACACATGCTTGTTTCTCAAGTGGTAATTAACTTCCTTCTAAAGCTGACCAATGCCCTTGTCCTTTTTGGAGAAGCAAATATACTCTTCCGAACAAACACTCAACTTCTCGGTTCCAAATGCACCGTCTGGTTTGGATTACCCCCACACACACACCCCACCCCCAGCTCCAGACACCACCAGGAGGAACTTCCTGAACCATCCTGACTGCACATTACCAGCAAAGCTGGGGAAATGGGGCCCAAGGCTGAGTGGGGGCCTGGCTCCAGGGGTTGTTACCACCATTCTTGAGCATGGAGAAACAGAGACTATACAGCTCACCACTCTCTCCTGTAAAAACAAGCTGCAGTGCCTCACCTTTCAGGGTCTCTCACGCAGCACCCCACCACTGCCCTCAGAGCCAACAGGAGGCACTGACTCCTCTTCCGACGTGTTTCCCACTGCAGCTCGCCACTGCCTCCAGTGGTGGCAAGCAGCATTACCACGCCTTGCAGGGACTCGGCACCACAGCTCACCGCTCCCTCCAGTGGTGTGAACCGGCACTGCCAGGCCTTCCAAAGACTAATGCAGCTCACAATCCCTCCACAGGTCTAAAGCCCCACTGGTAAGGTCCCTCCAGATTGGGGACCTCTGAGCCACACTCCAGGACTGCATGTGCACCAGGAGGAAACCGTGCCATTCAAAGCTGCACAGAACCCTCGGAATGGGAGAAACCCGCATGCATCCCTGACGCCAACCTCACCTTCCACGCAGCCCCTGGCCACAAACTCACAGCCTGGCGCGCTTCCTGACCACCAACCTGGACTCAGCCGACCTGGAGATCCCGTCTCAGCACCGGAAGATCGGGTCCTAGGCCCTAATCCTAACCCTAGGTTGGGCTTTCAAGCTTCCGTCCCCAGAAACCTGGCTCCCAAGCCCTCCAGAATGGGGACCTCTGAGCCACACCCTGGGACTCCGCCTGCCACCCTGGATGAAATCGTGCCTTTCAGAACTGCGCAAAAACTGGGAGTGGGAGAAGACTGCATGCCCCCCTTGAGGCCACCCCCACCTTCGGTGCCCCACTCGGCTGCAAACACGGAGTCGAAGGCTCAGCCAGGTGGCCCTCCCCCATCTCTGCCCCTGGAAAGCTGCTGTGTACGGGTCCCTTGCAGGAGCCGCAGGAGCCCAGCCCGTGCTCCTGAATGGCCCCACATGCACCTAGTGAGAATGTGCTCTAGACTGAGGATGCCAGAGAGGCTCTAATCGCGCCCAGCGCCGGCCAATTCTCAGGACCTTTCTGCCCAAATCTATAAATTGATTTGGGCAGAAAGGTCCTGAGAATTGGCCAGAAACCCCCCGGGGGTGAAATGGCACAGGCCAGCAGGACATTGCCTGGCCCTGGCCCTGGGTCCTGAGTGTTCCCACCCAAACCCTGCAAGAAAGCCCTCTAAGAGGCATGCACCTGTGAGGCCAAGGCCACCCCCTATTCAGCCCCTTGGGGAGCCCACCAGAGATCTGGCAGGTGGGGCCCGCCATGCCCCTAAGCCCTAAACTGAACCCTAGGTTGGGCTTCCAGGCTTCTGTTCCCAAAGACCTGACCCCCAGGACCTCCAAATTGGGGCACCCTGAGCCACACCCCAGGATGCCTCCAGCCACCCAGGAGGAACCTGTGCCATAGGGAGCTGAGCAGAACCCTCAGAGCTGGAGAATCCTGCATGCCCCCCTGAGGCCAGCGCCTGCTTCCGCTTCACCCCCAGATACAAACCTGGAGCCTGATGTGCTATTGGGCCCCTGCCCTCAACTCAGCCTCCCAGGGAGCCCATCTCATTGCCACCAGATCTTGCCTGCCCTGCCCCTATTTCAGCTCTTCTGCGGGACTCCTGTCAGCTCTAGGCAGTCCTGGAACTCCCCTGTCTGCCCCTGTTCCCCCCACTTCTTCCAAAATTACATCGGCCCAAGTCTTTCATGAGAAAGGGAGAAGACTATCTCCTGAATGGTTAACACCTAGTTTCCTCTTCTGTCCTATTTCTCTGCACTTACCTTTCTAACTTGGCAAATTCTACGTAACATGTCAACGGAACATGAACATGCTCCAAGTTCTGAATCTTTCACTGCAGCTTCCTGAGGACTCCTTATGCAGTAAGAAACTAGCATATAAGCCACAATGTGTTTGAAAACTACCATCTACAGAATAGGAGAGCAAAAATAATTCCATTTTTACCTTACTCTTCATGGAGTAGAACATGGTCTTCTTTACTGACATCAATTCCAATTCGTTTCCATGCAGTGTTAATTCCTTTACTTCAGTGGTAGGATTTTGTGATTCCTCACCTGTGTGGAACAGCCAGAGCTCATCACAAGTGCCCTCCCTAATAGCCATCACCCATTTAACCCTTCCCCACACACACCTGCCCTCCAGCCACCCTTGATTGTGCTCTAAGTTTGAGTCTGTTTCCTCATTGTCCTATCTTTCTCCCCTCACTATGTTCATCTGTTTTCTTTCTGAAATTCCATAAGAGTCAAGTCATAGGCTATCAGCCTTTTCTTACTGATTTTCCTTAGCTAAATCCACTCTAGATCCATCCACATCCTTGCAGATTCCTTTGAATCTGGGTCCCACTATATATATAGATAGATAGATAGATAGATCTATATCTATAGATATATATATCTCCCATCTACAGAATAGGAGAGCAAATCATACACACACATACACATATATACATGAAATCTCCATGCCATATCTTCTTTCTCCATTCATCAGTGAGTGGACATTAGGACTCCCTCCATAGTTTCACTATTGTTGATAATGCTGCTATAAACATCACGGTGCTTGTACCCCATTGAATCTGCATTTCTGTGTCCCTGGGTAAATATCTAGGAGGCTATTGCTGGATCCTAGGGTTGTTCAGTTTTTAGCTTTTGGAGGAACCACCGGACTCTTTTCCAGAGTGACTCCAACAGCCCCCATGCCCACCGACAGTGCAGGAGGGTCCTGCTTTAAGCAGAACATTCCTTACCAGCAATTTCCTAAGGAGGAAATGGAAAACCTATGGGATAACCTGACTCACCCAGTGTCAGGCAAGCAGCTACAGAAATTCACCCTAGGGTTCCTGACGCCAAGCCCCTTAAAGCCACCAGCATGACTCTATCCAAGAGAATTCCCAAAGACTCTCCTTCTGACTTTACCCCCAATGAAACTACAGAGAAATTACAGCATGTCCAACAATTTAGATGATCAATTTAGTGAAACTAGAAAGTCAAGCCATTATATCTGAAAGTTTGTTTCCACAGAGAGTGTTTGTGGGATGGTATCTTGGGTTGAATAGTTTCCCCTCAAAATTCATGTCCACCTGGAACCTTAGAACACAACTTTATTTGGAAATAGGGTCTTTGAAGATATAATTAGTTAAGGTAAGTTCATACCAATTTAAGGTGGGCCCTAAAGCCGATGATGGGTAGGTCTATAAGAAGGCCGTGTGAAGAGGCTCTATCCTTAATTTCTTTTCCCTTCATTTTCTGTTTTCTCCTCTTGTTCTTTATTCTTTATCTTATATAAAAGCTTCCTGCTTTTCACCCCATTTTGCAGTTCTCTGAATGCTTGAGAACTGAGACTGATGACCTCATGAGGTGTTATATAAAGTTTGTTTGCAACACCCAAGTTGTCTTTTAAGATAACATTTAACAGCAGCTGCACTTATCATTTATGATAATATCACTTATATGTTAAGCACTATGCTATTTGTTTTATTTTAAATAGTTAATATTCTCAACATTCCTGTAAGGCAGCTACTTATATCATCTCTGAGATGTTTCTAGGACTGGACATTCAGTAGTTCACAAGGAATTTTTAAAAATACATTACAATCTTAAAATTCCATTTCTAGAGGAAGCAAGATGACAGAGGAGTAATAGACCAAAACAGCATTAGGCCCCAGGAGTTCAGCTAAATAGTTATCAAATCATTCCAAACACCTACAAAAGAGATAGAGGAGAAGAAGAGCAGCAATTCTAGGAACATAAAATTGACCACTTTCTGGAAGGTAGGACGTGCAGAGAAGCAAATCTGAAGCAATGGGAAGACAGACCGCAGGGGGAGGGGCCGACTCCCAGCAAGTGGTGGAGCAGTGGAGCACAAAATCAGAACTTTTAGAAGTATGCTCCACTGAGGTACATCGCTCCAGAGGTTAAGCAGGGTATGGCACCCTCGCAGGGACAGTGTGTCTCAGGACCTGCAGGGTCACAGAAAGACCAGGTGGTGTCTGAGTGTGGCAGAGCTCCCAAATATTAGAGCAGGGAACCCAGTGGCAAAGATGGAGCAGAGGAGAGAACTCTCAGGTCGGGATTACCTTAAACTGTGATCCATGGCACAGCCAGACCACTGCTCTTTGAGCAGGGGTCACACAAGTGGCAGAATCGGAGAGACCCCCTCCTTCCTCTTCCAGGAGGAGAAGCACAGGAGCATGCAGCAAGAATCTGCTGGGTTTGGAGACTCCAAAGGGGCCATGCACCAGAGATAGAAACACTTGGTCACAGGCCTGGTGAACTCTGAGTGTGCCTGGAGATTAGAAAGACAGGAAGGAGTGATTGTTTTTCTCTGAGGGTGCACTGAGGAGTGCGGCCCTGAGGTCTCGGCTCCCATGAGCCAGAGATTGGGAGGTGGCCATTTTCATTCCCATCTTCCAAAGCTATATGGAAAGCATTCAGGGAAAAAAAGCTCCTGAGAGAAAAAGTGAGCAGATTACTTTGCCTGGCCCCTGACAAGGGCAGTGCAATTCTGCCTTGGGCAAAGACATTTGAGAATCACTGCAACATACCCCTCCCCCAGAAGATCAGCAAGAACATCTGGCAAAGACCAAGTTCACTGATCAGTGAAACTGTGGAACTCCAGAGCTAGGGGAAAGCAATGCATAAAATTCATAAAATGGAGGCTCTAACTGGTAGGATAAATGAGGCAGGAGAGAGAATTAGTTATACAGAAGACCAAATGACGGAGAATAAAGAAGCTGAGCAAAAGAGAGACAAACAACTGGACCATGAAGGGAGAATTTGAGAGATAAATGATACCATAAGACAAAACAATATTAGAATAATTGGGATTCTGGAAGAAGAAGAAAGAGAGAGATGGGCAGAAGGTATATTGGAGTGCATTACAGTATAGAATTTCCCTAATATGGCAAAGGGAACAAGCATCAAAATCCAGGAGACACAGAAAACCACCCTCAAAATCAATAAAAATAGGTCCACACCCCGTCATATAATAGCAAAACTTACAAGTCTTAGTGACAAAGACAAAACCCTGAAAGCAGCCTGGGACAAGAAGTCTGTAACATAAAATGGTAGAAATATTAGAATGGCAGCAGGCTTATCCACAGAGAACTGGCAGGTCAGAAAGAACTGGCATGATATATTCAGAGCACTAAATTAGAAAAATATGCAGCCAAGAATACTATATCCAGCTAGAATATTATTGAAAATAGAGGGAGAGATAAAAAGCTTCCAGGACAAACAAAAATTAAAGGAATTTGCAAACACCAAACCAGCCCTACAGGAAATATTGAAAGGGGTCCTCTAAGCAAAGAGAGATCTAAAAGTAGTAGACCAGAGGGCGCCTGGGTGGCTCAGTGGGTTAAGCTGCTGCCTTTGGCTCAGGTCATGATCTCGGGGTCCTGGGATCGAGTCCCGCATCAGGCTCTCTGCTCAGCAGGAGCCTGCTTCCTCCTCTCTCTCTCTCTGCCTGCCTCTCTGCCTACTCGTGATCTCTCTCTGTCAAATAAATAAATAAAATCTTTAAAAAAAAAAAATTAGTATACCAGAAAGGAACAGAGACAATATAAAGTAACAGTCACCTTACAGGCAACACAATGGCACTGAATTCATATCTTTCAATAGTTACTCTGAATGTAAATGGGCTAAATGCCCCAATCAAAAGACACAGTATATCAGAATGGATTTTAAAAAAAACAAGACCCACTGATATGCTTCTTACTGGTTATGGATCTGTTCAGGTTTTCTATGTCTACTTGGTTAGTCTTGGTAGGTTATACGTCCCTAGAAATGCATCCATTTCTTCTAGATTGTCAAATTTGCTGGCGTATAGTTGCTCATAGTATGTTCTTATAATTGTTTGTTTTTCTTTGGTGTTGGTTGTGTTTTCTCCTCTTTCATTCATGATTTTATTAATTTGTGTCCTTCCTCTTTTCTTCTTCATAAGTCTAGCCAGGGGTTTATCAATCTTATTAATTCTTTAAAGAACCAGCTCCTGGTTTCATTGATTTGTTCTATTGTTCTTTTTGTTTCTATTTCATCGATTTCTGCTCTGATGTTTATGATTTTTCTTCTCCTATTGGGTTTAGGTTTTCTTTGCTGTTCTTTCTCCAGCTCCTTTAGGTGTAGGGTTAGGTTGTGTACTTGAGACCTTTCTTGTTTCTTGAGAAAGGCTTGTATTGCTAAATACTTTCCTCTCAGGACCACCTTTGCTGTGTCCCACAGATTTTGAACAGTTGTGTTCTCATTTTCATTTGCTTCCATGAATTTTTTCAATTCATCTTTAATTTCCTGGTTGACCCATTCATTCTTTAATAGAATGGTCTTTAGCCTCCATGGATTTGAGTTCTTTTTAGCTTTCCTTTTGTGATTGAATTCTAGCTTCAGAGTGTTGTGGTCTGAAAATATGCAGGGAATGATCCCAATCTTTTGGTACCGGTTGAGACCTGATTTGTGACCCAGGATGTGGTCTATTCTGGGGAATGTTCCATGTGCACTAGAGAAGAATGTGTATTCTGTTGCTTTGGGATCGAATGTTCTGAATATATCTGTGATGTTCATCTGGTCTAGTGTGTCATTTAAAACCTTTATTTCCTTGTTGATCTTTTGCTTGGATGATCTGTCCATTTCAGTGAGAGGGATGTTAAAGTTCTCTACTATTATTGTATTATTACTGATGTGTTTCTTTGATTTTTGTTATTAATTGGTTTATATAAGTCCCGCATCGGGCTCTCTGCTCAGCAGGGAGCCTGCTTCCCTTCCTCTCTCTCTGCCTGCCTCTCTGCCTACTTGTGATCTCTCTCTGTCAAATGAATAAATAAAATCTTAAAAAAAAAAACTATAATAACCAAAGAACAAATAATCCAATCAAGAAATGGGCAGAAGACATGAACAGACATTTCTGCAAAGAAGACATCCAGATGGCCAACAGACACATGAAAAGTGCTCCATATCACTCAGCATCAGGGAAATACAAATCAAAACCACAGTGAGATACCACCTCACACCAGTGAGAATAGCTAAAACTAACAAGTCAGGAAATGACAGATGTTGGCGAGGATGCAGAGAAAGGGGAATCCTCTTACACTCTTGGTGGGAATGCAAGCTGGTGCAGCCACTCTGGAAAACAGCATGGAGGTTCCTTAAAAAGTTGAATATAGAGCTACCCTATGACCCAGCAATCACACTACTGGGTATTTACCCTAACGATACAAATGTAGGGATCCAAACATTCATAGCAGCAAATTCCACAATAACCAAACTATGGAATGAAACTAGATGTCCATCAACAGATGAATGGATAAAGATGTGGTAAATTAACACAATGGAATACTATGCAGCCATCAAAGGAAATGAAATCATGCCATTTGCAACAACATGGATGGAACTAGAGGGTATTATGCTGAGCGAAATAAGTCAATAAGAGAAAGACAATTATCATATGATCTCCCTGCTATGAAGAATTTGAGAGGCAGAGTTGAGGGGTTTGGAGAGTAGGGAAGGAAAAAATGAAACAAGATGGGATAGGGAGGGAGACAAACCATAAGAGACTCTTAATCTTACAAACAAACTGAGGGTTGCTGGGGTGAGGGGGAGTGTGGAGAAGATGGTTGGGTTATGGACATTGGGGAGGGTGATATGGTGATATGTGATATGGTGAGTGCTGTGAAGTGTATAAGCCTGACAATTCACAGACCTGTGCCCTTAGGGCAAATAATACATTATATGTCAATAAAAATAATTAATTAAAAAATTCCATTTCTAGGGTTGAGTATAGAATGGGGAAGCAAAAGCCAGTTGAGTCCACATGGATCACAAGGAGTGAAACCCATTAATGTACAGAAGAGGAGCCTAGTCTAGGGCCTGACTGAGCACCACAAGATGCTCAGTCCATCTTGGGCCATTTTATGGCCAGCCCCACCCCTTCGTTACTACTTAGGTCTCCACTTCTGGTGTCCTGGTCTTGTAAAAGGCTCATAAAAACAATGAGAGTGAACTTCCACAGTGAATCAGGAACAGCCCCAAAATGAAGCCATTCTCTGAGGGCACATCCTGGGAATCCAGTCACTGTTGGCTCCAGAGAGTGACAGGAAACAGGCAAGGCTGATGGATTCCAGGTGTTCCCCTGTGCCAACTTATTGACATTTCTTAGAGTGCATGCTTCCTGTCTGATTTTCAAAACATGTGCTCTCTCTCGAATGTTTCTCAGGGATCCTTGAGCTTATTACAAGAAGTGTTCCTGCTATTCCAGAAATAATTTTTTTCTAAGTGCCCACTAATAGTTGAAACTTGGTCTGTGAAGCAATGTTGGACTACGACTCTGGAAAATTCTGTAACAGTGGCCCTTTCCCTGATGCTATGGCTATTTAAAAAATGATTATTTTTTATTAACTTTACAAAAGGATATGGAGGAATTTTATAAAAATTAGAAGTCAACACGTAAAAGGAAGAAAACACAAAAAGCAGTCCCACCCGCCTAATTAAGAGACTAGTTCATAAACTTCTAAATATTTTTGTCTTTTCCTACAAATAACTAATACAATGCAAACTATTTTGTGATTTGCTTTTTGGCATTTAATAATATTCAACTAAGTGTTTTCCTATGTTTGCCAATAGAGCACTAGATCTCATATTTATGTAATAACAGTATTCCACTTGTGGGGGCAGCTACTTCCTGGTTAAGTAAAACAGGGTGAATGTGGTAGGTGCCATATGTTCTCATAACTTCATACCAAAACAGACATTCGAACACTTGGTTGAAAACACTAGAAAAAAAAAAATTAATGGTTGTTTTCCTAATAGAATATGAAAGTATTGGTTTGATTACTTTGTCCTCTGAGACCAATGCCCTTCTTCTTACTGCATAACTTAATTGGCTGGGAGCTCTGAGGTTCTGTGCACCCATCCTAAATGTCCCTGAAAAGCTAAACAAAAACAACTGATAAAGATTTGATGTAGGTTTTCCTGCAGACAGAGCGGTATGCTTTGCTCTCTGCAGGCCTGACTAGTCCTGACAGGGACCCTCCGGCCTCGTTTACTGTTCCATCCTCTGTGTGTGACATCACTGAGCGCGGAAGGGAGGCGTGCCTGAGTGGAGACGCGCTTACATCCCCTGATCTTCAGAGGGCTCTGCTCTGGCAAAGACTTTATCTTATCACTGAAATCATTTGTTGTCATTTGTAAGGAGACTTTCTGACAGTACTATTGAGAGGTAATGCCTTCCTTGGTTTCCTTTCTTGTTCTGTTACACACTGTGTAAGATCCTGTTCCCTTGCTTGCCACAATATTCTTGGGCTGTTGAGGGGGTTGGGAGAGAAAACGGGAAAGGGTGTTTGCTAGAGCTTTTGGCACAGGAATGATCATCTTCCCATTAAGGAGATGCAGGAGGTCGTTGCCTCCCAAGGTCACACCCCTGTGACAAGTCAGCTTTAACCCAGTACCCCACTATGCCGCAGTGCAGGAGATGGACCTTGGGAACTCTTTCCCCGGCCTTCCGAGTGTGTGCTGTGAGCTCCTGCACCCCCTTTCTGGAGAGTGCCTCTCAAACAACAGAGGTACAGCTCCCCTAGAGGTCTCTGCTATCCTCTTGACCCAAAGACCGTTCTCATGTTGGTACCTCCACCTGGCGATGATTGGTGCACAACAGCCCCCATCCAACGTGGGAACTTCCCCTTCAGATCCACTTGAGAGCTTTGCCTCCCTTGTCTTTAGCCTTCTTTGGTGAACGAGATGACTCGGCAGTGGGGATGGAGCAGACTTTTGGGGACAAAACAGATGAACCAATTCAGAGACGGAGGCCAAGTGAGGAACCAGACGTGCTCTTAGGGCGAGCTTGCCCCGACACTCTGCCCTCGAGCACACTGCCCATCATCAGGAACTAGCGGGTTATTTCTGGCCTGAATCTCCTGCTGGCTGATGGGTGTCTGCCTCTCTCTACGTATCGAACTTCCATCCTGGCTTCTCTTAGCTCGGAGGCTTTTGCTCTGCACTCTAAAATTTCCTCCGAGTGATATTTCAGCAACTGCCCTGGACTCTCTCCTGTGTTTCCATTGTGTCATATTTGGCCTGTTTGTCATCGCCACCTTTTTTGACCTGGTCACTTTGGCCTGCAACTCCTTCACATCCCAGCCATATCTGCTAGACATTTGACTCTCTGCTGGTCTCCAGTTGTCCCAAATGGAACTCCAGCATCTGGATGCAGAATTAGCTCCTGTGGGGCTGGACCCCCTTATAAAGACCTACCAGGATCCAGGTTGCTGTGCAGGCTCAAAGCCCACTAGATGTGCTCAAAAGCGCCACCCAAGTTTGGGACAGTAGGGCCTCCAGGCCTGGGGCTTTCCTGCACACATGCTCTGGAAGTACTGGGTAAGGCCTGACAACCTGCAACACTTGTGCTTCTTCCACATGGGATTCTGTAGGACAGAAATAGAAAGGTAGAAGGGCAAATGAATCATCATGGGAGCATAATCTTCCCTCTAATGACTGAAATCCACTGGATTATGTCTCACCTCCTTTTCTTCTATCAGCTTTTATCCTGAGAGAGACCACTACACAGAAAGGAGAGAAAGACCCTTTGTTTATTGCATTTGCCATGTGGAATCAATTATCGAGAAGTGGTACATTTCTTGAATGGATGGTCACTAACAAGCAGCACTGTAGTGAGCCTCATCGCAAATAATCCAGAATTTTCTGAGAAGAGCATGAGAATCTTTCAAGCCAAATTGAAATGGGGCTCCATCTATAATTTCAATGAGAATGAACCAATCCCCAGTTCCACTGATGATAAGGAAATCATCCACTTAATTATGTCAGCCAGAGAGAAGTGGCCCTTCCTTGACAAATTTGCATTCCATTTTGTGCTCTGATTTCTGCGGGTGGAGGACGTTGAATGTCTAAGAAGTGTTCTGTTTTCTGTGTGCTAGGGCAGATGTGATGATGGTGTCACTTTTAGTTATTCACAAAACTATCTTTAAAGTAATAAAAAAAAATAAGATTGCCACCCTCATCAAAAAACATTTATTTTCGCCAACAGATAATGATGTAAACAGTCTTGTGTTCTGATTCTGGGTCAGATGGCACAATTAGCTGTTGACTTGGGACAGCTCTGACATCTTTTTAAGGACCAAGGAATAATGCCTGTAAAGTGAGCACAGAGACACGAGGGGCATAGTCAGCCCTCAACAAAGACTGAGTTGAGGCAATTATATTTGTTTCCTATTATTACCCTAAACTTAGTGGCTTCAAACAACCCAAATGTATGATCTCATAGTTCTGGAAGCCAGAAGTCTTAAAATCAAGATGTTCTTCTGGAGAGTCGAGAGGAGACTATTTCTTTGCTGCCTGTGGCTTCCAGCGGCTTCTCGCTTTCCTCTTCCTGGCCCTGTGTTGTTCTGAGTCTGCTTTCATGCTCCCATCTCCTCTGATTCTCCTGCCTCCCCCTTACACTTTGAAGAATCCTGTGATTTCACTGGGCCCACATGGATCATCCAGGATAATCTCCCATCTCAAAATCCTTTATTTAATAATGCCTGCAAAGTCTCTTTTGCATGTAACGTAACACATTTATAGGTTCTGAAGACTGGGATGGGCTTCTTTGGGGGAGAGCACTATTCTGCTGATCTAGCAATGTATGTGAGGATCTTTTGGCAGCCCCAAGAGTGGCATGGCTTGGATAAAACCCAGGGTGGAAATGTGCAAATGTTTAAGGACTTCTGAGTTCGGGAGCAGAGATGAGCAGCCCTTATTGGCATATAGGTTGATCACTTAATTCAAAACAGCTATTTCCCAAATGCCAATCATGAAAGAACAATAAGGGGAAGCAGATAGATACAGAATAAAGCTTTTTTTTTTTTCCTTTTCATTTGTATCACACTGGATTGAAAATGTTGAAAAGGTGGTTGGACTTGACCTCTGAGTGTTACAGCCCTTGGTCAGGTTCAGCCCTCTGGCAAATTGTTCTACAGCCGATTGATGCCAACCTGTTGGCTCTCCTGCATTGTCAAGAGGTACCAACCAGAATGGAAGCCAATCAACAACTTTAGCCTTATGTTTTTGTAATCAGCACTAAAAGGGAACAGTCACATTTGAAGAGCTGTTGGCACTATTTAGTCAGACTATAATGAGTGATCAGAATCATGGGGTGAGAGGCTGGAAGGAAATTTGGAGATGACGTCCCCCACATGCTGGCTTTCTAGGTGTAGAAACAGGATTTGGAAAAGTTATACAACTTGCCCAGGACATGCGCTGAGTGACAACAGGAGGGCCCGGGGTTCTGAGGACCTGGCTTTCCAGTGGGATGTTCCTTCCATTTGAATGAAACGACAGGCCTGCAGTTGTGGAATAATGGTGAGCAGTGGTGTCCTGCAGTGACAAGAGTTGCCAACCTCTCCTAATTTGCATGATTAATGCATTTTTCTCATTTGCATTTTTAAAAATTATTTTTATTAACATATAATGTATTATTTGCCCCAGCGGTAGAGATCTGTGAATCATCAGGCTTACACATTTTACAGCACTCACTATATCGCATACTGTCCCCAATGTCCATAACCCAACCACCCTCTCCCTACCTACCCCACCCATCAGCTACCCTCAGTTTGTTTTGTGAGATTAAGAGTCTCTTATAGTCTTTCTCCCTCCCAATCCCATCTTGTTTCATTTTTTCCTTCCCTACCCCGTGCCCTACCTTTCAAATTGCTCATATCAGAGAGATCATATGATAATTGTCTTTCTCTGATATGCTCTAGTTCATTTGCATTTCTGAATATAGTACAAGCCCTATATGTTAGCCCAGTGCTTCTCAAACTTCAGTGGGCATGAAAATTTCCTAGCAGTGTTAAAACATAGATTCCTGGGCCCTACCCCCAAAGATTCTGATTCCATAGTTCTGGGGAGGCACCTGAAAATTTGCATTTTTACAAGTTCGTAGTTGATGCAGATGATGCCAGACCTGGTTTATGGAAGCTTTCCTCCAGTCCCCCATCTATCTCCCAGGAGACAGGGTGGTGGAAATTAAACCAGCAGGAAGATCACAGTCTGCTTCCACCATGCAAAGTATAATTATGCAATGAAACAGCAGTCTTACAAACCATACTACTGTCTTGAAAAATCATTTTCCATATCTGGGAATTTGTCTCTTCTTTTAGCACATAAAAAGCTCTTAGCAGATATACCTGTCTGCAGAGTAGAGGGAACTGCCCAGCCTACCATCCAAGACTGACAGAACACAGAGCAAGGGGGATATGATATGGAGAAGCCTCTGTTTCTAGGCCCAGAGATGATAGGAAGAAGATGGAAAATGAGAGAAATGTGTGTCCTTGATTACCCCTTGCTGAGCTCCAGCCTAGGTGTAAGATAAAACGACCAAAGTGCCTCAGGCAAGGAATTGTTGCTTTTAAGGGATTCTGGGAAGAGCCCATCCACAGGGGCCTGCCCTGAAGAGTCTGAGGAGTGGCCACATCCACCTGGAGGCACCAGTCACATTCTGTGGTTCTGCTCTGGCATGGATGGGACCCAGAAGTGAATGAGACCCTGGTCCTGCAGAAGGGTCAGGATAGCTCTTCCAAGAATACTATCCAGAATCACTTCCTTGAGCAGCTGCCCAGGAAGGTTCCCACGGGTGGAGTCACAGCCAGACCTCAGTGAGATCTTCAATGATGTAAGAGATGAGGGGTACTGATCTGGCAGGCACGTGCTATTGGATCCCAGCAAGCTGTGAGAGGCTCTGTTGTTCTCCAGCCGCAGGCTTCTGTTGCGAGAGCCAAGAGCACAGTGGGTAACTAGACCCTCCCCCCTGCTCCAACCACACTGAGGCACCCAACTCAAGACCCAAACAGGCCAACACCAGCAGGTATACTGTGCCTCTTCTCTGCCACATCCCTGCCCTCAGATACTGTCTTAGAATTAGGAAGAGTGAGGCTGTCTATGAGCATTATGATTCCAGGGAGATTCGATCAACCCAAATGGACTATTTAAATGACCAGAATGCCCTAAGCATTAAGGTGAGATAGGCTTATGATTAAATTTTTTATGCCTCCTGCTTAAAGAATACAAAGGAGGAAAACCACACTGGTGATAGACTAAAATCTTTGGTAGATGGTTTGCAAAGCTGACTGCAAGGAACCCCCCCCCCACACACACACACACTGTATGGATGCCCCTCTACCTTGTGACTTGGCTTCTCCTCCTGTCTAGAGAGGGAACCTATTTCTCCACCTCTTGAGTCTGGGCTTGGTCATCTGACTTTCTTTGGTCAATTGACATTGGCAGACATGGAGCAAGCAGAAGCTTAAAATGTGCTTGAGCCCTGGGGCTTGGCTTCGCTTTCCCCCAGAGACATCCGGACACCAGGTGAGCAAGCCAGAGGGGGCTACTGGAGGAGGAGGCTAGCTGCGGAGAGACCCAAGAACTGGAAAAACTCCCTGCACAACCAACTCAGTCCAATCCCCTGAGCCACGTGACTTGACCAAACACTAGCAGCCACTCCCCCAACCCCGTTCCTCTTGAATTCCTGTCTGGAAAACTTTAAGGCTGCTGAAAGCCTGGACCCTTGGCCCTAGCCAACACTTGAAGATAGATCCCTGACTTCCCCTTCTCAGAGCACTTATTGTGAGTGCTGTGAAATGTGTAAGCCTCATGATACACAGAATAATAAAATAATAAATTATTTTTATTATTATAAAAATAATTTTTTAAAAAAGCTGATGACTGTGAATCCTCCCACCTCCCTTTTTGATGTATAGACATTTCATCAACTCTAGAGTACCTTTCTCAAGGACCTGAAAGTCATTCCTTTAAAATGAAATCATCAGGAAGGAGAGGACCTCTATCTCCCAGTCTGTGGGAGGGTAGGAGGCTAACTTCGCTAAGCCCAGTTAGCAGACTCCTGCCATAACCACATTCACATGGACTACCTTCCTACCCAATTTTGGTAATTTTTCCACCTTCCTGACTCTGCATTAGCCCCTGCTTCCTCCCACTCCCGACTCCCTCATTTTCCCATTTATATGCCCAGTCACTCCTGTATAAACCAAAACTGAAACCTCTGCTCTTTTCCTTACTGCAGTAGGTATTGAATAAAACATTGAATAAAATCTATTTCACTGCTTTTAACCATGTCTGGCTTTGTTTCTTTCTGATAGACCCCATGCTGTCCCACAACCCTTGCCTTCCCAGCTGAGATCCCAGACATGAGGCAAGCTATCTTATACCATCTTACTCCAGTGGAGCCAGCCAGGATAAGAACCACTAGACCAGTAATAAATATTTGAGAAATAATAAATATTTGTTCTTAGAATCCACTGGATTTTGGGGTCATCTGTTACACAACAAGAGCTGACACAATTGAAAGGTTTTTTTTGTTTGTTTTTGTTTTTTTTTGGTGCAAACTCAAGTTAATAGAGTAAGTTAAGTTCATGACTCTATTTCACTTGTTATAGTATCTTGTGTGATGATCCTAAGAACCCAACTAAAAGTAGGCAAAACAAGTTCACTCGTGTAGTTGGGCTATATAACAAAACACAAGGCAAATGTATTTTTAAAACCATTAATTTAACCTACACTCTGGGTTAAAACAGGCACACAAGTTCCCTAGAGGAAATGAATATCCACCCTCCAGGTGAAACAGACTGGCAGCAGGTTGAACAGTCCAGGTACTATTGATTCTAATCAATTATCTCAACATTTCTTGAAGACTCTTAAAGAATTATGACACATTGGTGGGTTTGCAGTCGAGTGCAAGATGGATGATAAGTAATTAATTACCATCAACTTGTTACTGGGATATGCCAATAGCTAACTTATAAATTAGAGTGCTCTTCAGATTCTCCCAGTAGAATGACTATTCCACCACACTTGCATTTGGAAGGGCTTTCAGGAGTAGGGGAAAGAATGGGACTGCAGAGAATGCAACTGGAATTGCACGCTGTTTTACGTCACCTAGGAAAAAAAGAGATTCAGAACTTTGGTCTGGTTCGACTGATCGCCATCTACCAATCAATCAATTGATCTACCAACAATGGAGCAAGAAACTCTGTCTTGGTCTCCTTGACCTTGAGCTAATCCATACCTGAGCATGCCTGTCATTTCCTACAGGGCTGGTAACAGTCTTATTCCCTTAAATGTCCACTTTTAAGATCCATGGGAGGACCTTAACTGTTTCGTTTTTTTAGCAAAATTTACAAATGCTGTAAGTTAGCTATATCTTTTTTTCTTGCCGATTCTTGGGATGTTTGCTCATAAAATTGGTTCAGCTAAAAATGTTTTGGGACCTGATGACTAGTTGGAAGGGAGAAGGTGATGGGCAGTAATGTCTTAATTGCCTGGAGGTGCTTACTGGGTTCCTGTGAAAGAGCCACCTTTATTTATGACCTGGAAGATGAGTGCATAATTTCTGAGGTTAACCAAATTCGGAAAAGCTAGTGACAAAGGTGAAATAATTCAAATGATATCGAAGATGGAAGAATCCCAGACAAAAACCAAAAATTATTTTCAACTTCATGAAAAATATGAACCAATATCTGGAAGGCACACTGATCTAAAATGCTGACTCTGTAAATGGGAAAACCCCCAGAAACTGGCAAGTACAGAAGAATATTAGTAAATGTATGCATTGGCATAAAATATGTAATTTGTAAGCCACTTGCTTTCTGTTTATAAAGATTCTTTTTTTAAAATTTTTTATTTCTTTTCAGCATTAACAGTATTCATTGTTTTTGCACCGCACCCAGTGCTCCATGCAATCCGTGCCCTCTCTAATACCCACCACCTGGTTCCCCCAACCTCCCACCCCCGCCCCTTCAAAACCCTCAGATTGTTTTTCAGAGTCCATAGTCTCTCATGATTCACCTCCCCTTCCAATTTCCCTCAACTTCCTTCTCCTCTCCATCTCCCCTTGTCCTCCATGCTATTTGTTGTGCTCCACAAATAAGTGAAACCATATGATAATTGACTCTCTCTGCTTGACTTATTTCACTCAGCATAATCTCTTCCAGTCTCGTCCATGTTGCTACAAAAGTTGGGTATTCATCCTTTCTGATGGAGGCATAATACTCCATAGTGTATATGACCACATCTTCCTTATCCATTCGTCCATTGAAGGGCATCTTGGGTTCTTTCTACAGTTTGGCAACTGTGGCCATTGCTGCTATAAACATTGGGGTATAGATGGCCTTTCTTTTCACTACATCTGTATCTTTGGGGTAAATACCCAGGAGTGCAATTGCAGGGTCATAGGAAAGCTCAGTTTTTAATTTCTTGAGGAATCTCCACACTGTTTTCCAAAGTGCCTGCACCAACTTGCATTCCCACCAACAGTGTAAGAGGGTTCCCCTTTCTCCACATCCTCTCCAACACATGTTGTTTCCTGTCTTGCTGATTTTGGCCATTCTAAGTGGTGTAAGGCGGTATCTCAATGTGGTTTTAATTTGAACCTCCCTGATGGCTAGTGATGATGAACATTTTTTCATGTGTCTGATAGCCATTTGTATGTCTTCATTGGAGAAGTGTCTGTTCATATCTTCTGCCCATTTTTTTATATGATTGTCTGTTTTGTGTGTGCTGAGTTTGAGGAGTTCTTTATAGATCCTGGATATCAACCTTTTGTCTGTACTGTCATTTGCAAATATCTTCTCCCATTCCATGGGTTGCCTCTTTGTTTTGCTGTTTCCTTTGCTGTGTAGAAGCTTTTGATCTTGATGAAGTCCCAAAAATTCATTTTCACTTTTGTTTCCTTTGCCTTTGGAGACATATCTTGAAAGAAGTTTACAGCATTACTGGAATGTTTACTACAATGAAGATTGAAAGTTATGTCTTTATAGTGGCACTTTTCTTGATTATGTTACTCTCTATTGCAAAAGTTATGAACCTAGCATACACTTATTAAGCACCTACTATTTTCTAGTTATGTGCTGAGAAAGCAATTGGAAACGGTGATTGTCATGTAGCTAAAAGAGGCAAAAACTTCTGTGAGAGGAAGAAACTGCTTTTGCACTCATTCCACCCTTAATTCTTTATAAAAATGTATCCTGTCAATGATTATTATTCCATTTTATGGTCGAGGAAATCAAGGCATGAAAAAAACTGATTCACGCCACTGTCATCATTCCCACTGCCATCTTGGTACTCCCTATCCAGTGCTTACTAAAAGTTTAGGCTTGGGGCACCTGGGTGACTCAGTCATTAAATGTCTACCTTCAGCTCAGGTCATGATCCCAGTGTCCTGGGATGGAGCCCCACATCATGCTTCCTGCTCAGCGGGAAACCTGCTTCTCCCTCTTGCTCTCCCACTCCCCCTGCTTGTGCCCCCTCCCTTGCCACCTCTCCTCTGTGTCAAATAAATAAAATATTTTAAAAAATAAATAAAAGTTTAGGCTTGACATTCTCTCTCTTATTGAATGTCTACAGTAGCTCTGAGGTTTAAAGCGACTCATTCATTCAGTGCTGAGCACCTATTGTTTCATACATGCTGGGAATACAAGGATGAATGACAGGTCATCCTTGCCTCCAAAGAGTTTTTAACTTAATATATAAGTCCCTTGTCTAGGGCACTGAAAGTGGAGGCAGCGTGGGGATTTAAATGCAGGACTGCCTTGACCCAGGACTCTGCTCCTCTCACTATACCCAATACACATTCATGACTTACCTTCTTAGTGTCAGGTTCTTGCTCAGGAAGTGACCAGAGGATAAAATAGCTGGGACTTGACCCCAGACCTCTCCTACCCATTTGATGTTCTTTGTCCCACACCACCTGCCCCAATGACCCCAAACTGAGCAAGCCCCACAGGAAACACTCAGTAGGGTTGCGGTATGTGGTCTCACCTGGTTCAGAGGCACCATCCCCCCCGCCCCAACACGGACAACCCTTTCCAGGTCCCACTATCCACATCCCCTCCCTACTGCCGAAGGGAACCCTCACTTCATCTCTTTTTCCTGGGCTGCCTGCAAGACACCAGAGGCTGAGTATAGGTTTTATTTATTCTTGTCTCCTTGAGGTTTTGCTTATGTGTACTTTCCAGTTTCTAAAATGCTGAAAGATATATTGCCCTTTTTTCCCCCCACCAGTCTACTTATTGCAAAGCTGCTCACAGAATAATATATCTTACAAGGAGCTTGCTGTAGATGTAGCATGCACTTTAATTTAGGGCTGTCCTTGTTATGCTATTAGAGCCATCTGTCTTGACCTCCAGGATTTGTCTCACCTAATGAAGGTTGCAGCAACTAGGATTCTGGCCTATAGTTTTACATTTGTGGAAGGAGGTTGAGCATTGCTTAAATAAAGATTAAATCCATTTAATTGAGCAAGCATTTTAAGGCCCACTGAAGTGTAACCATCAATAATGGAATCTCCAGGGACGCCTGGGTGGCTCAGTTGGTTAAGCAGCTGCCTTCGGCTCAGGTCATGATCCCAGGGTCCTGGGATTGAGTCCCACATCGGGCTCCTTGCTCGGCAGGGAGCCTGCTTCTCCCTCTGCCTCTGCCTGCCTCTCTGTCTGCCTGTGCTCGCTCGTGCTCTCTCCCTCTGTCTCTGAAAAATAAATAAAATCTTTAAAAAAAAAAATGGAATCTCCAGATTGGAGGCTGAGGGGTTGGCAAGGATGAACAAGGCAGCCTACACCCTCTGGGAGACTTTGATTTAATTGCAAGGTAGGTTGTTTAGCATAGTGATTGAGATCAGGGTTCAGCAAACTTTTTCTGAAAAGAGTCACAAAGTAAACATTTTAGGCTTTGTGGACCATCAGGTCTCTCACAACTACTCAACTCCACATTTGCAGCATGAGAACAGCCATAGACAATACCAAAAAAAAAAAAAAAAAAAAAGCACATGGCTATGTTTCAATAAAACTTTATCTACAAAAACAAGTAGTGGGCCACATTTGGCCCGCTAGCAAGAGTTTGCTGATTCTTGGTTTAGAGCAAGATCTCTGCCGTCGGACATGTAGCAGGAATGACAGCTATCGAAGGAGAGAAGGGAACCCTAAAATCATAAAGTGTTGTAAACAAACTCTCTATGAAGTGGAGGACTTACACAAGGCCCTCCAGGAGAGGGATATAAGGACCAGATAGCCACCTTCTGAAGCTGTCATTGGCCTTTCCAGGCAAAAGTGGCTGGCTTTTGCTCTGCTCTTAGCAAGTTTTGTGCAATCCTCCATTAGAGTCTTTGGAGGCACCCCTGAGGTCACTGACTGCTGACGTCTGTCCCCACTCCTTGGGGAGCCTCTCCTTCTGGGATCCCAGGACCCCAAACAGGGCTGGGCTCATGTTAGGTGATTAGTAGGTATTGCTCTCATGTATTTTTCAGTGTTTAGGATTCTGAACAGGTAAAGAAACAGCTCTGCTGTTGACAACCCCGAGCTCTGCCAAGCCAGTCCAGTTTCCAGGGAGTTTTGGATGGATCCTCCAAAACCGCTATTGACAGCCTTCTTTTCACTGCAGTCCCTAAGCCGGATCTCCACCATTCTGAGGAATATCTGTTCCCTTTATTCCTCAGGGTCAAGGACTGATCCTGGTAATGCTTACAGGATGTTCTTGAATAACCAACTGCCCTCTGACTATTAAGTGAATAATCTTCTTTTAGTCATTAAAATGAAAAACAAGAGAAAATGCCAAAGTCCAACAATCTGAGCATGGCAAGTGTCTAGTGGATGGAGGTCAGGCCACTGTGCACAGACCCAGATAAACAAAGGGAGTGCAAGCCAGACAGCTAGCTTTCCATCACCTACTGGGTAGGCATTCTCTAACACTTTCCTGGCACAGTCTAGAGGGGAAGTGCCAAATGGGGACACAGCCGACATCCACCCCAACTCCACAGACACAGATCAATTGACCTGGCACCTGGTTCATCTCTTATTTGAATTGCTTTTGAAAGCTCAGGGTAGGAAAAGCCAACAGACTCTGCAACGCAATGTGCTATTGGTCTTCGTCAAATGTACTTCAGCTGTCTGCCTCTCCATTATGGTGAGTCATTCTCTACTGGGCTGCTGTGTGGGGGTGGGGGGAGGGGGGAGGAGGTCTCTTTACAAACTAGGTCTTTGTGCAAGCTGGGCATTATTGCACACTTCTGTCTAAGCCACAGAGTCAGGAGTGCAGCAGAAGGGAAGAATGGGGGCCTGGGAGAGGAAAAACAAAACTAACATATATCAGTGCACGGGCAAACGTAGTACCTGACGCTGATACACAAGAGCACATTGAATTCCCACAAAAAGCCTGGCTTCTTCATGCCAGAGCACTTCCCTACCCCAAATCCTAGGTGCGAAAGCAATTACCAGGTTTTGCTCAATCTCCACAAACCTCTTGAGGTTCTGTCTCTACCTCATGCTGTCCCCAAGACCAGTCAGCACTTGCTATGTTGGCACCTCTCCAACTTGGTTTTCTCTCTTTTGCCACAGGACCTTTGTACACACTATTCTCATTATCTGGAACTCTCTTCTGCTGGTTCCTTAGCCTCCAGCTTTTTATCTAAGTAACTCAATATTTAGATCTCAGTTCCAGTTTTCTTCACCAGGAAAGCCTTAACCTAACTCTGAAGTGTAGATCAAGTATTTTAGTTTCAGGTTGCTTTCTTCTCTTCAAACCACAGTTTGTGACTGCATGTTTATTGGTGATAAGTAAGTAGGTAATGTAGTGTCTTATCCCTATCATTAGTATAGTTTCTGTCTCCAGAGCTGAACTACTAGGGTTTAACTACCTACAACACCTACCAGCTATATGACACGGGCAAATCACTGCATCTCTGTGAGTTTGCATCTATAAAATGGGGGTTAGAGTGGTATCAGTGTCATAGAGTCGTAGGGATGCTGAAGTGCGTGACACCCTTTGAGGTGTTCCTGTTGATGCTTCTTCTTGGTGTCGATGCTTGCTTGGGTTTCTGTAGTCACAGATGTAGCCAAGACCTTGATTTATCCTACTCCTGACTTCCTGCTTTGAGCAACTGGTTTTGCTGTTCATTCTGGTTCATTCTGGCCTGATCAGTCTATGATTTTTTTTCTCTTCAATCCCTGACCCCATTTCTAGCCCCAACACTCAAGTGAACTAATCCTGACTTGAGTCCAGATTGTGAGCACTGCTCCAGAGGAAAGAGAGAGAGAAAGGTGACCACAAGATGGAATTGGACAGATGCAAGCTCTAACCCATAGACATGCTTCCACCCATGGGCTGTAGTCAGTGAGAGCTGATAGGCAGATCAATATGTGGAGACACTCCAAAATTCTGCCCTCATGGTGTCTGGTCATGTTTTCTCTCACTCCCCTCCCTGACCAGGCAACATTCTGTCACACACTTGATGGATGGCCTGAGCCCTTTGGTCCTGAAAACAGCACTGAGGAGAATTATGTTAGTGAAGGGTTTTCCACTATAATCATTCTTCTATTATCATGTTATGATTATATGTTTACATGAGGTGATTATTTTATAATTATTTTTTGACTACAAGAGCAATATAAATGTATGTGGCTTTAAAGTCACACTGATCAGATTCCCAGAAAATTTATTAAAAAACTCTCCTCCAACTTACAGACACACACATATCCCATTCCTCCTGGGGGTTGTTCTACTCCCCTTCTAGAAAAATTTTTGACAAACATGGAATTTATGTAAAAACATGTATCATACATCCCTTCCTACACAAATGATATGCATATTACCCTACACAAAAGCACTTTTTTTTGAGAGGGAGAGAGAGAGAGATCATGTGGGTTGGGGGGTGGGGAGAGGGAGAGAGAATCCCAAGCAGGCTCCACACCCAGTATGGCACGTGACATGTGGCTCAACCTCATCACCCAGAGATCATGACCTGAACCAAAATCAAGAGTCAGATACCCAACGACTATACCACCCAGGCACCCCCAGAGCACTTCTTTTAATAAAGCTGTAACTTTGTTTCATTTTAAAAGATGAATACAGATTGAAGGAGAAACAGATATTCAAAATACCACTTGTCAACCTGTGCTGATTCCTCAAAAATTACTGATATACAACTCATTCTTCACAAGGTAATAAAATTCCATTCAGAAAGTTCAGAAAAAATCATCACTGTAAAACCAAAGGAAATTTTGTTCTTTTTTTTTTTTTTAAATTTTTTTATTTATTTATCAGAGAGAGGGGGAGAGAGCGAGCACAGGCAGACAGAGTGGCAGGCAGAGGCAGAGGGAGAAGCAGGCTCCCTGCTGAGCAAGGAGCCCGATGTGGGACTCGATCCCAGGACGCTGGGATCATGACCCGAGCCGAAGGCAGCTGCTTAACCAACTGAGCCACCCAGGCGTCCCGGAAATTTTGTTCTTAAATAGTACTTGTACAGAGTAGGCATTTGCCGCATGTTAGATATTGTCACTGCCACTATTGTTATCGTTTTTAGCATATTTTAGAAGGGAAAGCTACCTGAGAGCAGCTCATTACTCCTTCCTTTATGCCACTACTGACCCTTGTATATTTACTGTAGTCACATCAGCAGTTCTAGATTTATCATTGTGTGTTTGTATTTATTTCCTTTGGAGTCTCATTTCCCTTTCAAGCCCCCCAGGCTCCACAGTGCCTGGGAAATAGGATACATGATTGGTCTTTTCACTGTCAATCCTTTTGTAAACATTCAACTTCCAATCTTAAATATAAATAGGGAGCCAAGGATCATGAGACTTGAGGAGAGCTAAGTCATAGGCTCCAGGCTTTTCTCCAACACAGGAAAGAGATGAAGAGAAAAATCAGCATGATGGTGGAAGTTAGTTTCAGGACAATAGCTCTGCCTAGAAAGAAACCAGAAGAGATGGAGAAAAAGAACAGCATCATCTCTAAAAGAAAAGTATAATTAATAGGTCAAGATGTGCTTGACAATATTGAGGGGGAATTTTACAGCTCTGTAAGTGAATCTGGTTATAAATTTTTTCAAAAACCCCAAGGGACTAAAAAATAGCACAATCATCGGCTCCAGGAAAACAAGAAGTTCTATAAGAAAGCAAATTAAATAAACAATGCTTGCATATTTATGAAAGTATAAACAGAAAGTAATAACTTAACCAAACTTAGGCTATAAATATACTTGGAAGACAGTAGTAAGGGGAAACTGAGATAGGAGAGAAGTATAATAAAACTTATTTTCCAGAGTATGAAGTCAGTAGATAATGTCTATAAAATTGGAAGGAAAAAAATAAGAAATATTTGTAAAAGTATATTACTTAGACATTGTAAACATTCCTCAAAAAATTAAAAATTGAATTAACATATGACCCAGCAATTCCACTTCTGGGTATACATTCAAAAGAAATGAAAGCAGGATCTCAAAAAGATATTTGTATACCCATGTTCATTGCAGCATTATTCATAATAGTGAAGACATGGAAATAAACCAAGTATCTATCCATGAATGAAGGGATAAAGAAAATGTGGTACATACATACATTGAAATATTACATAGCCTTAAAAAGGGAAGGAAATTCTATAATTTGCATCAAAACAGATGAGCCTGGAGGATGTTATGCTAACTGAAAGAAACCAGTTACAAAAAGACAAATACTGTATGATTCTACTTATATGAGATATCTAGTCAAAGTCATAGAAACAAGAATCCTAGAGGAAAACATAGGCAGTAACCTCCTCAACATTGGCCACAGCAACTTCTTTCAAGATATGTCTCCAAAGGCAAAGGAAAGCAAAGTAAAAATGAACTTTTGGGACTTCAAGATCAAAAGCTTCTGCACAGCAAAGGAAACAGTCAACAAAACAAAGAGGCAACCCACAGAATGGGAGGAGATATTTGCAAATGACAGTACAGACAAGGGCTGATATCCAAGATCTATAAAGAACTCCTCAAACTCAACACATACAAAACAGATAATCATGTCAAAAAATGGGCAGAAGATATGAACAGACACTTCTCCAATGAAGACATACAAATGGCTAACAGATACACAAAAAAATGTTCATCATCACTAGCCATCAGGGAGATTCAAATTAAAACCACATTGAGATACCACCTTACACCACTTAGAATGGCCAAAATTAACAAGAGAATAAACAACGTGTATTGGAGAGGATGTGGAGAAAGGGGAACCCTCTTACACTGTTTGTGGGAATGCAAGTTGGTGCAGCCGCTTTGGAAAACAGTGTGGAGATTCCTCAAGAAATTAAAAATTGAGCTTCCCTATGACCCTGCAATTGCACTCCTAAGTATTTACACCAAAGATACAGATGTAGTGAAAAAAAGGGCCATCTGTACCCCAGTGTTCATAGCAGCAATGACCACAGTTGCCAAACTGTAGAAAGAACCAATATGACCTTCAACAGAGGAATGGATAAGGAAGATGTGGTCCATGTATACTATGGAGTATTATGCCTCCATCAGAAAGGATGAATACCCAACTTTTGTATCAACATGGATGGGACTGGAAGAGATTATGCTGAGTGAAATAAGTCAAGCAGAGAGAGTCAATTATCATATAGTTTCACTTATTTGTGGAGCATAACAAATAGAATGGAGGACATGGGGAGATGGAGAGGAAAAGGGAGTTGGGGAAAATTGGAGGAGAAGACGAACCATGAGATACTGTGGACTCTAAGAAACAATCTGAGGGTTTTGGAGGGGAGAGGGGTAGGAGGTTGGGTGAGCCTGGTGGTGGGTATTATGGAGGGCACATATTGCATGGAGCACTGGGTTTGGTGTATAAACAATGAATTTTGAAACACTGAAAAGAAATTTTAAAAAAAAGTAATAGAAACAGAAGTAGAATTGTGGTTGCCAGGGCCAGGTGGGGGGAGAGAGAGAGATGGAGAGTTGTTCAATGGGTATAGAGTTTTAATTTTGCAAGATGAAAAAGTTCTAGAGATGTTGCACAGCAATGTAAACACAGTTAACACCACTGAACTGTACTTAAAAATGGGTAAGAAGGTGAATTTTATGTTATGCTTTTTTATTCCATTAAAAAAAACTCATTGAACAGTTAAAACTTAACAGTACAGTTAAAATGTGTGCATTTTATTGTGTGTAAATTATAGCTTTAAGAATTTGAGAAAGGCAGAAATAAAGCATGTTACTTAGAGAAAACTAGGAGAAATGGCTTTTTTCCCAAAAAGCTTTAAGTTTAAATTCAATTAGCCAACATACAGAACATCATTAGTTTCAGAAGTAGTGTTCAATGATTCATCAGTTGCTTATAATATCCAGTGCTCATCACATCACGTGCCCTCCTTAATGCCCATTAACCAGTTTTAAAGAAACCTCTTAAAGATGCATTCTCTGGTGATGCGGATGGGAAGGGCAGGAACTACAAGTTCATATTACAATTAAGTCTTAAATATTAAATCATGGTCATATATTACCCAGAAAAAATAAACATTTAAATTTAAAATATTTATTCAAGGACATGAGTCAACACTGAGCTTTCAATGGAAAAAGGGGTCAAGGTTGTACGTCACGAAATACAAAAAGCTAATGAAAATAAGGAAAAGCATTTCAACTTATTAGTAACCAAAGAAATCCAGTGATAAACTGTTTTTCTATGAAAATAGCAGATATTAATAAAAACTCATATAATTCGAGGATGGCATGGATAGAGAGAGATGAGTTTCACACGTTGTTGGTGCAAACTTCCAAGAGGGCAGTTAGTTTGAGAATGTATGGTGGGTCTTTAAAGATATTCATGATCTTTGACCCAATGGCTCTATTTTAAAATATCATCAGAAACACAAAAATCAAAGGATTAGATCAGAGACATGAACAAAAAAAATCATATACAAAAGTGTTCACCACTGCACTACTGTTTACAATATTTTATTATGAAAAATTTCAAACACAGAAAAGTTGAAAGTACAATGAACTCCCATAGTTGCCTGGATTCAACTATTAATAGCATTTTGCCCTGTTTGAAAGTTGCCCATATCTTGAAACTTCATCCTCAGTATCTTTTGCCAATGATATTTATAATAGCAAAATTTTAGAAAGAACCACAAGTACAGCAGCAAAGGAATGCTGTGTAGGTTGTAAGATATTATTCAGACATTAAAATGATCCTTATGATGCATTTGCAATTACCTTGAAAATGCTTATAGCATGTTGCTACATAAATAAAGCAGAAGTCAAACTGTATGACCTCAATTACAAAACACCACGAGTTAACAGTAGGTCTATCTGGGTATTGGGTTTATAGGTCATTTTTACTTTTTATATTATCTTTTTTTCTTTAGTTTTTTACAAAAACAACAAAACTTCCCAAATGACATTTTAGCAAGAAAAAAAAAAAGTTCCAGAAAAGTGATTTGTCCATTCAATGATTATTACATGGTACATTCTTCCCTATGTGTAATGCTGTGTGAAACATGTTGCCATCCCCACCACTAATCCCATCTCTGAAATCAAAACACCAGTTTGCAGAAGCTGTAGTAAAGTCTGCAGTGTGTTCCTCTAGCCTTTTGTAGTAAAATCTGCAGTGAGTTCTTCTAGCCTTTTGTCGACTGCTCACCTTCGAGAGAAATTTGTAGACGGCACATCATGGATCAGAAGCTAGGAGTAAGTTCCTATCTGGGTCAATCCGAGACTGTGTTTATTACTCTTTTTCCAGTTTGTGATGACCCTGGAAGTTGTCCTGAATCCCAACTGGTTGCATCTCTTTACTGGTCTGAATTGTTCTCCCTCATTCCTGCCTGTCCAGTGCACACATGCCCCCTGGAAGGTCTTGCCTGAATCTGGAGCACCTGTTACCCTTGAGGAAGGAGAAAGGTGCCTCTCCAGCTAGGGGTCTCCAAGTGCTGCACATGCTCTCCTGTGCAGAGAGTCACTGGTCTCCTTTTTTGCACCCCCACACTAGACTCAGCTCTTTCCCCCGGCCCCCACCCCCGCCATGGATTTTATTTATTTATTTGAGAGAGAGAGAGCTTGAGAGAGAGACAGCACAAGCAGGGGGAGGATGAGAGGGAGGAGGAGCAGCAGACTCCCTGCTGAGCAGGGAGCCCAATCACAATGTGGGACTCGATCCTAATGATGTGGGGCTCGATCCCAGGACCCTGGGATCATGATCTGAACCAAAGGCAGACACTTAACCTACTGAGCCATTCAGGCTCCCTTAGACTCTTAGCTCTTAGGAAGAGGCCTGCCTGACCTCGTTGTCTGCAGAAACTAGAAGAGAAAGGGAGGGCTCCATCACCAGGACTTTGAATTCCTACTCTGTTGCTTAGAAGGTCATTCCTTTTTCCTGGAAACGATTTAAAATTACTCCAAAACATCCTCTGGCCTTTTGGGGATTCTTAGCCTCACCGAGAGAAATTCAGGAAAAAGCTGTGGCTTCCCATCTGACCACTGAGCAAGAGCTTGGGATTTTTGTCGTCTCTGATCACGTGCCTCAGGAGGGGCAACTTTTCATCTTTCAGAGACAAACAGTTTGGGATGACACGGGTGGTCTTCTAGAAGCCTTCAGGGAGAGGAAGCAGCAGGGCAGACCTCCGAAACGCAAGTTCCTTCTGAGCCAACAGTGAGCTGAATCCACTCTCAGCAGGTTCACCTCCTCTCTGGGCTTGCTCTCCATCTGTGAAATGTTAAGTCTGGACTTGGTGACTTCTCAGGTCCCTTCAATGGGAGTCACAGCCGATGACCCTCACCTGAGCCCAGGATAGGAGTACAGAGGATGCCCTCTACCCAGATACCTAGAGAACTCCGAACAAATCCAGAAGAAGGAAATTCAGAGCATGTCCGACCCTGGTCAGGCTACACCCTCCCCCTAGAATGGATGAACCCCCTCAGACTCAGTCTCCCCTTGTTTCCTTGTGTGACCCTGGCTGGGGGGTTTCTGAGTGCTGCTTATTCCCCGCGGAAAGGATGGCTTTCACTTCCATGGAGACTGGTTTGGGGTTTGATGCTTTTGAATCATTTTCAAAAACAGAACAGGGACATTGATTCACCTCCCCGCCCCCCCCCCACCCCCGCACAGCCTGTGTCTCAGCCTCCTTCACAGAATCACAGAATCGTCACGAAAGAGCAGAGGTAAAATGGGGCAGGAAGACAAGGCATCATTCAGAAGAGAACAGATTTATATAAAGGTCCCTCCAAACGTGGCTATTTTGAAACACTTAGGCTGCTGCGGAGTTCGAGAGGATGTCGTGCTGGAATGAGCACTTCCTGTGACAGACCAGGAGAAATAATTACCCCGCAGCTCTCCCGCTGACGGTGCTATGGAAACCGATGGCACCCCCCGCCCCCACACACGGCCTGTGACAAACGCCAACTGAATTTCAAAAGGCATAATTTTGCAAAATAAATAAATGAAATAATAATATTAATAATACTAAAAATCATAAACTTTCTTATAGGACGTTTATGACTTTCCTCTTCAGGTGCTTAAATTTTTTTTCACTGCTGAAATCCAGGGCCCAGAGACTTGAGGTCTCAACTATTCAGTAGGAAATATCCCAAACTTTGACTATTACTCATGTGTGAAAAAACAGAGGGCGGGCAAAGGACAGTGCTAGCTTTACACTCTAACTGAAAGTAAAACGGAGACCCTAATCCAGCGCCCTTACCAGCGGCCTTTATTAACAACCGCTGGGGCCGCGGCCACAGACCCGCTCGGGCCGCACTGCGTGGTGAAAGCCTGAGAGAGGGGCCGGCCTTGACCTGTGGCATCAGTTCGGGCCCCTTGTTGGTGCCTCTGAACGGTCTTCCACACTGATTTCCTCTGACCTCTAGCGTCGTTTGAAAACAGATGATGTTTTGCTATGGAAAGTTCTGCTCTTGGAAAGATGCCCAAGCTTTTGATATGGGAAAATTTTTACATCTATTGCTTAATAATTCCCAGCACACATCATAATCACCTCCCCCCGACATACACACACTTTTGGATACTTTAGTTCACCCTACCAAAAATAAATTAAACGCAACAAAGGGTCAGACGCGCACTTGAAAGACAAGCCCCCAAAACATCCAACCCTGCAAACCAGTAGAGGCTTGCATCCCCAGCCCCATCGCGCGGCCCTGAGAGAAGGGGCTCTCAAGGGGCTCGCGCTTGGACTCACCGGAGCAGGACCCAGCTTCAGGCAGCCGAGGGACCCCAGACTTCGATGGAGGAGACGCTCCCACTTGTATTAAAGCGTGGGTGGCTGAGCGGCAAGCACTACTCCACACACACACCTGAGAGACAAGCACTGACCCGAGGCTGGTGGGCGCCATCTTGGCGTGCTCCCCTTCGTGCTCGAGCTGGAGCGTTTCAGTCAACCCGGTGTTCATTATGCTCAGCTGGTGCCCAGGTTTTTGCAGCCGCAGGTGTCTAGTGGATGCGTCCTGATCACCTGGCTCCGAAGGCCAGGGGGAGCTTGTGTCCCTGGTCCCATGGGACTGTAATAATCCGTGTCACCTAAGAAGGAGCTCAGAACCCCGTCTGGCACCCTGATTTTGGGCAGTGTTACAAGGGGACACCTAATGTGGCCAGTGGAGCTTATGTGCATGTGTCCCAGAGGACTGTTACCAAAGGAGAAAGAGTTCTTACCCAGGAGCTTAGTCTTTCTAAGAGGCCTGTACCTGGGGCGCCTGGTGAGGCTCAATCCTTAGGCCTAGGCCTTTGACTCAGGCCATGATCCCAGGGTCCTAGGATTGAACCCCGCACCAGGCTCCCTGCTCTTCTAGAAGCTTGCTGCTCCCTCTCCCACTCCCCCTGCTTGTGTTTCCTCTCTCACTGTGTTTCTCTGTCAGATAAATAAATAAATCTTTTTTTTTAATTTTTTAAAAAAATTTATTTATTTGACAGACAGAGATCACAAATAGGCAGAGAGGCAGACAGAGAGAGTGGGGGAAGCAGGCTCCCCGCTGGGCAGAGAGCCCAATGTGGGGCTCAATCCCAGAACCCTGGGATCATTACCCCAGCCGAAGGCAGAGGCTTTAACCCACTGAGCCACCCAGGCGCCCCAAATAAAATCTTAAAAAAAAAAAAAAAGAAAAAGGCCTTTAGCTAATCATCATGGCTGCCCCTGAGGGGCAGATTTCTAACTAAAAAAACACCCCCAACAACGACAACAAAGGGACTTTATTTCACACAGTAGGGGGGGTGGAGAAACCAGCAGTGCTCTAGTTTCTTGAGTTGGAAGATAAGGGTTTGCTCTGCTCTTTCCCCACAGGGGAAGCCTTCCCATTCCCTCCCTGCCTCCCTTGCTCCCTGGGACTCCTCTGGCTGTTCAGATCCTAAGACACTGAGTGACTGGGTTGTGTTCGCTATTCACCGGGGACAAGGGTGCTAGGAGTTAGTGGCTTTCTCTTCTTCTACGTGTTACTAAAGCAATAAATAGGATCAGGGCAGACCAGCTCATCCTCCCTTCTCAGTGGGGAGAGCCCTGAGGTCTTGGCTGGCTCAGGAGGGAGCCTGGCGATCTCTCTCTCCTCATCTCCTCTAGGGACCATGTGGGGGCTCTTCTCTCCTTTGCTGCCAGCTAGAAGGTGATGAAATCTGAGATTGGGTTTGCACTTCAGAGGAAACTAAGGGACTTCCCCGCAGGATTCAGGTATTGGCTACTTTCTCTGACCCTTTCCACTCTCATTTTGCAAACTGGCACTTCCCTGACTTTAACAGCAT
Organism: Mustela erminea; assembly: GCF_009829155.1. Classification (NCBI taxonomy): domain Eukaryota; kingdom Metazoa; phylum Chordata; class Mammalia; order Carnivora; family Mustelidae; genus Mustela; species Mustela erminea. The sequence continues at coordinate 43,256,750 of NC_045629.1, read as the reverse complement.
CAGAATCACGGGAGAGTGAAAACCCAGACTGCTGGGCCCCAACCAGAGGGTCTGATTCAGTAGGTCTGGAGTGGGACCTTTGAGTCTGCATTTCTAATAAGATCCCAGGTTAGGCTGATGCTGCTGGGCGGAACCACATTTTGAAAATCACCGGCCTAGACTTTTGCAGACACAAGCCCAGCTTAGGATAGAATCATAGTTTGCTTTCTTTTACACAGTTTCCGGGCACCTATCTGAAGACCATCCAAACCTCACTCTGACTCCTAAAAAGTGAAATCACTAAATGATCCCAGAAATAGATGATGGGTTTTATGGCGTAATAATAAGGAACTCAAAGCTTTTTAACCCAGAGAAGATGAGGTCAAAGCATCTCAAAGGGGAAGGTGACCACATGTCCTCCACAGATGGTTAACAAGGCTTCAGTGGCTGGGAGAGAGGGTTTGGCAGACATTAAGGAAAGCTATCCAAGCTGCAGAGACGATTAAGCAAGCACGCCATGGGAGCCTGTGGAAACCCTATCCCCTGAGGTCTTTAAAAGAAGGATCAATGACGATCTTCCTTGGACAACTTGCACTGGAGACAAATACACATTTCTGGAAGCAAGGCAAGTGATTTGACCCTCATTCTTTTCCAGGAACTGTGCTAAGTGCTTTATTTTATCTTATTTTCTTCTTAGAACAATTCTATAAAATCAGTGCCAATATTAATGCCATCTTATAAATGAGGCTGAGGCCATGAAGGCCTCTTGCTCATTCCCCTGGGAAGGATTTAAACTCAGGGATGATGATTCTGCATCCCAATTTTAACTAATACATGAAGCTATAATTAGCATGGCATTTTGCATTTTCAGATCAAAGAGTCATCCCCATCCCTGGAGGATGGGAGGCGGAAAGCCCCCTGTAACCTGCAGATAAGATTTGACAGGTTTTAGTGAGTGGGACAAAGGGGTATTGGAAGCAGGAAGGCACTGGTCAACAATGGAAAATTCTGGAGATCCCAGGGGTAAATTATACCCAAGAGGGTGGACAGAAAGGAGAAGCAGCTCAATTTGTCTCTATCACAGTTTTGCTTGGGTCAGATCTGCTATTATTAAGATACTGAGTGTAGCCAATATAAAAAAAACTCAAATTCAACAGTGGCTCTGTCAAGATGGAAGTTTACTTCCCTTCGATGTGAAAATTCGTGCTGGTAGGGCCGTTTCCTTTGCGCAGCTGTCAGGGCCCAGGCTCCTTTGGTCTCATTGCCCTGGCACTTGCATCCTGTGACTCCATCCTGCAGTTTGATGGATGCCCCAGGTCCACTGCCCTGTCCCCGTTCTCAGGACCAGGTCCAGAAGTCGCACCTGTCTCTTTCACTTCTATACCTTTGGCTGGAACTTAGTCGTATGGCCACAGCTAGCTAGTTTGACATGGGCTCCAAAGCGTAGTTTGGTAGCTGAAAATAAAAGCTTCTGTTATTCTGGGAGATTGGGAAAATGGACATTGGGAGGCCTATTCAAAGTAGCTCAAGATGCTTTCCCTTCAGTAAAAGCAGAACACCATACTTAAAAATGTATTTAGAAACCTGCTTCTTTTCCTTTATTCCCCACAACTGCAAAAGTCACCACTGGCTACCCGGTCACCTGACTAGAAAACCGGGGTGTCCCCTTTGATGTCTTCCTCCAGTCCTTGCTCCAGTAGAGAACGAGTTCCAGGAAGGTAAAAACGGTCTGTGGTATTTGGTTGTACGGCCAGCACCCAGCAAGGTGCCGGGGGCATCCCTCTCTGCTGGAACCCCGTCGGGTCCCCATGGTTCTCAGAATGAAGCCCGGGCTCCTCCAGCAGCACACAGGTCCTTGGTGGCCTGCCTTCTGAACTGTCGTATCCCTACCCCCAGCCCTTCTCCAGCCTTCTGTTGGGCTCCTGGATGCCAGGCCACCTGCTCTCAGTGATTGCACCTGCTGCCTGGACCGCCTGTGCCCACCTCCCCCAAGTCCTTTGCTCAACTGTCTCTTCTTTCAGGCCTCAGCTTAGATGGCATGTCCTCCAGGAAGTTTCTAGGATTCTAGTCCAGTTGCGAACCTCTGGAGTTCTAGGCCCCTCTTCCCTTCTCTTATTTGCTTGAAGCCAAAGACTATGCTGATTTCGTCTCTAAGCCCAGATCAGAACACAGTGCTCAATAAGTATATGTTGAGTCCACTTGAAACTCCAAGAATCAAATTGAACTCGACACTTCTATTATGATGCACCTCACAATCTAGGATGGGGCAGAGTATAGCCAGGTCAAGCTCAAATCCATTCCTCAAGCATTTATTGAGCACCACTTTGAGACTGGGGATGAGTGAGGTATCCAGGAGCGAGCCACACACCCACCTAAGAATTCTCACCAACAGATGTGCTCTGACCCCCTTTTCCCTCCTACAGGAAATTCTTCCTCCTCCCCAGGCCCTGGAAGCAGCGCTTGTGCAAACCTAAGGCTTGCATTCATGCTGGGCCCCTCCTAGATCCATGTGGAAGACACAAGGTGGACCAGGGAGATGGCTTCAGGGAACACTCATTTCTCTGCACTTGTCACTGCTAGTTCAGATTTTCAGCCTTGTCTCCTGAGAGAAGTGTTTGGGGTCTCCCTCCCAGCTCCCCTGTCTTGAAAGCACCTCAGGACCTTTTCTCATTCCCTTAACAATGGCATTAAAGACAAGACAAGTCAAGACCCACTCGGCCATCCACAGGTGAAGATAATGTCCTGAGAGAGTTTAGATTTAAGTCTGAGGGCAACAGAGGTGAATTTTTTTCCCCTTTAGTATTTTTCAAGCACAGAATGAAAATGCTATCTCAGTTCTGGCAGGAGATCCAATCATGTGTCCAAGCACATCTGGATTCCAAAAAAAGGTCACATTTCGTGTTTCCTGATATTTCCATTCTCCAAGAACAAGGCATCCTTGGTGGGGAAAGCGCTCTGGAGAGAGGACTACACTCCCCAAAAAAGGGGGACAAAGGGTGGGGTAGCAGTCACTGAACACTTCCTTCCAGCCAGGGTCCACATGAAGTGTGTCAAAAACCCATCGTGTCACGCTTTCACCAGCCAGGGCACAAGACAGGTTCGAGGGCATAGACTGTGGCGCAGTTCACCATAACAAAAGACAGTAAATGTCTAATGTCCATTGTTACTGAGCCACTTAGGTAAATTATGGTCTTCCTGTATCATGAAGTATCAGTACTATGTGCTAGTACTGTGGGAGGGATGCCTAGGTGGCTCAGTTGGTGTTTGCCTTCAGCTCAGGCCGTGATCCCAGGGTCCTGGGATGATGGAGCCCTGAGTCCGGGGTGGGGTGTGGTGGGGGGTGGGGGTTGCTGTTCAGCAGGGAGCCTGCTTCTCCCTCTCCTCCCTGCTCCTGCTCTCTCACACTCTGATTCTCTCTCTAAAATAAATAAATAAGGGGCGCCTGGGTGGCTCAGTGGGTTAAGCCGCTGCCTTCGGCTCAGGTCATGATCTCAGGGTCCTGGGATCGAGTCCCGCATTGGGCTCTCTGCTCAGCAGGGAGCCTGCTTCCTTCTCTCTCTCTCTGCCTGCCTCTCAGTGTACTTGTAATTTCTCTCTGTCAAATAAATAAATAAAATCTTAAAAAAAAAATAAAAAATAAAATAAAATAAAATAAATAAATAAAATCTTAAAAAAAGAAAAAAAGAATGTGCTAATATAAAGTGATCTCTAAGATATGTTGTTAAGAGAGAAGAAGGTACAGAACAGTGTTCATAGCTTCGATTAGCATAAAAAAGAGGATCAATCAATTTATTTATTTATTTATTTTTATTAACATATAATGTATTATTTGCTTCAGAGGTACAGGTCTGTGAATCATCGGTCCTACACAATTGACAGCACTCACCATAGCATATACCCTCCCCAATGTCCATCAACCACCCACCCCACCCCACCCACTCCCCTCCCCTCCAATAACCCTCAGTTTGTTTCCTGTTTCCTGAGATTAAGAGTCTCTTATGGTTTGTCTCCCTCCCCGGTCCCATCTTGTTTCATTTTTTCCCTCCCTACCACCCATGCCCCCCAAGGACCAAGCTGTCTATCTGTCTATTTACACATGCACACTCAGGAACAGGTATGGTCTTAAACACTTACTGGCTTACATGTTCTGGGTAGGGGAACTAGAGAATTTAAGGGGAGAAGAGGGCTGACCCTTCATTGTATAGATTTCAAAGCACCTTGGGGTGCCTGGGTGGCTCAGTGGGTTAAGTCTCTGCCTTCAGCTCAGGTCAATGATCTCAGGGTCCTGAGATCCAGTCCTGCATCATCAGGCTCTCTGCTCAGCAGGGAGCCTGCTCCCCCTACCCCTACCCCCCCACACTCTGTCTCTGTCTGCTCTCTGCCTACTTGTGATCTCTGTCAAAGGCTCTTGATTGCCTTGATCCCGATCAGCTCATGCTCCTCCACCTACCTCCCCACACCCCCACTCCCCCACACCTCCACCCCCACTCAGGGCTTTGCCTTCTACCCTGCCTCTCTCCCTCTTCCCCTCCTATTCTCTGCCATTGCATTCCTGATAAAGTGGCTTTGCACGGCTTTGCCTCGGGCTCTGCTCTCCACAGAACCCTGGCTGAGACACCAAAAAAATTCTTTCTTTTCTTTTATTTTGATTAAGTATTATTTGAGGAAGATAAATTGTTCGAAACAATGTTCAGTCAGTGCAGTTGGGGAGCTTTTAGGAGTTGCCTGATGCAATGGATTTTTCAAAGGAGGCAAATTTAATACAGAGTCAGTCCCAAGGGGATAATACGGTCATCTAGGGAGAATACAGACTTAGTCATAAATATAGGGATATGACTTCACAATAGCAAATACCAGAGATGATGGAAAACCGTTTTTGTTTTTTTTTAAATAGATCACTTTTAAAAGCGATAGTGATGGGGTTATTTTATAGATATCACTAATATCACTAATACACATTTAGAGAATGAGTGAACTGTACTAAATCTTACAGAAATGGGTATTAGGGGCTTAGGGTACACTTTCATTAATAGCGTATTATATGAATTTAAAAAGCAATGCATCTCAATTTGCTGGAAATCAAGTCGATGTGCTTTGGAAAAGCCTTAGATTGTTCAACAGTGACTTCAGCTGGGACAAAGAGAGTCATATCGCAGGAAACATGAAGGGTTTATGAAAGATTGTTTCCTGAATGTGAGATTGGGAATGTTTAAAAAGCAGTGTTTCTAAATAACAGCAACTTTTATAACAAATACTTCTGGGTTTGAAATTAATACATATAACAGACATTTGTCTATTTCGTTTACATTTCTAAATGATTCTATACTCATTTTGTCAAAATATTTTTTTCAACCTTCAACCTTCCAGAAATGAGGACTCTCCTCTGTTCCAGTTTGCTGTTTTTTCAGACACTTGCGGTTCCTGAGGGTTCAGCATGAAGGCGGGGAGTTAACAAACGCTAGCCCCTTTGCCTTTTTCTTCCCTAATTAATAGCTTGGTTCTCCTTGCTGTTGGCTGCTAGGATTCCACCAGGAGCTTGCTTGCTTGGTGTTGCTTTGTTTTTTCTGATGAGGGAGCCAGCCTTGAGTCTAGATCAGGACCCGGCTCTTTTTACTCTGGTACGTCCTGGTTGTCTTTTTTGCCATGTAGCTGACAGGGGGGCTGACCTCGTTTTTGTGGATGAAAATATCTCATTTTGCCCAAGAAAGAGGGCTTTTCAGGGGATCCCATGCTGCTTGCCCTATGGGGGTCAGACACCTGCCAAAGGCAAGTCAGAGCCACACAGAGCAAGGGTGCGGGGAAGTATTTTCTTCTTGCGGATGTTTCCTCCCTGTCACAATGGTGCTCACTGGTGGCGAAAACCGGGCTGGCACTAATGTAGTTGCTTTGGGTAAATAGATCGCTTGCCTTAGCTCTTTCTAAAGAGGGATGGATCTAATAGGCCGATAGCCTGATTCACTATTATTATTGTCATTATTTAGTGCTTCCACTCCCAGTCTTCTCTGGCACTCTGGCTCCTCAACAGCTCATCACCATAGACAGGATCCATCCGTTGGTGCCACCATGTTCTTAGGGGCCACCAAGAGGAAAAGTTGCCATTTGGGTATCTCCTAACAACTGGAGAGGGAAAGCTGTTGATTCGTACAAGTACTGGGACCAAGCTCATGAATGGTCTCTGGGTCTCTGATCACCCAGCAGACAGGCCTCGAGCAAGGCTCTGAAGCCAGCTCCAAAAGGGAGCAGAAAATTGGCTTCTTACTAGCTCACCAGGCCCCTAGTGATAGCAGAGTGGTAAAGGTCTTGAACTGGGGAGGTCAGGCAGACGGGGTATGAATTTCAGCTCCTCCATGTACGAGCTATGGAAATGTGCATATTAATGAACTTCTTTCTTTCCATTTATTTTCTTAAAAATTTTTTTCTTAACAATACGCCCTTCCCCTTTCCTTATCATGTTGTTGAGAGGATTAAATGAGATAAATGCAGGAAATGCTTGGCTTGTGGTCTGGCACCAAGTAGTCCAAAGACTACTTGTGTTTGTTATTATTGAGGACATTACAGCCATTTTCTTTAAATAGCACCTGACCCCGTACCACCAGTAGGTTATTAAGTCCTTCTCTGAAGACAGACATATCTTTGCTCTCAGAACACGAAGCACAGCATGACTCTCCCTGACAAGTTCTTAGAAATTTCTCCCCTCATCGATGCCCATGAGCAACAATAAAAATAAACATTAAGTCAGGATTAAACGTAGCATATGTCACATGGGCTTAGGGAATGCATTCATCAGTTGCAGTAGGCTGACAGGAGATAAGAAGCTCTTGAGAGAAAAACAAAGGATGCTGTGAAAATAGGCGGGCGTGGTTCCATGTGGTGGGTTGTTTTATGGTGATCCTGTGGTAAGGAAATACTCATTGAAGCAAAGAGAAAAGGAACTCCAATTCTTACATAAGCAAAAAACTTGTCTTCATAACCTTCAGCAGCACAGACACCATTCCTGAGGCTGAAGCCATAAAGTACTGTTCTAGAAGCTGAATGAGGCATTAAAAGATGAAATATCACCCTCCAGGATAGCAAAAAGGAGTGTGGTTTTACTCCCTTGGACTCCATTCCCCAGCCACCCATTTCTTTCCCTGGAAGTAACCAGAGGTAGCCATTTTCTTCTGACTCTTTTTGGTGACATTCTCCACACGATCAGGCAAAAAAGTAAAAGCTTTTTTTATTCAAATAGTAGCAGACCAGATGCACTGTTCTTCCCTCTGATAATCTGCTTAACCCTGTATCCTGGTAACCACTGTGACATCAGTACCCGAGACCATCCTTGTTCTTGTCATGGTTGTCCAGTTGCATATCATACCCTCATTCACTGAGGGAATGCCCTGCTGGTGGATATTTAGGTCATTCCCAGTCTTTCGTTGTTGTCAAGAGTGCTGCAGGAAATAACTTAAGACCCATAGCATCTCTCACTTACAGAGACAGAATTTTAGAAAGTGTATCAATTTTCTTCATCTTTTGGAGGCAGGGGTCACAGGCATGGAGAGTCTAGTGGGAGTGATGCTTCTATAGGGGTGCCCCTCTCAGATCCCCAGGCCAGAGCACCGAGACTCCAGCTACAATAAGCTAATGGCTCACAGCTCTCCCTTTCTCCAGAGTGCCACCTTACCCAGCCGGTTTGGCATCCCCTCTCCCCCAGCAGCCCTGACTCACACAGGGGGACAAAACCAAGACCAAGGCTGTGGTTCCGTTCATCCTCCAGAGTGCCCCACAAGGCCATACAAAACTGGACTTCAGCTGAGACCACATCTTCTCTTGGGTCTCTCCTGTGCTCCATCCTGCTCTCCTTAATTCTTTTCCCTGAGATAATTCCTTCATGCACTCAAGTCCCTGTTTGAGGCTCTGCTTCAGAGGAACTCAGCCTAAGATAGCTTTTCTCCTCAGAAAAACGTATGCAGAGATACCCAAGAAAACTTCACAATTTCAGGGAGGTCAACAATCCTCTGAGTTCCAGCCTGAAAAATTTTGTGTGGGATAACACAGGGCCCTACTTGCAAAATCCTAAAATGCCCCTGGTCTCACAAATAGACGTAGCCCCTCACGTGTGGGATGACATCATATCCACACATTTCTTCTGTGCTTTAATTTCTCAATTTCCTTTTCAGTGGCGGATGTCAACTTGATTAATTTCCTGTAGCGCTTCAAATATCTTAATCAATAGCTGGACTACTCACAGTCTGTGGGTAAGAAGTGGAAATTTTTATTCCAAAATAGGCTCCAGTTCACAAATGCACATCCAGGGTAAAAAATTTTTTTTTTCTTTAATCTCTGGGAATGTGGTGGAAATGAGAAATCTTTCCAAGTTGCTCGAATACCCGCTATCTTTTGTGGGGAAAAGGTGGGGGTTATTTCCTCTGTCTTTTGAAGTCAGATGTCCAATTTTCTTAGAGGTCCAGAAAATTCTGGGGGACACATTCTTCTGGAACTCACCAGTTTCCGTTACCTGGTTTTCAAAAGTTGTAGGAAGCCCTCTTCCTTAACCATTTGGTCAACTCAAGTGGGCCAGATTCTTCCAGCTGGGCTTAATGAATCAAATAGATATGTCATGAAGAATGAATTTAACTAACAAAAATGGCATCTAAACGCAGCAGTTTAAGTCTCTACAGACAATGATCAGAGCCTTGTTTTTTTAGTGCTGCTACCTATGGGGAGAAGCAACAGATAGGAGGCTGAATAATAATAATAATAACAACAATAACAGCAGCAGCAGCAGCAGCATTAACAGCAGCTATTAATCACCGAGGATCTGCTACTAGCACTATGCTAGGTAGACACCATGTAGTCAGCTTCTATGCATTATCTGATTTAAATCCTCAGAACAACCCCAGATGATGTGGCTTCAAGATGAGAAGAATGAGGGCGCCTGGGTGGCTCAGTGGGTTAAGCCGCTGCCTTCGGCTCAGGTCATGATCTCAGGGTCCTGGGATCGAGTTCCACGTCGGGCTTTCTGCTCAGCAGAGAGCCTGCTTCCCCTTCTCTCTCTGCCTGCCTCTCTGCCTACTTGTGATCTCCCTCTCTCTGTCAAATAAATAAATAAATAAAATCTTTAAAAAAAAAAAAAAAAGATGAGAAGAATGAGGTCCTCAGAGGTGCTCTTTTTTTTTTTTTTTAACTTATAGCAAATCAGGAATCTCCAAGAATCTCCTGATAAAAACCAACAAAGCCTTATGATTGCCTATAGTAGGGATGGGGGTTAGAATGGAACAGACATAAGACGGGATGGGGAAGGGAGGACTGGCTGAAAATTCAAGTTGCCCACAAGTGTGCCACTGACTGTAGAGAGGGCCTTAAGGTGACGGCGGCTGACAGAGGATCATCTGGGTCTGTTAAATGAGATTTCTGAGGTGTGAATTAATCACAGCCTTCTCTCTTTGGCCGGCCAGATTCTGAATCCATTAAGAAGTAGATAGGAGTTCTATAGGGAGGAAGATATCCACTCATTAATGGCCAATCTAATTGGAGAGATGATCTGGACCCTGAGACAAATAAGTGGTTAAATCTGGGGGGCTGTGTGTGTGAAAAGCAGCATGGGGGTCAGGCCTGGCCTCACAGCCTGTGAGTCTAAGAGATTGGGAGAAGGAGCAAAAAGAGGGAGGCCTCTAACTCTTTACCTTCACCCAACACAGAACATGAACATCCAGGGACTAATGGGTGTCAAACTCCAGTCATCTCAGCAACCAGATGAATCATCCCCATAGGAGGAGGACGGACAGATAAGAAGAAGGACCAGAAACATTATTTCAGAACTCTTTCCTCTGGGGAACTGAACAGTTGTTCTCTCTATAGAAATGTGAAGATAGGTTACTGAACTTCCTCCCTCAGCCCTCATGTTACCCCAATCCCCAACATGAACCTCCGCCATAAAGTCCCATGTGTTCAATTTTAACTTGCTTTCCACTAAGGGATGCCACATATCCTAGGAATATCAAAATCTAGACTTTAATGAAAAATAGATAAAACAAGAACAGAATCACAAAGAAACAAATGTTTTAGGTAGATTTTATACTACTGATGAAAGAACATATGCACTTGGCATGATAGGACACTGTGATGGGTCTCTCCTGTTCACTTCACTCTTGTTCCGCTTTCCTCTGGATCTAAAAATTTTCTGAAGAGGAAGAACATTTTCATAATGCTCTCTCACATCTTGGGCCCTATGGGAAAAACTCCAAATATCAATGAGAAAAACCCTCTGGTCATCTCTGGAACACAGTTTCTCTACTCATACTTGGTACAAACTCTCTATTCCTTGTTGATTTAATCTTGGGCAGAAACTGGGAGGCAATGAGCATTGTCTTTCCCATATTTGTAAAGCAACAAAAAATATAAAACAAAGCCTAGCAGGAAACTAAAATTTGACCCTTTGGGGGAAAAGAATCTGCATGTTCCTGGCCAAATGTGGAGATATAAAATTGTATGTTAAAATGGACAGAATATACAGCCCTTTGGGAATGATAAAAATGTTTTAAAGGAGAAAGTCTAGTTGACTTTGGGTATGTTGATGATTTTTTAGCTATAGCCCTAAAAGCACCATTCATGAAAGAAATAGTTGGTAAGCTGGACTTTATTAAAATTAAAAACTTCTGTGAGAGACACTATCAAGAAAATGAAAAGACAAGCCATAGACTTGGAAAAAATATTGCAAAAGACATATCTGATAAAGAACTATTAGTCAAAATATCCTAAAGACACTTAAAACTCAACAGTAAAAAAATAAGCAACCTGATTTTTTTTTAAAGATTTTATTTATTCATTTGACAGACAGAGATCACAAGTAGGCAGAGAGGCAGGCAGAGAGAGAGAGGAGGAAGCAGGCTCCCCGCCGAGCAGAGAGCCCGATGCGGGGCTCGATTCCAGGATCCTGGGATCACGACCTGAGCCGAAGGCAGAGGCTTCAACCCACGGAGCCACCCAGGCGCCCCAGCAACCTGATTTTTCAAATGGGCAAAAGAGAGGCACCTGGGTGGCTCAGTCATTTCAGCATCTTGATTTTCGCTCAGGTCGTGATCTCAGGGTCTTGGGATCGAGCCCCATATCGGGCTCCATGCTGAGCTTGGAGCCTGCCTGGGATTCTGTCTCTCCCTCTTTCTCCACCCAACCACCCCCTTCCCCACCTCACCTGCTTTCTCACACTCTTTCTCTCTATTAAAAAAAAAAAAAAGTGCAAAAGATCTGAAAAGACATCTCACTAAAGAAGATACACAGATGGTAAATAAACATATGAAAAGATGCTCAACATTTATCCATAAGGAAGTGCAAATTTAAAAAAAACAATGAGATACCATTCAAGACACCAACAACACAAAAGGCTGGTGCGGATGTGGAGCAATAGAAAAGCTCGTTCATTACCCAGGGGAATGCAAAATGGTACAGCCACTTTGGAAGACAGTTTGATAGTTTAAAAAAAAAAAAAACTAAACATACTCTTAACATACAATCCAACAATCATGTTCCTTGGTATTTACACAAAGGAGTCAAACATTTATGTCTGCACAAAAATCTGCATGTAGATATTTATTATAGCTTTATTCTTAATTGCCAGAACTTGGAAGCAACCAAGTTGTTCTTCAGTAAGTGAATGATGTGTACATAAAAGAAAACCAACCAAAAGAGAAAAGTAAAAACTATTTACTCTGAACTTGCAACAGCAAGGGAAATGGCCACCATCACTTACATTCTGTCAGAGACTCAAAGGCACACAGAAGTAAAAAGTGGGAAAAAGTTGGAAAAGGTCTTCAGGGTGCCCTGAGAGGAGGCTCTTGGCACAAGGAAGCTATAGGGGGACTAACCAGAAGTGGGGCAGGCTGTATGATTGGTTAGGGGTGCATATTTGGTATTTTCTGCCTGGTCCTAAACAGGAAGCAAGGACAAAATGAGGAAAAACTGTCATTGTAAATCCTAGCCTCTTTGGACAGATGATTACAGAAGTTATTATTTAGCTTTGTAGCTCGTGTCTGAAGATAGCTTTGCCAAGTCTAACAAAGGAGGCTGGCTACCTGGGTTGTTTATGACGCGTAAAGAGGTTGGTTTCCCAGATAGTTTACAATAGATCGTAAGCCAGAATTCTTTGTCTGTTTTTGTATGTTACCCTTTTGTATATATTCAGCCTCTTACTGAATAAACTAGTACATCCAGACAACGGAACTTTATTCGAGACTAAAAAGAAATGGTCTCTCACGCCATGAAAGGACATGGAGAAGCCTTTAATGCATAGAACTAAGGGAAAGAGATCAACATGAGAAGGCCACATAATATAAGATGTCAGTATGACATTTAGAGAAAAACAAATCTATGGCAACAGTAAAATTCAGAGGTTGTCAGGAGTTAGGGCTGTAATTAAACAAGGAGGCCATTAGACTGAGGGACTTTAATGCTGTGGTAGCCCAGGGAAGCAAACCAAAATCTAAGCCTGTAAATGCCTCAGGTTTACAAAATCAAGGCTGAAGGACAACCAGTCACAGCCAGCCAGTCTGTGAGCCATAGCCAATCAAATAATTTCCTTTTGTTGTTTGCCCTTCTCTAAGTCTGTCCCCCTGTTCCTGCTCACTCTGCGACTTGGCAAGGGTGAACCCTAATGGACACCCTGGGCTCTGGGTAATAATGACGTGTCAGCAGAGGTTCATGAGTGCAAACAAAAGTACCGTTCTGGTTGGGAGATGTTGTTGGGGGTAGGTGGCTGGGCATGGCGGGTTGCGGGGGAGGGCAGGGGCATAGGGGTGTCGGGGAACTCTCTGGTTTCTGCTCAAGTTTGATGTGAACCTAAAACTTTTCTTAAATATAAAGTCTATTTAAAATGAAAAAAAGTCTTAGAATGAGACAATACTGTGAAGATACTAAATGCTACTGAATCACATACTTTAAAATGGCTAATTTTATATTCTGTGGATTCTGCCTCCGTTTTTTGTTTTTGTTTTTTTTAAAGAACATATACTAAAGGTGAATCCTGTGGTGAACATCATACTTCTGCCTATGCTGGTTCATTGCTGGGATTCAGACATGGGCAGGCCTGCCTGGGGACTCTGGGGGACTGAACCCTCACTGCGAAAAGGATCTGCTTCTACCGGAAGGGAAAAAAAGCACGCTCTGTCTGCTAAGTCACGGGGAAGGGTGATTCCAAGACTAAATCTGTCTCTAACTCCCACCTTCCCCCATGTAAACTTGTCCTTGGAGCCTACTGATGTGCCCTTTCTTTGAGTATCAACCCCCAACTCTGCCTTGACAGTGAAATGTTCTGTATGCCACCGAATAGTGCTGACAGTCCCAAGGGGTAGGGCTGCTGACACATCCTGGGGCGGAGGGTCTCACCCCTTACACCGAAAACTGTGCTCTGGATTTCCCCCACACTTCCTCCAGCCAGTGCACTCCCTCTCCATGCCACACTACTTCTCCCCAACCTATGTTCATAGAGCTTGCTGAAGGCTTTGGTAATAATGGAATTACATCATTAAGCAAGGAACATGACTGGATGTCAGGCATCACATTCCCTAAAGTCCTAGGTCAAATCTTCCCAAGCCAGTCTCCTGGCAGAGGCCTTCCTCTGGCCCTAGCCCAGCACCATGCTGCTCTGGCCTCTCAGAACAAGGGTCCGTTGCCAATTTTCTCTCTCTCTCTTTGAAGTCTAGAAACGTCCCGACTTTCCCCCTTCCCTTTTCTCCTGGACTGACTGAGAAAACCAAAAGTCAGTAATCATCAAGCACAGGATAAACTAGTAGTGAAACCCCACATTCTTCCAGAGAAGGAAATGCGGAAAAACAACCACAGTCAGACTCCACAAAGAGTTCACCTCATTAGCAATCGGAGAAATACCAAATGCAACCTCCATTTCATTCCTGTAAGACTGGTAAACACGAGTCTCAGAATTCCAGCCATTGGGAAGGATATGGAACAACAGGAGCTCTGTCCCAGGCAAGTTGGGAATACTCAGGTGAAATAACGGGGCTAATTGCCTGGCACAGAGCAAATACTCACTGTTGCCAGCCTCAGTATCCCTCCACTCCTTTTTACCTTATAAAGCAGAGCAGATTAGCTTCTCTTTGAAGCAACAGGAAAAGGAAGGTCTGGCCTCATCTTCCTATACTCTCTTTGACAAAGCAAGTTCTCCTTGGGATGGCTCTGCCGCATCCCCTTAGGTAGCCGGCAGAAGGGTCAAGCCTGAGGCTCCTCCTGCCTTTGCACTGCCTCGTGGATCCTGGGGCTCCTACTCTGGGTCAGAGTCACCAAGGTGGGTAATGGGATTTCTAGCTACTCTTCGTGCCAGGGTTCAGCAGTAGAACTTCGGCCCTGGGCATAGCAGGGTCACCAATGAAAACTGGAGGAGTTGGCTGTTCTCCAACATCAGAGGTGCTTCTGCGACAGTGTGGGGAGCAGGTGGCAACTCATACCTTGGCACCATGCCTGTGTTGGCCTTTAGGTGGCTCCCAGAAGTGGGTCCCTTCAGGGCACAGAATAGTAACAAGAACATGCAGGCAGATCTCAGGCAAATCAGGTTGTTCATCTCAGGTAGATAAGGACACCCTCCCCAGGGCTTGGGGAAAGGCCCCACATGGAGGGAAACAATGTCAGAAGCAAAGACACTGATGGTGAAGAAGATGATGACGGTACCCATGTTGATTCTCCGTTTTTTTTTTAAAGATTTCATTTATTTATTTGACAGAGAGAGATCACAAGTAGGCAGAGAGGCAGGCAGAGAGAGAGGAGGAAGCAGGCTCCCTGCTGAGCAGAGAGCCCGATGCGGGACTCGATCCCAGGACCCTGGGATCATGACCTGAGCGGAAGGCAGAGGCTTTAACCCACTGAGCCACCCAGGCGTCCCTGATTCTCCAATTTTATGCCCCACTGCCATGGCCTGGGGGACCACCAACAAAATGCCAATAAATCAGATAATCCTCTGTTTGGGGCCAGTTCTGTAGAACTCACATAAATCACTGCTTCTCAAAGGGAGGTCTTCAAACTGTCAACATCAATATCAGTGGGAAATTACTTTAAATGTGGGTGCTGAAGTCCTAGCCTAGGCCTCCTGAATCGATATCTTTGAGGCAGGGACCCAAGAACCTGCTTCCTGAGGAATTTCTCAGGCGATCGCATTTCCTCACCTTCAGGAGAGGCAAGACCTTCTCTGTGAAGACGGCTGTGCCTCTGACAACAGAGGGCTCCGTGGTCCCAGCTCAGTCCTCTCCCCAATGGTCAGGGAGCCCTTGTATCACATGATTCAAGAACTGTTTTCAGGCGCATCCCACCGTCTAAACATAAGATCCCTGTGTCAAAATTCCTTTTAAGGGGCTTTGCTTAGAGAACGTCTTGGAGCAGTCCATCAGGGAGGATATTCACATCCCTAAAGGGGTGTCAACACCATTTTTTGCTTTAATTGTGATTTTGTGAAACATGAGATTCACGATATATCTTAGCACAGTTTAGTCCCTTTTATCCTGGAAGCCACACTTGTGATTTGTCCGCTTAACCTATATATCAGATAGGGGCAGGAAGGGACTGGGGTTGAGTGCAGTTGCTGACTCCTTTGCCCCTGTCCTTGCCCTTTCCGAGAGTCTCTCACAGAGGCGGGCTCTGGGTCAACTTAGCTTTTAGAGTTTAGAGTGTTAGCTGGATTTTTTTCGCATGTCCTCGTGTCCTCTCTGTGTCTTCTCCCCTCCTGTTCCTCCCCCAGCTTTTATCATAGTGTCTCAAAAGGTACGAACGCAAAAGAAAGACCCCAGTTGGGATTTTACACATTGGCTCCTATCTCTTGTTGCCCGTGGTTTGGAAGCGTTACCTAGTTACCAGGAAAGTCTGGCTTGGGCTCCAAGAAAACCAGTTTGACACTAAAAATGCAAAAATGTCAAATGCACTTAAATGTTTAGACGGGCCTAGCAGATGAAAAGTTCCAGAATTGGAAAATGGTACATGCAGGAAAGCCACCCGAAATGCTCAGATCTCTGCACTTAAAGTTTCTCTCAACTCTCGTTTTTCCTTCCCCAAGCCTTCACTTGTCTGTGTGTGGGCAACAAATCTGTCTCCTGCCAAACGTTCCTTTACCTGTTGTCAATGATGAAGCATGTCTGTTGCCTGTGAAAAAGAGGGAGGGGACCTCTGGAAAAATAGGGACTTCCCATATTGTTTTTATTTATAGAAATGCATAGATAAGGAAGTGTTATGATTTGTAAATACATATGGCACATCTCCCCTGCTAAACATGTTTTCCACCACAGATCAAAGTTTGAGCCAGTTGACCTGAGGTGGTGGGGCCCAAGACTTTGCACTTTTTTAAAGATTTTGTTTATTTATTATTTGAGAAAGATTGAAAGAGAGAGAGAGCAGGGGTAGGAGCAGAGGGGGAGGGTAGAGGGAAGGGAAAGAATCCCAAACAGAGTCCTGCCCACTTGGGACTCGATCCCATGACCCTGCAATCACACATGACCAAGAGTTGGATGCTTAGCAGACTGAGCCGCCCAGGCACCCAGAGAATTTGCATTTTTAACAAGTTCCCAGGTGATGCTGATGCTGTTGCACTGGGGACCCCACTTTGAGAACCACTGCTCAAAGCAATGATTCTCAGAACCTTGGCTGCATGTGAGAAGCAACCCCCCACCCCACAGGGTGCTTTGGAAAACTGACTGTGGAGGCCTATCTCAGAACAAACACTAAGTGTCCCATCAGCACTTTTTAACCACTAGGTATGTGGTTCTTAATCTTGACCGCAAGTTGGATCAGTTGGAGAGCTTTAACAACCCTGAAGCCCAGGCTTCCCCCAGCCTCAGCCTTCTGCCAGATGTCAGTGGTTTTCAGAGCTCTGCAGGTGATTCACATGTGTAGCCCAATGGGGGACTTTCTCACGAAGACTCTTTGATGTGGGCAGGAGTGGAACATGCTGTTCACGCCTACATAAATTTATTGGAGTGCCATGAAATTTTGGTTTCAAAAAAAGAGCCCATGCTTTAGGGTAAAAAAGTATGTATATCTGAAACCAGATATTGAGTCTTTGCTCTTCATTTTATATTTAAGAAAACTCTGTCCAGGAAGATGAGTCTTCTTTGGCGTGGTTTTGAGCTCACGCTTTACAAAAGAACAAGCTTCGTATTTCCTGTGCAATGGTTTTTATGGAGAAAGGATGCGTCTATAATTCCTTCTAGAATAATGTGTAGAGGGCCGATCCCTAGCCTATTTCCTGTCCCCATTGAGGACCTCGCTTGACCAGATTTCTTTCCTTTCTTTTGGGATAGCTTAGATGGGAAGTGTGGCATTGGTAAGATATCATGTTATTGTTGCAAGTCTACATATAAAGACACAACCCCTCGAGCTTCAGACATTCCCCCTGCTGGGCTATGTCAAGGCCGGTGCCATGGGTGTCTATACTCTATAAGGCAAAATAGGATCCTCTGGAATGGAGCTGTCGTTTTGTTTGTTTGTTTCTTTCTTTCTTTCTTTTTTTTTTTTTTTAGACTTTGAGACAGTTTGTTTAAGATAAGGGGATAAAAAATGGACTGACGTGGAGTTGCAGAAGAAAAGGCTGGAAGAGTCACCATACAGCCTCTTCCTCTCTGGGACACTGTTATCACGCCTCCTTTCAGACAACCCTGGGTATTGCCATTCTAAAGAGAAATTCCCCTTCACTTGTTTTCTTTCTTCCTCTGGATGACCCTAGATGGCTACTCCTTGGCCCAGGCAATTGTGGGATTAGGGGGCCAGTGGAGGGGAAAGGCAATGAGAGAACAGTGGCTAAGAGCTCAGACTCCGAGTCAAAGACCACTCCGACCCTTAGTGATCTTGTGATCTCGTCTTCATATTTTGATCTTTTTTAATTAATTTTTTTAAGGATTTATTCATTTATTTTAGAGAGAGAGCACACACAGTGAGGAGGGGCAGGAGGAGGGGGAGAGGGAGGGAGAGAGAATCTCAAGCAGACTCCACACTGAGAGCAGAGCCCAACACAGGGCTCAATCTCATGACCCCGAGATCATAACCTGAACCGAAATCAAGAGTCCAATGCTTAACCGACTGAGTCACCAAGGCAATTTAACTGATCTTTAAATTGAGTAAGAACAATGTCTCCCTCATATCACGATTATGATAGTTAAACAAGATAATGCAATACTTTCAGAAAAAGTTTCTATAGGCCTGTCTCAACTTCTGAGTCCCATTACATGTCCTTAACCCTCTTCAGCCAGTTTTCTCTCCCCGAACTCTCCACGGGCAGCCTCTGCCTTTGTCTAGGTCACCAGTGGTCACTCTCCATGGGCGGCCTCTGCCTTTGTCCAGGTCACCAGTGGTCTGCACATAGCATAATCTAGGGGCCACTTATCAAGGACCCTCTTCCTTAGTCCATGTGCAGTGCTCAACATGGCTGTCTCTGCCTCTTCCTTGAAACATTCTCCTCTCGGGGTCCCCCTACCCTCCTTCCTCCTCCTTGGCCTCTCCTCAGCTGACTTTGTCAGATCCTTCTGCTCCTCTCTTACCCCCCTTCCCTCCTCCCTCCATTTTCCCCCAAAGTGATACCTTGTCTAGTCCTAAGGCTTTGAGTGCCACCTGGAAGTCAATGATGCCCAAATCTTTATCACCAGACTTGACCTTCAGGAATCCCACACATTGGTATCCAGTTTCCTACAGGACATCACCACTTAGGTGTCTAGTGGTCACTCCATACTTAATATGCCCAAGACAAATCTTCATTTGTGCTCTCCCACCTCCCCATCCCCCAACCAGAAGGCCTGCTTCCCAGACTTGCCTTTAGGGGTTATCTTAAGTTTTTCCTTCTTTGCAACCCCCTGCCCACTGCCATCGTTTAATCCATGGCCTGTCCTGTCAACTGCAACTCAAAACCTACTCCAAATCCACCCCATCTTTCCATCTCCCTCCACCCTGACCCAAACCCTTTTATCTCATTTTGGAAGCACCGTCATCACCTTACTGTTCTCCCTGCTCTTTTTCCTCCCCTCTTTCATCATTCTCCTGTCCTGGCAGAGGCGTGCCCTTGCCCATGACCTCCACAACCTCACCACATCCCTCCTCTTCCCATCCATTCAGTCAAGGCCACGTGGACCCTGCCACTATTTTTCGTACAGGCTAAATTCACCCTCCCTTCAGAACATTTGCTCTAGAGATTTCCTCTGCCTGAACACTCTTTGTTCTGACAAGGCAAACAGTCTCAGCCTCTCCCCCAAAAGCACTCAATATTTGAAAACAAAGAGTGCAGACATTTTTTAATTTTTTGCCACTTTAGACCATCTATAGCACGGCTGCCTTTCTTTATCAGGGATGATTGGGAGCTGGATATAATCTCTGTTGAGAGAGAAATGGACACTCACGCAGACACATTTCCTGTTGATAAGGTAATGTGATCCCAACCTGAAGAATTCTGTGAGGTTATATAGTTCATGACTCAGAGTGACTCATACCCCACCCCGAGTTTGGTGCAAATCTCTTCCTGGTACCAGTGGGAGACGTCCGTCGGTAATTTAATCAATTGCACCATTACTGTATTACTGTCACGTCATGTCTTGCTGAAATTTACTCCCCATCCCTCAAAAAAAAAAGCCCCCCACAGCCTCCTAACCCCTGAAATTGACAATGCCCAATACCTCCAGAAGAGACTTTGTAAGGAAAAATATGAGGGTCACAAAGGTTGAATGAAATTCTCTTTTCTACAGGGAGACACAGAGGAAAATCACAAAGAAATGATATCACAGTCCCCATTGTTCTTCTGAAAGGGGCTCAGTGCACACTCCATATTACCAGAGGTGATGGGTGAGGCCCGGAGGCCTGCAAATGCTTTGATCCCCATTCAGCACTGCCGCTGTCTGTCCATGACTTTGGAAGCTCCCCTTCCTTGGGCCCTAGAGTACGTGGTTGCACTTCAGGTCGAGTCATGGGCCACTGGGGGCACACACACCATGCTGGGTGTTTTCAGATGGCTGCGTGTCTGCCCCAGGAAGTAAAAGAGGCAACGTAGATCAGTTATCTGCTCCGTGCAAGCTGTGTGGCCAGTACATCCCCCAGCCCGTAGGGAGCCCAGAGTCCAACAAAGACTAGGGAACCCTTTGATAGAGGGCATACGACCTCCTGATTAGCCAAGAAGTTCTGAAAAGTCCCTCAGGGTTTGAGCCATGCCTTATGGGTCACCCACCCTGTGTTACCTTTGCTCTACTTTACTGACCGAGGCATCAGAGACAAAACCTGGACTTTGGGCAGTAAACAACACACCACTCCCAGGCAGGGTATTCTGAGAATAAGCTGAAGTTCTAACATGACCACAGGAATGATTTGGATTTGCACACAACGCTAGGCTCATGCTCTAGTCCACACATGGGCAAATCTGGATTTGCAACTACCATGTGAAACCCTCACATGTGTATTTTTTTCCCTTTATTCTGAATTTTTCTAAAGAACAGAAGCAATAGGGAAGAAACAGACAAGAGTAAAGTGAGACTAATGCCCACAAGATTTTTATCTCAAAATATTGATGACCTGTTGCCTGATAGCAGCCCCAGCTGGGCAAGGGGGCTCCGAGAGTGGTCTGTTCAAGTCCAAGTCTTACCTCCGTGGTGGGTACAGCAGTCCTTGTCCTGCCCTGCCCTTGCTGATGGGAAATTTCCCTCCCCAAACTCCTGCCCCTCCAGAGGGCCCCTCCACCAGCCCTGGCCGTCCCCTTCCACATTCTGAGGACCCTCCTCCACTGATGATCAGGAGCAACAGCTCCAGCTTCTCCGTGCCTACTACAGTTTGGGACAGCTCTGACCACGCTACCTACCTTCTTTCGAGTCTAACACTCAAGCAGCCCCCTCAGATAGGGGCTGTCACCCCCACTCAACTCACAGAAAACAGGCAAGAATGGTGAAGTAACTCTCTATGTCTCCCAGCTTGTCCATGGTGGGGGACCACCTGCCCCCCAGCTCTCCACTCTGCTCCCTGCTCCCTCCTTCTCTCGGTTTACTCCCTACTCCCTGACTCACGCCATTCTCCTCGTCACATCCTGCGCGTCCAAGTGTCCCCTGTCCCAGAAAAAGTAAAGAGGAGTCCAGCCCTAGCCTGATGGTTCCTTTACTTCTAGTCACTGTCCTGTCACTCTCCTTCCTGTCATTTACTTATTTAAGTATTCTTCAATGAGACAGATTTTGATAGATGCACACATTCTGTGCTGACTTTGTGACTGGGAGAGTGAGGCTCTCAATATCAGTAGATTAATTCAGATTAATCCAGGAAACAGAACCATAAGGAGGAATGCTTAAAAATACACATTCAGGACACCATCTCGTCCCTGAACCAGAATTCTTGCAGCCACAATACATCTCCACATGCGTGTATGTGTGTGTGGTAGTTATACTTAAGTTCTACACTCTTAGCAGATTTCAAGTGTACAATACAATATGGGTAACTATATATTACACTATAATAATTCTCTATTTAAATACTTATTCAAGGGGAACAACAGTGGTTAAGAGAACAGGCTCTGTAGCCAGATTGCCTAGTTTGAATTGTGACTCTGGCGCTGTCCAGCTGGGAGACCTGGGCGTGTCCCCTAACCTCATCTGTAAAGTGGGGATTACTAGTCAACCTCAAAGGCTGAATATTCTCTAATATACATTTTAAAATATGTAACTATCAGGACACCTGGGTGGCTCAGTCGGTTAAGCATCTGCCTTCGGCTCAGGTCATGGTCTCAGGGTCCTGGGATGGAGCCCTGCATTGGGCTCTCTGCTTGTCCTCTTGCTTCTCCCTTTTCCTATGACCCTCCCCCCACTCGTGTTCACTCTCCCTCTAGCTCAGTCACTCTCTCAAATAAAGAAATAATACCTTTGGGTATTTGGGTGTCTCAATGGATTAAGCCTCTGCCTTCGGCTCAGGTCATGATCTCAGGGTCCTGGGATTGAGCCCCATGTCAGGCTCTCTGCTCATCAGGGAGCCTGTTTCCCCCTCTCTGCCTGCATCTCTGCCTACTTGTGATCTCTCTTTCTGTCAAATAAATAAAAATAAAATCTTTAAAAAAATAATATCTTTAATAAAATAAAATATCTAATTATTCACCTAAAAAGTGTTTATTCATACACCACCTAAAATTATCTTATAAAATGCCAGTTGTCCTTATGTCTTTTGGGGATATGCTGACGTTATATAAAATAAAGAAAAGGAAGTATGCTCACAGTCCTCCCTGAGCCCAAGAGGAAGGCAGTGTGACACTCATGCGACCCACCAGTGACTCCAAGCAGAGCTGCCTGTCCCCCAGCCAGCAACAGCAGAACAGCCCTGATGTTTCTGTGAGCCCACAGGGCCTTCCAGGGCCTGTGTGGTATCTGCCCACTCCAGTCCATCAGGTCCTTCCTGAATTCATTTAAAATGGCTCTGCCAGCAGTGTAGGCTATGAAGTGCTCCCTGGATAAGATGGATTCTGAGGAATCAGTTTGTTTCCTAACCCAATTCTATGTTTTCACCCCAAACTTTCAAATCTTGAAAGCCCATGACCAAGTTTTCAAGCTTTACTAATATCATAAAGGTATTAATAAATAATATAAGTTATTTTACTCTCATAGAGAGTCAGCAAGCTTTGGAAAATCTAAGCAGGAAGTAGTCAAGGGAAATCCAGTCTCTTCATCACTGGGGAGAAACAGTTTGCAGCTTCCAAATGTGAGCATTTTAAAGGTACTGAAGATATTAAATGTTAGGCTGCCATAAGCCACCTTCTCGCCCTCAACATATGTGCATAAGGTAAGAGAAATTTTGAGTTATTTTTGAAAAATGTCCAAAGGAACATTTGGGAAAAGGAGTGATGAGAGCATCCTTGAGAGCGGGGAAGGTGGAGGCTCGTCTCACACTGCGGGCTGCCAGCTTTCCCTCAGGTTCGGTGAGCTCCTTAGCAGAACATTCGGTTCTCATGGGTAAGCAAGGATGATATCTGAGCTAAACTAGAGGCCGAAGGCTGCAGAAACCCAAGGTCTATGCTTCCTAATTCTTTCTCTGCTATTAAACTCCTGCAGAACTGTCCATTATCTCAGAGGCAAAAGACAGTTTTTTAACGAATTGATTACAACATGGTTTTAAATAATAAAAATAGTTATGATGGAAAGATCATATTCACATATATCTATGCATAGAGAGAGATTTGAAACATATAATCTTAGTGCTCAAAGAGACTTTAGTTTAATCCTCTTGTTTCATCAAGGAAGAAAGGGCACAGAAAGGTTGAGTGACTTGCACAAGGTCACACAGTAAATTAGTGCTAGATTGGAGAGAATCTAGGTCTCCTCATACCATTCCAGGAAGCTTTGTTCTCTAGTGCATGGATAACAATGCACATGGCCCAGCTAAGTCAATGGTCAAGTCTAAAAATGGAAAATATAAGGATATGGTTGAAGAATAATCATTCTTATAAGCTCTTCTTATGAAAAGTAAAGATTGATCATTTTTTCCTTTCCTTGATAAGGGTCGAATGGCAAGGAAATCAGAATAGATTTTAAAGCATACATAATAGTACAAGTAATAATAGACTTTAAATAGTATATCAATTAGTAACAAAAGTAGTATTTAACAAAAGGCACTGAATACCATGTACTCTGTGCTTATTACCTCACTCGATCTTCATGGCATCCCTATGCCTATGAAATCGAAACTATTCTCATCATCACTTTAACACAGAGAAAACAGTTTTATGAGGATTGTCCACTGAAACGGCCTACAGTATAGATGGTCAGATGCCTTGATTTCGCTGCCTCACTTTAACGAAAAGTAAGAGCTGGGAGCTCAATCTGAGAAGCCAAGAGACTTAAAGTCTGTCACAGCACAGGGATCGGAAGTGCCCCTTTTTGAATGTTCCTGGCTAAGTTAAATACATAAACAAACTCATTTAATCCTTCTCAGCAACCATAAGATCTAGTTACTCAGGTTTCATTGGGTCCATTTCACAGATGTGGAAACTGAGCAAAGAGAGATTAAGTAACTCAACGGAAGTAGAGTCAGGATTTTGTCCTAGTTCTGCTCGCTTCTGAGTCCATGCTGACCATGCTCTACTTCCTCCTGATTCTCAGTTCTTCCATCTGGGAAGCGGGCGTTACAAACTAATCGTTAAGGACTCTTACGATCACTGGTGCCAGGTGAACTAACGCGCTTTGTTAGCTATTAGGGGCTGTGGAGACACTGTTATTTTGTGGCAATGAGATGGAAAGAAAAAGTTTGTTTGGAACTGTAGCATTTAAAACTTGGTTTTCCTTGGAACAGTTGCTATTTTTGGCCCCCTAAATTCTGGGTGCTAAAATTCTGGATGCCTCCTTGCAGTTTTCCTTCTGCATACATTACTAAAATATGCATGAAACCCCAAGATGAAAATTCAGCTTTCTTAAGAAAGCCATCACCAGTTAAAATACTTCGTCAGATTGATGAAGAGGAGAGTTGAAAATCAAAACAGCGAGCTAGCTCCCCAAGGGTCGTTCCTGTTGACCTTGGGATTCTGAAAGAATGTAATTAAAGCAGGGCCTGTGCAAGCTTCCCACCAGATTTATGGACAGAAACTTAAATACCTCAGCAATTCTGCCCATTTAATTGCTCCATTATCAATGACCTCCATGGCAGAAAACACGAATCTGAGAGGGCTCAGGGAGTGAGGGTGGGGGTGGAAGGCGGGGGAGGGGGGCTTTGAGTGTCCACAGCAGCTGGGACACCACAGCCCCGAGAGTGAGAAGGGTCTTTCTTGCCAGAGGTGCTTGGATATCTTTGTTCCCATTGGAAGGAACAGCTCTTCAATTGAATTAAAAGGTCAAGGTGTGAGGGAAGAAGACCTAGCCGCCCACAAATATTTTTTTTACTGTGCTCTATGTCCCTAGGCTCATCGCTTGAAATGGGCATTTCTTGTCTCCATTTTGACCCTCAATTCTGCGCCCCCCTCCCGCCGCTAACATATATACACAGACCCATGGTTAACTTTCCAAACTCAAACAGAACTCTGGGACATTTGTTGTTTAAAAAACATCAGTTTCTTAGAATTAGCGTTAATCAAAGCCCAATAGTGACTTAATGTCTTAAAATCACCACAATGAGGGGCGCCTGGGTGGCTCAGTGGTTTAAGCCTCTGCCTTCAGCTCAGGTCATGATCTCAGGGTCCTGGGATCGAGCCCCACATAGGGCTCTCTGCTCAGCGGGGAGCCTGCTTCCCCCTCTCTCTCTGCCTGCCTCTCTGTCTACTTGTGATCTCTCTCTGTCTATCAAATAAATAAATAAAAATCTTAAAAAAAAAAAAAAATCACCACAATGAGATGTTTCCAAATTCAGCCTCCAGAGCCTTCACGCGGTAGAAAACAGAAAGCCTTCAACTCCAACCCAGATTGTCACAGTACAGGTAGTATGTTTTAATTCAGGCAAATGACCTGAAGCCTGGTAAGTATCCAGTCCTTTCTGTTTCCCATTTTTCCGGTTTTCAAGATGTGTTCCAAATGATACTTCCATGGTAATCAATACAAACAAGCAGTTACCCAACTGAAAGACTTCCCACAGGGAATATGAGAAGAAGGGCATAGGAACACAGCTGCCTCGCCTCTGTGAAATGGATTTCATAGATGTACCTAAATGCGGCGTCGCTGCGCATCCTTACACACATACACAGGTCCCACCCACAACCAAATTCATCCAACCCAACCGAGTAAGTTCATAGTAAGGCTAGGACCCTCACCGTGAAGAAGAGCGAGGCAGGGGAGCCCTAGGGGATGGAGGGGCAGCTCCCTCACACGTCCCCGTCCCCGGAAGCCAGCTTCTTTAGCATCGGCCAAGGGTAAGTATTCAGATGGGTGTCTTAAATCCTTGCACAGATCTTTAGTTTAAAGTGGTTATTGATTTTCTCCATAAGCCAATTAGCAGATTGAGTCAGTGGGGCTGCTACAGGAGCTTCGGGGGAAGGAGACTGCATACAGATGGATGGGCAAGCAATTCCATGTCTAGGTATACGAATGAAAGAATTGAACCCGGGGGATCAAACACACGCTCGTACACAAATGATCACTGCTGCGCTTATCCCAACAGCCCAAGGGCAGAAGCAACACAAATTCCTATCATTCGATGAAAAGATAAACAAAATGTGATGTATATATGTGCGTGTGTGTATACACATACACGTGTACATATACGCATGTGTACATCTATATAATGATATACTATACAGCCTTCGTTTAAGTGGAGTTCCAACACATGCTACAATATGTATGAACCTTAAAAATGTTATACTTATCGGGGTGCCTAGGTGGCTCAGTGCGTTGAGCCTCTGCCTTCAGTTCAGGTCATGGTCTCAGGGTCCTGGGATGGAGCCCTGCATCAGGCTTGCTGCTCAGCAGGGAGCCTGCTTCCCCCTCTCTCTCTGCCTGCTTCTCTGCCTACTTGTGATCTCTCTCTCTCTGTCAAATAAATAAATAAAATCCTTTAAAAAAAAAAAAAAGGAAAAAAAAAGTTATACTTAGTGAAAGAAGCCAGAGACAAAAGGCTACAGACTGTTAGATTTCTTATAAAGGGAATCAAACAATCAAAACAAAAACATTTTGGAACCAGATTTGGAACATTTTGGAACATGTGAATGACTAAATGCCACTTAACTGTTTGTTTTAGAATAGTTAATTTGATGTTATGCAAATTTTACCTCAATAAGAAGGAAAAAAAAAATGGCCAGGGATGGAGATACAGATCCCATGACAGAGGAAGACACTCTGCTAGTTACCAACAGTCCCTTCTCTAGCTCCGGGCCTCTCTGCAAAGGGCTGCCCCTCACTGAAGATCTCCCTGATTTGCTGCGGGGATGTAGCCCTGTGGGAAACTGAGAAATCTTTTTGCCCTCCCCTAGTGCAGCCCATCAGATGCCTTGTTGTCTGTCACCCCCAGCCTGGCCCTCAGCCTTCACAGCCACTGGCAGTCTCTGCCCCCAGTGGCTCATCTCAGAGAGACAGTTTGCCAATCCCAGGCACACAGTTGATGCCGAGCCCCCCCAAGAGGCTGCTTAACTGCTAACTGCTTTGTCCCAGCAACCACCAAGGGGCCCAAGCATGAAAGGGTGGGCAAGGATTTTATTGTATTTTTTTTAAGATTTTATTTATTTATTTGACAGATCACAGGTAGGCAGAGAGGCAGGCAGAGAGAGAGGGGGAAGCGGGCTCTCTGCTCAGAGACAATCAAGCACTTCAGATTTAAGGTAAGGAAAATTAGGTTGTTGTCTTTGCTTGGGTATCCCAGAAAGCAGATCCTGAGACCAACGCATAGGTGCAGATAATTTGGAAGATGATCCCAGGGACGAGTGAAGAATGGTACTGTGGAAGGAGGAACCAGGGAAGAAGGACCGCCACATGAGGGCACATTACCAAGCTGGTCCCCACAGCAAGGTTCCTGCTGCTCCCTCTCGCCTGCTATACTTTCCCAGGAGCCTCAGGCCGAGCATCATCTAAGAACTGCTGGTCCTGATTACACGGGGGTTTGGGGGGGGTGTTTCCATTGACTCCTGCCGCCCTTGGATCTAGTGCTTATGCTTCTAAGACGTACACGCTTGAGTGCCCAGCGGGTTCCTGGGGGCATCTCTCTCGCTGGCCTCAGAGAAGGCCAGGGCAGGAAAGAGTGTCTGCATGGAACCCGTCTGAGCAATGCAGCTGGAGCAGGAGTGAGGCTAAGGGACCCACGCTGACACCAGGCATGTGTGCCATGGGTCTTAGGAGTGTGGGACTTAAAGAAACAAACATCTGAAATGCTCACCACAGCTTCTGCCAGTGGCCGATGTCGCCTGGCACATGTTTCTGCCAGTCGCATTTACCCCTGCCCATCAGTAAGCCATCACAAATAAGCTCTGACTTTGAACTTCCACTCAGGCTTCCGTTATTGAGGGAGCATCTTCTTGTGACCGGCAGAGGCTCTAGGAGCTGGGCCACATGGCAGGGACCAAGATCACAACACAGACAGACAAAATAAAATTCAAAATAAAGAAAAAAGAAAAGTATCAGATGGGTTAAGTGCAGAAAATTGTAAAGGGGTGGTGTGATGAATTGTGACAGTTTATCCTGTTGCGTTGAACGGTTAGGCAGGTGGACGATATGGCTTCTGGTTCCTGTCTCCAATAGCTTTGGGACTCTGTCACATTTTCTTTAAAATCCATTTCAATTGCTTAGTCAGGCACGATTGCCTAATTTTAAGGGTTAATATTTTTATTTATTTATTTATTTATTTTAAAAAGATTTTTATTTATTTATTTGATAGACAGAGATTGCAAGTAGTCAGAGAGGCAGGCAGAGAGAGAAGAGGAAGCAGGCTCCCTGCTGAGCAGAGAGCCTGACGTGGGGCTCGATCCCAAAACCCTGAGACCATAACCCAAGCTGAAGGTAGAGGCCTTAACCCACTGAGCCACCCAGGTGCCCCAAGGGTTAATATTTTTAAAACAGTTTCCTGATTCTTAAGATTTCATAAGATTCTATGACACATACCAATATCAATGTTGTCTTCTTTGGCGAAATGGAAGAGCCATTCCCTGTTCACGGCTCTCCCTTGACTATCACACCCACACACGCACGCACGCGCACACACACATCACATGACCACTCGACTTCCTGCCGTTTCTCACATCCACTCCTTCCAGTTTTCTAGAACTCTGTAGCATGTGTGCTCCAGGCTGGCACCAAGATTTGTCCAGGCTCTGTCAGCAGACCCCTGATGACTGTCCACATTTTGCTTTGCTTGCCAACCTCATTTCCTGGCATCTAGAAAAATTGTCCTCTTTGTAATTTCCACTCGCTGGTTCTGATTATGCCCTCTAGAGACCCAGTGAATAAACATAAGCTTTCTACTTCCAAGGATTAGATAAGACAACACTACTTCTTTGTCTTCTCTCCAGTCTGCCCCTCCCCATTCCTCACCTTTCGGATTGTGTCATGGCTTCCAGACACTTCTTCATCCTGGGAACCCATAGTTTTCAAGTGTGATCTGAAAAAAGCATGGTGGTTCTCTCTCTTCCTTTGAACTAAAACGTTTTTTATTATTTTATTTTATTTTATTAAATTTTATTTATTTAATTTTTTGAGAGAAGCAGAGGGAGAGGGACAAGCAGATTCCATGCTGAGCACAGAACCCAACATGGAGCTCAACCTTACAACTCTGAGATCATGACCTGAGATGAAATCAAGAGTTGGATGCTTAACCAATGGAGACACCCAGGCGCCCATAAAACTTTTTTTAAAAATCGATTTTTAAGAGTGCAGTTCTGAGTTTTGACAAATAAATACACATGGGTAGCCACCAGCATGATAAGATATAGAACATTTCCATCACTCCAGAAAGTTTCCTCATACCCTTTCTCACCCGAAACCTGCCATCAATAGTTATTCTGATTTTTATGACCATAGATTCATGTTGCCTAAATCAGAATTGCACACACCTAGCATCACATAGAATGTTGTGATTGTCTTCTTTCAGTCAAAACACTGTCTTTGAGACTCATTCATGTTGTATGTGTCAGCAGCCTGTTCTTTTCTATTGCCTAGTAGTATTCCATTGGATGGATGTACCACAGTTTAGCTCCTTCTTGTATTGATGGACATTTGGCTTGTTTTCAGTTTGGAGCTAGAAACATGTAGTTTTTTAGACCTTTGCTTTTATTTATCTTGGGTAAATCCCCAAGAGTAGAATTTCTGGATCATAATGCAAGTATCCAAATTTATAAGAAATTGACAAGTAATTTTCCAAAACGTCTGTGCCAACAATTTATGAGCACCAATTCTTTGCTCCACATTCTTGCCAAAATTTAGTATTAGCAATCTTTTTCTATTTTACCCAGTTTTATGGGTGTGAAGTCATTGTAGTTTTAGTTTGAATTCATTTAAGAAATTCAATCATCTTTCATGTACTTATGGCCTTTTTCATATCTTCCTCTGTGAAATGCCTTGTTAAGTCTTTTGCCCATTTTTATTAAATTGTTTATCTTTTTATTACTTAATTATAGGACTTATTTATTTTTAAAGTTTAAAAAAAATTATATTTAAGTAATCTTTACACTCAACTTGGGGTTTGAACTCATGATCCCGAGATCAAGAGTCACACACTCCACCAACTAAGTTAGCCAAGCTCCCCAGGAATCTTTTAAATTCTCTGGATATGAGTCCTTTATCAGATATATGTATTGTCAGTATTTCTTTCAGTGTGCATCTTATCTTTTTGTTTTCTTAATGGTATCTTTTGATGAGTAGAAATGGTTGATTTTTCTTAAGTCCACTATAACTCCTTTTATAACATAGTACTTTTTTTTGTCCTAAGAAATCTTTTCCTAACACATAGTTGCAAAGATATTGTTTTAGATTTCCTTCTAGAAGCTTCATATTTTTAGCTTTTATGTTCAGAGGTTTCTGTGATCTGTGTTGAACTAATTTTTGCATATAGTGTGAGGTAAGGGTTAAGGAATGCTTTTTTCCATACATTTATCCAGTTCTCTATCTCCATTTATCTTAATGAATTTCTCTTCCCCTGTTGAATTACCTTGCCTGTTGATGATTTCTTTTTCCTTGCCAGATGACAAAGATTTCCAAATCCTTGTCTCTCTCTATCCATCATCATTTAAAAATAAGTTCTGTACATTTTGATCTTTTTTACATGGCCTTTAGCCTTTAGTGAATGAACAGTCTGTGTCAGGTATGAGACTAAGAGCTGAAAGTAAAAAACTTTTGTCCTGGGGGGAATTTCCTTTTATTGGCGAGAGCTAACAGAGAAGCGAATGATTTCCATTTCATATGGTTAGGGAGAAACTGCAAAGAGAATTGTGGGAATATAGAAGAATGCACATGCAGGGAGATAGCATATCATGGTGATTAGAGACCATCAGTTTGGGGTTTAGCAGATCTAGTTTGAAATCCAGACTCTGGGGTGCCTGGCTGGCTCAGATGGTTAAACATCTGCCGTCAGCTCAGATCATGATCTCTGGGTCCTAGAATCAAGTCCCTCATCTAGCTCCCTGCTCAATGGGAAGTCTGTTTCTCCCTCACCATATGCTGCTCCCCCAACTTATGTTTGCTTGCTCTCTCTCTCGCTCTCTCTTTCCCCCCACCAAATGAATAAATAACATCTTATAAATAAATTAATTAAATTAAATAAAATCCAGGCTCTGGTGTATCTTAGCGGTTAAGGTAGACCATGAGCAGACCACTCAACCTTTTTGGGGTTCGGTTTCCTCAGGGTTGTTGAAGTATTACATGAGACAAAGTATAGTGTGCTTATTCCATTTGTCTGGTATTCAGTTAAGTGCTCACTAATTGGTGCTATTTTTATCCTGTGAAGTCTGGGAAGATATCCTGGAGGGAGTGATTACTCAGTTGAGACTTGATAAATGTTGAAAGTTGTCCAGATGAAGAAATGCAGGAAAAACATTTCAGGCTGAAGGTCTGGGAAGATCAAAGCTACAGAGGCATAAATCAGCCTCTGGTATGGTATGATATAAATGGGAATATTGTCAAAGCTTAGAGTGTGAAGAAGTGATTGGCTAAAGATATGAGAAGACTGGTCATGGTGAGACTTTGATGAGGGTATTTTTTTCAATCAGTGGAAGTTGTGAGCAACTGGCGGAAGTGTCAGCAGCCTCCTGATTCCCCCAAGCTCTAAGTCAGCTCTTGAAAGCTGTATTCAAGTCCCACCCATGGGCTTAAACAGGAAACTCACCCGGAGAGCTGTGGCAGGATTCGGGATGGAGCCCCCCAGAGAGGCTGACGGGTGTAATACTCTCCCTTGCAAAGTCCTGGGCTCACAGAGTACAAGAGATGGGTCTCTAAGAATTTCCAGATGAAGCCTGATCTCACACCCTCATTCTGCCCAACAGCATGGCCTCCTCAGAGCAGAGCCTGAGTTGCACTCTAGGGTCAGGGTTGTTTCTGTGGTCTCTCCCCAGTAGCCACCACAAACAGAGAGCCTGTCCCTTCTCACCTATCCTCTCATGGTCACAGACTCTACCAGGAATGAATCCATCTTCCCAAACTGCAGTCTTCCAGCTACTTGTTTGCTTTAAGCTGCTATTTTTAAGCATTTGCTAGTATTAAGCCTATTGCTAAATGCTTGTCATGCATGTACTCTGTTCCTTTATGCTTCCCAGCAACTCCCCAAATAGATTTTATTTTCCCAATTCACAGATGAAGAAAATGAGGCTTAAAAACATTAAAGAACCTACTGACTGACACAGAAATCCTGAAGGTCGGGTCCGAAATCGGAGCCACTAGCTCGTCCCACCCGCATCCTTTCTGCCTGCTTCCCAAGCAGCTGCCGTGGAGGGGTCTCCTGCCCCAACACCTCAATGGGACCGTTGCCCTGGCTAACCCTCCCCCCCACCATCACCTCTGCACTTTTCTGGCGCAGGCTGGCTGCCTTTCCGGACCTCTAGCTGAGTCACTTCAAGGGATGCTGGGCCTGGTCAGCCTCACAGCTACACCTTCTCCTTGCTGACATGGGGGCAGTACTTTCTCAGCCTACTGTCGACCCGAAAAGAGGCTTTATTAGCCCCATTTCGCAAATTCGATAACTTAGGTTCAGGAAGGACAAGAAGGATGAGTGGCCGAGGTGCGGACTCAGCGTTAAATAATCCAAAACAAAGATAAATGTAAGGAAGACGTGGAGCCCTGATTCATACTCTTAGAGGCAAGAACTGTGCTGCCAAGTCACCAGCCATTCTCTTTACCTCATCAGGGTGAAAGCCCATTTCCAAGATGAGATCTTTCTGCAAAAGTCCTTAGCAGTGACACAGTAGACTAGACATACTCTGGATACTTCCCGCTTTACACGTATTTGCATAACCACAAAAATAAATAAATAAATAAATAAATAAATAAATAAATAAATAAGGGAAATAATTCAAGAACAGAAATACAGCTGATGAAATAAAAAACCTTTACCTTTTATTCGTTTACTCCCCAATCATTTTTTGATCACCTGTTATGTGCCAGGAACGCTTGTTTGTTATAAACAAACAAACAAAAGATAAACATGGTCCCTTCTTTCAAAGGGGCTCCTATTTGATGGGAGAAATAAACATATGTGTGAATAATCAGTCATTATTATGCAGAAGTTGCTTTGGGAGCACTGAGGAAGAATGGAGGTGGGCACTAGGGGTGGGCATCACAAAGGAGGCTACATTTGAACTGGGTCTGGAGAAAGGCATGTAGGAGTTTGTTAGACAGAAGGGTTAAGGTGGTGTTTCAGGCCAAAGAATTCCACGTACAGAATCAAGGACTCAGAAGAGGCATGGTAAGTCCAAGAAAATGGCAAGTCATTTCCTGTACTCTAGTAACTCAATTTTGAGCAATTACAGTGAGAAAAAAGTAAAAACTCTGCAAATTACCCATATACACTCTAATGTAAAATGATCAGTCTGAAGCAAACCCAGATGGAATGGTGTGGATCATGGAAATAGGGTCCCAGATAGGCTAGGAACAACAAAAACAGTAACAAAAGGACTATCTGAACCCAAGTAGTATGACGCCATGTTCCAGTGACTTCCGGTTTTCCCCTAAATCCTGGTGGGAAATAAATGAATATGAATATTATATACCATCTGTAAAGAAGACGATTGTTAGGCTGCATATATAATTACAATTCAGCTATTCTCAGCAAATCCTTTTGCTATAATTGCCTAAAGTAAACATGCCCTTCTGGGAGTGATAAGGAGAGATGCGAGAAATGGGTGGAACCCCCTGATCCTGGCCCAGGGGACAGGGTAGAGAGCATGGTATATGTGAAAGCTCTGGCACACAGTAAACTCTGATTAAATGGTGACTCAGTGCTGCCACGAGCTCACAGAAAAATAAGTGAAAATTCACAAGGCAGCCTGGGACATCTTTGAGCTTGCTGTCTATCTGGGGTTTCAAGCAGGCAAAAGGCAACTAAGGAACATTGAAAATTGAGGTTTGCAGGTACACACATCATAATCTAAATCTATACTATCTGTGTGGCTCCAGAACCCCAAACTGAGAAATTAAATTAAGAAGTGGTATTAGGAACACTGAAAATCCTAGGGCTTCAGTAGATATAAATGCAAATGTCATATTTCTCTGTAGAGACTATTCCCACTTCCCCCACCCCGTTCATAGAACCTCTCAGGGGGGAAGAAAAAAAAAAAGAAAAAAGGAAAAACAACCCTTTCTAGGGATGAGCTCATAATCAAAGATTGCAAACCACATGAAGAGACAAGCTACCATAAAGGAGTGTTAGGAGGCGTAAGAGCTGGAAATAATAGAATGCTCTAAAAATGATTAGAGGACGATTTGAGGACAAGTGATTTGAGGACAAAGCAAACAAACACTTGTATAGCTTCTACCCACGTACCAAATTTAATTGAAAACTGTTACAAACAATAAAAGGTAACTCCATCTGCAAATTCTTAATAGTTCTTTTTATGCTTCAATCTTGATTTGTGGATTGACTCAGATATCAAAGTCAAAATGTAATTTGACACCAATCTGGTAAAAACCTACTCAATCTGGTCAAAACCAGTCTTTAAAAGGTTGTCTTGGAAAAAAAAAAAAAAAGCAAAGATGGAAAATGCCAAAGCAGTCCAGTTAAAACAGGCATCTCATTTTGTCCAGACCATTATACCCATGCTGAAATGGTCATAAATAATTTTATCTATTCATATTTTAGCTACTGCTTCCATCTGGCTTAAGCGCAAACTTCTTAGTCATTTATTTTGTTAATAAGAGATGTCAAAGCCTCAACAAAACCTCCCAAAATCAATTTTTTGGTATCTTACTTACTGTTTCATTAGAACAACATTCCAAAAAAGCTTTACATGGTTTATTTTTACCTATAGGATTTTTAACTCTATGACTGCCAAATTTTAGCGGGTTGAGGACTAGAAAATGGCACTGAAGCAAGAACCCCAAGTTCCTGTGTGTCCTTCCAGAACTCTCTTGGGGGTAGTGGTTGCTGAACATAAGGACTTTATGCATGAACAAAATTTCAGGGGCTAAAATGAATGAAATATTGAGGCAGTGACTTAGAATTGCCGTCTCACAATTTGCTAGGTAAAGGCATTAGAAGTAAGTGTCTACTACTGCCATAATCTCATTTTTAAAAAGATTTTATTTATTTATTTATTTGATAAAGAGAGAGAATGAGCTGGGAGGATGGGCAGAGGGAAAGGGAGAAGCAGACTCCTCACTGAGCAGGGAGCTCAATGCGGGTCTGGATCCAGACCCTGAGGTCATGACCTGAGCGGAAGGGAGATGCTTAGCCAACTGAACTGCCCAGGTATCCCCATAATCTCATTTTTAAAAGAATGCTTTGACACCAAAATAGGGAAGAATGTAACTGCAGAAAAAAAAAAAGAGGATATTCCTCAAATCTGTATGTAAATAGCTTTATTAAAGATAGAATATAGCATCTTCCTTTTCCCCCATTTTGCCATGAACTAGTGAAATATTTGTCATGGTTTCAGACTGTGAGATAATAGAAAATATATATACTGGTCTCAACCCCCATTTACTGGCACTAGAGCTCCTAACCCATTGTAATCTCCTTGGCAATAAAAACACCAGGAGGGTCTGTTATTCTAATAACTGGCCTCTGCCCTTGGTTCCTGACACAGAGCTTCTGAAACCCTTGTCATTTCCTGGGTGACAGGGATATTTTGTGCTCTGAGGTGACTCTGGCTGGCCTCCTGCATGGGAGCTGATCAACAGAAGGACCAAGCCATGATCAGAAGCTTGGAATGTTCAGCTCCACACACACCCACATATTGTCTTGACAGGGAAGAGGGGCTGAAGATGGCAATAATGATTGATCTTGCCTATGCGGTGAAGCCTTCATAGAAATTCAACTAGTCTGGGTATAGGGAGAGGATGGTGGGGCTATGGACATTGGGACAGGTATGTGCTATGGTGAGTGCTGTGAAATGTGTAAGCCTGATGATTCCCACACCTGTACCCCTGGGGTACATTATATACATTATATATATATATATTATATATATAAATACATTATATATATAATAATACATTATATGTGAATGAAAACAATTAATAAAGTAAAAAAAAAAATTGAACTAGTCTGGGGTTTGGAGAGCTTCCAGGTTGGTGAACCACATACTGGGAGAGTGACACAGCCCAACTCCACAGGGACAGAAACTCCCAGACTGTGCTCTATGTTATCTCTCCATCTGGCAGTTCATCTCTATCCTTTACCATATCTTTAATCAACTGACAAACGTGTTTCTTTGAGTTCTGTGAGCTGCTCCAGTAAATTAGCTGAACCCAACGAGGGGCTCATGGGAACCTCTCATTTATGGCTGATCGGTCAGAAGAGTAGGTGTCAATCTGGACTTGAGATTGGCACCGAATGGGGGTGGGCGCAATCGCCGGATTGAGCCCTTAGGTTGCAGGATTGAACACTATCTCCAGGTAGATAGGGTCAGCATAGAGATAAATTGGTGTCCTGGAGAGTTGCTTGGTGTGGAGAAGACCCTACCCAATTGGTGACCAGACGTGTCAGAAGTGAAGTGCTCTGTGTCAGGAGTGAAGGAGAAAGACTCACAGGAGGTAGACATGACTGCAGGATCCTCCAGGACACAGACTCAGTGCTTCCCAGCTTTGCAGATGCAGGGCATGTGTCCCTGTAACTCTGCCTTCAAAGAAGGGGTTGCAGAACTCTAGAATCCCCACCAACTTAGATATAGCTTCAACGGTTAACAATGCACAGACTCTATACCCCTTGATTTACCATTATAACTAGACTGGCTATAAAATCATTGGGAGTTTAGAGGGTCCTTTTTGGTTTCCAAAGCGCTTATGTACGCATTCTCTCCTTCACTCTAGAGAGAAAGGAAAAACCAAAGTGCAAGTTTTATGTATCTCTATCTTGCAGTTGAAGAAACTGAATGTCAGAGCTATCATTCATTTACTCAATCATTTGCTCAGAGTCAACGAATATTTATGCATCTCCAGGCTGTGTAGCACTGTTCTAACCCCCAATAACACGAAGATGAATACAAAGTCATCCACTTAAGATCCCATGGGTAGTTGGCGACAGCTCGCAAAGAGCCCAGGTATTCCAATTACAAGTACTGTGTTCTCTCTAGTAAGCTGTGATGCCCCTGTATCTCTCTCTTCATTGTGTTTGGTCTGCCACCGGCAACCCTCCCACTTCCCCACAGAAGGTCTGAGCTTCCTGGCCTTGGGCATATTGAGACTGGACCGGTTCTCACATTCACACCAATATCTAGACATTTGTTCAATGTTTATTTAGGGTGACTGAGCTCTGGAATGGGGCTGGATGGGTATGAAGAACCATTAGAGACCATACCCAATTAGCAAAATAAAGGCCCTGAAGCTAACAGGAAGTTTAAAGATCAGATATTTTTACTTAAACAGAAACATGGTTACAAGGCCCTTAATCTTCCCCTTCCCACCCCAAGTAGTTTATAAAAATATTTCCTTCAAACACATGTAGTTCTTCCTCTGAGAGGAGATCCAATAAAAGCAATTTTTCCAGTTCCTTATATTCCAATAATGCCTTCCCATAACAGACTGGCCCCCCACCCCTTCATCTTGCTCTGCATTCACTTTTGGGTTGGAACAGCCTCTGCTCAGCATTTTGCCAAGACATTCTCATTAGGCTCCACCCAGTTCAAGGCATGTTCTTTCCAAGGAGAACATTTTGATGCACTTAGAATGTTTCATTTCCCCAGCTTGATTTCTGCACATTTCCCCATCTGGTGTCCATATAATCCAGGATTATACCTAAGGCTGTACCCACCAGTATGGGGTTGGTCTGATGGGTCTCCTGGTCACATGGGTGCTACACTTTTGAATATCACCTTTACATAGATTGCTCATGGTCCTTTGTATTTGTAAAATCTTGGTAGGTACTCTTCCTTCATATATTTGCCACGTTTAGACACATTAGAGTTCAAAGGCCATTTCTGAATAGACATAGATCTGATAAAGTACATTTTCAACTTTTCATGTTCGTGGCCTCTCCTCCTGGGCTCCCAGGGAAGCTATACTTTAAGATTTACCAAGGTCAAAATGACTTGGCAAAACCTCATATCACGGGCTCTGTTTCTGTCCCAAGCACACATTGTACCTCTGCTTCATTAAAGAAAATAACCAAAAGGGACCATTCCAAACACAAAAGGTAAGAAAAAATAAGAAACTTCCCTGGTTCCCATAAGATTAAAGTCACATAGCCTCACATACACTAGAAACTTGAGATAAGGTCTACAACTTTCTGAAATGTTCTTTGTCTAATAATTTGCAACTTTTATGTAAAAAAATGCATTTAATCGTACACCAGATGTCTCTTTGGAGGATAACTCTCCTTTTTTGAGGATCATATATCCCATGCAACTGTTCAAACTTAGGTTCTAATAAAACTCTTTTTAAAACTCAGTGATCCTGAAAGGTTTGTTGACTTTATGTCAACAGATACACAGGGATGCAAATCTGTAATATGTCCAATGCAGCACCAAGTGATAGATCCTTATGCATTGGCTCATGATACTTTTGTAGTTAAGAGGAGAAGAGGAGTAGTAGCTTCAACTCTTCACTTAAAACTAGCCCCACACTCACTTTCTCTAATGGGATGTTTAAACTCTTAACTTTTTTCTGAAAATAGAAAGTAATTGATGCCCATATCTGAATACACTCATGAGAAGATATCTGGTCTGCCTTGAAAGGTGCCCGTTCAACAGAGAATATTTGAGAAATCTGTGCTAACTCCATGGAAGATGACCCTTCTATACATGAACGCGCTTAGTTGCAAATATTTGGCTGGTGAAAGCCTAAGATGTACATAACCCCCCTTTCAGTGGGAGCGCAAGCTGCTCTGTGAAGGAATGCTTCCACAATTCATTGCACTGTGGCCTCCACACCTTTTTTCAGAGGCATGGAGAGAAAGTACTCAATGGTGATCCCTCGCAAGCCCCGAAGTGCCACCATAAGTCCCACAGGATGCCAGACACATCAACTTGGTCAACAAGTACATGTGACTTGAAGTGATGTGACCTGTCCTGTGAGTTCCTAGACTTCACTCTCACATTGAAAAGACCCATTCACAAGAGAGTCCTAGGTCTTGGGAAATCTGCAGGCTTTGTCACCAAAATGCTTTGCACAAATTAGGCAGCCAACAAATATTGGTTGAATAAAATTGAAGAATGGACTAAATGAATTGGAGTCTTTGCAGCTCAGGAGGTTGCTACAAATCTCACATTTAAATGATAATGAAATTTAGTGTGGAGAATTATACTTTCTAATCTTCACTCTGGCCTTGAAGAAAGAGATTTGATGGCACACATTTGGGTCTTAGGGGTTTTCAGTAACCTATGTTTCTCTTTGTCTTGCCACTTACCTTATTTCAAGATAGAAATAGAACCTATCAGTATAAGAAATCCAGGAAGCAGGTTAATTTGGAAAAAAGTATTCTCCAGTGCAGCCATTCTAAGAAAAGTATCAACTTTTTCTTGCACAAAAGGGGACTTTGATTGCTTTTCAATCCTTCCATCCCTTTAATTCCCTTTCTCTTTTCTTACTTGAATAATAGTAGAAATTAAGGTATCAAAATCCCTTTTCCCCTGCCCCCGACTCAAATCACAGGAGTCCTGAATCATAGCTCTCCAAAGCCTACAAGTAGAAGTGGATGCTTCCTTCAGAAAGAGTAGCTGGAATAGGCAGGGGATCCTGAGTGGAACACTGTCTCCTAGGGAATCCTCAAGGGCCAACTGAGATCAAGCTCAGAGACAGCAGTGTTCTACAGCTGCAGACACCACCTTGGAACATTCATTTTTGTGGCCTGGGTGAACAGGAAAGAGACACCAAACATGGGAGAGGGTGTCAGAGGGTGGTTGAAAGAACATTAGAACTGAACTTGATCTTCCTCCTTGCTCCAAAAATGAGAAGGCCCTAATGCTGCAGAGACCTGTTTGCACTAAGAAGTCCTTGTTTCAAAATGCAATTACCTGTGGGATGATTAAGCCTACAGTACCGGAGATTGCATTAAACTCAATTAAGTCCTCTACAATCAGAGTCATTATTTTGGGGCATGGAAGAAGAAAAAACAAGATGTATATTCCACTTAAGAGGGGATGAAAAAGAAAATGATCTAGAGCAGTGTTTCCCAAGTCTGCTGCATAAGAATCATAAGAGTTTATTGAAAACACAGATTCTCTTCTCCCTACCTCATACGCATTCTGAATCAAGAAATCTGGAGCAGGGACCAGGAATCAATATTTTTAAAAGTTTCCTGTGTCATCTGTTGTTGCCAGCCCTGGGAGGAATCCTGGGGAAGCACAGTTCTTGGAGGCTGGTTTGTTGCCCTGACCAAGCTTCAGTGAGATCTCCAGCTTGACAAATATTGAACTTGGTGTTGCAGTGGGCTGATTGGGACTGACCTGCTTACACAGTTTATAGGAAACTTATGTATGCCAGCTCACTGGTTACAAGGAGGGGGTGTCCTTCTCAGAGGTCAAAATGCCCACTTTGCTGTGCAAAACACCTTCACAACACTTGGACACTTTGAATGAGATGGTTGCCTGCTACTGATCTGTGAAACCAGATCAAAGGGATGCTCCCAATAGCATTTTCATTCAGGCCACAGGAAGTGTGGGAAATAATTCTTATATGTCCCACACCCAATCTCCTTAATCTTGACCAGAGCTGGAGAAACACCACCAAATTCTTGCTCTCGGAACTTTTTCTCAGGTCTACACACTCTTTCTTTTTTTATATGTTTATTCTCTTTTTAAAATAGGGTGCTATTTTACCAAGTTTCCATTTTCTTCCTTGAAATTACATTCCATTCATGTATTTCTGGCCACCTCTGTTGTGCTCCATGTGTCCACATCACCAATATCTTGGTGACTACTTAGATGGGTAACTTATTTTCAATCCCTATGCACTGACCTGATGGTTAACCTCATGAGCTTACATTCCAGCAGGAAGAGGGTTGTAATAAATATATCTTAAGAACTAAAAAATGAGATCATATAATAAATATATCTTAAGAACTAAAAAATGATGCTTTGAAGAAGCTGATCACAGGTAGAGGTAGATGTGATTTGGGCTGGAGTTGACTAAGGAAGTCTTCTCTGCAGATGTGATATTTATGTTTAGAGCTAGAACCTCATGATTGCACTTTCAAACAATGTTCATTTCCAAGGTCACGTAGAACCTTATATCTCCATCATAGATACAAGCATTGTTAAACTAATAGAGTTAGTAGATGATTTTGTAAAATTTGTTATGAGAAGCTAATGGGGAAGGAAAGTACTCATCTAGATAGTTTGAAAACTCTTCCATTATTAAACAAGAGGAACGCTGGATAAAATGGAACAAATACTTAAAAGTACACTATTTTAAAATGAAATCCATTTTTAAGTGAGTAAGTGAGCTCACAATAAAGTCAGAGAAATCACTAGTAACGAAAGTAATGAAGTAATGAAGTAACGAAGGAAATGAAAATCAGTGAGGTCAACATGAGACCTGAAGCTTCAGCTGCTGCTGGGAAAGGGTTTGGATCCTAATCCCTATGTAGGAACAGGAGATACAGCCTTAAGCCCTAGAGACAGGAAATTGGAACTGAAACCACAACAGGAAGCCAGGATGAAGCAGGGCAGATTTAAAAATAATTTAAAAAAAATCCATTAGTTTTGGGTAGAGGTTTTTAAAAGGAAAAGATAATATCCCTGAGGATTTATAGCTGCATAACCATCTGATATTCAAATTCATGCCATGGGCAAGATCTAGGAAACTCTAAGTTCAGATAATAGCATAAAAAGTTGTGTTTACTTAGTGATGCTCCGAGTAACTTACAAAAGCAAATGCAAAACCTCTCTTGAAGAACAACCCCTTAGCAAGGTCTCTGTAGGGATTTCCAGAGATTAAATTCCAATGAAGGCAAGTTCATAATCTAAAACTGTAAAACATATGAGGAAACAATGCTATGAAAAAGAGTCACCAAAAGTCATATGTACAGTACAGAATTAGAACTTCAAATACTAAAATTCTTAAATAGAAATTTTGAGAAATAATTTAAAGGATTAAATATATTTTTTAAAAAAAGGGTGCCTGGGTGGCTCAGTTGGTTAAGCATCTGCCTTTGGCTCAGGTCATGATCTCAGGGTCCTGGGATTGAGACCCACATCAGGCTGTCTGCTTAGTGGGGAGCCTGCTTCTCCTTCCCCCTCTGCCTGCTGCTACCCCTGCATGTTCTCTCTCTCTCACCCTCTGTCACATAAATAAATAAAATCTTTCAAAAAGCAAAAAATAAAAATAAAAGTTATTTCAAAATTGTACCTATTGCATGGAGCACTGGGTGTGATGCATAAACAATGAATTCTGGAACACTGAAGGGAAATTTTTTAAATAAATAAAAATTTTTGGGGTGCCTGGGTGGCTCAGTGGATTAAAGCCTCTGCCTTCAGTTCAGGTCATGATCCCAGGGTCCTGGGATAGAGCCCCACATCGGGCTCTCTGCTCAGTGGCGAGCCTGCTTCCCCCTCTCACTCTGCCTGCCCCTCTGCCTACTTGTGATCTCTCTCTGTCAAATAAATAAATAAAATCTTTAAAAAATAATAAATTAAATAAATAAATAAAATTTTAAAATTGTAAAAGAATAGAATACTTTTTTTTTGCATATATGTATCTTTAAAAACTGATGGGCAATGTTAAAAATAGACAAAAAGAGAATTAGTAAACAAGGGGACTGATCTGAGGAAAACCTCCAAAGTCAGTCAGTCCAGGAAGATGAAGGGATGGCAAATATAAAAACATTAAAAGACATGTAGGACAATGAAGATGTCTCACATGTCTTTCAATAGAAGTGGCAGAAAGAAAGCACTGACAAGATGGAAGAAAGATAATATTTGAATAGATAATGGCTGAGAATGTTACAAAATTGATGAAAGATACAAATCTGCAGATTTAAGAAACACAACCATTGGGGCCCCTGGGTGGCTCAGTGGGTTAAGCCGCTGCCTTTGGCTCAGGTCATGATCTCAGGGTCCTGAGATCGAGTCCCGCATCGGGCTCTCTGCTCAGCAGGGAGCCTGCTTCCTTCTCTCTCTCTCTGCCTGCCTCTCTGTCTACTTGTGATTTCTCTCTGTCAAATAAATAAATAAAATCTTAAAAAAAAAAAAGAGAAGAAACACAACCACTTGCAAATAGTATAAATAACATTAAGCCCATGCTCAGACATGTTTTTTTTT
This sequence comes from Mustela erminea, assembly GCF_009829155.1. Lineage (NCBI taxonomy): Eukaryota > Metazoa > Chordata > Mammalia > Carnivora > Mustelidae > Mustela > Mustela erminea. The sequence goes on along the minus strand of NC_045629.1, from coordinate 43,213,573 downwards.
TTAAAGATTTTATTTATTTATTTGAGACAGAAATCACAAGTAGACAGAGAGGAAGGCAGAGAGAGAGGGGAAGCAGGCTCCCCGCTGAGCAGAGAGCCTGATGCAGGGCTCGATCCCACGACCCTGGGATCATGACCTGAGCTGAAGGCAGAGGCTTTAACCCACTGAGCCACCCAGGCACCCTGCTCAGACATGTTTTAATGAAACTACAGAATACCAATGATTTTTCTTAAAATAACAGGCATGATTTTATCTGTTGCTAAACACAATTTTCTTTTTCTTGAAAAACCAGTTGCTTGATGTTTCTTTTGTTCTTACGTCTGAAATCTGCTATCTGAATACACAGAGACTTACGAATGTCTACAGTTTATTACTTTAGGGGAAAGAAATTTAAAGCACCTTGTACCATTTAAACTTTGGTGCAACCTCAGTAATATGAGCTGAGTAAATATGACAGGCTCATAATTATGGCTGCCCAAGACCCCAGTAAAGTGTAAATCTGCCTTAGTTTTGCTCAACTTGCTTTTGCTCTGTAAACAGTGAATAAACCAAACCACCTCTCCTCCCAGCCCAGCCTCCGGAATGGTTTCTGCTTGGCCTAATGACAGCTCAGTGCAAACACCCTTCAGTTAATTTGTTGAGTGTTCAGAGGGTATGGGTTTAGCCCCACACATCCCTTCTACCTGAGCTATCAGTCTCTGACTTTGAACCGGGAAAACTGAATCAAGACAGAGAAGAAGAATGCCATTCTTTTTAAATTCTGCTTTATCTTTTATACCTAGTGGGCATAGAGTTCTTCTCTGTGAATCAGGTAATTTCAGTCACAATTTCAATTCAACCGGGGTTGATTTACAAAACAGACCAATGGGCCAAGAATGAACATTCTTTTTCTGACTCTTCTGGAAATCTCTGAGTCTTGTTTTTATCCATCTCTCAGATAGTGTAGAAAATAAAACACTACCTTACAGCTTCTCTCAGAAGAAATACAGTGTTAACAGTGTTATAGCCCTAAGCTCCATGGACATATGTCCATGTCTATTTCACTGTAACTTAAGCTGGAAGGGGAATGGAAACCATTTATTCATGCACTTATCTCTCTATAAACATTTTAGTAATTTGTCAAGCCAGAAAATAAAAAGATGATTCTTGAGGACTGATTGGGACAAGGTGGAAGGATCTCCCACCTCTTCTGTTTGAATTCTTGGTGGACGAGTGAGGGGTGAGGGGACGTTTTCTTCAGAGTTGTCCAATACCAGGGGTACACACATGGGGCAGGTTCCTAAAAAAAAAAAGGAGTCATGAAACAAACTCACTTATAATTTCCTTATTTGGGGGACTTCTATGTCTCTCCCCCATTGAATACTCTCTCTGTTCTTCACACTGTCCATAGCCCTCTGACAAATGTATTTCTATAAACCACAGTTAGAAAGGGGTAGATTATAAGCTTCCCAGTTCTAGGAGTATGGATAACCAGAATGAGCTATGTAGGGAGGAAGGTGGTGTCATCTCTTTCCATGTCAAGATCCTTAAGCACATGGATTGGAAATGTTCCCAGCTTGTCCTCTTGGATCTGGAATGGAGGTTCTGCTCTGTTCCCTGAGGACATGCACAATGAGGTCATGCAGATGTCATACAAAGATGATTCAGTCTCTGACCAGAGGTCATCTTGATGCCTTCTTGGGCCAATGTTTAATACAAAAAGATTTCAGCAAAAACCCGCAGTAGAAAAAGTTGCAAGATTTTCGCTTCATCTTTTCATTTCTTGGCCTTAGCTCTGTTTTTTTCATCTTTTACCCATTTTCCTACTCTCCTTGCCTCTCTCTCTCTCTCTCTCTCTCTCTCTCCCTCTCTCAAGCTCTTTGTTCTCACATCTTTTACTTGAAATGTCAAAATCCTTTCAAAAATTGCCGTTAAATAAAAGCAATGAGGAAATGGAAAATTGTTGCCATACTCAGGCTAGGAAATGACAGGAAATTCTGACCATATCAAACAAATATACATGTGTTTTACCATCACTATGCATTATACCACTAAACCACAGCTGGCTAACATCACACCTATTTTTGAGAAGTAAACACAGAAGGCAATAAATGTTCCAAGATGACATGGAAGTATTTGCATTCCTGCAACGTCCTGTTCAAATGATATGCATGGAGCTGGTATTTCAGTTGTTCCAAATAATAAATTACTCCACCAGGTTACATCTTTCACTTACACAAACCTCCAGGCTCTCTTGCCTCCATACTCCCTGCAGCTGTTACTTCAGTTTTTGCTACATAATTACTGTTTATTCGAAATCTCTCACTTGTTAGAGGAGTTACCACAGAGCTCTCACATTCCGCTTTCAAAATGTGATGACTCTTACGTTTTTTCTTTGCACTAAATGTTGGAGGCAGCTTTTAGTCCTAACCAAAATATTTGCACAATGCTTAATTACATTTCTGTGGACCATCAAAATAAAAATCTGTAGAAGAATAAACGAAAAATGGGCATCACACATTATAATTACAATTTCAAATCTTTCAGAACAAAGGATCTTAAAATCGGACAAAGCCCAAACACAGGCATCTTCTTGCTTAGGAACAGTAATAGAAAAACCAGCCAAGAAGTACTGAGCACTCCCCACAGGCCAAGCCTGTTCTGAGTGCCTTCCATATCTAATCTTTTTTTTTTAAATTTTTTATTTTTTATAAACATATATTTTTATCCCCAGGGGTACAGGTCTGTGAATCGCCAGGTTTACACACTTCACAGCACTCACCAAAGCACATACCCTCCCCAATGTCCATAACCCCACCCTCCTTCTCCCAACCCCCCTCCCCCCAGCAACCCTCAGTTTGTTTTGTGAGATTAAGAGTCATTTATGGTTTGTCTCCCTCCCAATCCCATCTTGTTTCATTGATGCAACATGGGGGCTTAAGTGGGTAGGAGAAGAATCCATATCTAATCTTTAAACAATGAGATGAGATAGGTAGTATTATCAGCCCATTTTATAGGTGAAAAAACCAAGGCACAAAGACGCTAGGTCAGTTACCCAAGACTCCTCAGCTAGGCATTCTGACTCCAGAGCCCATGCTTGAACCACTACTCCATATTCTACTTATGAAAGCTATTTTTCCACATTATTGTGTAATCTTAAAGAAGTGCCCCTGCCCTGACTTTGGTCCCCCTTTCAACTCATCAGCTCCTCATGGCCGCCCCCCCCCATGACAATTTCTCCCCTCGGAGTCCATGGGAGAAGCCCTGCAGGACACCCAGCTCCCACACAGCTGCCTTTCCCATCAAAGTTTATTTAAGAGATCTGGTCTCTGTCTTCTAGAAGTTTATACTCCAAATCAAACAATATAAAGAGGCATATAATTTATAATCCAAGCAAACAACAGAAAGAGATGTATAAAAAGAACATATAGACATGGGAGGGAGTATAAAAAAGCAGAGTTTGTACCAAATTTGAACAGGGAAGCAGTGAGATTTGAGATGTGTAACTGATAAACAGCTTCTGGAGGCAGTTCCAAAGCCAAATTCCAACAGGGACTCGGCCAAGTCGTGTTGCAGCAGTGAAACAACAGCCCACATTTGGAATATTCATGTAGAAGTATCTCCTTCCTCTACAGGGACACCTTGAATGGCAAATGGCTTTCCCTTCTCTCCAGTTGATTTAACTGGTTCTCCCTCGCTCCTCTTCTTTCCGTCTCCCCTTCTTCCTTTATGTCTCTTTCATTCCTTTATTCCAGGTTGTCATGGAACAGCTCTCTACAGAGCGCTGGTCTTCAAAGACCGCATTTCAGGCACTCTGACAGCTTCCAGAAGCTAAAAGTAAAGTCCTCCTTCTCCTGGAGCTAACGGGCCACAGGGTCAGCTCTTAAAAATACAAATTTGATCCTGCTTATAACATTTAAAACCATCCAGTGCCTTTCCATTGCTCTAAGGATAAAGAATAAAGTGGATCAGAGAACTCCCTGAAACCCTGAATGGACAGCCCTGTCTCCTAGATTGTCACACCGACCACACACTACCCCTCTGTTCACGTCTCTCCTGCCGTTTGGCAGCTCCTTGAATGTGCCGAACAAGGCTCTCAGTTTTAAGACCTGATAGCATCCTCTTTTGCCATTCAGAGCCTGGATCCTGATTCATAGGCACCCTCCCGTGACGATCGATTAGTGTTGACCTCCTCCACTCGACAGTAAATTATAGGAGTGCGGGGAGGAGGTTAGTGTTCCGCAAAGAGATAAGACAAGTGTCAGCTGAAATCAGATGGTGAAGCATTGCTGAGGTGCCACACGTTACTTTGTATGCTTCAGAGAGTGAGGAATGGTACTTAAGCAAAGAGGCAAAGCGATCTGAGGTGCACTTTAGGGAAAGAGGTGAGCGTAGTAGTAAGAAGCAAGATGGGATGGAGAGAGATAGAGCAGGGGTCCATTTAGGAGGCTGAGGCTATAGTCTTGAGTAAGAGATGAATAAATGAATGAATGAATGAACAGACTAGTGACATTTAGCATCAAAATTACGTCTAATTCCAAAGCCCATAAGCCTTTCAGATACACACTGCTGCCGCTCACACATGATTAATCCAACAGAAGGAATTATCTTATTGCCAATTTCTTAAAAAAATCTCTCGAGAAACAAAAGTGAGGAAGTTGACTCTGTGAGAGGTATTATTTCTGAATAAAAGTATGTGATTATAACTTGACTTTGCAAATTACCCAGCTGGCAAGTGAATCAAATAATTCAAATAAAGCCAAATTCATCTTGCATATGTCAAAGCTTACAAGCAAGTAAATATGTATGAAATTTAAGAAGCGTATTTTGGAAAGGAAGTGCCCCTCAACCATCCCGAGAGTCAATCATGGTCCAAATTGTTTCAAATTATAGAAGACAACTTTTCATATATTTTTTAATTCTTTTTATTTTTTTTAGATTTGTTTATTTATTTATTTTGAGAAAGTGAGGGAGAGAGAGAGTCTGAGTGTGTTCGTGCTGCCTTGGTGGGGAATGAAGGGGGAGAGAGAGAAGGAGCTAGCAGACTAGGCTCCCCTCTGAGCAGGGAGCCTGATGTGGGACTGAAGATAATGAGCAGAGTCAAAATCAAGAATCTGATGCTTAACCGACTGAGTCACCCAGTTGCCCCTAACTTTTCATATAGTTTTTAGAGATAACTGTTTTCCTAAAGTGACATTCCTTTATATGTATTTCAGAAGACAAATCCATGAAAATTAGTAGTCATATATTTAAAACTTAGTCATCAGAAGTTGAAAGTGACTCAAATTTAATTTTCTATAGGATATAATTTTTGAGTTTTTTTAATGAAAACATATGGAAGACACATTTCCTAAGAAGGAAGACTTGAACCACAACAATCAGTTTCTTTTACGGGAGGCTGCCATCATACTGATTTTTAGCTTCCTTCCACTAAGACCAAATCCAGCTGGGAGCTGGGAAACTGGGTGGTCCATTAAAAGCTGCTGAGGATGGAAGCAAATTTCAGGTCTGCCTCTAATTAAATGTAGGTCTGGATAAAAACTAGAGCTTCTAAATATCAGTTTTTCCCATCTGTAAAATGGGATTAGAAGTGCCTGGTCTACCTCATTCACAGAATTCTTTTAAAGGTCAAAACAAAATTGATAAGAAATGTCAACACTACACAAATGCAGTGTTATCATCATGGCCTGTTTCCTAAAAGATGTTTCCAATCCATTCCCATCCAACCAGAAGAAAAAGCTTGAAGTAGTTAGTTGTGTTGTTGTTGGATTTTCTCTGTGTCATCAAACGCAAAATTGAATGGCTCTTTAAGAATTCTCCATCGCCCTCTAGATTTGACATTATGATTGTCCAATCCTAAAGTGGAAACCCCCATTGGTAACTTTCCCAAGGTAAAATTCAAGGAGACCGATGCCAGGATTAGCTTCGGGAGTATCTTTCAAACCAGGAAGCCCTTGGAACCATGAAGTTCGCTCTATTTCTTCTTTCAGAGGCATGAGCTTAGACAGACAGCCGTTGTCTCTCTATGGGACCCAAGCTGGGCTAGCACCTACTACTGGCCAGGCACCATGCCAGGAATAGAGCAAACAAAATGATTCAAACGAAGCAGAGCTGGTTCCTTTCTTCTTGGAGTTTCAACCCTGTCCTGATGCCAAGGGGACTCTTCACCAGGAAAGAGCAGCTGTCCAGCAGTCCGTTGTCCAACTGTCCCCCTCAACCCCCAACCCCCCAACTCCCCCACCCCCTGCAAGGAGCTAAAGCCCTATACCCATTTTAGGCTGGTTCTCCAAGGCTTTAGTTCATTCCCATTAGGTCAGGCTCCATAGCTGATTTTTCTTTCCATTTATGGACAAAAACATTTTCTTTGTTAGAAAAAATGCCGATTCTGGACAGATGAGATCATTTATAAGTAAGAGGCATATAAGTAAATAAATAAAATAGAAGGAAGAGATTTGCTGTGCTTTCCAAAGCCAGTAGCCCTCGAGGTGCTACCTGACCTCTCAAGGTCCAGCCTCTGGTTCTCCATGACCCAGGAACTCAAGGACCAGCGGTAGAAAAGAGCTGGCTTTGTCCCAGTGCTGCGTCAGAGCCTCCGCGGGGCCTGTGCGCTTCACCGTGCTGTCAGCGGCTCACGCATTCCTCCCGCTGGAATCGTATTTCTCTGACCACATGAACAGCGCTGTGCGTGGCTGGTGCAAATATCTGATTAGCCTGTGACTGACGCACTGGCTCCCACCGGCAGGGAGCCCAGCTCTCCGCCAAGGATTCGCTCCCTGCTGGAATCAAAGGGGTTCGCAGCCCCCCAGCTCCATCTGTTGACTATTTCAGGCAACTGCTCTCTCCTCTGCAAGAGCCCTCTTTTGTGTCCTGGAGGCTCCCATTCTTTTTGTTCCACTCTCCTGTAGCTTTTTTACTTCAGGATTAATTTTAGGACTAAATTACATCTGGCTAACCTTTGCATTGCACACAGTGTCATTTCCTACTGTCCTTAGTGTTCAGAGAGGAAACTATGAATGCCATTATTTCTTACTCCTATCAAAGTGGTTCAGGCTTATGATAGGAAAACCCCTGTCCCCCCCTTCTGGGTGCTTCTTGTGGGGTGTGGTGTTGTCTCTCTTGGTTTCACCCACCTTTCTGGTGTCCCAACAAAGCTCGTGCACACCACCCCTCCCACCCCCATGATGGCTAGATACTGTCTCATTTTCTGGGGTTCGCCTCTGGATGTCCCACCAGGGCATGAAATGTTCTCTATTTTGTTTACCCAGCCCTTTCCTGTGATTTTCTCAATTCTCTGCACATCATATCTCAAGCCAATTAAGTATTTTGATGCGTAGATGAGTGGATATCTACCCACCTTCAGCGTGGCTATTCTGCAACAAACAGGCATCAGTGATGAAGATGAAAATTTTCTTAAACTGCTTTCAGGTCAGACTTTGCCTTGACAAGACTGGGTTGTCAGATTTAGGCTTGATTACATAAGGAAAAATTCTTAGCCTACATCCTGACACAAAACAAAAGTTAACGTATATTTGCTTCCTTTCTTCCTTGGAAGAAGTCATCCTGTCTGACCATCTTAGAGCATGTCCTTTCTTAGATATGCGCAAGCTTGTACCCAAAATTAAAGAAATCAGAGCTCTGCTCAGAGACATTTCCACTTCTTGCAAGGACCATTCTGATGATCCAACAGGGCAGAATTTGTGAGATAATAGAATCTTGGAGCTATAATGGCCCTCAGAGATAATCCCTGCTGACACTAAAGCCATTGGACAAGCCTTAAATAGATTAGTAAATTTAAAATTAAGCAGACAAAAAGATGATGATTGTTACTGGAAGATTCCCCCCTTGGCTTCTTCCTGAGCACAGTCTCCAGTCAGCTGACTCTCGTGGCTCACTGTGCTACTTCTCCCAAGAAATGATCTACTTCCCTTGGGTTCATCCACTTTAATATATTTTTTGCTTTAAAAACATAGACACTGACTTAGAATGTAAAGAAACATTGAAGGTCCCTCATGAGTTGCTACAGCTTTGCAGTTAGGACGACTTCACGACAGAGCTTCTAAATCTGGGTGTCCGAGGAGGAAGCGGCTTGGCCTGGGGCAGAGAGCACAGACTTTGGAGTCAGGCACACCAGGGTTTGAGTTCAGAGTCTTGCATTTTCTGGTTGTGGGATAGGGTGCGAGGAAAGTCAGTGACTGATTTCTCTGACGCTCGCCTTCCTTGTCTGCAAGATGGGAAAATGAGTACTTATCTCTGGAGATTGCTGGGGAAGTTAAAGGACCTTATATGGACAAGATGCCTGGCACATAATACACACCAAGCATCACTGGTTTATGCTTCTTGTTGCACATTTGGTCATCACTGTATCAAACAGGATCAAAAGACGTGTTGATGACCTATTACATCCCTGAGAATAGGAAGGACTCAGCAGGAGGCTTTGCTAATAACATTCAAGCTGTACTTTTTTTCACAATATTCCACGTCCATTGGCAGAAATGGATTTCCTAATAAATACGGTAACAAACACAAAAGAATAGCACTTTTATATTGTCTTACGCGATTGAATCCCACTTATGCTGTGTAACTGGATATGTTTTACCTTGCTCTGTACAACATCTGTACAATATTTTCTCTTATAATTTGCCATAATTTTTTGAATACCTATTATGTGTTTAATTAGGTAAATTGATATAGATTTTTCTCATTTAATCCTCCCAATGGTCCCATAAAGGGACTGTCATTATTCCAATATTATAGATGAAGCTCAGTGAAATTAGGTGACTTAGCCTGAGATGACACAGTCTTGCCTGACATTCAGGCCCCTCTAGAATTTGGAAGCTGTGTGTGTGTCTGGACCTCTGATGTGACTTTTTATGTGCTGTCACGTCCTTTGAGTTATTTTTCCCATGATGGAGGTGACTGGTACTCAACAGATATTTTTTGAATAAATGAGTCTTCCTTTTCTCACCAGACCTTACTTTTAATCAGCAATGTCTTTGTGTTATAGCTAGCAAGGTCCATGCAATGGGTTTTCCTCCTCTGGACAAAGATATTACTTTCATTTTTGCTGAGCTAACCATGGAGGATGAAGGGAAGCATCATTCCTTTGTAACTTACTTGCTTTGTATGGTCTAACCCTTGTCTACCCCTCCATGCTCACTACTGTCCCCTACATTCCAGCCACACTGGGCTTCTCTTGGCTCTTAGCAGCACCATGTTTCTCCAGACTCAGGGTCTTCACAGGCTGCTCCATCTGCCTGAAACACCAGCCCCCTCCTGAAGCACCGAATTGCACCCACTCTTCAAATCTTGACTTAAATAGAACTTTCTCCAGAAGACTTCCTTGACCCTCTGTTTCAGTTGCCTGCTGTTGCGTAACAATCTTCCTTGAAGTATAATGACTTATGACTTAGAACAACCATCACTCATCTGTTCACAAGTCTGTGATGGCGTTGGGCTTGGTAGGGAAGCTCATGTCTGCGCCGAATGTCATTGGCTGGACCAGTCTGCCTGAAGCTGGAGGATCCAAGATGGCCTCACTCATAATCCGTCTGGCCCTTCAGCTGGGATGGCCACTCTCTCCCCACAAGATTTCTCCAGCTGGACTTCTTTACATGGTGGTTGACTTCCAAGAGGGTGAAAATGAAAGCTGTGAGGACCCTTGAGGACTATGCTTAGAAGTCCCCTGTTGTTCCTTCTGCTGCATTCTACCAATCAAAGCAAATCTCATGGCCAGCCCAGATCAAGAGGAGGGAAAACAGACTCCACATTCTGGAGCAGCAAGTGCTTTGAGGTGTAGGAGGAAAATCTGGTGGCCATCTTTACAACGTCTCTCCATACTCCAAAACCAGATTAGCTCTATTATATACAACACCCCCTTCTCTGTACAGCGAAGAGCATCTGTAAGTACTTATTCACTCTCTACATTCTCTTATCATCTCCCATACTGTAAAATCTATTAGAACAGGAATCCCACGGGGTGCCTGGGTGGCTTAGTCTGTTAAGTGTCTGCCTTCAGCTCAGGTCATGATCCCAGGGTCCTGGAATTGAGGGATTGAGCCCTGCATCAGGCTCCCTGCTCAACGGGGAGCCTGCTTCTCCCTCTCCCTCTGCCTATAGCTCCCCCTGCTTGTGTGCTCTCTCTCTCTCTCTGCCAAATAAATAAATAAAAATCTTAAAAAAAAAAAAAGAACAGGAATCCCATCTACCATTTTCATTGCTAATTGCAAATACAGAGTGAATGAATGAATGAACGAACAAACGAATGAATGTGTAGGTGAGCATAATATAGTCCAGGCACACAGTACAAAGCAAGTATTGCACATGGAATACTCAGTGATCATAAGCTTCACATTTAAAGTCATGCGGCACCTCCTCTCTTCTGGAAATAATGGCAAGCATCTCTTGAGGATCAAAATTTGACTATCATTAAAGAGACAGAAAAGCTTAGTCTTGGAAAATTCTAACTTCTCTAAGAAGTAAAGGCAATGATCATGTTGTCAACAATCTTTCTTAAAGTTGTTGTAACGTGACTTGTTTTTTGGTGCCTAGAAAGCTGTTACTGTGATATTAGAATATCCTGTCTTGTTGACGTTGATGTCTAGAAGTAACTGTTTGGGAAACACGTTGGAAAATCCCTTCCCCTGTCCCCATCTGCCTTTTTTTTTTTTCTTAATGAAAACCAGAAGGGATTTCAAGAGAACAGCAAAACCAAACATGGCTATGCAGCATTCACGGGAATTTGTTTTAGAAACTCACATTTCAAATGCTAAATTAACTTCAAGCTTATCAGAGAGAAGGAGAGAAACTTCTGAGAACAAGGGAAGAAAAAAAAAACCACAGGAAAATCAATCAATGTGCATTTCTTTTGATGTTCTTTTGCGTGAAAACAGAAAGGATGTGAGGCACAGGGAAACTGGGACTTTCTCAGCCTGTGAAGGGCTTGAAAAATCTGGTTTTGACCTATGAGTCATTTGATGCACAGATGCCAGATCTGGGGGCCTTTGTCGATTTCTGCCCATCTCCTTGGCCTTCATCTGCCTGAGCTGCTGAGCTGGGCCAAGGCGGATGACAAGCAGAAATTGGCTTATCAGCCACCCTTACATTGTGCTTCCTGTACTCTTCTCTAAACTAATTGTGCTTAGGTGCTGGTAGCATTTGCAAACATTACCAAGAGTAAATGAGTGTTTGTTGGCAATAATTGTTCATTGCGATTTTTAAATAACAGCTTAATAAGGAAGAATGCCAAGTTGATTCAAATTCCTGTTAAAAAAAATTTATATACACACACACACACACACACACACACACACACATGTTTGTGTAAATACATGTATGCGTATGCATGAGTACGTGTATGTAACTTTTCTTTTTCAGCAGATTGCAAAGATAGAAATAGAAGCATGCAGGCAAACATGGTCTCTTAGCCTCACAGCTCAAACACTCAGCATCTCAGAGCTGAGAGTGGCATGTTTTTCATTTGGATTTCTAGGCCTGTGTTCAGTATTTATTTCTTTATAAATACATATAAACAAAGTCTCCAGGCAACTGTCATGAAAGAAAGGAAACTAATTCTGAAAAGCAGAATAATGACTTTCATTTCATTTTTCTTTTCTTGCTACTTAGAAAATGTTTCCCACTCTATACCCAACAACTACCCCCCACACATTCCCCCAATAAAAACAAAGTCATTAATAGGTTTTTTTCATCACCGAACAGGGGGAAATTTCTTGAGCCTGAACATATCGATTATCAGAGGCACATGCCTATACAAACTTCCATCCGATAGCACCCTAAATGGTGGGTCTTTCCAACGAAAACAGAAATCACAAAATGCAGGGGTTTTCACTGGCCTCGGGCATTGGTGGCTCAGCCCAAGCTGCTTCCACGACTGCACAGTTGCCTAGCAACCTGCCACCAATCAGCCCCACTCCTCCGGCTCCTTTCCTTACGCTGGTCCTCGCAGGCTTTTTCTGTATTTGTTTACTCTGCCATAGCAGCATCTGAATAGCACAATACCTGCACAGAAGGCTTAGAAGCTGTTCAGGACAGGGGGCGCCTGGCTGCCTCATCTGTAGAGCATGTGACTTTTTGAATTCAGGGTCACGAGTTCAAGCCCCATGTTGGGTGTAGAGCTTACTTAAAAAACAACAACAACAACAACAATAAACAAAACAAAACAAAACAGTTGTTCAGGATAATATCATGGCAGCCCTTGAATGTCAAGCTGCAGAGTCTCCCTCCCTTGGTAAGTGGCAAACATGCTTCGGAGGTTTTGAGATAACAGAGCACAGTGACCCCCATGGGAATGGAAAGGAGGGTGCCCGGGAAAGCCATGTGGCTGCAGGAGAAGCAGGGTCAGGCTGCACAAGAACACACGATGGGGCACACATTCTCAGGCTGAGTTTGCCAGCACTGCAAAGTCGGTGTTCTTTTCTTTACACCATTTTGCCTCCTGACGAGTCCTGCAATGTGGCACTCAAGAGAAGAGGCAAAAAACCAGACACGTTTGAATCTCTGCATATTGTCCGTAATCATCTAGTGAAGCCATCTGTTACATTTTTTAATGCCCGATGCCATAGCAAACAGGAGATATGCTCATTTCACAAATGTTCTCCATTCTTCTCCAGATGGCAACTCTTCTGCCTGCTCCAGCTTTACAAGCAAAACACCTACTTTCAGTTCGGAAAGAATCAATGGACAGGCTTTTTGCAGCCTGCCACTTAAAGGGAGAGGTAGAGAACTTTGCACTTTGAGGCACAAATCTTCACTAAAGATCAGGGAGAAAAAGAGGGGAGAGGCTCTCTGAATGGTAGGCATCCACCCTCAAACTCTTAAAGAACAGGAGCTGACTCAGAAGTTGGAGAAGATGTGGCCAGAGATGTGGTCACATAAGCTCATGAGACTTTCTATCTAGAACATTCTGATAAGCATGCCTTGGCTCCAGCAACAGACAACCTCTGAGCCTGTTTATTCCACTTTTCCAATGCACAGAAGGCAGATGCTGCTTGGCATAGCACAAGTCAAGGGACTATTCCTGAGTGACCAGGGTCATATAGGTGAGCTAAGACTGTGGGCCTGACAGGAGAGAAGGTAGTGGTGAGTCAAGCCATCACCCCCAGAGATGTCCACTGCAGCGTGACGGTGGGCTCTAGAGGTGGTGACAAGACACTGCAGGCAGGGACCCAGGAGAACCAAGATGGTGGCGGGTATGTGGGCAAATTGAGAGCCGACCCGGGGACCCAGAGGAGTGAAGGACAGGAGAGCTAGTGTGGTGACAGTGAAGAACAACTGTTCTCAGTCACTCAGCGGCCTGTGTGGAGCCCCGCCTGAAGCTCTTACTCCGGCTGACTCGCCAGATCCTCACCAGCAAGTCCTCCTCACCTTACTGCGCCGTCCAGGTGAGTAAGCGCAGAATGGAGAGCCTGGGCCACTTTCCCAGGGTCCACGCCAGGAAGATAGTGGCTTTGAGCCAGAAACGTCAACTCCAGAGCCTTGTGCCTCACCAGTGTTTCAGTCAGCAAATGAGACGATGACATATGAGTTCTTGTCCTGACGAGGGCCCCATATGAAGCCACAGGTTTCCGTCGGGCCTGTTCGGGGCGTTCAGTTTGTGCCTGGTCGTTATTTCAAATCAGCCTTATTCACCACTTCACAAAACGCATCTAAGGAGTAGTTTGATCCTTAGAAAGACTTCCCACTCTTCAGGCTGCATATGTGTCCTCTCATGTGCATCTGTCCACCTCCCTGTGGCTACGACAGCCTCTCTGTTGCCGACCCATAACGGCAACACCAATCCCCTAACATGCAGTCCGTCCCACGTACCTATACTAAGCTATGCCATCCAGGCATGGGGCTGGTCCCCAGGGTACCCATGTCTGGACGTGAGGAGTCCCATAATCACCCTGTGCTTTGTAGAGGATGGCATGGTTCATACTTCTCCGGGTTTCATGATTACTTAGAAGTTGTCACTATTGTTACTTTGAGCTCTTTTTCTTGAACGTCTTAGACCCTAACCTGTGCTCATAGACATTCTCCAGGGGCATTCCTAAGCCAATAACTATGCATTTTTATACATGCATCCAGAACCAAGAAGGGGGCTGAGAGATGAGGCAACAGCTTGTGCAGATAGACTTTTTATCAGACCAACCACCAGAGGGCGCTCTAAAGGAATGGCTTCAAGAAAGGGAGCGATTTGGGCATTCAAAGGCCCCAGGGGAGTAAAAATAAAAGGTCTTTAGCCAGGAAGGAATACATTTCTGTCATGAAGAAGATTTGCCATCTACTTCCTGCCTGTTTGGCTAATTATATTTTCTCAGCTCCCCTTAATTACACAGACCAGATGCTTTATGACTAGAAATAAACACAAATAGAGAAGGAGCATCAAAGATAAATCGTCCACGACCAAGAGTCATAAATTGAAAGAAACTAACAAATTAAGTAGTCTAGTCACTACCGCACTTCACTTACCACAGTCCATCTTCTCAATTTAATTAGTTTTAGTGCTGAGTGTAATGGTAAGCATTTTTTTAAATTGGGGCCAGAATCTCTTGGTTGTTTTCTTTTCTTTTCTTTATTCTTTTTTGAATAAGCAGTAAAGTAAAGCATCAGTGCTAATTTCCAAATCCTTTAATGGAAAAATTCATCAACTAGAGAATGTGGTACAGAAAATCCTTTGGTGGTGCTCATTTTTAAAAATTAATTCTTAACTATATAAGAAACACATAAATACATTAGAGGTACAATTTAAGGCCCCTTTGAACAATACCACAGTCCTCCTAACCCCCTCTATCTTCCCAGAGATAATCATGATTTCCTATTAGTGTGTTTTCTTCTAGACTTCTCTTCAATTATTTAGGTGGGTGACGATACTCTGTCTGAAGGGCACGTTTCTCCTACACCTGTCTGAACATCCAGGCTTATGTCAGGCCTTAGGAGACACTGTAAAGAACACTGGACTTGGATTTTATAGGTCTACATTTGGATCTCAACTCTGTTCTGGTATGCGACTGACTTTGGACAAGCCACATAAGTGCTCTGCACATGGGGTTAGCATAAACTCCTTTGGACATTTGTTCATTTATTTATTCTGCAAATATTTACTGAATTCCTTCTGAGTTCTAGGCACCTGGGCAAAGGTCTAGTCTAAGGTGGCTTGCAAAGAAGTAAACTGACAATTATAACACAGTATGAGAACGAGCATGTCACAGAAGTACCAGGTGCTCTGGGATCATAGCACTCAGGAGTCAGGGATGGCTTCCTGGAGGAGGTAATGTTAAGCTGCAGTTGGAGTGATTAGAAAGAATTAATTGGGCAAATAGGAGTTTGGAAGTTGGTAAATGTGTGGGGTGTTTGGGTAGATAGAAGCAGTTTTCAAGGCAGAGAAAATGTTATGTCCAAAGGTTTTTTGGCTAAAACGGATAAAATATATTTCTGTTGTTTTTTTTTTTACACTGACAAACCCTGACATCTCACGTCACAGCGAGATGGTGATGTTAAATTAAATAAAGAACACATATCAAAAAGAAGAAGAAGAAGAAGCAGAAGAAGCAGCAGCAGCGTAGATGGTGTAGAAAAAAGACAAAACCTCAACCTTTCTCAATCGCGATGACAACTTTTGTTGAGAGGGTAACTTGGACCTGTCTCCAGCGTCTGAAAACAGTTTCCATCAACTATAATAGTTAGTGGTGGAACTAGACAATAAATTAAATTGATGGCTCACCTGGATCCACTTTCTATTGCTGCTGTAACGAATTACCACAGACTTAATGGCTTAAAACAACACCAATTTATTATCTTGCAGTCTGGAAGTCAGAAGTCCTAAAATCAAGGTTTTGACAGGGTTGCTTTCTTCTGGAGGCTCTAGGAGAGGATCCATTTTGTGCATTCTTCCTGCTTCTTGAGGCCTCCTGCATTCTTTGTCTAATGTCCCCTTTCTCAGATTACTCTAACCTCTACTCCTGTCATCAAGTCTCTTTCTCTTCCTCTGACCCTCCTGCCTTCCTCTTTTAGAGGACTTTTGGCATTACTTTGGGACCACTCAAATAATGTAGAATGATCTCCCTATCTCAACATCATTGACTTAATCACAACAGCAAGTCCCTTTTGCTGTTATGGTGACATATTCACAGGTTCCCTAGATTAGGGCAAGGACATTGGGAGCAGTGGCAGGGGGAGGCATTATTTAGTCTACAACACCACCCATGGCATGATGCTAAAACCAGAGCAACCCTGCCACAGGAAAACTTCCTTTGATCTGCTTGAGAAACTCAAGGTCTGGACTGACCCCCCAAAATGGGCAGCTAGAGTGCTTTTCATCCTTTCCTCTCCCCATGCACCACCTTGTTCTACATTTGCACAGAGACTGTCAGGACACAACTGGAAAAGAAGTGAGACTGGGACTGGGGAACTGGGAGGGGCACAGCCCATGACAAGGAATGCATTTCCTATAGGTGAAGTGCCCTGAGCCGGCTGCTGACCAGAGAGCCCTAGCAGAAGTGCATTCTGGGAGCTGTAGACTGGCATGACCAGCTCTGTCACAGAAGCTCAGAGCCAAGTAGTGGAGATGGGGACGCCACCTGCCTGCGGCCAGGAGAACTGCTTGAGATGAATGCCCTCTAAAGGAGACCTGTGCACAGTCCCCCGCCATCCATCTAAAGGGCTGAAAAGGGGCTTTGGTCTCTCCTTCTTCAGTCTGGGAGTTCATATATACCATTCAGAGAGATCCTTTCTTATCTGAGCCATAACTGAGAGCTAAGTTCAAGTTCTATCCTTTGGCATTGTTAGGTCCAAGCAAAACAAGGAATAAAGTGGTCATAAAGATGACCACTTTTGGTGTGAAAGCTAAGGTAAGTGGGACCAATCTACCCACTGAGGACAAGTCAAAGAACTGGATGGATTAAAAAAAACAAAAAGCATCAAAGAACAAACAAGGTAGTGAGTAATTGCTGGGTTCAAATCTGGGCGAGGATAAGAACCCGGAGAGGTAAGCCCAGCATTCAAAGCTGCCCTTGTCCTGAGGGAATTTCCTGATCCCCCAAAAAAGCAGTTGAAAACCAAGCTGTGGATTTCCAGGCTCAGGAAGACAAAAGTCAAAATCTAGACCCTACCAAAAATATGTACTGTGTACATATTTTATGTACATCTTTTCTGGGGCGCCTAGGTACTCAGTTCGTTAAGCATCTGCCTTTGGCTCAGGTCATGAGAACCCCCACCTGGCTTCTTGCTCAGCAGGAAGCCTACTTCTCCCTCTACCTGCTACTTCACCTGCTTGTGCTCTCTCCCTCTGTCAAATAAATAAATAAATCTTAAAAAAACAAAAAGCAAGAAAAAAAATTCTTTAAGCTGAGACCCCAAAGGTCCAGAGCCTTAGAATAAGGTGAACTGAAAGAAAAGCTTGCAGGGACTCACAGCCTAGTGTTAGCATGCCCAGGTGGCTGAGGAAAAACTCAAGACTTGAACTTAGTTGAAGGGAGCCCTGGACTAGTAGTACTCCAGGCACACAACAAAAATAGGTGAAAATGCTTCCAGGATAGATATGTCCTCATCCGAGGGGTCCTCATTACTTCAGTGTTCCAAATACAATAATCAGCACATAGCGAAAGATAACCAGACACACTCAGAAACCAGAAACTGTAAGTCAAAAAGAGCAGAAAGACCAGACAACAGAAATACACACACAGAACTAACGATTATCATATGCAAACTATAAAACAGGTATACTTACTATATTTATAGAAATAAAACACAAGAATAAAGGTTTTAGCAGGGACCTGGAAATTGTATTCAAAACGTAATAGGGCAGGGGCCTCTGGGTGATTCAGTTGGTTAAGAGACTCTTGATTTCGGCTCAGGTCATGATCTCAAGGTCATGAGACTGAGCCCCTTATTGGGCTTTGTGCTCTGTAAGGAGTCTGCTTGAGATTCTCTCCTTCCCTCTGCTTCTTCTTGCACACACATCTCTCTCTCCCTCTCAAATAAATATCTTTAAAAAATGAAAGGTAACAGTGCAGAACCGGAAAAGAACCAAATAAAATTTCTATAATTAAAAATTACAATTAGCAACATGAGTAGCTCAGAAGAAAGATTTAACAGTAAATTATATGTGGCTGAAGAGAGAATTGGCAAACCGGAAGATGGGAGGGAAGAAACCATCAAATGCAGCACAGAGAAACAAAGATGGGAAATACGAAAAAGAGTAAGAGATCTGAGGACCCAGTAGGAAAGTCTCACAGGTTTTTTTGAAGTTCCACAAGAAGAGAGCAGAAAGCATGGGGCAGAGGCAGTATCTGAGGAAATAATTGGGGTATGGCAGGCATCAGGATCCCTGAATATTCTATCACTTAAGTTCTCAAAGCACTCTGGAGTTAGGGGACTACTTGTCCCAGAATGCAAGGAGGTCCTCTAGGGGGCGGTGTTGTGTAATGTCAAACACCGGTCTGAGCAGTTCGGATGGGAAAAAGCCCCGCTTCTCAGCACTGGTGTGGGAGGAGGTAGTTAGCTTGCCAGAGAGGGAAGGAGTGTGCCTACCTGAGTAAGTTGCATGTACAGAGACTAGAAGAAAGTGAAGAGAGGGGTTAGGGACGGGAACCGAGAGCTGGGGGGTTGGGGTTCAGGGAAACATGAATGACTCCTAAAAATGCAAATGAGTTCCCCATACGGGGTATAGGGGCACATCACAAGATGATAGAGACGACCCCAAAAGGATAGATGGAACAGGACAGGAAGAAGCTCATGGGCCATAAGGACATTCAAGTCTATTCTGTGGCCCGTGGATCGTATTAAAAGGTTCTAAGAAGGAAACTGGCATGATCAGACTCATGGGCCAGGAGAACCATGCTGGACAAGATACGGAGATTGATTGGATCAGGGAGAGTGATGGCTGTCATAAGTCATCCAGATGAGAGCCGACGGTGACCTGTGTAGGTGACGGCATTTAAGAAACGGCAATACCTGATCTTGGTAAGTGTGCAGCAAATAGGCATTCTCGTGAGCTGCTCTTTAGATAGTCAACTGATACATCTTTAGGGAAAGAAATTTAGGAAAATGCAATAAATGCTTAAAAATGAATGTAGCCTTTGACCCAATAATTCCACTTCTAGGGTTTATACTAAATAATTTAAAATGTGCAATTGATCTCAATATTAATTATAAGAGGAAAAAAAATACATATCCCACCTCGGAGATCAATCAAATATACGTGCACAAATAATATGTATAGGTATTAAAAATCATATTGTAAAAGATTCCTTTTCCTCTTGATGCCTTTATCTTTTAATTTTTTTCTATAATTAACATGGATCACTTTTGTAATTAGGCACAAATCAACAAAAAATGTTTAGAGTTTGCAAAGACATTACAAGGAATGTCCCCAAAGAACACAAGGAATATGTTCCAAAAATAGAAGTGATTCAAGGCATATGCTTTGGCCTCTACATCATAAATATGAAAAGTAATATCACATGTATAAATGGCTCCACCCAGGAGGAATGCAAGAAAGACCACATTTTATTCATTTCTTAAATTAATCAGTACCAGTTTGAGTCCCCCATCTTCTAGGCTGGTGGAAAGTCATGGCCTTCTCTTTGTCCCCATCCATCATCCATAGACTTGGTTGTAGGCAGTTCAAAACCAGATACTGGCAGGCTTTTATTCCCAAGCAGAGAATCTTAGTTTCTTTCGCTTTTTGCAGCTTGGGTCTTCCTCTGTTGATCCTGTGTTGCTGGTCTCTGTGTCCCAAGGTCGTGCCACAAGTGTCAAGTACTTCAAAGGGGCCCCGCACTGTGAGCAATCTCACGTGGATAGCTCGGAGTCCAAAAGGGCTGGGCTCGTATGATTTCCCAAGTCAGACTGTCTCCGGGGGCAACCGTTCTGTGTCTTCCCACTTTTCTTCTCTGGCTCCCAGTTATGAACTCTGCAGCCTCCAGAAGTCACTGGGTTCATGAAAACCTTTCCTGCTCACAAGAATGCCAATGTTCATAGCAAGGTGAAACCTACTGATGTCCCATGTCTTGGTGGCTACCAGAGCAGGGCTGGGTTCCACGGAGAAGAAGACCATAGCCTCTTCCCACTTCAAACTCGTGCTCAGACTGTCCCCAGACCCTCAGATTGAACCCGAGCCTCAAAAGTTTTTCTCCATTTATTCACCTCTGGGCATAACCCTTTTCTGTGAGCCCACCAAATGTCTCCATAAATACAGTTAAGTTTCTCACCTTAAAACCTGTATAAGTAGACAAAACAAAATGAAGCAAACAAACCATAACCAAAACCAAATAACCCCTGCTTATCCTTCACCTTGAACCCCAATTTCAACCACTGTGGCACAAATAGAGTCAGTGCACCAAGAGACTCTGGGCCATGGGGAAGGAAATGATGCTGCATTCACCATGTCTGAGCCTCAGCTCAGCAAGGCAAAAATGCCCCACACTCACCAAAAGCACATAAAAGAATCCCTGGCTCATGAAATGCACCCAGGAGACCCATCAAGAGCAGCTTCAGTGGCCGAGTCGGACCTCTAACAGAGCGAAGAGCACTCAGAGTTTGATGTTTACAAAATGGAGCCACTGGTTTCTCCCCTTGATTTTTCCTTCCTTTGTCACGTCCTTTTCTTCCTCCCTTCCTTGTCCATCCCCCTCAGCTTTCTCTTTCTCTTGACTCTTTACTAAATTCTGTTATTAATTGTAATAGCTTGAATCAATTCTTTTGAGTTTTGCAGATAGAAATGATGTCATCTGAAAATAATGATACATTTATCTCTTTTCCAGTAACCCTTCCTTTCCTTTCTTTTCTTAGTGTGCTGGACTTGCCTTTGGTATTACATTCACAGTCAAGTGAATGTTATTTAAGAGCAGTGAACATGAATACTCCCTGTTTAGTCTTCATTTCGCAGGCAATACCTCTGTTATATGACTTTGTATATAGACAGTATTATCTATCTTTTCTGTACCATATATACTTTCTTTATGCCCTCCTATACCGTATTTGGCAAATAGTCTTTTTCTCTCTTACTAAGACAATTTTTTAAGCCAGCATTAGGTTTTGAACATTATCAAATACCATTTTGACTTTTTATTTGATTTTTTGTGTGTGTGAGAGAGAGTATGAGAGGGGAGGTCAGAAGGAGAAGCAGATTCCCTGTGGAGCTGGGAACCTGATGTGGGGCTTGATCCCGGAACTCCAGGATCATGACCTGAGCTGAAGGCAGTCGCTTAACCAACTGAGCCACCCAGGCGCCCTATTGATCTCTTTTCTGTGTGTACTAGAATTTTGATAAACCATATGGTTCTTAAGATCTAAAACCAGAAAATTTCCTATACATCCATTAATCAAGAATGGATAAATAATGGTGGGGAATTCACACGATGGAATATTACATGGTCATGAAAATGAATGCAACAACATGGAGGATCTCATAAATATAGTGAATAGAAGTGGCTGGGCAAACATTGCACCTACTATATGATCCCAATTACATAAAGTACAAATGCAGATGCATCCAATCTATGTTGTTAGAAGTGGTAGTGATGACTGAGCAGGAAAGCAAGGGGGAGCCCCTGGAGTGCTGGTATCTTCTGTTTCTTAATCTGGGTGCTATGACGTGGATACATTCAGTTTATTAGAACCTGGCTGCGTCACAGGGAGAAGTGATGAGGGCTGTGACAGAGGGCAGGGGGCTCACTCCATCCCAAGGTAAGAGCAACTATTTGTTTCCAACCAATTGCTACAAGTCAGGAGCAAAATATCAAGAAGCCAGAAGTCTGGACTTTTACCCGAAATCTTCCTTTTAAATATCACTTTTTACTAATTAAAAACAAATACAAACAAAGAACACTGTATCAGCCAAACACATCATGTCTGAGGGTAGGCTTAGCTTATGAATCCCGCACTTGCAACTTCTGTTTAGAATTTGGCAGGGGTGGTTAGAAGCTTCAGCTGACTAAAAGCAGGCCAGCTTCTCTGGGAGTTTTGCATTCTCCCTGGTGGAGATGTTCTTTAGATATGGCAGATAATGGTCACTTACTAAAGTCCCAAGCTTTCATTGTCACCTCCACATATGACCCCCCCTCAAAAAAAAAACCTGGGCGAGAGGGGTGAAAGAAAGTTCTGGGTCCCCCTTAAGCTCACCACCACCGCTTCATGTTCTCAAATGGCCTCACTCAGAAACTGCTTCACATTAGTGGTTTGGTTTCTCAAGGGAGCGAGACAGAAAAAAAAAAAAAAAAAAAAAAGAGGCAGCATTTGAAATGGAATCTGCCACAATGGGGCAGCATAGCTACATCCTGCCCACAGTCCCTAAACACCTGGGCTTCCAAAGTCCCAGCCCCATATCCCCAGAGAAGAGCCTTCTACAAGGCAGGCAGAGGTTACAGAAGGCAGAGAGTACATTTGGGACACTATGATCTCAGGCTTAGGACAAAAACTGAACCTGAAAATAGCTAGATCCGTGTTCTGAGAAAAGATCAAGAGGGAAGTCCAACAGCAGAGGGAAATGTGTTAGCAAGGATCTTACTCATGTTTTCCCTTAGGGATTTCAAAATGGATAGTTTTCCTTGATGAGTTAGGCAGGTAAACTTGTAACTGCCTACTGTGCTTTAGAAACAATCTAAGTGAAATCTGCCTTTATTAGCAACAAACATCCAATTTCTTTTTTCTATTTGATAGAGGGGGAAACCAAATAAACTCACTCAAGCCTACAAAAAGATCGTTTCCAAAAGTGTGCTGTTGGGTGAATATTTTGAAGGTTAGAATGTATTTTTGCACAGGAACAAAGTGATATTCGTAGACTACGTTTTCATAAACACATTGGAAGGATCTATTTGCCCCATAATGAAACTAATTTTTTTTTTTTTGCAATGAAGATGAATAGAAAATAACACTGTCCTAAGAAAGAATAACTAGGAAAACCAGCGAACGAGCTGAATAATTCAGCAATCATTTATTAAATATTTGCTTTGTGCAAGATGCAGCTGATCTGAACTTGTTGTTTAGAGACTGGGCACTAGCAGGTTTTGTGTGGGGGGGGAACAAAAGCCCAAGGAAAATGGGTGAAGAGGAAAAGGAAATGAGAAAGTAGAGCCAAGTGAACATGTTCTTTCTAGGACTTTGAAGAGGGAAAAGGAGAACGTTTCTTGATAAGAAGGAAAGGACTCAGGACCAAGCCAAGACAGAGGGAGAGGCAAAAATACAAGTTCAAGGCGGGGTAGTAGAATCAATGGACCTATCTATGTTCTTGTGGCAAACACTGTTAGTTGCTCTCTCTGCTATGCAATCTCTGGCTATATTAGTAAGATCACCTTGACTTTAATCAAGAGGCTGATACACTTAGCAAAAAGGCTGTTCTCCAGCCTCGCTTGCAGCCAGGTATGGCCTTATAACTAAGGTCTGGCCAATGAGATAGAAGTAGAAATTTTAGGTGGGACACTTAGGGACATTGCTGATTCAGCCGGGAGAAAGCTCTCTGTCCTTCTGAGGGATGAAACATATAAATGTTGAAAACATAATTCCTGCACATTGTCTGAACACACGCCAAAGTGTAATTGATTCATTAACGAGGGCAGCCAGCAAGATGACAAAGCTGGTCCAGGAGGGAAAAAGAAATCCTGAAATAAGAATGCTAAGTGGGATAGAAAGAAGCAAACGTTCTTCAAGGTAATAAAACCATCTCTCCTGAGAAAAACCCATTTGCATCTTCCCCATTTTAAACAAATTAACGTCTAATTTTAGAGTCTGAACCCTAATCAACAGTAATGAAAGAGTAAGTCATTCTCCAAGTTGAGATGCCCTTCGGGGGAAGGGGGACAATTCTGTAGTATGACACTGGTGGGATACACAGCCATCCTTTTGATTTATTTCCAAGTTTTGGACAACTTTCCTGAACACTGCCTTCTTTCTGCCTGCTGTCTGGAATGTGGGTGCTGCGGCTGGAGCTGCGGCTGGAGCTGCAGCAGCCCAAGGAGGTAACCATTACCTACGATGGCAGGGCAGTGAGGGGAAAGGGGCCTGCATGCCTGGTGACACCTGCGCGACCTACTCTTGGACTTCTGGGGGTTGGAGGTGGCAAGACACTCCTCTCTCACATAAGCCCTTGCTATTTTGGATTTCTTTTCTTTCATCTTCTAATGGGGCAAGAAACAGACACCTAGAGAAATAAATAATTATTTAAATGGTGCTGGACATCCCGTGGACCACTGGACTCTGAGGTTGTCTACAGGCAGGAAAGCCTTTTGGTAAAACATACCAAAGAACGTATGAATGATTTAGGGTTTCCAAACCACACACAAATAGTGAAATGTGTTGTTCATACTAGTGGATAGTGGTGGCTTTCCCACAAGCTTGAAGAAGAAACTGAAGATCTAACTCAGGACTAGAGAGGAGCTAATAAATTTATCCACAAAAACTTGGATGGTGACACCAAAATGGGAAGTCAGAATATTCATGAATTTGCTCAAATGTTCCAAAACCCTGACTTAATTAAATTTCTCAATATAATCCCTCTTTGGACTTTGATGCTTTATTACCATGTACCTTGTAGAGTATATACCTTT
Source organism: Mustela erminea (assembly GCF_009829155.1). NCBI lineage: Eukaryota > Metazoa > Chordata > Mammalia > Carnivora > Mustelidae > Mustela > Mustela erminea. The sequence continues at coordinate 43,189,055 of NC_045629.1, read as the reverse complement.
TGCAGTATCTATGTCTTGCACTTACATATTACTGTTGCTTGATACGTGCAGACCTACATTTTACCCTGCAGAACTATATTCCTACTGCCGTGTCTGACATACTGCTATGGGTAATTTGAGAAATCTACTAGAGTAATTTTGACTAAAGCGGACTCTTGCCTCTGTGCCAACTAAGAATCTCATCTCCACCTTAAGATGTGATTCCACTCAAGAAAAGCTGAAAGAAAATCTGATCAAGACTGGGGGGGAGATAAGCTTTAAAACTGGAGAGAAGGAGGGAAAAGTAGACACAGATACATGTGTTGTCTAGGAAGTAGGAAGGTAAGCAAGCTCTTCCAGGGAACGGATGGGAATTGAGTGAGAACTTTCGAGACCATAAACAAAGGGGTATGCTTAAACTTCACACGTGATTTGGCTTTGGCTTGGCCTCTTCTTGCTCTCCCTCTGTTTCCAGTCCCAGCCGGGGGACCTGGGGGACAGGGAGGACAAAGATCAAGCAGTTATGTATTAAGCCTCTACTCAGAGTAAGTACAGTCCAATGCATAAATGAGATAGCATTTAGCAAGTTGTGCAATCCGATTACCTTTGGTTAAGGGCTGAAGTGTTAGTCACTCATTTTTAACTTATTTTAGATTCAATTCTGTTCCTGGGGCATAGTGTACACTTAATATGTGTCGACGGATTGGCCTAATACAAGGACTTGTTGTGTAACTTTTTGAATTCTGAGGAAGCCATGGTTTAGAAGAAAAACCGGTCAAGAAGAGAGTCCCTTGAATGGCAAAAAATTCACCCGTGGAGCACCTGTGAAGCCCCCCCACACACACACACCTGCGAGGACCCCGGCTAATGCTTCTGCTCCTGGGAGGGCATACCTTCCTCTTTCCTTAACAGTACCTCCTTCTAAGTCAAAACGAACCAGAGAATGGTGTCCTGACAGAAGGGGATTGAGCACGAATGTTAGCATCTTACATAACATATATTTTTATACCACAATTGAATCCTAATACCGTTTTCCTTCAGTGTCTATATTTATTTTTGAGAACACTGTACTTTCAAAGCGCACGCTGTGCTGCATTTCTTTTCCCCATCTAGGCAGCCCTGGGACTTTCTGATCACATCAGAGGGCTTGGCTGCCGTTGTGCGTTTGGAGTTCACAGATGCTAATGAGGCGATGCGGCATCTTTTGTGGAGGGACCGTGGGGAGCATCCTTTGTCTCCCTCTGGATTTTAGACAGTGGTCACGTGAAAAAGAAGGCAGGAGGCAGACTGGGGCCGCAGCCTCCCAGCCCTGACCACTTCTCGTGAACACGGAGCTCAATTTCTTGGCCGCTAAGGGAGGTTAAGCTAAGTTTGCCAGAAGAGGAGGGAAATCATTTCTTTCTGCAGCAATGAAGTTTCTCTAGTAACTAAAGGAATTTCAGTGAGTCAGGACAGGGAAGACTTCTTCAGGACATGGGCAAAGGTGACCCTAAATGGAGAGTAGACTGGATTTAGGACAGAGATGTCAGACCTGGTGAACTTGGTATGAACTGTCTCGTAAAGTGACCAAATAGGAACTTTGACCTCAACGTGGGGGAACAGAAGCCATGGAAGCCCTTTTCCTTATGCTACCCTCCCGGCTGTTGTAAGAGCTGTTGAAGCAGTGGAGACCAGCGGTGGGGCTAGATCGTCTCCACAGAGCTCCTACTATGGGGGCTGGACCTAGAGGCCAGCACCCAAAGGGAAGCTCCTTCTTTGAGTTGATAACCCCCAAACTGGCTCAAACCTGGAGCAGCTGAGACAAAGTCAGGAAGCAGCTGCCCCAAGTGGGCGTTGCTGCCAGTCTGTGTGCTCGGCCTGTGGCCCCCGGCGGGAGCGCTGGAAGTGGGAGGTGGGGAGCAAGCCTCCTCTTCAGAAAGGGCCCTGATACATACAGATGCATGTGAGGACAGGGTACGGCAGTGACGCTCATGCCCACATGTGGATGAAGAGCAGGGCAAGGGGGCACTGGTGAGGAAAACATGGCCGCTAGCCACAGAAAGAAGATAATTTGCTAACAAACAACAACACACTTTTTAAAGACTTCTTTTACAAGCCCTAATTATAACACACATGCACGCATACACACGCACGCGCACACACACACACACACACACACACACAGTAATATCAAATCCAAAACCTCAGAAGCTCGATGTGACTGAAAGGCAACTGGACAAAATCCTTTGGGTGACATTTTATTGCCTCTTCCTTTGTGTCTACTGCTGGCTACATGGCCCTGCCAAGAAAGGGGAGAGAGGGCTGGGGGTGCTGGCTAAGGGAGAGGCAAAAGGGAGGGACCATGGGTGGGCTAAGGAGAGAATGAGGTCCCTAGGATTTACTGGGGGTTTGAGAAGAGTAGAGGGTGGAGGGTCTAAAGATTAACCCACGAGGGGCACCTGGGTGGCTCAGTGGGTTAAAGCCTCTGCCTTGGGCTCGGGTCATGATCCCAAGGAATTGAGCCCGAAATCCGGCTCTCTGCTCAGTGGGGAGCCTGCTTCCTCCTCTCTCTCTGCCTGTCTCTCTGCCTACTTGTTATGTCTGTCAAATAAATAAAATCTTTTAAAAATAAATAAATAAAATTTAAAAAATAAAGATTAACCCATGAATCATGACTTGAATTTAGAGATGTGAGTAGAATGGAAATGTGTGTTTACGCCGCGCTTCTTCAAATATGAATCCATTCTGTACCGAGTGGGTTGTGACTCTAAGTATTCTCCAAACAAGATAATGAGCCTGTCTTATTGCCCTTGTGTGAGCAGGTTAAATTGAAGAAAATGGAGTCATTCTCTTTGACTGTTTCAAGTACTTTCTTTGCCTCTCCGGGCCAATCATGTGCCAAGTTCTTCATAATCTACAAATTATGACAGAAGAATTCAACTGAAACGAAGGATTTTTGTGTGAGGCAGTTTTCCAAGAATATAATCATAGTGACTATAAAGCTCTACTTGTATGAGCTGAATTCCAAGAGTTTAAGAAGTGAACAGTCAAAAAAGAAACTACAGAGCAAATAAACCAGATGTACATATGCACACGAGCTCTTAAAAGGCTGCTGCTGATATGCAGACATGAATGGCCTCAAATTCCATATGTAACTAGTTTCCCCAACAAAACAGGATCATGTCACCTATCTTCCAGAAGCTGTTCTAAAGTCACCTGAGTTTGTCGAAAGGGCTTCGTGGAATAGATGAGTCTTCAAGTATTCCCAGAAGGGAACACAAAGAAACAAAATGGCCTGTTTGATCCTGTCATGGCAGCAGCAGGAGGGGAAAGATATCATTCCCAGGGTAGGGAACAAGAGGAACAAAATCAGCCATGTAAAAGAAAGGGAAATTCCATTTTCTGAGTATTTTGGTGTGTGCTTTAGACTGAAAGGAAACAGAAGCAGTGTTTGAAGGCAGAGATGGCGGAGAGGGATACATTTTCAATTCTGTGCTTTTTCAATTCCATTGCTTCTATTAGCTATCCTCTTCCTATTAAGACTAGTATTTTTTAATATAACAGATTTATTAGGATATGATTCATATACCCTATAATTCGCCCACTCGACGTGTACAATTCATTGTTTTTTAGTGTATTCAGAGTTGTGCAACCATCAATCTTAGAACATTTTTGTCACCCAGACTACCCCCTGTCTGTCTCCCCAGACCAAGACAATCATTAAGTTATTATCTCTAGAGATTTCCTTCTTCTGGACACTTCATAGACATAGAACCATACAATACGTGGCCTTTTGTAACTGGCTTCTTTCACTTAGCATCATGTTTTAACATTTCATCCATATTATATCAATACTTCATTCTTTCTTATTGTCAAATGATATTCTAGTGTACAGACATACCATTGATTTATCCATTCACCAGTTGATAGACATTTGTGTCATTTCCACTTTTTGGTTATTATAAATAATGTTGCTGTGAACATTTATGTTCAAGTGTTTGTATGACATATATTTTCATTTATCTTGGGTATATACTTAGGTGTGGAATTGCTGTGTGATTTGGCAAGTGTATGGTTTAATTTTGAGGAGCAGCCTTGGAGAATTATCTATTCAAATCCTCTGCCCATTTTTAAGTTGTCTTTTATTATTGAGTTGTAGGAGTTCTTAGTATGTTCTGGATACAAGTTCCTTATCAGATGTATGATTTGCAAATATTTCTTACATATAGATATATGTTCCATATTGAGTCGATTTTGGTATAGAATGTAAGGAAGGTGTCCAATTGCATTGTATTACACATGGCTCTATGGGTGTACCAGTACCATTTGTTGAAAAGACTCTGAACTGTCTTGGCACCCCTGCTGAAAATCGGTGATGCATAAGAGCAGTAGACTCTGGTCTTCTGGAGACTTTGTCATACAAGGAGGTTGGAGCAAGGGTAATCGGGCCCAATATTCTTGACCTGCCCCACCTAGAGTAGAGTCTATATGTCTTAGAAGGGGGAGCTGAGGGTCCCTGGGTGGCTCAGTCAGTTGAGCAACTGCCTTTGGCTCGGGTCATGATCCCAGAGTCCTGGGATTGAATCCTGCATTGGGCTCCGAGCTCCATGGGAGGTCTGCTTCTCCTTCTGACTTCCCCTGTCATTCTCTCTCACTCACTCTCTCTCTCTCTCAAGTAAATAAATAAAATCTTAAAAAAAAAAAAAAGAAGTGGGGACTGAGGAAAGGAAGGGAGCCCTCAATCCCTTGGCTGCACTCACCTAGAATTTAGCCCCGGCAACATAGGGCTGGGGATGAGAAATGTGGGCAGCCTGCACTCCAGGAAAGATACCACATGGTCCTTGGCTGGTAGCTAGGGCATTGGAAGGAACCCCATATTCTTGGTCCCTCCAAACTGGAGTGGAGCTCCTGTCACACTGAGCTGGGGGTAGGGAGAGGTAGGGAGCAGGTCATAGCCTAAGTGCTATAGACTCTCACTGGTCTTACTGAGATTTATTAGATTTTCTTAAATAAATGATTCTTCATTTGCCATCAGGACAATCTCCAGAGACTTAACAACAACAACAAAAAATTTAGCAGTTATGGTTTTTCACTGGGGAGCAGGTCTAAGAAGCGTCCTCGCCACCATTCAGAAATTGCACCTCTGGCCCTTGCCTTTGATGTCTTAGCACAGAGGGAGAATACAGCTCAGATTAGGTTGGGAGCCAGAGAAAAGAAACAAGAACTTGGAAGCCAAAAAGAATCAGTTGGTCATGGTTACTTAGCTCCTGGGGATTTTGCAGTGCAGCTCACTACTGAGTTAGATCTCTTCTTGGCTGAAGCAGCACCAGCAGAGCTGTGGGCAGTGATGAATGAGAGCCCAGCACCACAATGAGGGGTGTGATGTTACAGCCCGCTTGCTCTTCTGACCAGAGACCGGAAAGGATGTGAGCAAGAGAGATAAGGCGAAAGTAGGGTGGGGCTGCAGCCTGGGCAGGCCAGGAAGCAGAGAAGTAGGAAGTGAACAGGCAAGAGATTAGGGGCAGTCTCAGGCTGGCAGGTTTTGTCTGCAAAATATTCATGTATTTAAAGAATCAGTAAAGTAGGATCACAGTCATATTCTGCAAACTTCCACTAAAGAATGGAAATTGTCTCCGCTGCTAAGTCAAAGGTAGAATAAAGAAAATGAAAAACAGTCCAAATCTAACCATTTAAATTATTGTTTTTTTAAGTATGGAAATTAGTCTAGTAAAAAAGAAATCAGACAACTAGATATTAGCTTAGGTTCTTTGCAATAGAAAAAAAATTAAGATATTGGTTCTGTATATTTTGGCATGTCCAAAAAATATATTACTATGTGATTATCTTTTAAAAGATATTTGTCATTTGAACAAGTTAATACCTATTCTTCTCAAACTGTTCCAAAAAACATAAATGGAAGGAAAACTTCCAAACTCATTCTACAAAGCTAGCATCACCTTGATTCCAAAACCAGACAAAGATACCACTAAAAAGGAGAATAACAGGCCAATATCCCTGATGAACATAGATGCAAAAATTCTCAATAAAATACTAGCAAATCAAATTCAACAGTACATGATTAAATCAATTATTCACCATGATCAAGTGTGATTGATTCCTGGGCTACAGGGGTGGTTCAATAGTCACAAATTAATCAATGTGATGCCCAACATTAATAACAGAAAGGATAAGAACCATATGATCCTGTCAATAGATGCAGAGAAACTATTTGACAAAATATAGCATCGTTTCTGGATAATAATCCTCAACAAAGTAGGAATAGATGGAACATAACTCAACATGATAAAGGCCATATGTGAAAGACCCAAAGCTAGTATCATCTTCAATGGGGAAAAACTGAGAGCCTTTACACTACAGTCGGGAACAAGATAGGAATGTCCACTCTCACCGTTACTATTTAACATAGTCTTGGAAGTCTTAGTCTCAGCAATCAGACAACAACAACAAAATAAAATGCATCCAGATTAGCAAGGAAGAAATCAAACTTACACTATTTGCAGATGATTTGATACTCTATATAGAAAAGCCAAAAGACTCCACCAAAAAATTGCTAAAATTAATACATGAATTCAGCAAAGTAGTAGGATATAAAATCAATATGCAGAAATCTGTTGCATTTCTAAACACCAACAATGAAACAGCAGAAAAAGAAATCAAGAAATAGATCCCACTTACAATTGAACCAAAAACAATAAGATACCTAGGAATAAACCAAAGAGATAAAAGATCTATACTCTGAAAACTATAGAAACTTATAAAAGAAATTGAAAAAGACACAAAGAAATGAAAATGCATTCCATGTTCATGAATTGGGAGAACAAACATCATTAAAATGTTTATTCTACCCAAAGTAATCTGCACATTTAAGGCAATCCCTATCAAAATAATACCAGCATTTTGCATGGAGCTAGAACAAACAATCCTAAAATTTGTATGGAACCAAAAAAGATCCCCAAATAGCCAAAGCAATCCTGAAAAAGAGAAACAAAGGGGGAGGCATCATGATTCTGTATTTCAAGCTATATTACAAAGCTGTAGTCATCAAGACAGTATGGTACCAGCACAAAAACAGACACAGAGATCAATGGAACAAAATAAAGAACCTAGAAATGGACCCTCAACTCTATTATCAACTGATTTTCAACAAAATAGGAATAAACATCCAATGGAAAAAAGACAGTCTCTTCAACCAATGGTGTTGGGAAAACTGGACAGCAACATGCAAAAGAATGAAACTGGACCACTTTCTTACATCATACACAAAAACAAATTCAAAATGGTGGAAAGACCTCACTGTGAGACAGGAAGCCATCAAAATCCTAGAGGAGAACTCAGACAGAAACCTCTTTGAGGTTGCCATAGCAACTTCTTGCTAGCTATGTCTCCAAAGGCAAAAAAGCAAAAATGACTTATTGGAACTTCATCAAGATAAAAAGCTTCTGCACAGCAAAGGGAACAACCAACAAAATCAAAAGGCAGCCTACAGAATGGAAGAAGATATTTGTAAATGACATATCAGATAAAGGGTTAGTATCCAAACTCTGTAAAGAACTTACCAAACTCAACACCCAAAAAACAAATAATCTAGTTAAGAAATGGGCAGGAGACATGGATAGGCATTTTTCAAAGAAGACATCCAGATAGCTAATAGATTCATGAAATGATGCTCAACATCACTCATTATCAGATAAATACAAATCAAAACCACAATGAGCCACCACCTCACAATTGTCATAACGGTTAAAATGAACACAAGAAACAATAGGTGTTGGCAAGGATGTAGAAAAAGGGGAACCCTCTTATCCTGTTGGCGGGAATGCAAACTGGTACAGCCTCTTTGGAGAACAGTGTGGAGGTTCCTCAAAAAGTTAAAAATAGAACTATCCTAGGACCTAGCAATTGTACTACTAGGTATTTACCCAAAGGATACAAAAATACAGATTACAGTACATTTCCACATGGGCCCTCTATAAGGCTGCTCTTATTATGGATCCTCACAGAGTAATTCAAAAGAGAGTGACAATGACCAAGACAGAAACTCTGGTGCCTTTTATAACCCAGTTTTAGGAGGGACTTCCCATCACATCTGCTGTGTTCTATTGGTCACACCAACAAAACCTGGGAGTAGGTGATATAGGGTGTAACTACAAGGAGGCAGGGATCACAGGGAACCATCTTAGAGGCTGGTTACTGAATATCACAAGGATTCTAAACAATGAAGACGGCCAAGAAACACTTGCTAGATTGGACTGAACAAACTGGTGATGGGCAATGCCATCCACATATAAAAGTCCAAGACTTGGAATAGTGGCTATTTAGGTCACCTAAGCTCAGTTATCAAGTTGTCCCAAACCTGAATAGAGTTCAGTGATCCTGCATTATGTTATCCAAGGGATTGAAAGGGATGAAAAAAAGATTGTTTGAACTAAACATACTAAGTTTACATAGCAACTTACTAAATACTAACATAGCAGTTACTATTTAGTAACTGAATTCAGTGATTCAGTAATCACTGAATGATTAACAGCAATATGTAAATTACGTAGATGTTCTCTCACTTAACCACTGATCTTACCTGATTTAGAATTAGTCAAGACATTGGTGGCTAAGCAAGAAAAAGATAAAGGGCCAGTATCCAAAACCTATAAAGAACTCATCAAACTCAACACCCAAACCCAAATAATCCAATCAAGAAATGGGCAGAAGATATGAACAGACATTTCTCCAAAGGAGACATCCAGATGGCCAACAGACACAAGAATAAGTGTTCAACATCACTTGGCATCAGGGAAATACAAATCAAAACCACAATGAGTTACCAACTCATACCAGTCAGAATGGCTAAAATTAATAAGTCAGGAAATAACAGATGTTGGTGAGGATGTGGAGAAAGCAGAACCCTCCTACACTGTTGGTGGGAATGCAAGCTGGTGCAGCCACTCTGGAAAACAGTATGGAAATTCCTCAAAAAGTGGAAAATACAGATACCCTACAACCCAGCAATTGCACTACTGAGTATTTATCCTAAGGATACAAATGTAGTGATCCAAAGGGGCACATGCTCCTGAATGTTTATAGCAGCAATGTCCACAATAGCCAAACTGTGGAAAGAGCCTAGATGTCCATCAACAGATTAATGGATAAAGAAGATGTGATATGTATACACACACACACACACACACACACACACACACACACAGAGGAATACTATGCAGCCATCAAAAAAACCCAAAATCTTGTTATTTGCAACAATGTGGATGAAACTAGAGGGTATGATGGATGCTAAGCAAAATAAGTCAATCTGAGAAAGACAATTATCATATGATCTCTCTGATATGAGGAATTTGAGAGGCAGGGCAGATGGTTGTGGGGGCAGGGAGGGAAAGAAATGAAACAAGATGGGACTGGGGAGGGAGATAAATCATAAGAGACTCTTAATCTCAGGAAACAAACTGAGGGTTGCTGGGGGGGTAGGGAGGAAAGGGATGGGGTGGCTGGGTTATGGACATTGGGGAGGGTATGTGCTATGGTGAGTGCTGTCAATTGTATAAGACTGATGAATCACAGACCTGTACCCCTGAAGCAAATATATTACATGTTATATTATACTACATGTTAATAAAAAATTTTTTAAAAAAAGAATTAACCAAGTTCCACCTGCAAGTGGCTAGAAGTCAGATTTCAGCCTGGCATTGTCTGGTTGACCTTGTTTCTTACTTCTTTTTCTTACTTCTGCTCCTGGCAACTCTTGCATCCTATGATTGTCTTAGCCAGTATTTACCTTCTCAAGTAGTTCTGTCTTTAACTGTATCCTGGCTACAAGGGTGCTGCAGTCACTGTATATTTACTTACAGCTTTTTCCGCTTTTCTTTTCTTTCTGCCTCATTTCTGACCACGGTCCTCCCTCACACTGAATGTTCTAGTCATACTAAAGGTCCTCATAGATCTTCAAACACATAGTGTGGCTTCGTGTTTCTCTGTCTTGACACATGTTGTCCTTCTCCCAAAAATGTCTGTCATTCCAGGTCCTTTTCTGCCTAGCAAACGTCTTCTCACCTTTCAAATCTCTGCTGAAGCATTGTCCCTTCTAATGAAATGTCCTTGACTCCCCAGGGCCTGCCTTATACTTCTGACACATCAGGACAGAATTAATTACTCTCTTCTCTGGATTACTGCTGGAACTTTTACTTGTTTCCATTACCGAACCATTCTTACTTATGGGTAATTATTTTTTGACGCATGCACCTTTCCAAGCAGAAGGTGAGCTCCTGGAGGGTAGACTACTTTTTACCCTCAACACCTATCTTTAGCACCTAGACTATAATAGATTTTAATAAATATTTCAACAAATAAACTGAGGAACTGAGAAACCACATGCCTGGAGACTGCAATGCTGCTGCTAAGTGAGACACACCTCTAGTTCTAACCTATAAAACTACAGTTCTGTTTATGCCCTCGCTTGGCACACTCCATCCATCTATGGATGGCTCCATGCTTTATGTGCTAGACAAACTGCTGGACTACAACAATCTTTTGCTTTTTCTGAGGATCTTTGCCTTTGCTTCTCAAAGGGTCACTTGCTTATGGCCACTTGGTAGTCCTCAGGTCTTCTCAGTCCTGAAGAGATCATTCTGGTTCCATAGAGAGGCCCGGCAGCATAATGGCTTAGAGAAGAAGTTAAGCAGCCCAACAGACTAGCCAACACAAGAATTAAATGAGAAATGTATGTGGTATACTTTCCACAGGGCCTGGCACATAGTAAGTGCTAAAGAAACTAGTGTGGTGACTATTAGTACGGCTCAGGCTGCAAGGTCAGCGCGCTTTCTGGTTGTACCCGATGCCATCTTAGTCTCTCTAAGCGAGAGCCACGGGGATCTGACAGGATCACAGGCATGCTCTAGCGATGTCCACTCTCTGGTTACTCGTCTCATGGCTCTATTTCTCCTGACACCAGGACTCAATGATCCAGTCTGTTTTCATCAGGCTAAATTAGGCTGTTTAACCTATGCCCAGATTTGGAACAAGAAAAAATATCGCTAATCAGTCCTTTTGAGCAAACTGTCCATCTAGGCACCACAGAGCCCTTTGCATATGGTCAGTTTCAAAGACTTTTCTTTTTCCATCTTGTCTAATGAGCTGAGACAAAATGGCCATGCTAATGGAAACTGTTTTGCATTTCAACTGCTGCTGTACTGGCATAAAATACACGATTTCATAAAGGTTCGAAAATGTTTGAAATCTTTAGTTCCCTACAATTCAGCTCGTTCCTGCCTTTCCTCTCCTTTGCTTTCATTCCAGTCACTGTTCCAAGATGTCAGAGGATCTCATGCTCCTTGTCCCCATTACCGCCTCTAATCACTACTGAGATTGCTAACACCATTCTCTTCCTTGTCGCTTTTTTTCCCCTCCTCTCAGGTCTCTTGTCAGATTTCCCATTCAACTAGAGCTTTTCTGCCAGAAGGCAGGCCTCCTAGAAAACAACTGCCGGCCAATCACAGTTCCTGTCTCTCAAGGAGACAATCTGAGTAATTATCGCAGGAGAGATAAAATCTTCAGTAGATTCTTCCCGGCTGTTCGTTTTTGTTCAATGTCCATGGTTTGAGCCTTTCTAAAAGGCTAAATGTGATCATGAAATTCCTTGCACTGAAGTGAAATTCAGTTGTACAGTTGGGTCAAGTGTGTGCAGCAGGCCAGTGAATTAAGTATGGCTTAGAAAACCAGAGAAGTGTGAGACTTTAGGGCAAGGTCTTAGATGGGAAACTCTCTCCCCTCCACCCCATGGGATGGTAAGGTGAACCAAGAAGAGATACTCTGTCCTTCTGGGGCTAGGTGCCCAATACCTTCAAACAGCAGCTATAGTTCTTGGTGGGCCCTCAGAAGAACACTTCTCCCATTCTATGTCTATCATATATGGAGTAATGTCTCCATTTACGATCCAGGGTTGGATGGGGAACATTTAACCAAGTTTCCAGGGTTGGATGGGGAACATTTAACCAAGTTTTACTAGGGGATCTAAATTAGCTTTTTGGGCCCAAATGACTCATTTGGCAATTGAGTCTTTGATATCTCTCCCCTTGGATACAGGAAGCCATCTCCGCAGGGGGGCTAAACTTGTACAGGGGCTAATTTGCAATTTGGCACTTTCTTTTAAATATGAGTTCTTTGTAACAGGAAACTAGATCAAGCTTTAGAAATCACTGAATCTTAACTATCAAATGATACTATTAGCTACAGGATTAAATTATATCTCTGCATATGGTTTAAGAACTTCTGATGAATGAAGAACAGAACTTCACCTTAAAGTTCACTCAGGTTGCTGTTGTTTTGATTATCACTAATGCAAAATAAAGTGAAGGCTGAACATCCACTTTATATTCATACTGTGTTGGCTCAAAAAGAGAAAAAAAAACCCTGGGCCCTCCCCTTAAAAAACTGAAAATTCTGGTGGATGAAGAAGATAATTGTTCAAATTATCAAATTAATAATTGTTCAAATTGTTCAAATAAATAATTGTTCAAATAAGTAATTGTTCAAACATTACTAGAAAAATTTAGAACGAGGTGTGCACACATTTTCTGAACCCAAATATTGCTAAATGATCATGCCCAAATTGTATGGGTCCTTAAAATATGTGGACTGGATAACCATTATTAATGGCACACAAAATACACGAATTTTATCATTCTTAATACATTCACTTAAAAGACTTGTAACTTAAGAGCTCTTTAGACAACAGTGCTGTATACTGTTAGGACTCAATCTCAGGTATACATTTTGCCATAAAATCTGGGCAAAGGAGACTTAGTAGGATTAAGCTTGGTTTTCAAAGTCTGAAAGAACAAAGGAAAAGACCTTCCTACTGTAACAAGTCAATTCAGATGCCATTAAGATGTCTTCCTTTACCCAGCTTGTCCAGGACTTGGCTTCTGAAGTTATTATTTTTGAAAAAGGTATGTGAACTACTGAGCAAGGATAATCAAGTTAGCTCCACACTCTTGCTGTACCCAAGGGCAAAGCTAAAAACAACCCAGAATCAGGAATGCGTTTTGACTGATAAACCAAGACCATCAAAAACCAAGGCATAATTTGCCTTTTTCTTACACAACTGTCATTAGCTCAATCACTTAATGAACTTAATTAACTCAACGAAATTCTCAGTAGGAGAGGTACAGAGAGGTCAACAGCAAATGACCAGTCCTTAATACTTTCAAACTTTCAGCATGAAAGACTGCCATCACTTTTTTAAAGGGCAGTTTTTAAAAAAGTCCTCCTGCCTTTGAGGAATAGAACATAAAACTCCCCTGTAACTGTATTTCCCAAGTTAAAGCCACACTTCAACAGGAGTACTTCTGAAAATTGCTAATCTAAAAGTTGGCTTTAGAAAAGGACAGGGAGGGGCTGGCTGCGAACGCCCACTGACAATGGATAAATTGTTATGTATTCATGATAGAATGTTACTTGGTAAGAAGAAGAGACTATGAGTATGCTCAACGACATAAATGAAGCTCAAAAAACTTAACCAAGGAGTACGTATTTTATGATTTCATTTATATGAATTTCTAGAATAAGCAACACTAACCTATGGTAGTGTAACTCAGAACAATAGTTACGTGTGGAAGAACTAGAAAGGGGCATGAGGGAATTTTCCATAACGGAAAAGTTGTGTACCTTTATTGGGGTTGTGGTCACCAAATCCCAAACTATATGTTTAAAATCTGTGCATTTTATTGAATATAAATTATATGTGGTTTTTTTAAAGTACTATTTATCTACTGGATTCCAAAATATAACTACTGTTGTAGAAAGCATCTAATAATCTATTATTAAAAACCAACACAGGGGGCCCCTGGGTGGCTCAGTGGTTAAGCTTCTGCCTTTGGCTGAGGTCATGATCCCAGTCGTGGGACAGAGCCCCATATCAGGGAAGCCTGCTTCTCCCTCTCCAGCTCCCCTGTGCTTGTGTTCCCTCTCTCGCTATCTCTTTCTGTCATACATAAATAAATAAAATCTTTAAAAAAAAGAAAAAAAAAACACAGGCCATTCAGAGAGCAGATATGAAGCTTTAATTCACTGTGGGCATTTCTGTGACCAAGAATATAAACTTTTCACATGTCTTCATACAGATACACCTTTTATAAGACACAGGTTTTTTACCAAGTACTGTGAAACATACCACCATTCCACTTAGTTAAGGGCGTATTATAAATATCATGAGCCACTGATTAAATATAAATACAGAGGTTGATACACATTAGAAAGTTTCCATAATAAAAAAAAGTTTGAGAAAGGCTAAATACCGTGAAAGTTTACATGTGTTCTCCACTTTAAGTCTAAATATCACATCACAGTGACAACCAATTACAGTAAAATCACAACTGCTTTTAGATAGTATATTCAAATTTCTAGCATCCAATTATTTTTATTTCCACAATGTCAACTCCACACTGCATTTTTGTTTCTAGAGAAAAGACCAACTTTTGGACTGCAGACCAAGTTTCTTGTGCAATAACAATTACAATTATTTTGATAGTGATCACTGGAAGCTGAATTTATATATATTGTACTAAAAAGAAACCAGACTATTAAATATGTAATAATATGGAATTCTTCAGTGGCGGTGTTCTAAAGAAATTAAAATAGTAGCCTGAAAATAGGTTTTAATTGCTACAGCAGTCTACATATACTTCAATTAAAAGATGACATCTGTCAAAATATTTTGAAATAAATATATAGTACAGCATTCCCCCTTCCAAAATGCTGCCTAGAAGAAAAGTTCCAAGCTGATTAAGGGAAAAAGTTGGGGTGGGGGGACAACAACTCAGTAAACAAACATTATATGCTGCTCTGAGCAACAATCTGTTTTTCAGCTGAAACAAGTTTTACCGTCAGTTCTACGTTGCTTTAGTGTCCACAGTCCAGAGGAAGTCCTTGAACAGCTAGTTCATACTCTACAGAAATTGGAAGGACTCCTAAAACCCCCCAACTAATTATACATGGGAAAGCTGATCACGTGTTGTCTTAAAATCTATGTAAATATCAAACATAGTCATAGTCATTCTTCTAACAGTGATGCTAGAATAAGTGATGAAAATATATGCACAGCTGTACACAGATCACCATTAAACACAGGACAAACGCCATTTGATGCATATCAAATAAGCTCCCAAAAAGCCAACTTGAATATATTTATTTTCATTTACTTTGATACAGCATTAGAAGGGACTGCATATAATTACAGAGACTGCTGCAAACAATACTTGATGCCACTAAGGGATCTATTAAGCATCAGGCATGCACAATAGTTACCTTTTAAAACTTCTTGTGTATATATCTTAAGATCTCTATTTATAAGCTCTAATATGTTTAAAGCATTTAGTCATTTTTAAACCAAATATTTTAATGGACCTATGTCTACGTGGGGAAAAACAAAAACTCCCTCCCTGGCCTCAATACCCAAAAGTAATATTAACCCTTACTCCCCAATTTGATATTTAAGCTTATTTTATATATGTCAGCCTTGAAATTCCATAAGTGGGAAACATTCTTATCACAACTGAATAGGGAGTATGATTCCCGGGCAGCAGTCTACCCACCACATACAGCATGCCAAGCCTTTCAGGATTCCAAGATAAGCAGGATTGTGCTGTGGCTACAAATGACAAGGATTTTTATTCTGGATCTTTTTATTTCAAACTAAATGAAATAAAATCATTTTATTACTACAAACTAAAAAAAATCTTTTTTTAACCTCAATTTAAGAGTGGACGAAACCAAAAACATTATCATCTCCGAGTGCATGGCAAAGCAGAAAATATCTTGATTACATTACGTAACCAGGGTGGGGAAGGGAGTAGAGTTTGTTTTTCCGTTTAAGAAGCATTCCAGTCAAATAATCACAAAATACTGATGAATTCAGATTGCTTGGTTCTCAGTCATTTATGGCTTAAAGTACTGGATTTGAAAACCACTTCAGGCTAAAATAAATTTTTACAAATAATGCATACATCTAGTATCTAGGAAATCATGCAGTAAATAAACATTCTCATGTGCATTGGAATCTTAGTGATGAAAAGGGTCTGCAGGTGCAAATAGTAGTATTTCTTCCCTTTTACCAAGAGAATACGCCCAGCAAGATCCTGGCTTTGGGCCTATTCAAGATCCTACTTGCCAGGTCATCTTGATTTTCTGAGATTGATAAAAGAAGCCAATGTCACAAAATGTTTTGCCAACGAGGAACTGACTTGCCGCGAGGGCAGGAGCTGTGAGGTCTGAGCTAGGCAGAAGGAGGCTCTTGTGATCCTGTCACCCTGCTGCAAAGTCAATTTGGAGTACTTGACCAGTTAGGGTATCAAATGAGTAAATGCTTAGAATGACCCACTAGAGATGTTTATTATCCTAGTAATTTTTCAAATCTATCTGCCCTTGAAATCTGTTTCATTTGAGAACTGCCAGGGTAAGAGCCACTCACTAGTCTTGGTTTTGATATGCCCCTACAACATGCGAATTGAACTGAACCACAATGATTGTAATGTCGTCTCTGTACATCCGAGCAAGCTCCTCAGGAAGACTAAGCATTTTGGAGAGGCGCTCGTGATCAACAGTCCCAAACTCGTTGTTGCCTACCGCATGACGAATGAGATGGGTTGCTGCATTCTGGTCCTCAAATACCGAGGACATCTTGGCTCTCCTCTCTGTTAAAAGGCCATGCATCTGTCCTAGAGTCACCTTGTAGCCGCCAACAGCTATGGGCTGCTGGTGATGCATGCCAGTCAGGTACTCACCCACAATCCTAACCACATCCTGCCTATGCATCGTCTCCCACAGCCCATCAGTGGCCAACACTAGAAACTTATCCTGTGGCCTCAGTCGGTGGTAAGTTACCTCTGGCTCAGCAGTGAGATAAGGAGGCGTGTAATAATTAGGAGGGATAAACTTGGTATATTCATTGTCATTCAACTGGTCTGGGCCTGATTCTATCACCCTCTTTTGAAGGTCAATGCTCCATTTGAACTTTACATCTCCAAAAGCCCTAAAAGGCATCAGCAAGCCGAGCAGCCGATCCTGTTTCACCACACTCTTGGCCTCATTCTTTGGGTGTTCCAGTTTCAGCCGTTCCAGTTCTCTTTCGTTCTGTGCATTGTGGTCATTGGAGAGAGTGACTGCTGACCAGGAGCCATCCTCTTCCTGCACACCCAGCATGGCTCTGCTATCACCGGTATTGGCCACATGAAGGTCAACACCATCCACGTGGGCCACACAAGCGGTGGCCCCAGAAAATGCCACTCGAAGCACCAGGTAATTGAGGAAAGAATTGGGATCACCAACTTGAGCCTCCAAAGAGATGTCATTGTCAAGCCTCTTGAAAGCGTTAATTAAAGCCTCCTTGACATCGATATCAGTAGACTCCCCAGTGTTGAGGTCTATAAGTTCTTGCCAGTAAGTCCTCAAGCTGTTGAAATACAATTTGGATGCCTCCTTACTGAAGTAATCATTGGGGTGCTTGTGCCACTGGAGAATGGGCAGCAGGGCCCGACCACTCTCTACTGCATTTTCAATCTCTAGCAAAGTCTCATGGGGTAACAAAGAGACAGCAATATAATAGAAGAGTCTCTCACTGACTGCCTGGGAACAAGCGCAGCCTGCATGGCCGTCGAAAACCCCCAAGAGCATCCCTCTGGTCTGCAAGCAGGTGGCTGCGCTTCTCCGGTCCTCGATGGGGGCATTTGCGGGCAGCTGATTGCTGTCAAATCCAAGGACTGAACTGACATTTTTGCCATCAAATTCTGGCACTTTGAAACTGTATTCATTTGCTTTCAGGATGCTGTTGACCTGCGGAGGGGTGAGGTAAAATTTCTGCGGCGTGGAAGCGTATCTCCGTCCTTGAGTGTGCTGCCACCAGCCCTCCTTTGGCCGGCAGAAAGTAGCGTACGCTGGGGGTGGCGTGCATCTCAGGCGGCTCTGTGCCAGGTATGGAGACGAGCAGCACAGATGTCTGTGGTGGCAGTAACACGCGGTGCCATAGATTCGGCTCAGTTCACAGTTCCGGATCAGGGGGAAGAACAGCTGAGTTGGTGCTGGCATGGCATCAGAAAACAGCGGCAGGCTGGAGCTTCTGACGGGGATTCCTAGACAGCAATCACACAGACACGCACAAAGGGAGGAGTTACATTTCACATCACTTCACCTAGCCTTGCTTTTATAACATATATGCAGCAGGTGAGTCTACACACTAAGCCCTGTACTCGGAAGCACTGTATTTCATACGCCTACCATGCCCTGTGCCTACAGGGTATGTTCTGCTAAGCACAATCCTCAGTTATCATGGAGCCAGGACTGGAGCATAGCATTCCTTTTTTCTTTTCTTCATATTTCTTTGTGCAGTGCAGACTGTACAGAATGTACAGTCGATTTGGCTGGGGAAAGCCAAGGAACTGAAGATTACATAACATTATGCAGTGGCAGTCTACCTGGCCAATCACCCTCCTAGAATCCCTTTCTATCCTTAAGAAGGCCCTGGATCTCCCATACTGCTCAGGGACTCCTCCCATCAATGAAAATCCCATTTCTAGAGTTGTGGTCAATTGTTAACATTTGATTACACATGGCTATCACCAAAAAGGTGTTATAACGCATCCCTGACATATATATATGTATATATATTTATGAATTATTTTGTAAGTTACATATATATACCACTGTATTAGTTCACTGTAACATATACAGAAAATTTTACATAATAAATAAAAATAGGAATTCCAGTATTCCCTTCTTGCACACCAGTAGATGGTCTTGCAAACCAAGCTTCTCTAGACCACTGTAACAATCTGGCGAGCTTATGAACATAGGTCTGCTGCCAACCTGCCAAATGATCCTAGAAATGTCAGTTTACCTCTTTGGGCCTCACTTCCCTAGGTTGTAAGTGAACACAGAGAAGCAGATGCTATTGAAGGTCTCTGGGATTCTATGCTTTTATAAGTGTTAGCTGAAGTGAGGCTTTGAAATCAAATGCTGGTTTCTTTTTTTGTTTGTTTGTTTAATTTACTGTACCCTTTGTGATTAAAGAAAAGTTTAAGTATACAAGTAGCTCTAAGACTTTGTTAGTAATGTAAATGCTCTCAGTTCTGGAATTTAATTTACTTGTTAGCATTTTGTCCTGTTAATCAGCCATAAGAGAAAGCTATAGAAATACTATTTTCAACCATTACGGATCCCAAGTAGAATTCAATCCCTAGAAAAATATTTTCTCTTAGATTTAAAAAAAATATATCCATTTGCCTTCAGTAAGCAATAAAGAATAGTGAAATAATAATCTAAGATTTGTATAAAAAAGGAACAAATATTAATCAAGAATAAAAATTATCCTGGGGCACCTGGGTGGCTCAGTGGGTTAAGCCGCTGCCTTCGGCTCGGGTCATGATCCCGGGGTCCTGGGATGGAGCCCCGCATGGAGCTCTCTGCTCGGCCAGGAGCCTGCTTCCTCCTCTCTCTCTGCCTGCCTCTCTGCCTACTTGTGATCTCTGTCTGTCAAATAAATAAATAAATAAAATATTTTTAAAAAAAGAATAAAAATTATCCTATATGACACTGAAAATATTGCCAAATATTTACCTAGAAAATTTTATGAATGTGTATCATTAATCTAGATGATTTATACACACACACAAAAAACCTCTCTTCCTTCTCACTAACATATATTGCCCCTCAATTCTTGAAGAATTGCTTCAAAAAATTCATTTGGCCTATAGCGAAATAGACTTTAGAAATACTTTATTTCTTTTTAAGAATGCTCCATGCTTAGCGTGGAGCCCAACCCGGGGCTTGAACTTAGGACCCTGAGACCAAGACCTGAGCCGAGATCAAGAGTTGGACACCTAACCGAATGAACTACCCAGGTGTCCCAGAAATACTTCAAATAAGGAAACACATGCAGTAAACAAAAAAGAATACAGAAAACCACTTGAATCTTAATATCAGCAATTCTTTCTTACGTTTGAACTCATTATAGGAAGAAGAAAGTACAAATAGCTCAGAGATTGTTAGCTATAAGTTACATTACTTCCAGATACCCTCCTTTAACAAGTAATTGGAGAAGTGAAAGTGGGATGTGGGAGAGTGGAGAAAATCAAACACTTAATAGTAATCAATTCTTGTTTGCTTCTGTAATAAGCACTGCATTAGCCGGGCATACAGAAGAACCCCTTCTGCAAGTGATACAAACTACCATTATTTTAAATGTACTATTTAAGAAGGAATTTGTTTGAAAAAACTGAAGATAAGCATAGGCAACAGGAAGTAATGATTAGAATTCTGGAAATAAGATCAGCAACAAAAGAAGCATTCTGAAATGCAGTTATGAAAAATAGAAATTCCAGAGGAACAGGATCCTATCAAGACTAACCATTTAAATAACTGCACTTCAAACTGAAAGTCATCCAAAGGGTACATGATTGAGCCAGGAGATGTGCTCAGATATTCAGCCACATGACACTGGCTTGCAGACATAAACCATATCTCTTGTTAGATTTGCACGCAGAAAGCACATTAACTCATTCCATGCTTTGTATAAAGATTTTCTATTATTAAAAATATAAAAAGATGCCCATATCTTAAGAGAAATTTTCTCTATAACTTTAGAGAAGTTTGCATTTGTGCTATTTTAAAATTTAAGGCTTTAACAGAAAGAAGAAATGTTTTTTTCTGCATGGAATGTAGACTGAATCAAAGTACTACTATGTGTGTATGTGCACGTGTCTGTATGTGTTTGCAAGGGAGGTTTGGTAGCACGTGTCTGTATGTGTTTGCAAGGGGGGTTTGGTAGATGCGTAACGGCATCTGGTTATATGATATCTAATCAAGGAATAACAAGTCCAAGAAACCTGCACTTTCCTTTAATACTTTGTTTTGACAATTTTTTTGCTTTTGTAGTTGATTGCAAAATGAATGAAAGATTGTGGCAAAAGAACTGATTTGTGCAGCAGATGCTCTGAATAATACATAAATTCAAGCAGCAAGTACTTAAATACTCAGGTAATACATTTTCCTTCAAGGCAAAATTTCTCAAGATTAAAAAAAAAAGTGGAATTTATCAACTGTATCTTTCAGTTATTCAGGAGCTTAGCATATGGACTGAGACTGTATCCCAATTCCCCAACTCCCAAAATGCCTTCAAAAGACAAATTCTTAGAGAATACAGAATTCATGAAAACCCTGCTCTGTGGTTAATAAATATTCTATCACCATCAGTACAAATGACATATTCTCTCCATCAGATCAGATATCCTTAGAAGTCAGAGTACTTCCAAATGCTTTTTTAAACCGTAAGTGAGCCTTCAAAAACTGAGTATCTTTCCGAATATCCTGTGATTCAAAAACAACAAAACCCCACAAAAATCAAAACTTTTGCTGACAACCTCACTAAATTAATTAAGTAAAAAACTCTTGATTAGACAATTAAGGACAGCAACAAGGTACAGTGTTGGTAAACTGGAGCAGTATCATAGTTTCAAGAGATTTCTGACCACAATTTCACTGAAAAGTTCCCAACCCATGATCCAGACTCCGCCACCTTACATGCAGCATCTTAGTCCTGGGCAAATTTGGCCCATGTTACCAATGACTAATAAGAAAAGATGCACTGCAATCCAAAACAGAAGAGAGACCTATCCATTCTTCCTGATGTGCTGGGCAGAGCCTGTGCCAAGAAATGATTCCACTTCATTCAATAAACTCACGGATCATATTAATTAGAAAATGCTGTTAATACTGCACCAACTCCGGGGCTCTTTAGCTTTTAACGCTTTTGGTGTAAATGGAAAAAAAAAAAAAAAAAGAGCTATACTAGTCATTAAACGTGTCAGAACCTCAGTTTATGTAATCCAATTACATTATATATCCTATATAAAGACTTTTCAGTTTCTCAGCATTTTCTGGAAATGCCTAGCCATTTCATAGCTCCCATTATCTATACAAGAATGAAAAAGCGATTTCCCTCAGAAGACCCTAAGCCTCAAGCCAGCACTTGTTTGATTAGTTTCCTTTGTCCCCACCTGAAAATTGCACTCACTAAGGTAATCAAAGCTATCCAGGTCCAGGACCCTTTTGTCCCCTTTTTCTATCTACCTCACCCCTTAATTCCACGCGACCCACCTAGAACCATCCACGCACAAAATCAGTCACCATCCTTCCTGGGTACCCAACGCAGGTAGTTAAGTGAATACCTACCAATTCGTCTGGGCCCGGGACACACACACATTCTCCTGTCATCACAACACGGAGCCGACAACATCCACAACCCGCGCGGACAGCAGCAGCGACAGCAGCACCGGCCCATTGAAAGCAAGGCAGAGATGCTCATTAGAGGAGGCGGCGGCGGGGGAGGCGGGCACAGAGGAGGGGCGAGCTCTCGCTCCAGCCCCGCGAACGGGGCTGGGGGGGAGGGATGGAGCAGGGAGAAAGGGGAGGAGAGAAGGAAACCAACCAAACAAACCCACCCGGCGAGAGAGTCAGGGACGCAGCCCGAGGCGGCTGGAACCCCAAGCCAGCAGAGATGCGCCCCGGGTCCGGCCCCTCCCTCCAGCCCGGGCGCGGAGCCCACCGGCCCCCGACATCCTCCACCTGCTGCCCACCCCGCCCGGCCCACGCTACGCCGGCTTCGGTCCAGAAGCCTAAGGCAGGGTCCACCGCGCAGGTGGGGTCAGCCTGGACCCCGCGGTGCGTACGGGGGACCCTCAGGCAGAGGGCGCCACGCCGCCGCACCTCCCCGGAGCCAGCCCTCCGGCAGGACCCCACGGCGCCCCCGGCGCTGACAGCGGCTGCGGTCGGCCCGCCCCCCAACCGAGTCCGCACGGCTGCCCCTAGGCGCCGCCACGCCCGCCCGCAGCCCCGACGCCCCCGCGCGCACCTAGCGCTCCGGGGCTCGTCCTCCCCACCCCCAGCTCCGGCCGCCACCCTTCGCACGCCGGCGGCCGCCGCTCCCCAGGCGCGCCGGGCAACCCCCTCACAACTTTGGGCGGGTAGCAGGGGATTCCGGACCCGGCGGCTCGGGAATGGGAGCAGGGAATACGAACCGGGCACGCAGGGGAGGAGCCGCTTCTTCCCGACGAGGAGACGGCAGCAGCAGCGGCGGCACCAACCCGTACTCCTTCCAGGCCACCCGGCTTAACTCCCCGGAGTGCGGCCCCAGGCCCCCAGCTGGCCCACTCCCTGCCCCGCCGGGCCGCCACCCTGCCCCGCCCGAACGTCCGGGCCGGAGCACTTCCCGCCTCCGGATTGGCTGCGCAAGGGCGAGTGGGCGGAGAGGAGCAGAGCTGCCCCAGCCCGAGGCGGGGAGGGGGGGGAGGAAGAACAGCGCGCTCCGCGCCAGCTTTGTGACGTCACGGGGGTCAGACAATCCCTTCCATTCCGAGCGAGCCGCTCATTGGTTCCACGGGCCCGCCTCACGTGACCGCGCCGGTAGCAGGGTGGAAGGTGGGGCTTCGAGGCGCTGGGGACCAGCGACCCGCTAGGCGGGGCGGCTTTGAAGCGGCTGACTACGGGCGGGGTAGGGGGGAAGCTTTGGGGCCCGCTCCAGCATCGCCACAAGCTGGGGTCCCCGTGGACTGGCTGCTCCCAGCCGGAGGAGCTCCCGCGAATCCTTGGCACCTCGGCGGGGGACCGGCCAAGTGCCAGGTGGCCAGGCGGCTGAACCTCCTTGCGCTTTCCTGGTGGCTTCGTAGGGATAGGCTGCGGGGACGACTCGACCAGTTGACGACTCAACCCAGCAGGGAACGGAATTCCCACCGTTTCGCCCTAGCCTAAAATATAAGGCACGGCAGTCCCAAAGTATCTATTGCCCCATCCATTTGCATTCTTTTGCAGATTTTAGAAACATGAAGTCAGATAATGTTTTCTGTCGTTTTCTGGACACCTCTCGGGGTCTAGGGAGAGGAAGCCGGTCTAGGAAGTTGTGAGGAGGGATTTCTTTTCCCCGTAGAGTGGGTGTGTGCTCTGAAGGGCTTTGAAATCACTATTGTCTGTCTCGTTTTCCCTGATTACAAGGAAAGACAATGCAGCCTACAGAAGTGGGAGGAGCCCTGGACTTGGGAATCAGAGGACCAACATCCAAGTCATTTCTGCTCCATGAGACTCTGTTTCTGTGAGTTAAAGTTAGGCTTGCGGTGGCTTTGGCGTTCTGTGATTAAGCAGAAGACAGCCTGAGGGCTTGTTCGTTTGTCTCTATCAGCACATATCCCCTGTTTATGGGAACTCAGTCATTGATAGTGGCCTCTAAAAGCTTCCTTGGAGATGACAGCAAGTTGATCATTGCACTTACCCTGCCTAGTGTTAAAGTTTACTTTGATTTCTTAAGCATATCTGGTTACTAGCCAACAAAGTTCATAAAGTGATGTCAGTTCGATATAAAAACCGCATGTCAATAGCATTGTGGAGTTCTATTTCTATTAGTCTTGCGTTATTTGATTTGTATGTAGTAAAGAAAAAACTTTATATACACGAAACAGTGCCAAGAACAGGTTTTTCATAATTCCCGGATGTTTTCAGCTGCCTCCTCTAGTCTCTAAATAAATTAGAGGAGAACTTTTTTGTTTGGCTCCAACCTGCCCACAAAACTCTTGTAGCTGCTCTAAGTAGACTTCATCCGCATTTAGACTGCCCATCTGCCTCACTTCCCCCTTTCTTTTTTACTTCTCAAATGAGCTTCTCATAATTTTGTAAGCATTCTTCAACATCCTTTTCCCTACTAGTATATGATATTTTTTATCTGTTTTTTTCTTGGTTCATAGATACAGTAGAATGTGGTTTAGCATAGTGAGTAAGAACAGATCTAGAAGCAGGCTGCCTGGATTCCAGCCTCAGCTCTGCAGCTTACTATGTGATCTTGGGCAACTTTGTTCTGGCTCAGCTCTCTCATGTGTAAGATAGGAATAAAAATAGTAATAACACAGGGTTGTATTACGTAGACCAATATAAATATATATTTTGTTAAAGAAAGTACACAGCAGGTCGTAAAGGCTATGTAAGTATTAGCTATTATTGGTACAAGTATCTGGCTCAGTCTGTAGAGCATGTGACTCTTGATCCTGGGGTTGTGAGTTCGAGCTGCACACTGAGTGTAGAGGTTACTTAAAAATAAAATTTTAGAAACTATTAGCTATTAATATTGTCGACATGTGTCCAGATAAGTGTGCCTCTTTTCAATTTAGGACTCCTGAAGAGTGAGAGATCTAGATTCTTAAATGCCATATGTTCTTAGTTCTTAGATACTGAGAAGTCATTAATAGACTGCAAAGTCTTGGAACCTTAGGATATCAGTTTAATATCCGTGAATTACATACTAAGAAGTCATTAATAGACTGCAAAGTCTTAGAATCTTAGGATATCAGTTTAATATCCGTGAGGACTGTCACTACCTCTTAGCCCCTACTTTGTAGACATGGTGACCAGTTAACTGAAGGTAAGAGTAGATATTTACAAGTTTCTGCCTAAGGTCTCAGAAGTGAAGTTTATACTAGGCTTGTCTGTTGTCTTTAAACTTTTTCCCGATGACTGCAAAAGTAATGAGACTCCAGAATGTATCCATCCGTATCAATGACCTTTTCAAGTTGTTACCTTGGTTACATATATTCCACACCAACATTGCCATGATTCAGAGCACTTTTAAAATTGCCTTTTCAAATTGTTTTTGTCTCCACAGGAAGTTCCACTTGTTTTACTATAACTAGCACCTTGGTTTTTAAACCCAAATAGCATTGATTTCCCTCTTCTTGCTATTCTTAGTTGTAAATGACCTGCTATTTCTGAAAATGACACGCATTCTCAAAAAAAAAAAAAAAAGTATTTGCCACCACTAAATATAGTCAAAAGAATTTGTCGTGAGTATTGAAGGCAATGTCAAGGTATTTCTGAAATCAAAATAAAGCCTCCCCAAAGTAATGGCCAGGAAATAAATTTGTTTAGAGATGCAAGTTTTGTTTTCTTGCTGCAAAGTTGTAGGACTCAGGGGTGTTTTATAAATAAAGTCATAGTGTCGCAGAGGAATCAACTACCTGTACCATTGAGGGGGATTGTTGAGTATCTCAACCTTGTCTCCTCTCTGCCTTGATCTTCTTCCTGTCTCTAGGTCTCGGTTTAGCCACTCGGACTCGTTTCAAAAGTGCTGTTTGTTATCCCATGATCATCTGACCAGGCAAGGGCAAGTCCTTGAGTGTGCTGCTCTGACCCCACAGACTGTTTTAGCCACCAGAACACCTGTTGGCACTTGGACGTTGGAAGGCATAGAAATGAAGCTCTGTGACAGTTCTGGGTTGTCCTGGCTGGCAGAGAGGAAGGGTTCAAAAATAGTCTGGTACCAAAGAAAGGGCTGTGCAAAAAAGACTTATTTTGTCCACACACATGCTTTCTGTGATACCAGTAATGTAACAACAGTTCTTGAATGAGATCCTTGACACTTATTTTGTTGCCCTAGAATAAATCTGGAAAAGAGCAAGTGCTGAACCAGATTGGCCTGTTGTTCTTGTGGATGGATGCTCAAGCCCTTGGGGGTATTGGAGGTTAACTGTGACAACATGGAGATGGTCCAGCAGAGTCTCCGTGGTACCAATCAGGGAGCTTAAAATAGACCTGCATGTGGGTGGGAGATACTGTCTGCCCCCTGGCTAGTGACTTACCTTTGCCTTTGCCAAAATCAACAATCAGGGAAGATTGTTGTCCTCTTTTAAGTCCTCCCTCCCTCCAGATCTCCCTCTCCCCACCAGATCTTGAATAGGAAATCAGCAAGTGTTTACAGAGTGCTTAAGCAATAGGTATCTCTTTTATCACCATCCCAGGGTTTCTTCTTTGAGATTATCTGGAGTTATGCAGGGAGATCGACAAATCACCTGTAAGAAAGACACACAATATGTATTGTAGCTCATGTCTTGTGGACTAGGGGCTGTTTAAAAGTGCTTTCACATTTGTCTCATTTAATATTTTAAAACTAATTTGTTGTCATCAGAATTCATGAAGCAATAGTATCTTTGAGGGGGAAAAAAAAAAAGCTTCATTCTCTTGCAAAACTAGGGACTAAAGTCTCCTGACCAGTAGGCAAGAAGTTTCTGTGCATTAATTTAACATAACAAAGAATATGAAAAGTGGGTATCTGCGGTTGCTTAATTAGAGAGTCAGGTGCTGTAGGAAGAAGTCTGAGTTCTGGGGACCTGAGTGGCACATCTTTCAACAACCCCTGTTAGTGGTGGGGGGTGTCTTAGAATGCTAAGTTTGACATGCGTGCAGACAATTGGTATTGTCTAGCCATCAGACGATCTGGCAAACTGATTTTTCATTCAGTTTAAGTCTATAGATGGATTCCCCAGAGCACAGAGGGTGAAAGGTGGAGGAAGGGTTTGAGGGGAACTGAGACACTGGGGTGGGTCTAGAGCACTTTATACAACAGATGCTGATTCTGGGTGTCTTTGAAGCAGGTTAGGCTAGTCTGCAGACTTCGGGAGAAGCCCCAACTCTATGCACTCAAAAATCGTAGCTGCTAATTTGCACACTTCTTAAAAGCTATAATTCTTTGCTTTTCTGTACCCCTTAACTACTAGAATGTAAGCCTCTCAAGGGCAGGGACCATGTCTCTTTTACGCACCAGTAAAAACCCACGGCTTGGCATATAGTTAGAACTAACAGGTAGTGAGTGCTTAATTTTACCTTGTTCTAACTGCACCGTCTCATCATAGCCTCATAACACTCATATAGGGTAGGTGTTATCATTCATTCCATGTCTCAAGAGAAGAAAATGAGTCTCAACTAGGGCACTTTGCTTCGGGTTACAGAAGTAGAAAGTAGTAGAAACATGTATCCCAGAGCTTGCTCTCTTAAGTACCATCACCCATAATAGATGCTCAATAATGCATGAATGAACTCATTTCTTTTTTTTTTTTTTTTAAGATTTTATTTACTTATTTGAGGGGGAGAGAGAGAGCATAAGAGTGGACAAGGTCAGAGGAAGAAGCAGACTCCCTGTGGAGCTGGGAGCCCAATGTGGGACTCAATCCCAGAACTCTGGGATCATGACCTCAGCCAAAGGCAGTCACTTAACCAACTGAGCCACCCAAGGTACCCTAATGAACTCATTTCAAATGAAGAAGAAAGTGGCATGTTGCAACAGATGAATATATTGTGATAAAGAACTGAAGAAAGCTTCACATTTCCATTATGGATTTGAGGTCAAACTATGTATTTGCAGAATTTTCACCCATGCTTGTGTCTGTGACCAGCAATATATTCTGTACGGCTCAGTGTATCACCACCTCTGAGTGGCCCCAGCTGTGGCTAGCAAAGCGTATTTTTCTTGGAAGCCAGGTATTAATATTTGTAGATGAATACCTAATGTATTCTATTCATATCCTAGTAATAAAACTATAGTTATATGATACAAAGTGAACAGTTTAATCTGTCAAAAGCTATAAATTATGTTCAGTTTAAAACACTACTTTTATTTTTAAGCAGCATCAACTGGAGGGAGAAAAGTTCAAGGAGAAAAAGAAGACAAATCAAAGTGGAGTGTTAGTAATAGCTATTGAATGCTGTATTCAGTTTCTGCCAGGAGCAATGGGCTCTGGCACGCTAATCAGGATATTTAGATAATTACTCAGGTACAATATCTGGGTTGAGATTTTATCCCTTAAGGTGTCATGGTTTTGTGAAAAGTGTATAGGTTGAAGTCAGAGAGACCTGAGTTCAAATACTAGCTCTGCTTCTTAGTAGCTGGGTAATTTTTCAGAATTTACCCAGTAACTTCAAAAAAGTCTCAGGCATGTTGTAAAGATTAATGATAATGTCAATGAAAATACCAAATGATGCTTGGCAAATGGTACCGAGTTGTAGCCCTTAAATGAATTCTCTATCGCTACTGTAAGAAGTGACCACAGATGTGGTTAACAGCACACATATCTTATAGTTCTGGAGGTCAGAAGTCTGAAATGGGTTTCACTGGGCTAACATCAAAGTCTCAGCAGAACTGCATTCCCTTCGGGAGTCTTTAGGGAAGAAGCTGTTTTCTCACCTTTCCCAGCATGCAGAAACTGCCTGCCTTCCCAGGCTAATGGCTCCTTTTTCCATCTTCAAGGTGAACACAGTGTTGTCTTCAGATCACTGACTCTTACTCTGATCTCCACCACTGCTTTCCTTTCTAAAGGACCCTTGGGTTTCCATGGGACCAATGTGATAATCCAGGATGATCTCTTTATTTTAAAATCAGCTGATTAGTAACCCTAATTCCATCTGTAATCTGAGCTTCCCCTTGCAATGTAACAACAGTATTAATTCACACATTCTGGGGATTCTGATGTGGACATCTTTTAGGGAGGGTCATTGTTCTATCATGGCACTTTTCTCCCTTAATATTTGCTCATTCATTCATACACTTATGAAATAACAATATGATTAGAGAAAATTATCTTCTACCCACCAGAAATCTGTTTAGGTAGAGAGCTTAGATTTAAAAAAAATTAAAATGGGGTGCCTGGGTGGCTCAGCGAGTTAAATATCTGCCTTCAGCTCAGGTCATGATCTTAGGGTCCTGTGGTTGAGCTTCCAAACTTCCAGCAGGCTTCCTGCTCAGCGGGGAGTCTGCTTGTCCCTCTCCCTTTGCCCCTCCTCCCACTCATGTTCTCTCTCCCAAATAAATAAAATCTTTTAAAAAACTAATTAATTAAAAATGCACTGATAATTATATATAACACAATTTTATTAAAAATCTCATTAGAAAATTAACTGAGAAGCCACTATGCAACAGGCCCTAATATGAGCTAATCAAGTTTGTGCCACAGAATTTTGAACGAAAGATCACTTAGGTGTGTGAGAGGCAAAAAAGAATCACTGGAAATTTTGATTGTCTATAAGAATTAAAATAATAAGGGTGCCCTCTTCCTTCTCCAAAAGACACATGAGAACAATGGAGGTGATAGCCTCCTTCCATTCTGCCTTGGTGACTCCCCACCAAACTTTGAAGGGTGTAAAAAATCTTCAGCGGAGCCAGAGGAGGGGAGCCAACAGGGTGAAGAGCCAAGAGTGGGAATATATGAGAAGTTGAGAGATATGGATGGTGTGATCTTCAAACACTTAAGTGGTAGTCACATGAAAAGAAAACTAGATTTATCTTTGAAAATTATAGAGTTTGAAAATGCTAGAATGTGTATAAGTTAGATTTATTTAACTTTATGTGGTTATAGTTTTCTGAAAATGGAGTAATTGCCCCCTGAAGTAATGAGTCTCCT
The DNA here is from genome assembly GCF_009829155.1 of Mustela erminea. Taxonomy (NCBI): domain Eukaryota; kingdom Metazoa; phylum Chordata; class Mammalia; order Carnivora; family Mustelidae; genus Mustela; species Mustela erminea. The sequence continues at coordinate 43,158,822 of NC_045629.1, read as the reverse complement.
GTTACCAAAGGTATCCAAATAAAATCCAGACAATAGTGTAAAAGAATGAGCCCCCAAAACTTTATTCATGTCTCAAACATTGTACTTAAACTATAATCATTTACATTCCAGTCTTCCTGTATGAACCATTATCTTTTTCTAGACTGAGCCTATCATATTCATTTTTCTTGGTTTAGAAAGTACCCATTGCATACTGAATGGGATTGAGGTTGGGCAGAGTGATCTCTCCAACACTGAGACTCAATTCTCTGACCTAGGATTTGAACTAGGTTTAAAGAATATAATTGGAATCCAGAAACGAGGTGCTGGGTGGTATATTCTAGATTTCACAGTATGGAAAGGCCTAAAAAGAGGATGAAGCAAATCTGAGTGGAGGTGCTCTATTGGGTGAGGAATAGGAGTTAGAGTTGGGGCAGAAAGCTGGGTCATGATATCCTGCAGTCTGGACCCAGGTTGACACTTGACTAAATTGTACTGAAAGAAAAGTACTCTGGCAATCATGTAAGTCATGGCTGGATGGGGGATAGCTCGGGGCTTAGTATGGACTGAATTTTGTCCCTTCCCAATTCTCCCAATTCATATAGTGGATGAAGATGGGGCCCTCATGATGGGATTGTTGTTCTTATAAGAAGAGACACTAGGAAGCTTGCTTCCCTACCCTCCCTCCCATGCAAGGACACGTAGAGAAGAGTGCCATCTGCAAACCAAAATATTGAGTACCTCCCCCAACCTCTTCCCAGGTTGTGGAGGACAAGCTGAGAGGCTTAGGGACGTTTCTGTCCCTAACACAGGCTACTGGCTACATATGGGAGTAAAAAGTTAAAACTCTGAGCCAGACATTGGCAGCAAGAATATAAAGGAAGGGACAGGTGGGAAGAGACATTACTGAAAACATCAGGACTTGGTAGTAAGGTAAATGAGAGAGGGAGGAAAGGAATTGTATCCAATAGGCCCAAAGCTTTGTGCACAGGTGACCATGAGGATGGACATTTATGCCCACTGAGTTTCTTCCTCATTCAGATGGAAAGAATTTGGGAAAATATTCAGAAGATTCAAGATTTTCCAAAAACGGTTTCCGTTAAGTTCATGGCTGAAAGTGGACTGTTTTTAATATTTGTGAGGATAAAAAGCCAAGAGTATTAGTCTATGAAGGGCAAGAGTTTCAGAGGCGAGATGCCATATGGGTAAGACTTTGCTCTGAATGGCAATAGTGATACCAGGCACCACTGTCAGGAGCCCATCACTGGCCTGCATGGGAGCAGATACTCGATATAGATCACCTCGTGTCATTAAATGACCTGTGAAGGTGAGGGCCTCTCAGCTGGCCCTCCACACAGTGTCTGCTTTAGGGAAGCACCCTCATCCCTATTAGTACTAAGGATAATTATATGTTTGTTAAGTAATTGGATTTTTTTTTTTTTTTACATTTTGGGACTCTGAATTGCATAAACACCTGACAGTGTCTGTGTGTATGTGACAGGGTGAGGGAGGAGGTAGGAGGAGGTACCCAGTGTTTTGGAGCCACGATGGTAGTCCAGTTATAGCATATGTGTCATAATATTACTTTTTTAGCCTCTTTTCCACTTCTTTTTATATCCCCACCCTTGTTTTTCTATCCTCTCTCCTCTTTTAATTTATGCTGCCTTGTATTCTATGCATCCCTGAAAGTAGTCCTAAATTCATTCTGGAACAAAGGAGAATAACTACAAATATATTTTTCTGTATATTAGTCCCCATTTTATACATGAGGAAGCAGAGGCTCAATTAACTTACCTAAGTCACTGAAGATCACAGTGGGTGTATTATCTATTGCTAGGTAACAAATCACCCTCAGAATGAGCAACTGAACCCATGAACATTTATTTTCTTACTTGGTTTTAAAGAGGCAGGAATCTGGGAGCAGCTTAGCTGAGTGGTTCTAGCTGAGTCTGATGAGGGTACAGCCAGGCTGTTGGGTGTATTGCCGTCATCTGAGGGCTTGACTGGGGCTGGGGTCAAGCTTGCAGCTCACTCCCATGCTACTGGCAGAACATTTCCATTTCTTGCTTCATGAGCCTCTATATAGGGCTGTTCACAACGTAGGAGCTGGCTTTCCGGAAAGCCAGTGCTCTGAGGGAGACACTGAGATGAAGATGCAATATATTTTATAATTTAATCTCAGAAACAATATATGGTCTCTTCCTCACATTCTGTTGGTCACGCAAGCAAACCCTGGTAACATTTGGGAGGGAACTCTGCAAGGGTATGAATTCCAAGGGTGGGGATCAGGGGGCCATCTTGGACGCTGCCAGCCACACAGAGTAAACAATGTAGCTGAGTCCACAAGATACCAGTTTTACAAAAGCACGGGGTTCATGCTCAAGTGAGGCCCCCAGAGCTGTTTCCACTCCTTGCATCATGAATACTAGGTGAATGAGTGCCCGTGAGAGGCACTATTCTGGGTTTCTAGTTTTCTTCTGCTGAGTCTGTTTACCACTGCCAATACTGCCACGATCTCATCCATAAAGCTTGTGTAGCCTCCTAACTCTATTTAATCATTGCTAAAGGTAAATCCAAATCTGATTCTTAAGCTAACATTAAATGATTTAATTTTTGGATGCCACTCTGTATATGATTACCTTCTCTGAATTCGGTTATACAAGACACAATTGATTATAACTTTAATTCCTTTCATTTTTTTATGTTCTTTGCTTCATGAGAGGTGTGTTTGTATAGAGGATGGACGTTTCTGATGATTCCACCCCTCATGAGTTCATCCCTCTTGTCAGTGTAATGAGAAAATCCATAAAGATTTTTATAGAACATATTTTTACTGCACTGTTGAACTGTAGCCAAATTTTTGTCAGGGAAAGAAATTAGGACATGTTGTTTTCCTGGATTCAGGGAACTGCTGGCTCAGTGTTGAGTATTCAGACCACAGATCCATGACTTACCAGTAAACCACCTGGATAAATGAACACAAAGGATTTCATTTGCTGCTAGCTCTTACCCTGCCTTTTGATGATTCCTACTCTATTCTGCATCTGGAAATTCCATTTTCATTTGAAGTATGCATAAACTGATGTCACTATCAATATCACAACCCCAATCCAATTTCTTAGCCAAGATGATTTTTCAGAACAATGGTGCTAATTATTTCAACTTCAATTTAAATTTGTAAGTCATTACTATGTGCTAGTGGTATTTAAGGTTCTTAAAATTTTCTTTACCTCTGGGATCTACCTTCAGGGCCTGATGAGGTGTGCCAGTTTACAAATAAGGTAACTACTTCTGTCGAGGGCAAGAACTTTCTCTTTACATTTGACTTATGTACAATTGATTTTGATAAATTCTCTTAGAATGCTGACAACACTCTAAGCTTTGTGCTATGTTCTATAAATGGATAAAAGGGTAAGACACGATCCTTGTGCCTTTAAAAATTTGTAGTCTAGCTGCTAGATAAACATTAACAGGAATAATATGAAACCATGTGATATAGTAGATATATTCACAAAATGCTCGAGGAGATGGAAGGAGGAATTTAGTTCTGCCTGGTGGAAGAAGAAGATATCAGGGAAGACTTTTCCTAGACCAGTGGTCCCCAGGTGCTAGTCCCAGGACCAGTGCTAGTCACTAACAGAATTCATACAATCTGTGACAGAGTGAGAAAAAAAATACCGAAGTCATGTTATTTTAATGAAATAAATGAAATTATATAAGATAACTTTATGATTTTTATAAATTCTTCAGCCTAAAAGTATGGATTTATGTGTTTATTTTCTGTTAGATTGTCCTTTATGAAGGCATGATGATTGTATTATTATTTTCTTTAATTGCAAAATATAACTTGGCAACCTCACATCAATCCTCATTTTCACTCATTCATCCATTCATTGGTACCGGATAGCCAAAAGATTAGGAGCCGGAAGTATGGATGGTTGGTTACATTTGAGCTGGAGCTGAAAGAGAGATACATTCCTGTGTAAAGGAATTCCTGCTATTTGCCTATGGGTGGTTTAACCACATCTGTGTTAGTGGTCAACTAATTCATGAGAAAGAAAAAAATATGCATGCTTGCTTTTTTAAGACTGATTTTGAATGTTTTTGTTGTCTATATCCGTGGTTGTGTGGGAGGAAGGCAGAAAACCTGTGTCCAGAGTGGTGCAGAATTTGAACTACAGCTTTGGAAAGCTGCTGTCACCAACATATACACTGGTTTTAAAAGGATTTTTATCCCCATAAAGTCTTCTGAAGTTTACATAAGATTAGTCTTGATGATTCTACTTCTTTCTGGGTATTTGGTTAAAAAAATCAGAACTTTTGTATATATGAGTCTTTCTCCCCCTAGCTGTTTGCCAAGGAGATGGGAGCAAGAGTGAGCCACTGGATGTGCCTGAGCAGGTCAGCAGGAATGGGACCCTAACCACCACTCTGCTGAAGGCCGGCTGGGCCCATTACCTCTTGTCGCACTTACCTTTGGTAGCAAAGCTTTTCATCTCTTTGCAAATAGATGCCTCTGAAGAACTGAGCCGTAGCCATAATTTTAAGGAATGGATCCTCTTTGAAGAGAGATTCGAGGAGAATGACAAAAATGATACAAGGACTGGATAATATCAAATGGTGTTTTTGAAAAATATAGGGATTCCCCCATCTGAACTCTGGGACAGATCTTACAAGAGCTTACCTGCCCCGAGTGCCTCCCAGCAAAAACACTTTAAGAAATGATCAAAGATTTCCTTGAAAACTTGCCAAACAACATTGTACATAATAGGCTTTCATTGTACTATGCACTTGGAAGCAATCCATTCGTAAAGTAAGAGCACTTTGAGGTCAGACGAGGTTCTTGCTCCAGCCTCCTCTGACTGTCAAGTTATAAAATTGCTAGACCTCAGTTTCCTCTTCTCTACAATGGGAATAATCATTTTTACTCCATAGAGGAGTTGTAAACAGAAGTAGTAGCATGCAATAAGCATAAATTACCACTCTTCCTATTCTTATTATTGCTATCTCCTTCTGAGAGGAGACCCCCCTCTGCCCCCTCTCCTTCTGTCCTGTGCACTGCCTTCCATCTTTGAATCTGGAGGGTCCTGATTCAAGTGAACATGCATACTAATTGATTCTTTTGGCTTCCTTCTGTCTAGAGCATCTGCATATGAACAAGGGAAAATTACTCTCTAGGACAGGTCACTTATTTTGGCTAACTGTCCTATATTTAAGCAAATTAATAAAAAATCATCATATTTCTAGACAAAATCATATAGAGAAAAAATGTTAAATAAGCAAATTATATTTTCTATTAACAATCCTTAGACTTTTCTCTCTTCAAGACCTTTAGCAACTTGGCAATGGAAATATTGGAAGGAGATAAACATACCAGTGATGATGGAATAATGGAATATTTCATGTCTTTCCTGGTTCCTGCTTTGAAAAAAAAAAAGAGAGAGAGAGAGAGAGAGAGTTGGAGAGAGACAAAGATAGAAATACATGGTCCTGAGGGGGTGGAATCATGACCTGATCTGACTCAAGCGGAGTGTCTGGAAGCCTGGAAATGACTAGCTAAGTTGTTGGAGGTTGAGATAGAGAAGCTAAGAAGCCTGTCTTTACTCACATACTCCTGAAAACAAACGTAATAAATCGAAAGGGGGTGGAGGAGGTCCTATCTCTTGGTTAGAAAGGTTGAATAGGGGCACCTATTTGGTTAGGCGCTGGACTCTTGGTTCAGACTCAGGACTAGATCTCAGGTCATGGAATTGAGCCCCTCATCAGGCTCTGGGCTTGGTACGGAGTCTACTTGGGACTTTCTCTTCCTCTCTCTCTCTCTCTGCTCCTGCCTCCCTCAAATAAATAAATAAATATGTTAACAAAACAAAAGAAAATAAAACAAAACATTGAATTGACCTAACCCTAAAGAGCGTGACTTTGAGTCATTAATTCCCTCAACCAATAGGTACCTGTCACCCAATGTGTACCAGACACTGTTCTGGACCCTGGAGATCAAACAGGACTAAGTCTCTGTTCTCATGGAATTTTCAGTCTCATGGGGAAAACAATACAGAATGCGAGAATTCCCCCAGAAAGGACCCTCCCGGGACATAGGAACACCCTGAGGGTGGTCTGGTGGCTAAAGTACCACAATCGCCATGTGTAATGTTCACTCAGAAACCCAGGTGAAGGTTTTCATGTTCTACTAACTACGAAAACACTGACTTCCAGCTAAAACAGTGAGTATTTTTGATCTCTCAGAAATGATTGACATGGCTTTGCGGACACATCTATTTTTGTTCCGCTTTCTCAAGTTTACGCTCATTGTGGTAGCCAACAAGAAAAATGCCACCCAGCCACAAGTGTAATAGAATATGTTCCATGTTACCCATGAAAACTGACATACTGAGAAGCAAACCCTTGATTTTATCAAATGCAGTTTTGTACTTGAAGCACTGGGGTTACTTATCTAGGGTTTTACTCTTTGATATACTTAACTTTTTTGGTATGCTTGCTTAAGTTTCAGTGTAAGTATTAATAAGAAATTTCGGCTGAGGTCAAAACCTGGATCCTATTACATGTGCTGGTAAAGCCATGAGAACGACCTTCAGATTTCTGTAGGCTGATGGTTTGTAAAGAAGGAGAGTTTCTTCTAACCTTAACCCCCCTATGACCCAAGTAAAAAACCTGTGGTAAATCAAGCATGACATGTTAGGTGTTATATTTCAGCTACAGAGTGATATCTAATACCAGTCAACATTTGTTTTTAGCTCTGGGTGTACTCTATTAGGTAGTTAAGAATGAGTCTTCTCTCAAATAGCCCCCACAGATTATTCATTAATTACAATGGGAAGAATGGTACCTTTATAATGGGCACATCTGGCAGAGACCACCAGCTTCAGTGGATTTAATAGCATCAATGACTGTGATTATTGACTGACATAGGTTCTCCCCAATGAGAGCCGATGGGAAGGACACAGCATCACCTCAGAAATAAGTATTCCCACCAAAGAATGTGTAACTTGACCATGAGGAAATGAACAGACCAATCTAGACCGTGGGGCCTTCTGCAAGGCAGCTGGCTTGGACTCTTCGAACACATCAATGCCATGATGGGACAACCACCAAAAAGGGAAAGCAGGCTCCGAATTGAAAGACACTGAAGAGGCAAGAGAGCTGAGGGATGGAGTGCTAAATCCAAAAATGGAGGAGAGAAGAGGCGAGGACAAGGGGAGCAGTGGGGAAGCGAGGACAATGTCTGTAAATGTTATTTGGGACAAAGTTGGAGAAAGTGGAATGTCGTCCTTTTATTATGTAATCCTTTCATCTTGGTGTTACGTTCCCTGAGACGGATCGTTATTTCTCTGGAAATACACGCTGAAAGCTTTGAGTGGGAAATGTCATACAGTCTGCAGCTCTCCAATGGTTTAAGACAAAAATAAGAGAAACAAACATGGCAGAATTGTCATCAGTGGGTCCAGGCCAAGGGAATACATACGTTCACTGTATCATTCTTTCAAATGATCTGTAGGTTTCACATTTTTTTAAGAGGGAGAGTGAGGAAACAAGGAACGTCTGAGAGAAATGTTTATAGAAATCTGGAACAAACCCAAACGATGCAAGAAAGCACACATGCCTACAACTTAGGCATGGAGCCCAGGACAATGGGCGGAACTCTGCGGTGCGAATCACAGGGCTTATGTTCTCCGTGTCCTCTGTCATCACCAGCCGTGTGATTGCGGGCAGTTTGCCTAAACTCTGCTTTCGTTTCCTAGGGCTGCCGTAACAAAATACCACCAACTCTGTGGCTTCAAACAACAGAAATGTATTTTCTCACGGTTCCGGGGGCCAGAAATGGGGACTCAAGGTGTTGGCAGGGCCAGGCGGCCTCTGAAACCCAGAGCGGAGAACCCTTCCCTCGCCTCCCCCTCACTGCTGGGGGTTCTCCCACCATCCTTGGCCCCTTCTCCTTGCAGTCACAGCACATTCTTCTATTCCGGCATGGTACATGGTGTTCTCCCCTTGTGTGTCTGTCCCAGTACCTCCTCTCCGAAGGACAGCACATATACTGAATCAGGGCTCTAATGACCCTGATGACCTCATCCTAAACTTGGTTACATTGGTAAAAACCCTATTTCCAAATAAGGTTGCTTTCACAGGGACTGGGGTTTAGGGCTTTGACATCTCTTTGGGGAAGAGGGCACAATTCAATCTACAAGACTCTCCACCCCTGTCTCTCCAACCCCCAAACAGGCCTGGGCCACACGGAGGGACCCGTGAACCAAAATGAAGTCCAAGGTCCCTTCTGCACCCAGAGCGTGAGACTCTGTGGGTGCACTGTTCCAAGCTGTGACATTAGTCAGCCTCGGGTAACTAGGACGCCCAGGGGAGACTTGGCGAGGAGGAGGTTCCTGGTCATTTCTGAACCGATAGGAAATGCAGGCCTTTGGAAAATTCAATCCTCGCACATTCTTGGCATTGCCGGCCTCTAGAGCTTGCCGTCACAGTCCTCCTCTTTGTCTTCATTTTTCTTTGTCCAGTGGCTGTGGGCCCCAGGTTTTCTGAGTTGAACTCTCATCCTGTTACCCATCAAATTACATAAAATTAGATGCTGTGTTAACAAATAAATAACTGTCACGCTGCAAGTGACTTCAGATGTTGGATAGGCCACTGGCAGGAGCAGATTAATGAGGAAAATCAAGACTCCTCTCTTTCTGTCTTTTGTCCTAAAAACAGGCAAGATAAGAAGAGAGGACGTTCTGTAATGAGTAAGGGCAGTTCACCTTCAAACCGGTTTGGCCCCTCCTGCTGGGCGCGCTCTGGGCTTCTGGAGGAGGAGACCCTTTGAGGCCCTTGGCCCTCCCTTTGCAAGCAGAGGTGGCAGGGGGACAGCATCAGTGAAGATGAGAACTGTCCATCCTCCTTCCTGATGTCCCCGTGCTTCAAAGAGAAAACTGTGTCACAGCCGGGGAGGGAAAACACTGAAACCCAAGTTGAAAGAGGGCATGTTCCCAGAACTCTAGGCCCACAGTTCTCAGTGTGACACATTGTATACAAAGATGCATCTGCAACCCTCCCTGCCCCATCTCCCTCCAAGTGACCTAAGGTGGATGCACAAGTTGTCTGGAAACCAGGACAAGGCTGTGTCCTATATGAGGTATCCCCAACTTGTGGCAGGAAGCAAAAACCTCAGGCAAATGAGATCTGATCCCGAATTAAATAGCGTTTCTTTTTCCTGACTTTCAGAAATTATCTAGGTAAGTAATTGGTGATTTAATTATAATGTCGTTACGAAAGCCTGTTATGTCACTGGCTGCCAGTGTTAGGTGAAAACACTGGGAATTCGCACTGTGTTGTTGTTATTCTGGTCTTTCTCTGCCTTTCCTTCAGCAGTGGGACTTAGGGGTTTGTCAGCATTTTCATTATTACCTCTTATTTTTAAGACTTCCATCTCAGTTGCTGAAAATTGCATGGTATTGGAAGGAAGCTTGAAGATAATTTCCTTTAGTGTGATAGCAGCTGCATTCTTTTATGGTTGTGTGTGACTTTGCAAGTGATTTCAATTATTTTTTATTAAAAATCAATTCATACATAAATCTCAACTCTTTCTTTTCACATCTCTTATTCAAGATTAGGATGTGAATCATATGGAGTAAACATTTACAAACAGTGCATAACTCGAGAAATGTCCTGCCCTGTGGCAGCAACGGAACAAGGTATGGTCCAGAAGTAATGAAATCGATGGTGTCCTTGGTCACAGTTCCTTCTGATCACACATTGTATAATCTCTGGGATTTGCAATATCAAATGGAGGGGGAAAGAGGATGTGGTCTTAAATTATAAATTTAAATTATAGGTGTTATACTTGCTGCAGACATTGGGGATTTCTTATCAAATCACAGAATATCCGTATCTGAAAAAGAGCTTAGATTCTGTCTTATCTATCAATTATGGATGCTTATTCCATCGACCCCACATTCCCTCTTCCTCTTTTCCAACAATGTATCAGTTACCTATTGCTGTGTAACAAACAACTCCTAGTGGCTTAAAAAGCAATCACTGAGTAACTCACAATTCTGGATGTTGGCCGTTTGAACTGAGCTCAGGTTTTACCACTGGTCCCGCCTGAGCTCACCCCTGTGGCTTCACAAGCTCCTGTCAAGCTTCTGTTTGTATTACATTTGCTAATGTGCTATTGGCCAAAGCAAATCACCTAGCCAAACACACATGCAAGGAGCTCAAGAGATGAAACTCTATCTCTTGGTGGAGGGTACAGCAACATAAATGGAAGTAGGCATCCATTGGTTTTTATTTGGAAACGAGGTTCCCATCTGTCAAATTCAGCTGGGATCTCCCTAGTATTCTGCCTGAAAAGGAAGAAAAGGAGAAATAGTTATGGGCCTATGTGCCAAAACCAAAAAGCCTCCTAAGGAAAGTGAGAATTCAGCATAGGAGAAAGAGGTGAGTGACACATTTGTCCAAGGACACTGAGTCAGTGATAGAGGTGGGGACACCACAGAACAGTCCCTATCTGTCCCTCAGATGGCCCCAGGCCTGTGCGCATGATCTGTCCCTGAGGCCTGAGAAGAGGCTTCAATAAAAAGAATATAATAGACTTTCAGTGACGCTTCTAGAGAAGACCTGTGGGGTTAGAGGGCGAAGGGAGGATGGGGTAGGGAGTGAGTAGGAGGGGGCTGCTGAACCCAGCCTGCTTCTGGACCAGAATTGATATGGGAGAGGAAATCAGGTGGGTCAGGCATCCAGGCCTTTGACACAGGCTTTGATGGTTCTCCAGCACACACGAGACACCCTCTCAGGACTCCCAGACAAGCTGGAAGATGTCAAGGGAACAGAGTTTCCTATAGTACAAGGAAGGCCGCAGTCAGGGAAACAGTTTTTGGTGACCCTTCTCTTGTCCCTATTTCTAGCTCCTGGCTGTTGTGGCCTGAGGAGTAGAAATGAGAGCTGTCCCCTACCGTGGAGCCAGGCGTAGGCCTGGCAAAACTGTAGATTGTTGTTCATTCTTGACAGGTCTTAAACCTCCCACACAGATTCTCTCTCCTTTCTTGTCCTCATTGCTTCTACATTTTTATTTACTGTATTAAAAAAAAAAAAAGGCTCTGCTTTCTGTTATTTGACAAGTAATCCACCCCCCTCCCCAAGGCTTAAATTACTTCTCTGACTGAGGATATTTGCGTTTTCATAGGAGTTTTATGATGACCCAAACTCCCTCTGGAGCCAAAGGAATAAATCTTTATTTTTTTTCTTTAAGAAGAAAAACTGGTTTTAGCCTCATATATTTTCACATATTCCAAAGGTATTGAAAAAAAGACATTTGCTCTAACAAGTAAATTTATCAAGAGCTAAAGGAAAAAATTCTTTACTAGAAAATACAGTGTGGCAGAGGAGACGTTGAGCACAGAAGCCTTCCTGGAGTCTCTCAGATCACATCACAGGGGTAGCTCTCATCTCAAGGCCATGTCTGTGCCTCCAGGAACTGTGAGGACCAAAGCACACATGAAAAGGACAACGTGCTGATTTTGGAAGATGAGAGAAGCTAATGGGCTCTTAGTCAATATTTTACTATGCAAATTTCCAAACATGAGAAAATTTGGAGGAATGTGTGTTCAATACCCATGTACTCACCACCCAGATTCTATCATACTATGTTAACACGCGTGCTTTATCACATCTCTACCCTGTCCCTCCCTATTCACGAAGCCACTGAATTTTCTGACCCATTTCAAAGTAAGTTGCAAGTTGCATCACTCCCCCCTAAGTATTTCAATGTACATTTCATTAACGGGAGTTTCATTTTATTTACAGCTAGTTTTTTTTTTTAGGTACGCACAATGATATATGCACATTTTAGGTGAACATTCTCTGAGTTTTGACAAATGTGCGCAATTGTTTAATGGAGACTCCAATCAAAATGACATTAATCTTACCCCAAAATGTCTCATGCCCCTTCTCAGTCCATCTGCCCTCTTACCCAAGCGCAGAGATGACTGCTGTTCTGATTTTTTTCCACCATGGATTAGTTTTTCCTGTTCTAGAACTTCATAGAGTTGGAACCATACAAGCATACTGCATTATGCAAGGCTTCTGTCACACAGCTTGTATTAGAATTCATCCCTGGTGTTGCTTGGGTCACTAGTCTGTTCCTTTTTCTTGTCAAACAGCACTCCACAGTCTGCATATCCCTTCTGCAAGATCAGTGCCTGGAAGAAAGCTGCCACAAACACTCCGGTATGGCTTTTTGTGGATGGATGGTTCCATTTTTCTTGGATAAATGCCTAGGAGTTAAAGTCCTGGACCATAAGGTAGGAATATGTTTAGTTTTAGGGTTTTTTTTTTTTTAAAGATTTTTAAAATTTATTTGACAGACAGAGATCACAAGTAGGCAGTCAGGTGGAGAGAGAGGGGGAAGCAAGCTCCCTGCTGAGCAGAGAGCCCGATTCGGGGCTCGATCCCAGAACCCTGGGATCATGACCTGAGCCGAAGGCAGAGGCTTTAACCCACTGAGCCACCCAGGTGCCCCGATATGTTTAGTTTTATAAAAAACTGTGACTTTTTTCTGAAGCGCTGTGTATTTTTACAACCCCTCTAACAATCGGTTTGCTCTATATCTTAATCAATATCTTATATTGTCTGTCTTGCTTACTTTTAGCCATTCTGGTCAGGGAGTAACAAGAGAAATTAGTGAACACTTACAGTGAGGTTAAAAAACCTGATAGGGCAGTGAAATAAATGATCCTGGTTTTTGTAGTTTTTATTTTTATAGTTTTCTACTTAATCTCAGGGTATGTTCTGGATATTATAAAAGTTAATAATATTGGAGGTAGAGGAGCTTTTTGAAATTTTTAGCTAATGAAAAAGTATGTGAAGTTTTTTTTTTTTCTACATACAACATTGTCATGAGGACAAGAGAAATAAAAAACGTGATTATTGGTAGCTGTGTTTTCTAAAAGACAAACCAGGAATGAATTTAGAGTAACTAATTAGAAATGTATATTTCCATAAATATAAGCCACTGGGCTCTAAGGTATACAAAACAAACCAAATTATTGTTTCTAGAAATTTCTTTCTTCTTCTTTCATTAACGATTACTTGACATCAAAGCCAGTTATTGTCCTACGCAGCAAAATATACTGAAGTCACAGTTTCTGTTCTCTAGCTAGCACATAAGTCTGTGAGTATTATTCCGTGATGCCACATAAGCGATGACTGACATCTAATGAGCGAGTGCTGGGGAAGAGGAACTGGGAGCCCTCAACTAGCGAGAAGCTTCAGGAAAAGGATAAGAATGAAAGTGAATCAGGGCACCTGGGTGGCTCAGTCAGTTGGGCGTCTGCCTTCGGCTCAGGTCATGATCCCAGCGTCCTGGGATCGAGCCCTGCATCATCGGGCTCTCTGCTTCACAGGAGCCTGCTTCTCCCTCTCCTCTCCACTCATGTTCTCTTCTTGCTAACTCTGTCTGTCTCTCTTTTAAGTATATAAATAAAATCTTAAAAAAAAAAAAAGACTGAAAGAGAACCTGCAAATATGGGAGGATCAGGGAATGGTTAAGATGGAGAATATTCCAAAGAGTAATCAAAGAATTCTCAAGGGTGTAGATTAACACTTCCCTGAGAAAACCTGCTTCCTTACCAAAAGATACTTTGTCTTCAATCACCGTGGTAAGAGACATGAGAGAAACTGTAGGGCCAGAAGACTTAGGGAGGAAGAATGTTCCCAGTGGCCCTACAATTTCAATATTCAGAATTACCACAGAAATCAAGTTTCTTTGGCAGTGGCATTGGTGAGCTATTGCCAAAGAGTAAATGAGTGTGTGTGTGCCTCTGAAGTGGAGGCAAGAGGAGGCAGAAAGAACACAGAAGTCTTGGGTAAAACAGTGGTCCAAAGCACATTTATTGATAGGTATTTATTTATATGCTATTTCGTTACAGAAGGAAGGATAACTTGAATGGATACATATAACTTGAAAGCACAAATTTAAAAATAAGGGTGAGATAATTTTTGCATGAGCTTTCTCCTGCATCACCATACTAATAGCTTTGCAGTTGTGCGGACAATTGAATGGCACTTACAGCCTTCGACCTACATTTCCAAAGCAGGTTGTCTGACTGTCGTGCAAGCTGGAAACTTTCTGGGTCACCACCTATTGTGAGTTAGGTTTGGAATGAATTGTACAACCCCACCCAATTTAGGCTAAGGAATACTCTTTAATGAGGAAAGAGGAAATCTTTAAGGCAGATCACACAGAACGAGAAGACATGGATTCAGTGCCTCCCATGTGTGCTCAGAGACACAGCCAAGGGTGCCCGGCAAGATTTGCTGTCAGGGTTGTTAGTCCAATAAGGAATAATCCCCCCCATACCACAACACCAACTCTGATTCCATTTTGTCTAGAAAATAAATATAAGAAAGCTGCCTTGTCCCGGGAGAAACACTCAGGCAGACTGTCCAGGCAGCCTGGATTGGGAGGCCCAGGTGTTTATAGAAGTTTCTGGAAAAGCTCAGCTGTGGCACCTAAGGAACCTGGGGTCCATAGGATGTTGTGGTCCTCCAGCAAGAGGGAGGACACTAGCAGTCCTGTGGGAAGTTGAGCTTAGATGTAGCCCTTCACCGAAATGAGGAGTCACATGGCTAGCTCACTGTCTGGGTCACCAGAGTGAGCTCCTAAGGTCAATCTCGGGCTCTTTTGCTCATCATGCTATATATTTAGTGAGAAGTCTGCAGCCGGGAAGCCTTGCAATGGTGGCCTTGCCAGAGTCCCTTTACCGCTCTGACCCTAATTAGAGGTTCTGGTCCTTACCCGGCTCTGTAGGCAGTTAGGAACTCAAATGAGAGTGCACAGTAGCTGAACAACATGGGCAGAAGTGGAAGGATGTGGTCAAAAGGTTCAAACTCTCAGTTAAAGGTTAAGTACCAGGGGTTTAATATGCAGCATGGTGACCAGAGCTAACGTTGCTTAGGGGATACCCGGAAGTGGTTAAGAGAGTAAATCCTAAGGGCTCTCACCACAAGAAGAAACTTTTTCTTTCCTTTTTTACTGTATTTATATGAGAAGATGGATATTAACTAAACCTACTGTAGTTATCACTTCAGAATATGTGTCAGTCAGGGGCTCCTGGGTGGCCCAGTTGGTTAAGCATCTGCCTTCAGCTCAGGCCATGATCTCAGGGTTGTGGAATCAAGCCCCACTATGGGCTCCCTGCTCAGCAGGGGGTTGTGCTTCTCCCTCTCCCTCTCTTTCTGTCCCACCACTCATGCTCCCTTTCTTTCCCTCTCTGTCTCAAATAAATAAATAAAATCTTAAAAAAAAATAAAAGAATATGGGTAAATCAAACTATCGTGCCGAGTGCCTTAAATTTATACAGTGATATATATCAATTACTTCTTAATAAAACTGGAAAAAAGTTTATTTTTTTTAAAGATTCTATTTAATTATTTGAGAAAGGATGAGAGAGAGAGAGCATGAGACAAGGAAGGATCAGAGGGACAAGTCGACTCCCCGCCAAGCAGGGAGCCCGATGTAGAACTCAACCCAGGGACTCCACAATCGTGACCTGAGCTGGAGGCAGTTGGGCTCCTGAGCCACCCAGGAGCCCAAGGGGGAAAAAAAAAAGTTTAAAAGAAAAAGTATGAGCACAGCAAGAGCTGGAGAGGTTGATACAGGTGAGCCACCGCTCAGAAATCTTGGAAATGGGGACTGTGGAAACAATGGAGTCCCCAGTTAGAGTGAAAAGAAAGTCCAAGGCAGAGGGGGCTTCTGCCTCACTTCCAGTCTGGAATTCTGGGAGGAGCCCGCCTCACCAGGGAGGCTACAGAAGAGCAGAAATGTTGAGGTGACATGGTCAGCCAGAGAGAGGGCCTGCACATGGCGTGCTCGCGATCCGATATCCCACAGGCCCCCACTAGGGGAAGACCAGAGCCTGAGTGGGCCGAAGGGACCCGGGTTTGTGAGGAGGCGGTAGCGAGTGCATAGGCAGGCAGAGGATGTGGGCACAAGCTCAAAAGCTGGATGGACCGGTCATGTCACCACCACTGAAGCCCCATGGGAGACTCATAAATGGGATTATTGTCCTAATTTCTTTTTCAGATAGCTCATCATCAGTGTGGAGAAACCCAACTGATTTTTGTAAGTTGATTGTGTATCCTCTGTTTTTTCTTTTGTTGCTTGTGCTTTTATTCACATATCTAAGAAAATGTCTTCTAATTTAAGGCCATGAAAATTTCCACTCACATTTTCGCCTAAGTTTTTTATAGTTTCAGCTCTCACATTTAGGTCTACAATCTATTTTGAGTTCATTTTTGTACCTGGTGTGAGGTAGAAGTCCAATATAAAAGATATCTTGGGGGCACCCGGTTAAGTGTCTCAGTCGGTTAAGTGTCTGACTTTTGATTTTGGTTCAAGTCATGACCTCCTGGTTGTGGAATCAAGCCCTGTGTCCAGCTCCACGCTCAGCAGAGCATCTGCTTGACATTGTCTCCTCTCCCTCTGCCCCTCCCCCTGCTCAACCTCTCTCTTTCTTTCTTTCTAAAATAAATGAATGAATCTTTTTTAAAAAAGATAACCTCATAATCAATTTTGCTTAATCTTTCTGCTTTTTAAATATGGCTCCTGGGGTGCCTGGGTGGCTCAGTCAGTTGAGTGTCTGCCTTTGGCTCAGGTCATGATTCCAGAGTGAGCCTCCAGCTGGCTCCCTGTTCAGTGGAGAGTCTGCTTCTCCCTCTAACCCTCCTCCCTCTCATATTCTCGCTCTCTCTCTCTCTCTCAAATAAATAAATAAATAAAATCCTTAAAAATTTAAAAAATAAATAAATAAAATGTGACTATCCATTACTTTTCTATTGGACAACACTGAATTAGACCAGTAGTAATATTGGGATCATAGTTTTAAATGCTATAAAAATATATTGAGAACCTACAATGTGCTGGGTACCATTCTAGGTACTGGGGATCCTGAGACAGTGAGGCACAAACTCTTTTCTGAAAGAGTTACAAAGATTTTTGTTGGAAACAGACAAGCAAACAAACCCATCACGCTAGAGGACTCGGTTCTCAGCTTCATATACCTGAGAAAGGCATCCTGGAACCCTCGCTCCCAGTTAACCCACTCATGAGTATCTGATGCATAAATCACAGGACCATCATCTGTAAGTTTTCCAGGAGATCTGTAATAACAACAGTCATGACTTATGAAGCGCCTACTATATACAGGCACATGCATTATGTCATTTAGCCCTTACATTGATCCTCTGAGATAGTACTATGATCATTTTACAGTTTACATTTTACAGCTAAGGAAATTGAGTTGTAGAGCTTTGAACTAATTTGCCCAAAGTTGCACAGCTGGAAAGTTTTAAACTCAGGAACCATGCTTTTTAATCCCCACACTCTATTGTCTCTTGCCAAATGTGTACTAGACATTCATGTTGGCCGCTCAGAGTTTGTTCTTTTGAGGAGGATTTATAGGCAAAGCAGAATTACAATCAGGAAGTGTCTCCGTGAGTATCAAGTCAGAGCAAAGAGAGTTGGTGAGAAATTGAAAGGTTAATGGCATTAAGACCCACAGCAGGATCAAAATATACCCAGTGCAGTGATGGGGAATGGAATTTGGGGCATCCTAGAATCCCTTCCTCTGGATACTGCCGACTTCTCTCTCTCTGTGCTTGTGTTTATTTTCTTTTTAATTGTTTCTAGAATGGCAGTTCCCCTCTCAGTAATTCAGTCCCAGTTTTGACAGCATTATACCTTCAGCTATGTTCTTGTGCTTCCTGTTTTGAGTCTAGGAAATACTTTATGTTTAAGATGACAGATTTACTGCATCCCTTCACTGGATGTTGGCTTGCTTCATCAAAACGACAGAGCTCTGACCCACCATGCTCCACCGTCCCTTCCCTTCTCAGTTCTAATCTAAGTCCTGACATTTTGATGCCACTACTACCATCGCCGTCATAGTAACCGACACAAACCTGGTTTAAAATGATAGACCTTCTTGATCTTCCTGCCTAGAGCTTTTCCTCTTTCCTGTCTGGCCTCCACACACAAGCTGGCACCCAAAATAGTTCCAGGGTTGACCTACACCTTCTGTGGCTCCCTTTTGATTTCAAAATAAGCTCCTTAGTTTGGTGCTCTTAGCTCCTCATGATCTCGCTCCACCCTTATTATCAGCGTCCCTCCCCATTGGACTCCTCTGACCCTCGGGTCCCCGTCTTTGCCCATGTTACTTCCTTCCTTGGAACCGGTCTCTAACAAAACTACCTACTCTCGTGCAGGGTCTCCCTGGTGGCTCTCTGTCTTCTGGGTCAGAATTCTCTTCCTCTCCCCCAGTGTGTCCCACCTTGCAGGACAACCGGACACAGTCTGGCTCAGGCTATGTTTAGCTTTGTGACAATGGGAAATCCAGGGGCTCTGGAGCCCTGCCGCCTGTGGGGGCATGACAAGATTAATAATAGCTGGAACTTTCTCAACAGCTGTCACATACTGAGCACTTCATAGCATTAGCTCATGAACTAATTCCAACTCTTTGAGGAAGGGATTACGTCCCCGTCACACATATAACAAAACCAAGTCAGGAAGTAAAATAGTGGCCAGGTGGTGGGGCTGGGATTCAGAGCAAGTGACAGAGGCTCAGCCTTGGCATTTTGGCGCCCATCTCAGGGATGAGCTGGTAGCTGGCTCCAGGGAGGCTTCAAGCAAACCTGGTCTTGGCTGCCCTCATTGAACTCCTGTTCTTAGTAACTTGGAAGAGAGCCTGCACAGGAAGAGCCGCACAGATCAGAGGAGGAAACCAGACCAGATGTCCGAAGGAGCTGGTGCAGAGCTGGACAGAGGAACTGGGATTCAGTGTGGGGAAAGTACACATCAAATCATCCACACAGACCCGATCTACCACAAGGGCAGGGAGGTCAGCTGAGAAAGGAAAGCTGGGAAGGTGGAAAGAGCTAGGAGGGCTAGTGGACAGTCCCGGTGGGTGTGGGGCTACTCTTACGGGATGAGGCAACAGCCGGGCCAGGGCTCTTCTGGGCAGCCGTCAGGGGAGATGTCAAAGTACAGAGAGGCCTGCCTTCATCTTTGTGTTTGCAAAGGTGAGTCTGTGTCACAGACTTGGTGTGTTTGTGTGTGTGTGTGTGTGTGTGCGCGCACACACACACACACACACACACACATACTGCTACTGAGGCCCCATTATTCAATAACCGCATTTACCGTGTGAATCTTGTTAGCTTTCTTCTTGTCCAGGTTTTGCCTGTGTATTTCCTAATGCTTCTAAGAGAAGATGTGGGGCTATTGCTTTTTTTTTTCCTTATTTTTTCCATTTTATTTATTTTATTTCTTTTCAGTGATCCCAAATTCATTGCTGATGCACCACACCCAATGCCCCATGCAATACGCGCCCTCCATAATACCCACTACCAGGCTCACCAGTAGCTCACCCACTACTCAACACACCCAACCCTCAGTTTGTTTTTCAGAGTCCACAGTCTCTCATGGTTCATCTCCCCCTTTGATTTACCACAACTCATTTCTCCTCCGTGTTATTCCTTATGCTTTTCAAGTAAGTGAAACCATATGATAATTGACTCCCTCTGCTTGACTTATTTCACTCAGCATAATCTCTTCCAGTTCCATCCATGTTGGTACAGAAGTTGGGTATTCATCCTTTCTGATGGAGGCATAATACTCCATAGTGTATATGGACCACATCTTCCTTATCCATTCGTCTGTTGAAGGGTATCTTGGTTCTTTCCACAGTTTGGGGACTGTGGTCATTGCTGCTATGAACACTGGGGTACAGATGGCCCTTCTTTTCACGACATCTGTATCTTTGGGGTAAATACCCAGTAGTGCAATTGCAGGGTCATAGGGTAGCTCTATTTTTAATTTCTTAAGGAATCTCCACACTGTTTTCCAAAGCGGCTGTACCAATTTGCATTCCCACCAAGAGTATAAGAGGGTTCCCCTTTCTCCACATCCTCTCCAACACACGTTGTTTACTGTCTTGTTAATTTTGGCCATTCTAACTGGTGTAAGGTGGTATCTCAATGTGGTTTTGATTTGAATCTCCCTGATGGCTAATGATGAACATTTGCTCATGTGTCTGTTAGCCATTTGTATTTATAGAATATGGGATGTAGTTGAGAGTGGATTGGGAGGCAGCAAATAAGTAGCTGAAGAAAATAGCACTCAGCCACGCTGAGGATCTAGTCCCAAGTTCTAGAAGCTCTGTTTTTAGTTGGAAGCTCTGATCTTTCCAGCCCATCCAGAGGCAAAATTGCTTAGTGTTATAGGCAGGAGGCTAGGTTCACATACGTCTGTACCCTTTACTACCTACATAAACTTAATTATTCCCCCACTGAAGAGTCTATTTCCTCATCTGTGAAGTGAGAATAGTAAGAACACCTACTTCATGGGGTTGCAGAGAAGGTTAAATGCAACAGGACCTGTGTTGGTCACGCTTGGTAAGTGGACACCAATGTTCCCTTTAAGTCTCCCTGGAGGTTAATGGTGCAGTGTCTTCACAGTTTGCCTGTAGTCTTCTTACTCAGATGACTTTGGATTTTGATACACCAGGCTTTGCGAAGATTAACAGATTGAAACCCATAGTGAAAAAAAAAAAAAATGAAAAATCCAGTTTGAGGCCTATCTTCTAAAGCTGAAATAAGGGATCCCAATCTTTGGAAAGTTGGTAAAATGGGTTCAGAGATATACTAGGTTTTGGAGCCATATTTTTATGTATCTTTGGGGCACTTCATAGCCTGGGACCATTATGAGGGTCCTCACACATAGATTCCTTGAGAGCCAAAGCTCTGTAATGATTCTGCCATTCCCAGACCTCTCGGCAGGCTATGCACTCTTCAAACACAATGTAGCAAAAGTACTGGGGCTGCGGACCTGCCCACGGCAAGATGAGGAAGAAATGGAGTAAGGCCCTCTCAGAGTTTCTTTTTTTTCCCCCCTTTATTTAGGGAGGACTTATTCAGCGCCTGCCAGAAGCAAAAGGAAATTCTGAGCACTCTCAGCTGACTGATTCCCAGGAGAGGGAAAGGGACATCTCTGGCCTTCCAGCTTCAAGGGCCCAGATGACCCTCTCAGTCCAGACTCTCAAAGGCTCAAGAGCCAACAATGCTTGTCATAATCCCCCATCAAGAGTAAGTGATGGGCAAACCCACCCTATACCCTGAAGTCCTTTCAACCAGGGCTCTCCCCTACAAAGTTCTGGGTGAGCAGGGTGTATCCAGAGTGAGACCGTAAAAGAATCCTTTCTTCTTCAAACCAAAGCAAGGAAAATCAGAGAGAGGCAAGTTGTCTGTCTTCTCTCTGCAGAACTGACTAAGCAAAATTGTGAACAGGCCAAGACTGATCTATCTCCTGATTGCTGAACCTGAATTTGTTTTTGTCTTTGATTCAATTAATAAAATGCTTACATGTTCTATTTTTCCTCCATAATAAGCAGAAAATTTTCACCATAAAATGTCCTAAATGACTGTGCTTTTGAACTCGGTATGACCCTCTTTGGGTGATTTTTGTGCATATTGGAGAGTGAATAGCTCAACAGCTCTCTTAAAAAGGTTTATTAAGAAGGATGAGAAGGTTCAGCTCAGGTCATGATCTCAGGGTCCTGGGATCAAGCCCCACATTTAGCTCTCTGCTCAGCAGGGAGCCTGCTTCCCTTCCTCTTTCTCTGCCTGCCTCTCTGCCTACTTGTGATCTCTGTTGGTCAAATAAATCAATAAAATCTTTTTTAAAAATTTTAAAAAGAAGGATGAGAAGGGTATCTCTCGATAGAGAATGAAGACAGTCTCCCCTTCCCTTGCCAGCAGGCCTTCCTAGGAAGCTGATCTGGTAGTCCCTTCTTGGAAAACTTTTCTTTGCTTTGTTTTATCTGACAGAGATGCTGGATGTTTTGCCAGTTTCCAAGGAAACTAGTAGGGAAGAGAGAGTTGTTGTTGCTCAGATGCAGTGTAAAGAGATGTCTGGATGTCCACATAGCTCGCAAGCCCTGACTCTCTCAGGCATAACACATGCCCTTATAAACTGTGTCATCTCAGGCAGCTCACACAACCTCTCTGGATATCAGCTTCCCTATTTTGGCAATCGGAAAATCCACAGCTGCCCAACCTGCTTATATGGTTGCCTTAGCGAGTGAAATGGCATAATAAGTGACAAAAGG
Source organism: Mustela erminea (assembly GCF_009829155.1). Classification (NCBI taxonomy): domain Eukaryota; kingdom Metazoa; phylum Chordata; class Mammalia; order Carnivora; family Mustelidae; genus Mustela; species Mustela erminea. The sequence continues at coordinate 43,136,677 of NC_045629.1, read as the reverse complement.
CTTTGTGAGGCAAAAAGCCATACAGATGCGAGGGGTAATTATCGTCCCGTTATGGCTACCAGTCTCTAACTAGAGTCAGTCTGGAGGATTTTATTTCCCCAGATGATAACTTCTTTGTTTCCAAGTAAAAATGGTTAAATTTCATCGAAGACTCTAAAGGCAAAGGCATCAATCTTCTGCTTTCACTGGACAATGGAACAGTTTCCCTTGGAGACAAGTCTGAACGTTATTTGTATACCCACTAGTATTAAAACATGTTTATAGACATTGTGTCCTTGAATTTAAAAATTATTACTCAAGAAAGTCTTTTCCTGTGAAATACTTCAGAGCTGTCTTGCCCCTATACAGATCGGGCCAGTGTGGAGTCAGACACAAGAGCTTCAGGTAATGCTGGACACAAGACTTGCTTGTGGTTGAAACTATGTCAGCAAAGATGCAGGAACTCCACTGGATGGAGAAGGAGGACTTCAGTGTACTGACCAGTTTATGCGTAGAGTCATAAGCAGTAAAGTGGGAAATTTATCTGGGCCAAACTCTTCATTTTAAGATGAGAAAATTATGGCTCAAAATTGGTTAAGTAAGCAAAATAAGCTTAGTGTTAGGTTAAGCAGTTTTTGAAAACTTAGTTTTTCTGATTTCCAGGCCAAAGTTCTTTATATTAAATCATTAATAATGTGGAAAATATCAACAACCATAATAACAGCTACTGTTTATTGAACAATGAGTATGTGCTAGACATTGTGATAAGCTGTTAACATATACTCACTCATTTAATTCCTGCAACAAACCAGGAGGTGGTATTTCCCCCATTTTACAGATGAAGAAAATGAAACTCAGAAGTATTATTTACTTGCCCAAGATCAGGGTATTGATGTTATTATCAGTTCACAATATAGAGAACAAGAAGGGGTATAATGTTGTGGTTGTTGCTGTTTTTTACATACAACATTTTGTCTACATTCTTAAAAATTTTAGAGATGAGAAATCACTTTTTACCCCATATATCAAGGACCCTGGAAAATATATTCTGAATGGAACTGTCACACAAAACTTAACCTGAAGCACAGCCCAATCTTATATGGACAGAGATTAACTCTCACATTAACTTTATATGAGAAAGTGGATCGTCCACTTCTCCCGCAAAGCAAGCTTTTAGAATTCAGATATAGGATGAGTCATAAGAAAAATGTTCAGGCGTTTGCCACAGTGGAAATACTCATTTCCCCAATTGTTTGGCACATCAAAACATTGAGGCCAACTATTTTTATGTGCCGGGAATGTTTAAAACACCTTGTATTCATAGTGTTGCTTTTAAAATAATTGAGCAAACCTCTCTTGCCCCTGCTATAGTTTCATTCTAAAGATCCTACACTCTGGATTCTTCTCCTCTTGCTTTATAAGAATTATGAGAAACTCTCCAGGCCCACAATGCTCACTTGCCACAAGAAGTTTGCCTGCCCCTTAATGTCAGCATCATATACTTCCAACATTTGTTAAAAAGCATGACTCCTCTATAAAGTCTTTCTACACTCTGGCAGGACTTATGGAGTTTGACTTTTAAAACTCTGGGCATGTATTTAATTATAGCTCAAAAGATCAAAAAATATATATTTTTTAGAAATTCTGTCTTCCTAAAAAGTTAACTTTATATTAAACAATGCTATGAACAAACGTCCTAAAAGCACCAAAATAAGTTCTTGACATTTTTCCATTATAACATAAAGGCATGATAAGAGAGGGAGAACAGCAAACTCTGAAATCAGCCCAAACAGAAACAGGATGAAACTTGACAAGAATAAAAGAATTTTAAAAATCTTATGAAAACAATCCTGGATTTGATGATTGGCTGATAGTGGAATTTAGTGTGTAACGTGAATGGGAAAGAGGATCGTGATGTTCCTTTAATGGGACATTTAAAGAGCAGAGTGAGCTACGATTAGTGGGCTCTACACCATCACTCTTACATTTTTGTCTCTTTTATCCATTTATGCATGTATTAGAACTGTCCATGCTCAGCATTTCAGCACTTAAGGACTTGAATCCTTACTACCTGCTAGGACCTTAGGATCCAACACTTAAACTGTCATGGGCTATGCTCTTAAGAAGCCCTCTGTCAATTGGTAGACATAGACAATGCATGAATTCCTGGGATGAGATGTAATACTTGCCACAACAGAGAGGTGTGCAGGATGGACTGGAGTCCAGGCTTGTGTATCTGTGAGGAGCTGGGATGGTTTTGCCAAGGAGGTGACACTTGAACTCAACCACAAATGCTAACTAGTGGTTAGTCAGCCAGTGAGAGAAAAGAAAAGGGACACTCCAGACAATGGGAAGAGTGGGTGTAAGAGGCACAAAGGTATGAAAGACTACTGTGAGTTTAGGATGGTGATGCTAGTGATACTGGTTTGAGGAAACAGAGGAAGGCTGAACCAGTACACGAGGGCTACATTTTGAAGGACCTTTTACTCGAGGTTAGGAATTGGGAATTGTAGATAACTGGGAATTAGAATATCAAGGGAGGGCTGGCCTGCTTACATATATATTAGAAATATCAAGGGTAAGTGGAAAGGAAGGAAGCTTGAAAACAGAGACCGATGAAGGTTTAAGGGTTTTAGGACTACCCCAGCATAGTCACAGTTCTCCAGAGAAACAGAACCAATAAAGTGCTTGAGTGACTGTGTGTGTGTGTGAGAGAGAGAGAGAGCATGTGAAAAGGGACAAGATAAAGAATTGGCTCATGTGATTATGGAGACTCAAGAGTTTAGGCTCAGGAGAGTCAATGGTATAGTTCCATTCTGAGTTTAAAGGCATGAGGACTGGTAGAACCAATGGGTAAGGTCCTATCCAAGTCCCAGTCTAAAGGCAGAAGACCAATGTCCCAGATCAAAAGACACTCAGAGAGAGAATTCTTTCTTACTCAAGCCTTTTATTCTATTCAGGCTTTCAGCAGATTGGATGAGGCCCACTCACATTAGGAAGGCCAATCTGTTTTACCCAGTCTACCAATTCAAATGCTAGTCACATCCAGAAACATTCCAACAGACACACTCAGAAATAATATTTGATCAGTATCTGGGCACTCCATGGCCCAGATAAGTTGACACATAAGATTAACCAATTCATTTGGCCACCAGTACTCCCAGTCTGCTTTCTTGACCACCCCCCCAACCTTGAACTTTGTCAGCTTCCAGAGTGATCTTCCCTGAGAGCTAATCTTGGTCAGCCACTACCCTGTGTTAAGTGTTTGATCTCACTGCCATCAGGGGATAAGATAAGCCCTTTTCCTTGCTGGAGAAGATACAGGACCATTTCCACCTCACCCTACATCCCAGACACACTACCTCGATTTCTCCAGAAGGGCCTATATGCTCCCTCTGTCCACCGACAGTGCCCTCTATCTGAAACATGGTTAGCCTTGTTTTCCTCTTCCTTCCACCTCTCCAGGCTAACTCTCACTTAAGCTTAAAGGATCATTTTAGGCCATTCTTCTGTTCTAAAAAGTCTCCTCTGACTTCACCTTCCTCCCTGGGTCTAGATTCAGAAAAGCACTCCTAGGTTCCAAAGCATCCTTTTATGTGCCCCTATTTGGCTCTTGTCCCACTGTAATGTGCTGGGAACAGAAACTGATCACTGTTATTGAATAGTCACCATTTGCCAGTCCCTGGCCTCATGCCTTATATGCTTTACCCTGTAAAATCTTGTACCAACCTTTGGCAGTGTGTGCTATGATGAACCCCATTATGCTAAGAAAACTAAAGCTCAGAGAGGAAGAGTCACTTGCTCAAGGCCACAGCTGGTAAGTAGGGGAAACAATTCAAAGCCAGGTAGTTGAACTCCTAAATCTGTGCTCTTAACCACTGTGCTTTACAACTTGAGTTTCTTTGCCCTAAACCACGTGAATTTTAAGGATAGAAGTGCTCCTTATCCTTGTTTTCATAGCACCTAGCATAATGCCTGGTATCTTAGGGGAAAGAAAAGTTTGTTGAATGAATGCGAATGAATGAATTCATGGTGGAGATAAGGAGCAAGGAGGTGAGAAATTGGACAGTGATTGCAGAGTATTCCTTTGTGAATTATAGCTCCTTTGGAAGAAAGAGAGAGAAAAAGAGCCAGTGGTATGATAGCTATGGGGACACACAAAATTGAGAGAAGTGTGTGTACGTAGATGGAAGGGACTTAATCACTTCTAGGCCAAAGAAAAGGACCCAGTGAAAATGGAAAGACTGAAGACATAGAAGAGAAAGAGCATGTTCCCAGAGCTCCAGGAAGAGATAAAATCAACCAAGGGCATGGATAATGTGAGTCTGCTCCCTAGGAACATACGCATGCTCTCAGTTCCAATTTTTAACTTGTACTATTTCTCGAAGGATCTATCTCCTTGAGTCTTCTATTTAGAAAATGTTTTAAAAGAATTTGTTATAACTGGGGGCACCTGGGTGGCTCAGTTGGTTAAGTGACTGACTCTTGGTTTTGGTTCAAGTCGTGATCTCAGGGTCATGAGATCAAGTCCTGTGTCAGGCTCCTCACTTAGTGCAGAGTCTGCTTAGGACTCTGTCTCCCTCTCCCTCTCCCCCTTCCCCCTACTTTCTTTCTCTAAAATAAAACTTTTTGAAAAGGCATTTATTATGATTGCATAAATGAGTGAAATAAAATTGCATTAATCTAGTTAATCTGTTTCAAACATATTTGCAGTTCCTCTAAAGCAGTAAGGAGAGTGGGTCTTGAAAGTCTCATTAGAAGAAAAACATTTTGTAACTAGATGGCAGGGGATGTTAACTGGACTTACAGTGGTGATCGTTCTGCAATTTATACAAATACTGAATCATGACATTGCCTACCTGAAACTAATACATATAATGTTATGTCAATTATCCCTCAAAAATTAAAAAAATTTGAAGAAAACAAAAGAAGGAACACCTGAAATTGCTTCGGACACTGCATCTTTCTAACCTGAACTATGTACTCCATAAACATCAGTTTTGTTATTCAGGAGGTAAAATGTGAAACACATCTTCCACTAAAATGAAATGCCAGGAGCTACATTGCCAGGGATTTTCTTGTTGTTGTTAAACCAGCTGGCATGAGCCCAGCATCTGAGGTCAAAATAGCAGGGCAGTATAGAATTGACTGGAAAGCCAGTGACCTCAGGTTGGGTAGGAGTTCTAAATCCCCTCCCCCCAAACTCTGTTTCTCCCCTGTCAATTGGAGGAATAATACATTTCTTCCAAAGATTTTTATGAAGATTAAATGGGGGGAAAATGTGAAAGGGCTTTCAGTTTTCAAAGAACATCCCTGTTACAAGACTTTTAGGCAGCAAGCAGATATCAGATCATTTGATGTCAAGGATAAAATTAAACACAACAGCAGTTGTGCCAGAGCTAACAGAAAGAGAGCCTTAAAAATAGAAGGGCCTCTCCCATATTGCTTGAATCTCAGGCAGGGATGGACAACCTGCACAGAGCAGGCACTTTGCCCTTATGCCAGGCCACGAGGCGAGGATTCTAGGAGCTCTATGCCTTTCCAGCTCCTCTGGGAGATTATCGGCCCTCATCTCCCACCCTGGAGGGAAGAGCAGTGAAGGGTAGGTCTACAGGAGCTGGCCTGTCAGGCCTCTGCCTGAGTAGCCTGAAGCTGGATTTAGATTGTGGAAGCTGAGACGGGGACCGGTATGTTCCCAGCCTGGCTAATGGGTCACGCCATAGTATCCTGGAGAAGGCCTCAGGCCCCAAATCAGGAAGGGCAAGTATCTACGCCAAGTTTAGAGGGCCAAGAGTGGGGAACAAGAGAAAGGGTCACGTACCTCTAGCTGGGCATCTCTGACTACTGTGATCTCTGTCTATCAAATAAATAAATGAAATCTTAAAAAAAAAAAAAAAAAAAAAAAGCCCTCTGACCAGCACAAGACAACCTCACAGTAAAAGCTGACCTACCTTGGCAGCCCTCCCTTTTCCATAAGTCTATCACTGAAAGCAGGCCTTGCTTTAACGTGCAGCAACCTCTTTTTCTGGATCCCAGCATTTTGCGGTGTGTGGGCCTGGACACAGGCTGTATGATTCGCGCACTGCACAAATGCATCCCCAAGGTAGAAAGGGGGACTGAACTCCAGTCCACCCCTGGCTCCCCAGGCCATGACTCGGGGTGATGCTGCATCTGCCCTGAGGAAAGAGGAGGCCCATTCTCTGCTCAAAGGCAATTCTGTGGAGAGAATAGTGGATTCCTCCCACCCCGGCAAAGTAATATGTTAAAGCCCTAACCCTCACTGGGATGGCATACAGGATAGAACCTGTGGGAGGTAATTAGGTTAGATGAGGTCATGAAGGTGGGTGCTCATATTAAAAGACACCAGAAAGCTTGCTTCCCCTACCTTCTCCCTCTACCCAAACTGTCCCAGGAAAGTTCACGTGAGGACACAATGAGAAGGCAGCATCTGCAACTCAAGCAAGCAGCTCTCACAGGGCACTGATCCTGAAGGCACCCTGATCTCAGACTTCCAGCCTCCAGAACGGTGAGAAATACATTTCCATTTAGGCCCTCCCAGGCTGTGGTATCCTATTACGGCAGCTGAGCTGAGCTGAGTGAGACGGTCACCTGCAGGGCTGCTCCCACCACAGGACCACACTGTGGCAGTCCTGACCCTGCCTTTGGAGGTTTACAGTTTCCAAAACTTATGATTCAGTGTCATTTATAAAACACTGAACTTAAATTTAAGAGTACATTCTCCAAATGCACTCGAGTGTGTTGTGTATTATTTTTATGAAATTTTTAACTTATTTGAAGACCTTCAAACCAGGTTATCTTTTTGGGGGATAGAAATCTTAAAGCTTCTTGCACGTACCTGAACCCTTTGTCAAGGTGCCACTTTGACAGTGATGTCACAGCACTGGAAATAAAATAAATTTAAATTGTAACAAATGTCCCCCTTTTTACAAAGACACCAGTCACATTGGATCAGGCCATGCTAGTGGCTTCCTTTTGGCTTGATCACCTCTGGGAAGACCCTATTTTCAAATAAGTTCACATTCTCAGGTACTGGAGGTTAGCCTCTAACACACTTTTTGGGCAAACACAATTCAAACTGTACTACTCACCAAGGAGTCTTCTAGAGATCATTTGGTTCTGGAAGATTCTAGAATATAGAGGGAATAGGAAGAGTGGGCAGTTGAAGCACTTCTCAGTATCAGGGAACGAATTGTATTGGGGACATAAAAACAAAATCTTTCCCAACCCCCAAAACCTTTCCATGAAAGTAGAGGAGAAAAGGAACATTTTTATTATTGGATAGGCATTAAACTGGAATGTGATGCATGTAACAGGCAATCTGCTAAGATGGCAAAACAAAAGAAATCTTGCCCTTTCATGTAGGCAAGCAGATACAGCTCATTACATACATGTTTTCAAGATAAGCAATGGTCCTCAAGTAAGAAAACTAGACAGTGCCATTTGTCACACAGAGTTCATCATAAATTCACCTGGTAATTGGGGTGATCATCTGTGTTAGCTAATTGGCTTTGTCCAAAGGAAAAACAGAATTTCCTTAGGATATGAGGTAGTTTTGCAAGCTGGAGCTGGTTGACTCACCGAAGTAAAACTCCTGCCCTCCCACAGAAAACGGGAGATAGGGGATGCTCTATCCTCTTTGAGGATTACATTTCAAAGATGATTCCCACATCCTTGAGAAAAGTATTCTTGGGCCTTAAAGCTGGCAAGACACTGGTTTAGCTTTTAAAGCAGTTCACATACATCTCAGAGGGGCAGAAAATAATTTACAATTACAAGTTTTCTAAAGTAAATGCTGGAAGGAAAGGGGGAGGGGTGTGGTTCTCCCTTTTTGCACCAGGGAAGTGGATTTCTAAAATTTGTATTTACCCTTAACCTTGGCATGCAGACTAACACACTAATCCTGACTGAGTTTGTTAATGCCAATCAGAATACCCAAGTCCTGGTCACTGTGACAGCACAGGACAAACTGAGTCTCTGGACATAAAAACCTGAGGGGAACATACTGAACAGTGATGATTTCATCTGTGAGGGCTTGTCTGAGAAGGCAGTTTGCTTTCCTAGATGACTTCCAACAGCTCTTTGACCCCAATAACAGTTAAATACTTTAAATACTACTTTAAATACTAATTTTTTTTTTCACATAGCAAATCCAAAACCAATCCAAAACCTGATTTTGTTCACAGGACGTGGCTCAGATGTCATCCTCTCAAAGATGCCTCCATGGACTGATAGATTTACTGGGCTTCCAGGACACCACTGTCTTTTATTTTCAATCCAAGTTTCCTAACAGTGAAAAAGTTAGGATTGAGGGAAAGATGGAATGGGCTACCTTGGGAAGTTTTAAGCTTCCCAGGTGGAAAATATTCAGTAAACTGAACACCTATTGGGAGAGAGTGGGGTAGGAGTTGAATTTGGATTGTATGACCTGCAATATTCTTTTCAAAACAAAGATATTGTTTTCCTTAGGCTTTAATACCCAAGGACTCCAACACTCCAAAACTATTCTGCAGAAGAGAGGAGGAGTATCTAGGTTAGGAAAACTCTATATCATATGACCTTATAACTTCAGCTTGTTGGTGTTGACCAGGCCACTTTTGTTTTTGTTTTTAAGTAACCTCCATGCCCAGCATGGAGCCCAATGTAGGGTTTGAACTTATGACTCTGAGATCAAGACCTGAACTGCAATCAAGAGTTAGATGTTTAACCAACTGAGCCCCCAGGCACCTCATTGACCAGGCCACTTATAATTTCTAGTTTTATCCAGTCAGATAGCTATTTTTGATACATTTGAAGAGCCTAATGATTAAAAAAGAAAAAAAGAGAGAGAATGGAAGGAACTATACATGTATGTGAGTTTATATGCTTAGAAAATTCTGGAAAGCCAAACATTAAAACATCACAGTGTTTATCACTGAGATGAGAAGTTATGGATGATTTCAATGTTTAATTTTGTTATTCTCCATGTTTCAGACTTTTTTAGTAAGGAAACAAGATTTATGTTTTCAATCAAACGTCTGTTTTTCTATCTGTATAGATTTCTTCCCCTTGACAAGCTGGAATATGAGTAGAATTAGGAGTGATTGGTAAGAGGTAAGGCTAGGGATCCAGAGAAGCAATATACATATCTAGCAAAAAGAGATGCTGGATATAAGAGGGCTACAATTAGTAGGCTGACACCCAGGGTCAAACCCTAGGAGCTGTTTGGGGAAATCAATTAAGGCAGCAAAAATCCATGGCCCTGGATTTCATGTGGGAAAGTGAGTAAGCTGGCTCTTTAGCATACAGCTGGGCTTTATCTTAATAGAAGGAAGAACTTTCTCACCCTCAGAGCTTGCCAAAAACCAAATAGAGATCCCTGTGAACAGTAACGTCCAAAAGGAGCAAGAGGAATATGATGATCCCTTGAGGTACAGAATGAAAATAGATCTTGTGTGTCTTCCACCCTCAAAGTGTCCTGAGGAAAGAGCAAGGATTCCATAATATGGGATGTTAACAAAGGCAGCTTCACTCCTTGGCTGGCCTTTAGTTATGTGATGTGTAGCATGTTAGGTGTACCCACTGAAGCTATTATCTTGATGTAACTAAAGTAATCCCAAAGATGGTGGAGGAGTAGGAGAACCTTAGTTTTGGCTGGTCCCAGGAATTCAGCTACAAAGCTATCAACCCATTCTGAACACCTGTGAACTCAAAGGGAGATCTAAGAAAAGAATAACTGAAACTTTAGAAATAGAAAAGTGGTGACTTTCTGTAGGAATGAAAGATGGAAAAATTCACCTCAAAAAAGGAGAACAAGAGGCAGTACTAACTGCCAGGGACCTAGTCAGTATGTAAATAAGTAAGTAATATAAGTAAGGTGTCAGAACTAGAGTTCAGAATAATGATTATAGAGATACTAGCTGGGCTTGAAAAAAGCATAGAAGACACTAGAGAATCCCTTTTTGGAGGAATACAAGAACTAAAATCTAATCAAGTTGAAATTAAAAATGCTATTACTGAGATGAAACCAAAATGGAGGCTCTAACCGCTAGAATAAATAAGGCAGAAGGGAGAATTAGTGATATAGAAGACCAAATAATGGAAAATGAAGAAGCTGAGAAAAAGAGAGATAAACAACTACTGGATCATGAGGGGAGAATTTGAGAGCTAAATGATACCATAGACCAAAACAATATTAGAATAATTGGGATCCCAGAAGAAGAGGAAAGAGAGAGCAGCATGGGGCAGAAGGTATACTGGAATAATTTATAGTGGAGAACTTCCCTAACCTGGGGAAGGAAGCAGGCATTCACTTCCAGGAGCACAGAGAACTCCTCTTAAAATTAATAAAAAATAGGTCAACACCTTGACATATAATAGTGAAACTTGTAAATCTCAGAGACAAAAAGGAAATCCTGAAAGCAGCTCAGGACAAGAGGTCTGTATCCTAGAAGGGTAGAAACATTAGACTATCAGCAGACCTATCCACAGAGTCCTGGCAGGCCAGAAAGGACTGGGATGGTATATTCAGGGTACTAAATGAGAAAAATATGGAGCCAAGAATACTTTAGCTAGGATGCCATTCAAAATAGAAGGAGAAACCAAACCAAACCAAAACAAAACAAAACAAAAAACAAAAAAACCTCCCAGGACAAGCAGAAACAAAAGAATTTGTGATCACTAAACTAGCCCTGCAGGAAAGATTAAAAGGATATTTTAAGTGAAGAGAGAGCTCAAAAGTAAATATACCAGAAAGGAAGAGACAATATACAGAAACAGTGACTTCACAAATAATAAAATGGCACTAAATTCATATCTTTCAATAGTTACTCTGAGGGTAAATGGGTGAAATACCCCAATCAAAAGACACAGGGTATCAGACTGTATAAAAAATCAAGACCCATCAATATGCTATCTGCAAGAGACGCATTTTAAACCCAAAGACACCTCCACATTGAAAGGGGGTGGAAAACATGATGCTAATGGACATCAAAAGAAAGCTTTGGTGGCAATCCTTATATCAGACAAATTAGACTTTAAACCAAAGACTGTAATAAGAGATAAGGAAGGACACTATGACAAAATTAAAGGGTCTATCCAACAAGAAGATCTAACAATTGTAAATATTTATGTCCCTAACATGGGAGCAGCCAGTTATATAAACCGATTAATAACAAAATCAAAGAAACACATCAATAATAATACAATAATAGTAGGGGACTTTAACAACCCCCCATTGCAGTGGACAGATCAACTAAGCAGATCAGCAAGGAAACAGGTCTTTTTATTTTTTAATTTTTTAATTTTTTTATTAACATATAATGTACTATTAGCCCCAGGGTTACAGGTCTGTGACTTGCCAGGTTTACATACTTCATAGCACATACCTTCCCCAGTGTCCATAACCCCACCACCCTCTTCCTACACCCTCCTGGCAACCCTCAGTTTGTTTTGTGAGATTAAGAGTCTCTTATGGTTGGAAACAGGTCTTTAAATGACACACTTGATCAGATGGACTTCAAAGATGTATTCAGAACATTCTATCCTAAGGCAACAGAATACACATTCTTCTTGAGTGCAAATGGAACATCCTGCAGAATAGATACATACTGGGTCACAAGTCAGATCTCAACTGGCAGCAAGAGATAGGGCTCATTCCCTGCATATTTCAGACCACAACATTTTAAAACTGGAACTTAATCACAAGAGAAAATTTGGACAGAACTCAAATACATAGAGGTTAAGGGCAACCTAAAAGAGTGAATGGATCAACCAGGAAATTAAAGAAGAATTTTAAAAATTCATGGAAACAAATTAAGATGAAAACACATTGTTCAAAGTCTTTGGGATGCAGCAAAAGTGGTCTTAAGAATGAAGTATATAGCAGTATAAACCTTTCTCAAGAAACAAAAAAGGTCTCAAATAAAGAACCTAACCTTACAGCTAATGGAGCTGGAGAAAAAACTGCAAATAAAGCCTTAACCCAGCAAGAGAAGAGAATTAATAAAGATCAGAGCAGAAGTCAATTAAATAGAAACCAAAAGAACAGTAGAACAGATCAACAAAACTAGGAGCTGGTTCTTTGAGAGAATTAATAAGATTGATAAACCCCTGGCTAGACTTATCAAAAAGAAAAGTGAAAGAACCCAAATTAAAATCATGAATGAAAGATGAGAGATCACAACCAACACCAGAGAAATGCAAACAATTATAAGAACATGTTATGAGCAAATATATGCCAACAAATTAGGCAATCTGGAAGAAATGGATGCATTCCTAGAGATGTATAAATGACCAAAACTGAACCAGGGAGAAATAGAAAACTTGAACAGACACACAACCAACCAAAGAAAGTGAAGCAGTCATCAAAAACCTCCCAACAAACAATAGCCCAGGGCTGCATGGCTTCCCAGGGGAATTCTACTAAACATTTAAAGGAGAATTAACATCTATTCTTCTGAAGCTGTTTCAAAAAATAGAAATGGAAGGAAAATTTCCAAAATCTTTTTATGAAGCCAACATTACCTTAATCCCAAAAACCAGACAAAGACCCCACTGAAATAGATAATTATAGACCAATATCCCTGATGAACATGAATGCAAAAGTTCTCACCAAGATACTGATAATAGGACCCAACAGTACATTAAAAGGATTATTCACCACAACAAAATGGGCTTTATTCTGGGCTACAAAGTTGGTTCAACATCCGCAAGTCAATGTGTTATACTACATTAATAAATGAAAGGACAAGAACCATATAATCCTCTCCATTGATGCAGAAAAAGCATTCAACAAAATATAGCATCCTTTCTTGAATAAAACTCTTCACAGTGTAGGGATGATACCCCAATATCATAAAAGTCACATATGAAAAGCCCACAGCTAATATCATTCTCAATGGGGAAAAACTGAGAGATTTCCCCTAATGTCAGGAACATGGCAGGGATGTCCACTCTTACCATTGATGTTCAACATAGTACTAGAAGTCCTAGCTTCAGCAATGAGACAACAAAAAGAAATAAAAGTCATTCAGATTGGCAAAGAAGAAGCCAAATTCTCACTTTTTGCAGATGACATGATACTCTGTGGAAAACCCAGAGACTCCACCCCCAAACTGCTAGAACAGGAATTCAGCAAAGTGGCAAGATATAAAATCAATGCATAGAAATCAATTGCAGTTCTATACACTAACAATGAAACAGAAGAGAGAGAAATGAAGGAGTCAATCCCATTTATGATTGCACCCAAAACCATAAGATACCTAGGGATAAACCTAACCAAGGAGGCAAAGGATCAGTACTCAGAAAACTATAGAACACTCATGAAAGATACTGAGGAAGAAATGGAAAGATACTGAGGAAGAAATTTCCACAAGAAATGGAAAAACATTCCATGTTCATGGATTGGAACAACAGACATTGTTAAAATGGTTATGCTACCTTGAACAATCTACATGTTCAGTGCAATCTCTATGAAAATACCACCAACTTTTTTCATAGAGCTGGAACAAATAATCCTAAAATTTGTATGGGACAAGAAAAGACCCTGAACAGTCAAAGGAATGTTGGAAAAAACTAAAGCTGGTGGCATCACAATTCTGGACTTCAAGCTCCATTACAAAGCTATAATCATCAAGGCAGTATGGTACTGGCACAAAAACAGACACATAGATCCATGGAACAGAACAGAGAACCTAAAAATTGACCCTCAACTCTATAGTCAACTAACCTTTGACAAGGCAGGAAGGAATATGCAAATATTATTTCATATGCAAAATTCATTCATATGCCAAAATGCAACAGAAAACAAAACAGTCTCTTCAAAAAATGGTGTTGGGAAAGTTGGACAGCCACGTGCAGAAGAATGAAATGACATTTTCCCTACACCATACACAAAAATAGACTCAACATGGATGAAAGACCTAAATGTGAGATAGAAATAGAATCCATCAAAATTCTAGGAGCACACAGAAAGCAACCTCTTTGACCTCAAATTTCTAGGAGCACATAGGCAGCAAACTCTTCGACCTCAATGAGAACAACTTCTTGCTAGACACATCTCCAAAAGCAAGGGAGACAAAGACAAAAATGAGCTATTGCAACCTCATCAAGATAAAAAGCTTTTGCACAACAAAGGAAACAGTTGACAAAACCAAAAGACAACCAATAGAATGAGAGTAGATATTTGCAAATGACATATCAGATAAAGGGCTAGTGGCCAAAATCTATAAAGAACTTACCAAACTTAATACCCAAAGAACAAAAAATCCAGTCAAGAAATGGGCAAAAGACATGAACAGACATTTCTCCAAAGAAGACATCCAAATGGCCAATAGACACATGAAAAAATGTTCCACATCACTCAGCATCCAGGAAATAAGATATCACCCCACACCAATCAGAACGGTTAAAATTAACAGATCAGGAAATGACAGACAAAATCAGAGAGGGAGGCAAACCATAAGAGACTTTTAATCATAGGAAATAAACTGAGGGTTGCTGAAGGGGAGGGTGGTAGGAGGATGGGGTGATTGGGTGATGGGCAGTAAGGAGGGTATATCATGTAACGAGCACTGGGTATTATATAAAACTGATGAATCATTGACCTTTCCCTCTGAAACTAATAATACATTGTCTGCTAATTAACTGAATTTAAATTTAAAAAATAAAGTAATCCCAGCAAAATAGATAAGCGGCTTAAAATAATTCCTGCAACCAAGAGCTATAAGAAAGAGAGAACTTCTGGGCGCCTGGGTGGCTCTGTGGGTTAAGCCGCTGCCTTCAGCTCAGGTCATGATCTCAGGGTCCTGGGATTAAGTCCCACGTTGGGCTCTCTGCTCAGCGGGAAGCCTGCTTCCTCCTCTCTCTCTGCCTGCCTCTCTGCCTACTTGTAATCTCTCTGTCAAATAAATAAATAAAATCTTAAAAAAAAAAAAAAAAGAATGAGAGAACGTCAAAGAACTCGCAGAGCTGGCACTTCTCCAATACCAAAAACAAGATTTTTGTCAGACACATTATAAGGTAAAAATATAAACAAATTTGGCCAGAAGTTGGTCAAACACAGGTGAAAATGTCAAAATAACTATCTGAAATATGAATTTACATCCATTATTATACATAATAAATCAAGGAGTAGGGAATATTATACATTGTGATATTAGCCTATAATAGTAGGAAGCCACATGGTTATCAGGACATTTAAAAACTAAACACTCAGAAGGTTATTAATACCAGTATAGTCATAATGAGAACAAAGGGAGTAGAAAACACTAATAAGATAAAATGTGAGATCAGTTCAGAAGTATCCTATATTTCATCTTTATCTCATCATTTTTATTTCTGCTTCTACACCTGTTTTAACAGGACAGGGATAGAAGTATACACATGTGTGGAAATAAACCTGAACGTAAACATACAGCATTACTGATTGGTGTACCCAGTGCTATACAGGACAGTGGATTGCAACCCAGGAATCATCCCAGGGATCAGACATGGGAGCTCACATATATCTGTGATAGGAGGGGGAAAAAATTAATTAAGCTTAAAACTGGGAGTCTGGGAGATAATGAGTTCCTATCACCAGAACTCTTCAAACATAGGCTAGGTGGATGGTTATTTGATTACACCATAGAAGTGATTCAAGGAGGCTTTGCAGAATTAGACTAGATGGTTTTAAAAGACCTTTCAACCCTAAATTCTATATTCTTATTTTTAAAATTTTTATTTATTTTTAAAATTTCTTTTCAATGTTTCAGAATTCATTGTTTATGCACCACACCCAATGCTCCCTGCAATACATGCCCTCCACAATACCCACCACCAGACTCACCCAACCTTCCACCTGCCTCCCCTCCAAAACCCTCAGTTAGTTCCTCAGAGTCCACAGTCCCTCATGGTTTGTCTCCCCCGCCAATTTCCCCCAATTCCCTTCTCATCTCCATCTCCCAATGTCCTCCGTGTTATTCCTTATGCTCCACAAATAAATGAAACCATATGATAATTGACTCCCTCTGCTTGACTAATTTTACTCAGCATAATCTCTTCCAGTCCCATCCATTGATATAAAAGTTGGATATTCATCCTTTCTGATGGAGGCATAATACTCCATAGTATACATGGACCACATCTTCCTTATCCATTCATCCATTGAAGGGCATTTTGGTTCTTTCCACAGTTTGGCGACTGTGGCCATTGCTGCTATGAATATTGGGGTACAGATGGCCCTTCTTTTCACTACATCTGTATTTTGGGGGTAAATACCCAGTAGTGCAATTGTAAGGTCATAGGGTAGCTCTATTTTTAATTTCTTAAGGAATCTCCACACTGTTTTCCAAAATGGCTGCACCAACTTGCATTCCCACCAACAGTGTAAGAGTGTTCCCTTTTTTCTACATCCTCTCCAACACACGTTGTTTACTGTCTTGTTAATTTTGGCCATTCTAACTGGTGTAAGGTGGTATCTCAATGTGGTTTTGATTTGAATCTCCCTAATTGTTAATGATGATGAACATTTTTTCATGTGTCTGTTAGCCATTTGTATGTTTTCATTGGAGAAGTGTCTGTTCATGTCTTCTGCCAATTTTTTGATGCAATTATCTGTTTTGTGTGTGTTGAGTTTGAGGAGTTCTTTATAGATCTTGGATATCAGCTCTTTGTACTATTTTTTGTGAATATCTTCTCCCATTCCGTGGGTTGCCTCTTTATTTTGTTGACTGTTTCCTTTGCTGTGTAGAAGCTTTTGATCTTGATGAAGTCCCATAAGTTCATTTTCACTTTTGTTTCCTTTGCCTTTGGAGACATATCTTGAAAGAAGTTGTTTGGCTAATGTCGAATAGGTTACTGCTTATGTTCTCCTCTAGGATTCTGATGGATTCCTGCCTCACGTTGAGGCCTTTTATCCATTTCGAGTTTATCTTTGTGTACGGTGTAAGAGAATGGTTGAGTTTCATTCTTCTACACATAGCTGTCCAATTTTCCCAGCACCATTTATTGAAGAGACTGTCTTTTTTCTACTATATATTTTTTCCTACTTTGTCAAAGATTAGTTGACCATAAAGTTGAAGATTCATATCTGGGCTCTGTACTCTGTTCCACTGGTCTACGTGTCTCTGCTTTTGTGCCAGTACCATGCTCTCTTGGTGATCACAGCATTGTAGTAAAGCTTAAAATCAGGCAACATGATGTCACAGTTTTGTTTTTCTTTTTAACATTTCCTTAGCAATTCGGGGTCTCTTCTGATTCCATACAAATTTTAGGATTGTTTGCTCCAGCTCTTTGAAAAATACCGGTGGAATTTTGATCAGAATGGCATTAAAAGTATAGATTGCTTTAGGCAGTATAAACATTTTAACACTGTTTATTCTTCTGATCCATGAGCATGGAATGGTCTTCCATCTTTTTGTGTTTTCTTCAATTTCTTTCATGAGTGTTCTGTAGTTTCTCGAATATAGATCCTTTACCTCTTTAGTTAGGTTTATTCCCAGGTATCTTATGGTTCTTGGTGCTATAGTAAATGGAATCAATTCTCTAAATTCCCTTTCTGTGTTTTCATTGTTAGTGTATAAGAAAGCAACTGATTTCTGTACATTGATTTTGTATTCTGCCACATTACTGATTGCTGTATGAGTTCTGGTAGTTTGGGGGTGGAGTCTTTTGGGTTTTCCATATAAAGAATTATGTCTTCCGCGAAGAGAGAGAGATTGACTTCTTCATTGCCAATTCGAATACCTTTTACTTCTCTTTGTTGTCTGATTGCTGTTGCTAGGACTTCTAACACTATGTTGAATAAGAGTGATGTGTTCCTGATCTCAAAGGGAAGGCTATCAGCTTTTCCCCATTGAGGATGATATTCGCTTTGGGTGTTTCATAGATAGACTTTATGAAGTTGAGGAATTCTATATTCTTATGATTCTTCTGCTTCCAATGTATTTCGGCTTGACTTCTTCCACGCAGATTTTATCTCATTCTGCTTTTTATTATGTTAATTTATGTATGTTTTATCTCTTCAGGTAGATTAAATTCTCTGAGGGCAGAGGTTATTTTGCATTTCCCTTTGATCCCAAATTACCTGAAACCATGTTTTGTACATTCTCCAATGCATTCAATAAATGCTTATTAACTTAAATGGTAAAATGTCATTATTTTAATAAAGCAAAAAGTATTGTCTACTTGGGGAATAAAATAAATCAAATACCAAAGAAAGCTGTGGAAGCTATTCAGAGGCCTCGGATCTTTTCTGATACTGAATGTTGATGATTTTCAGTACTGGATACATCACGTCTTAGTAAAATGATGTCCTGTGTAAAGAAGATAGACCTGCCTCATCATGAACAGGGCATGGTACCACCTGGGGCTCTTCTGTCCCAGTGATCACCAATCCACATGTAGTTATTGAGCCAATATCCCATGTCAAGAGTGATGTTGTACACTATGAAGATTATAAATAGGTATTAGTATGGTTTATGTTGTCAAAGAGCCCATAATTCAATTTGGGAGATAAAGGAGAAGTGCCAGTCATGAAGCATAGAATGTTGAAATACTAGATATTACAACATTATAAACTGGTTCCAACCAAGTGCTCTAGGGCTCCAGGAACAAGAAGGTCTCTTAGGCTGAAGTGACTGGCCAAGGCTTCTTGGGGGAGAATGGCTTGAGCAGGACTTTGAAGGTGTCAAGCGCTTTGGTACCTCATGATAAAGGTTTCTCCCATCAGGGCTCAGCCCTCTCTTTGGGACCCATCCAACATTTGCTGCTAGGATTCTGGGTCAGACCGGGGCCACAAATCAGAGACGTTCTTTGTCATCAGAGTCATTAACAATTGCCTTTGTCTGCTGCCATAATAAAGCCCTTAACTTCGTGTTTTTACCTACAAATGTGATGAATTGTGGTTAGCCTGATGTCAAACATTTCTTCCGGTTATTAAAAAAATCTGTGATTTGGGGCGCCTGGGTGGCTCAGTGGTTAGGCCGCTGCCTTCGGCTCGGGTCGTGGTCTCGGGGTCCTGGGATCGAGCCCCGCGTCGGGCTCTCTGCTCAGCAGGGAGCCTGCTTCCTCCTCTCTCTCTGCCTGCCTCTCTGCCTGCTTGTGATCTCTCTCTCTGTCAACTAAATAAATAAAATCTTAAAAAAAAAAAAAATCTGTGATTTTATGAGAAAAGAAAATTTCCTGAAAGAAAGATCCAAGGAACTTGGCCTTTCCAGGTAGAGCCTGAAGAGATAAAACTTGTAGACGAGAACAGAGAAAGGGGAAACTAAAGATCTATCCTCACCCTCTGAACAGCAGCCACCTGAGCTCCTGAGTGGCCCTGAGAGGCCCTACCGGCCCGGTGGTGCTGTGGGAATGTCCAGCATGGGCCACTCACCCTGCTGGAGCTGCTTGGCAGTGGTCCTTGTTAACTCAGCCTGGCTCTCTGCAGGAGCTATGGCCACAAAAAGAACCAATTTGGTTTCGTACTTTGGCCAAATCCATCTCAGCTGCTAAGCATGAGAGCTCAGTTCTCCTGGCAGAGATGCTCCCATGACAGCTGCTGGAGGGAGGCCTTGTCATTAATGGGCAAGGGAGCAAATGACTGTGAGAAGAAGAGACATCAGGCAAGTAGACACTCTGGAGATGGTCATTTTCCTATTTGTTGTTATCAGGATCGTTCTACGTAGGAAACCACCTATCAGAGACATTGTGTTCGGGTTTTTGATTTTCATTTTAACAAGTGCTAATTGTTCCGATTGGGCATTTTTGTCTGGAATGCTGGGACACGGGGCATTGCTCCTGCTCTGAACTGTGTGGGATACAGATGCAAGACCTGGAAGTGGGGTAGGCGTTTTAGCTCTTGTGGGGAAAATTAGCCTGAAGAGAAGCTGGAGGATGATGCAGGTTAGAGAAAGAAACTGCCAGAGATCCAGAGCCACAGCCCTGAAGACAGAGATGACACGTGAGCGCGATGCATTGGTAAAGCGGTCTCATCCGCATTCTTGAAACACAGCCCAGTAATGGGATAGAAATGTAATGTCTCCGTCATCACCCTAGACCTGCAGAATCAGGCACAGGGTGGGGTCCAGCAGTCTGGGTTTTAACAAGCCCTGCAAGTGCTTCTGATGTTTATTCATGTTTGATAACCAATGACCTAGAGAAGTTACTTATGCAATAAATCCGTTTCCTGGTTTAAGTCAGTTTGAGCGGGATTTTTCTGGTACTTGTGTCACCTGCATCTTGAACCAGTAGGACTCTGGGGGTATAAAGACAAATGTGATTTCATCTGTGACCCTCACTGCCTTAGAAACCTGCTCAGTTCTGCAGTCCTTTTGCCAGCTGGGGAAAATTTGGTCGAGCCCCCGGGACTTTTCCCTCCCTTCTTTTTTTGTATATTGCGGTAAAATAGGAGTAACACGAAATATGCCATTGTAGTGATTTTGAACTGTACAGCTCTGTGGAATTAAGTACATTCACATGGTTATGCAACCATCACCACCACAACCCTTCCGAACTTTTCAGTTTTCCCATACTGAAACCACATACTCATTAAGCACTACCTGCCCACTCCTACCCCTCTGCTCCTGGCAACCACCATTTTACTTTCAGTCTCTTGTGAATTTGACTACTCTAGGAACCTCATACAAATGGACTCATACAGCATTTGCCCTTTTATGACTGGCTTATTTCCCTTAACAAAATACCTTAAAGTTTCACCATGCGGTAGCATGTATTCGAATTTTAAATTCCTTTGTAAGGTTGATGGATATTCCATTGTATGTATAGATCACATTTTGTTTGTTCATGGGTCGACAGATGCGTGGGGTGCTTTCACCTTTTGACTATTGTGAATAATGTGACGAACATGAGGGGGCAAATATCTGTTAGAGTCTCTGCTTTGACTTCAGAGAAATTCTTTATCCGCTTCACACATCCTCTCTTACTCTTTACTCTGTGCCTTTGGAATGAGGGGATTTTAGTGTCCCAGAATCGGTTTTGGATATTTGGAATGTTCTCTCTTGTATCTCAAGGTCTCAGTAAAAATGTACAACTCGACCTTCCGTTATACAACTGAAGACACATGAGCTGTTGCTAATCTCTCGCAAGAGTTCTTTAAACGTGAGTCATGGCCCAACCCTTAGAGAGAAGAGAAAACTCACAAGCATTTAGAGACCACAGAGTGCTGGGCCTCAGAGAGAGCTTAACAGTTTTTGGTGTCATTTAATCTGTGTTACAACCCTGCTGAACGAGGGTTCTTATCTTCCTTGCAGAGGAGGAAAGTCACTTCAGAGAAGACAGTGTGTCTGAGGTCCCACAGCCAAAAAACGGAAACACAGTTCTGTTGGTCCACTAGGCACTTCCATAACCTTTGTATCCTCTAGTTTCACAGGTAACTGGAGAGAAAGAGATGTGAATGAGTAAATTATTGAGCGCTGATCCTACGTTAAATCTCAAGAATGGGAAGCAACATTTCGAGCAATAGTGACTTCAGAGTTGTCTGTGTTGGAGATTGAACTTGACCAAGACCTTGAAGAATGAGTAGCATGGAAACAGACAGAAGTTAGAAGGGAGGGCATTCTCAGGGTGAGGACTATTTCAGGCAAAGGTGGGGAGGAGGGAGTCAGTGTGGAATATGTGACGGACAGAGATGAGACTTTCGTAATTGAGTAGAGGGGGAGTCTGTTGCAGAGCAGAAGGAGGGAAGTTTAAATCTGAAGGGTCCGTGCACGTTAGAACAGAACTAGAAATCCAAGCAAGATTTTCAAAAGCAGCACGCATAACATACAACATGGAGTTAAACTTGGACTTGAATCTCTGCCTTGCCCTCACATGTAAAATCTTGGGCCATTTAAGTCATTAAAACACCCTGATCCTCAGTTTCCATTCTTGTACCGTGGAGATGATAATAGGTCCTCGGTTCAGCTGTCATCAGAATAAGTGATACTATATGTACAGTGTTTGTCTCGGGCCCAGCACATGGTCAGCGCTGGGTACAAGTAGCAGTGCTTGCTGCCACCTCCCGCACAGCTCTCCTCATCAGTGCGTTAGACAGCAGGCAAGTCCTGGGAGTCCCTAAACACAGTGCGGCTGCGGTGCTATTTTAGATGCTAGTCTAGAAAGACTTGTCCCGCAACAGCATGCAGTCTGGATTGCAGGGGGCCATGACAGAGGTCAAAGGAGTCTAGGAGGTCCCTCTAGTTCCTGGCATGGACTGGATGGAAGAGGGAAGAGTGACCAAGAGGCTCTTTGAAGGAAGAGATGACAGAACTTGCACAAGTTCGGAAGGGAAGTACCAACACCAGGCTGTCTCATCAGAGTGAGAAGGAGGAGGGTGGGAACATGGGTGTCTTGAACTAAAAATAAGAAAGGGGAGCTGGTGGGGAGTGGAAATGCCAGAGGGAAGCTGCTTACGTCAATTCTGGGTATGCTGAGATTGAGGCGATGATAGACACTAAAGTAAGACAAAACTGTTGGATTTCCATACATGGACTGAGTGGGAATTAATACCAGAGAAAGTGGGAAAAGCCCAGAATGCCTGAAAGAAAGAGCAAAGCAAGAGTAGATTTGGGTTGAATGAACTGGCAACAGTACTCCTCATACAAAGAACTCTTGTTGTCTGGAGCTAGTAACAGAAAAGCAGTGTACTTGTCTTCCTGTATGGGCTCCCACAAACACCCCAAACCACGGGATCCTGTGTGGCGGTCCTTTGCTTTCCTAGGTTATGGATCCCACAGCTATGGGCAAGTGCCAAGTGATCAATACTTATGGCGGGAGGAAGGAAGATGGTGTCATGGAAAACTGGGCATGCCCACCCGCCTGGTCTGATCAGTGGTCCACATGTTCCTCGTGTGTCAGTTACAACTGACATTTACAACATAAAGGTAATGCAACAGCACTGATCTGTCAGATAGCATCCTGACAGGCAACACATAGTCGGTTGGAAATTCTCTTTACCCTTCTAGGTTGCTTGGTTATTATTTAGAATCCTTCTCTCACATGTTCCTTAAAAGTGTTAAATGTGGGGGTGCCTGGGTGGCTCAGAGGGTTAAGCCTCTGTCTTTGGCTCAGTCATGATCCTAGGGTCCTGGGATTGAGCCCCACGTCTGGCTCTCTGCTCAGAGGGGAGCCTGCTTCCCCCTCTCTCTCTGCCTGCCTCTCTGCCTACTTGTGATCTCTCCCTCTCTGCCAAATAAATAAGTAAAACCTTTAAAAAAAAAAGCTGTTAATGTGGGACCCCCAATATTTTCAGTGTGGCCCATTATTTTTGGAAACTAAAATGGAATTAATATAATTTAGCAATGGTCACAAGGTTTTATCCTTCCAAGCTTTTTTTTTTTTTTAATCTTATTTTGGCAAAAATTACTTAATGCAAGAGTTATTCTTGGAGTGAAGGATTTCTTTTTATTCCAAATTATGTCTGTTTTTTTTTTTTTTTTCCCATGTCAATCAGTGTTGATCATTTCTCCCAGGGACAAGAGCATCAGAAGTTAGGCACATTTACTCTTTGAATGAAATGGCATGCATCATTAGTTGAATCCTTGATATGGGTTCCACTTTATTGTTCTTCTGAGTCCAAGCAGATTATAGAAGAAAGTCTTTAAATTGTACACAAGCAATATAAAGTGCTTTCTGGGTAGGAAGGAGAGTGGACGGAGATTTTATTCTTGCTTTTGTGGTTGGACTATTCAGATGTCCCATGCCAGCTTAAGAGTTTCAATGGGCAGAATAGACAGCAAACCTCAAGCCTGAAATTCTCACACCCTGGCTTTTCTATATGGCACGTGTCACGTTACCATGAGCTGGCAGCCCAGGTAACAAAGAATGTCAACCATACAGAGGAAAGTTTGATTTTTACTTATAAGATTTAGATCATTAAGATCCACTGATGATGTCCCTCCTGTGTGCTCCCATTTTTCTCCAACATTCTCTAACACAGAAATAGTGCAGTGCGTTTATTTAGCTTCTCTTCCATTAAATCAGGCAGTTCTATTGTGTAGCCAAGCAGAGAAGCACTGATACATTGCAACCTTTTACAGATGAGAAAGTCCAGACCTAGAGAAGTTCATTGACTCCACATGTCGTACAGCTGGTGAGTGGCAAAGGAGAGAAACTCGGATGATCTGCCTCTCAGACCAGGGTTCTTCTCACTCTATGTGTGCTTTGCAATCTTGACTCAGTCACAAACTATTGACCTGTCATTCAGTATTTTCCTTTAAAGTGACTCCCTTTTTGGCATTTTAATTATTAATTATTGATTTTAAAAGAAAATTTTTTATTAGTTGATAGCTGGAAAATGTTTCACTTGCTACCCACAGACAAGAACTAAAACTAAAAATAATGATATTAAAACATGGCAATGTTTTTAAGATTTTATTTGACAGAGAGAGACACAGTGAGAGGGAACACAGCAGTGGGAGTGGGAGAGGGAGAAGCAGGGTCCCCACTGAGAAGGGAGCCCCATGTGGTGCTCGATCCCGGGACCCTGGGATCATGACCTGAGCCAAAGGCAGACGCTTAACGACTGAGTCTCCCAGGCACCCCAGAACATGACTAAGTTTTAACTAGTTAAAACTGCCTGCTATAGGGATGCCTAGGTGGCTCAGTCAGTTAAGTGTTTGCCTTCGGCTCAGATCCTGATCCTAGGGTCCTGGGATCTAGCCCTGCTCAGCAGGGAGTCTGCTTCTCCCTCTCCCTCTGCTGCTCTCCCTGCTTGTGTGTGTGTATGTGTGTGCGTGTGTGTCTCTGCAAAGAAACAAATAAAATCTTTAAAATAAAAATTGCCTGCTGAAGATTCTCAGCCTGAAACTTGTTCTTTCCTTAAAAAGGACAGAAAAGTCATGAAGAGGAATAAACATGTAACTATCACGAAGTTGAGACTTTCTCCTTCACAAGAGGATTGAAAAAAGAATTGAAGTGGAGGAACTGTTTTACTAACTGAGTCAAATAATACATTCTGGAGAAATTAATTAATTATTTTATTGACTCATAAACTCTGTGTCCACATAGTGCCTATAATTGCCTTGAATGTCACAGCGGTCCACATCGCAAACTCTAGAATGCCACACTGCATGCGTCATTGGATTCACTGCTTTCTTTGCAATGGCATCTAATCAAAATGGTTAAAGATCAAAATACATTAAGGGTAGAATTCTGGCATAAAAAGAAATGCATATTATGGGGAAGCAAAGAAAAACAGAGAACTTTCTTCTGGTATCCCTAAAGGAAAAGCTCACCAAGAACTTCCTTTATTGAGTCAAAAGCTCGTTACGAATGTTAAGTCACCAAGTTCTGCTGCTGGTGATAAACAAGTCCACGTTTACTCAGTGCTTTCTCCAGGCAGAAAAAGCTCAAACCATGGGAAGAATGAAGACAGAAGATAGGAAAGGGATGGTGTCCCCCTGCTGGGACTCTCAGCCGAGTCACATTTTATTAAACCACCTTTCCCAACACACATTTGTATTTTCTGAGGCAGAAGGTCTCAGAAAGTCCTCCATGGCATGGACCAGCCATATAGGGCAAATTAGGCAGCACACGAGCCCGATGTGTGTTTATTCAAACACTATTCCATAAGGAGAAAACATTTACTGGAACAATCCTTCTACTTTCCGTAACATGCGAACTCGCGGGCACTCCCTCAGTTTCTTTCTTGGAGACCGACAATGTCTTTGTCTACTTTGTGCTGTTTAAAAGTCGTCTCATCAATGTTGGCCTAACGCTCGTGTCCTTCCTGCAAAAAAACCAGCTGAGATCTTTGGTTCTGTCAGGGGGCAAGTTCTAATACAGCCACTTTGCTTTCAACACATTGACTAGGAGATCTCCCCTGCCAGGAACCAAAAGGCTTTAATTTTATGAATCATCAAAGCTTTTTTCTATACATGATGTAGAATAACCTTTTCTTTTCAGAAAGTCTAATCCAGTAGCCTCCCAGACCTCAGGATGTCACCAAATGGCATGTGCGTGGTGTGCAAGAAGAACAAAGGAGAAAAGTATTCAAAGCTGAGCTGTATATTGCATAACACCCGGTATGAGAAAATCTCGACCCATAAAACACTTACCTACTTTGGAGTTTAAATAAAGCAGAGTGGTGTTCCTTTTTAAAGAACTACTTTACAGTTATCTTCCTGTCAGAATTCCAATTATTCTATGACTCAGTGGGTATATGTCTAGCTTTTTAAAAATTCTTTTTTTTGGGTAAGAACGTGAAGAAGTTTTTATGAGAAGTTTGTAAAGGAAGGGTTTATATAATAATGCTGAGCTGCACTGAATACAAACACATTTTATTTCATTATTCAAAATGCAGTGTTTTGAAAACAATGTTTTTTCAAAATTGAGGCTTACCTGCAAAAGTGATAAACATTTTCTTTGGTGCCTTTGAAAAGGTGGTAATTAACTTCTGCATAGGAACTGTCTGATATTTCTGGCGGGGTTGAGGGGATTCAATATTAACTTCTGTTCGTCTTTCAGAGTAAGACCTTCATAAAAGAAGAAAGAGACTGGAAATTTGTATGCGAGGGATTAACTTTTCCTAATTTTCACAAAACCTCAGCACAGGCACTTCCTGTTTCATCTGTAGCAGAGACTGGCTAGCCGCTTCCGCCTTCTCCCAAGCACACACCTCCGCCATATTTCCCAGCCCCCGCACGCGGCTGAGCGCAGCCTCCAGACTAGCTCTGGCCAGGGGAATGTGGACAGCTGTGATGCCCTCACCTTCAGGCCTGGCCCAGACAAGCTCTCCAATCCACTCCTCTCCCTGAATGGCAAAGGATCCAGGCAAGGATGCTGAGCCCACTAGCCAAGCATAAACACTCACAACTGTGAACTCTGAATAAGTAAGAAATAAACTTTCATCATAGGAAATCACTGAGATTTCAGAGTGTTTTCATTTTGTGTTGTTGTTGTTTAGTAGCCACTAAACATGCCACTCATTGTCCTTTCTTCTCTCTTTCTCGGTCTCCTTCTGTTTGCCTCATTGCCTTCCTCTCACTGTCTTTGTGTATCGTGTGATTAGGTCTTTCTGATTTAACAACCAAACCAATCTGTTTTTATGGGATTTGGTGTGAAGGCCTTCACCGTGTTGAAATAACAAGCAGACCCAATTCATTTAATTAGGAGGAAATGTTCAATCAATTCAACTTTCTAAAAAGCTTGCATGTTAGGATACTTTTTAGTCAACAACTCTTTGAGTGAAGGGTCACATTACCAAGTTTAGAGATCACGTGAGAGTCTCATAGTCACTGTGACAAATATGATTATCTCAGTGCTGGGAGACCCAGCAGATGTGGACACAACAACCACCTTCGGAGGAGTAAAACCAAGGACTTGAAAACAGACATTACCCTAAGCCCTTGGGCAGCTCTCTTGACCTGCATGGCACCTTGGCTTCCAGTAGGCAAGCATGGACATTGTACCGTGTCAGGCATCTGTAAGAGCAGCTCAGAAAAAGTATTAGTGCTACATATGCCTGGCTGAGGCTTCCAAAAGAATTAAGTGTTTCAAAATGGCTTTTTAAAGAGTCTGAAATGAAAATCCCAATCTGATTTTGTGTCGGCCGCTTTCTTTCAGACTCAATATGGCGAGTCATCCTTTTCCTTCTCTTCCTGCTCCAAGTTGGTGGTTCTCAAACTGGGCTCGGTGAAGCCCATTCAGAGGATGTCTCAAGAAGTGGGTTCCAGGCAACTGGCTCCAGATTTGACAAGAAAAGCTTTCTTTTGATCTGTTTTTGCAAACTGGGCTTCCACAGAAGCATTTATTTTAGGGTGTGAGTTGGGAAATTTCCTTTGCTTTATAAGATTACAAGCCACAGCTTTATATGTGCTGCCTGGACATCACACCTACTCTAATAGTTTTAGTAACACAAATACCCAGTGAGGTCCAAATCTGAGTCTACAGCACACGTCTTTTCTGGGCACCCCCCACTCACAGTCCCACTCATATTTCACCACCTCCACTCGCTGGATGCCTCATAGCCACCTCTTCACAATATTCCAGAAATAGAATGCGTTATCCTGCTTCCCCGTCTTCCTGCACTGATGGCATCACCATCCACCTGGTGATTCAGAGAAAACTCTGAATCATCCTGACCCTCTTCCCCTTCCATCCCCAGATCCAATCAGTCATTTAGTCCAGTTGTGAACTGTCCTAATTATCCACCACATATGTTCTTCCTCCCACCCTCGTTGTCACCGCTTTAGCCCGAAAGCCTTGTCACCCTCCTTCAATCCGGACCGTGACAGTCCTCCTCAGTGGCTCTCCCACCATTCTATGCCTGGCTGCCTTGCTTTTTCTAAAATGCAGTGGAAATCATAAACATTAATATTTATTTCTAGCTTCCCAGTTAACAAGTTGCTTTCAGGTACATTTTCATATTTAAATATCCTAGCATTCCAGCAAGAAGACACAGTTATTCTTAATTTAGAACAAGCATTTGAGGCCTGAGAAATTATCTTGATCAAATTATCTTTGACTCAAGAAGTCAAAAAGCTGTCAGTTGGAACCTGAGGACTCGAAAGTTTATGCTAATGACGTTAAACCACACCACCAAACACATGTCAGTCCTGGGTTTTAGCACCTTCAATTTCTCACCACTGGCTATAAGAGAAAGACCAGACCTTTTAGCACGTTGAAAAGGCTCTCTATAATTTTGCCCCAGGGAGTTTTAGTGGTTAATAGTATTAGTTAAGAGTCCAGCTCTGGAGTTAGAACCCACATTCCAGTCTAAACTCATGAATAAGTTATATAATCTCTCTAAACCTCAGTTTCCTAATGTGCACACTAAGACTAATAACAGTTTACCTCACAGCATTGCTGTGGGGCTTAAACAAGATGGCACACGTCATGTGTTTCACAGCATTTGTTTTCCTATCCTACCACCCTTCAAGCAGCCCACCTACACTCTTTGGTACCTCCTCTATGAAATCTTGAAGATCATGGTTGGTGATTTCCCCACCACTTTGTACACACCTCTATAGTTAGATACTCTGTTGGGTTGTTCAGCCCTTAAGACCGGCAATGAAATATCTCCTGCAAGGGCTTAGCAAGTCTTGGAAAAAGTCCCCACTACAGAATTCTCTTCCCTAAGCTCTCCCAGGTCTCCGGACCTAGATCTCTTGTTCCCTTGCTCTGTCTTTCCCTTAACCCCTGCCACTTCTCATGTCACATTTGTCCTCCAGGCCTGCCCTTGCCCTAACTTAGCCCTGCTGAAGGCCGTCTGACCTCAGCTCCATGCCAGCGCTGTGTTCCACTTAAGGGCAAGGCTTTGGCAACTTGTCTGTCTCTCTCTGGCATCTGCCCTCAGTCTATCTCCTGTTTCTAGCTTTTCTGGAGGTGACAACTCCCAGGGACTGACCAACAACTATTCAGATAGGATAATCACACATCTTACCAGTTTTGTGTTGTCTTTCTCATCCGTCAGACCGAACTCCTCCAAGATGGAGACATCTAGTCTTTGATCTCAGTAGATACTCTGTAGCATCTGGTTCAGAATAAACCCTTAATAATTGCTTGTTGATCAAACAGACTATTGTTCCCCAAACAAGAGGCTGGGAGTCTTGGGGGCTTCTGCTGTCTAAGTTCTTAAGACCACACAGGGGCATCTGATAGTACGCTCACTCCTCCGAAACTCCTGTTATACAACCAGCTTCAAGTCAATGAAAAGTACACATAACTACATCATCTGTAGTGTTTTTCTCCACCAAAATACAAAGCATTTCACCTGCAGTGTTTTTTCTCATTTTTTTTGCCATTACTTGTTGACAGCATTCTATAAATTTGACTATGTCAAATTTCCATCAACAATCTATTTATTTAGCTTCACTTTATGCATTTTCAAGGTTAACTGTTTGCTTTTTGCCATGAACGTTGTTGATGTTAATCCCTTATAATTGTACATTTCTTGAAAGAACTCTTTGTATAGTTTTTTTTTTTTATGGTATCTTGTTGAACAACCTTATACAAAGTGCATATCACAAAATATTGCTTACATTGAAATATACTTAGCTGTTTTTCAAGTTTTGCTGCTGAAAAATGATCCCATTTTGTGTTTGACTCAACTATCATGGCTTTCAATGGATTAATTTTTTCTCTAACCACACAACCTTAATTTTGTTTTTAATCTGTAAAACAAGAAGATTGCCTAGATGATCACTGTTTCTTTTCACTTCCAAGCATATGGAGTGTAGAGTTCTGAAATATAATTAAAAACCCTGGTGTCTCTTTGTCTCAAAAAAATAGACCAAAAAAAAAAAAAACTAAAAAAATCTATTGATATACTAAAAAGAAATTATTTGAAATTATTAAAATTTTGAAACACATATTTTAAGAAAATGCAAATGAACACAACAACGAGATACCACAAATTGTCTACCACAGAGAATTGATTATTTCAATGCTGGGGACATAATTGGACAGCACTGGAGGAAATGTAATATTATACCAAAAGGGCGGCTTGGCAATATTTATTACCAGACTTAGAAAAGCATATTTTAAAAAATGCATTTGAACGAGAAATTATTCTTCTAGAAAGTTCTTCTAAAGAAATAATCAAGGGTAGATGCAAAGCTTTAGCTAAATGGTGGTTCTCAGCACTTAGACTGGAAAAGAAACTCATTAAATGTTTGTGGATTTTAGGAAGTGTCATTTTTCTAACAAGTCGCACAATGCTTTAAGGCTACTACTATGTAAAAATTGTGGACTGGGCACACAACGGGGAAGAAACGTCTAGTCACTAAAGAAGTGACTGGGACTCAAGTCCTGCAGCTGAATCATTCCGGGATCAAACCAGGCAGGGCGACCTTCCTTTACCTCCTGACCAGCTTCATTACGGGACAACCCCGGGGAAATGGAACATCTCAAAATCGGAGCCAAAGGTATGAGGAACAAGTAGCTGGACGGGGCAAAGGAGCAGAGGAGAGGTAAACGCTAGAAAGGACAGGAGGGGAGGCTGTGGGGGCGGTGTGGGGCCCGAAACCCTAGCTGACAACGGAGGATGAAAGAGGAAAGTGCTCTCTTGCGTCACCTTCTGGTACCTACGTGTATGTGCACCAGATGGTCCTTCCCCTCTGCTCCTAAAACTGCTTGTCTGTTCTTCTAAGAGGTTAGGACATAGTTGAGGATTTAGATATAAATAATAATCTAAAGGTCTAACAATAAGAGATGGATTGAAAAAATGTTTATGGAAGATTATTGTAGGGAAAATAATGTTCCCTTTTTCCGTGTAAGTTCTTAGCTGAGACCCCCGTGATAAAAGATTAACAAGAGAAAAATAATTTTATTAACATTATAACTCAAGTATACATGATAGACACCCAAGGAAAAAATTAGTAACTTCCCAAGATGGCTTAGAATTCAAGCTTAAAATAAATTTCTGAAGAATATTTAATCACAATGGGAATATGTTTATTCAGTTTAGGTTTTTTTAAAAAGCTGGCTACACAACAATGCAATGCACATCCCAATATTGGAAAAAAAAAAAGTGTAAGTATGGTATATATTATGTAAGCTGCAAAGAAAAATGTCTGGGTTAACAAGTGAATACCAAGATAGATTCTGTGGTTATTTCCGGCGATGAAATTACAGGTAGTGTTTATTTTCTTCATACTACTCTGTATCGTCCAAAATTTTTACAGTGAATAAAAATTATTTTATGATCTGAAAAAATGTTTAAATATGTAAGAAGTGTGTGTTAGAGAACAGTGTCTTAAGGGTCAGAGGTCACCTAGCATCCTAATGACGTGAGAGATAAGCAGCTATTTGGTGGGAAAAACAGATTTTTTTTCCTCTTTTCAAACTTTATAGGATGCGGTTTTTGTTTTGTTTTAAAGATTTCATTTATTTATTTGACAGAGATCACAAGTAGGCAGAGAGGCAGGCAGAGAAAGGAGGAAGCAGGCTCCCCGAGGAGCAGAGAGCCCGATGGAGGGCTCTATCCCAGGACCCTGGGATCACGACCCGAGCAGAAGGCAGAGGCTTTATCCCACTGAGCCACCCAGCACCCCGGATGTGGTTTTTTAAAAATTTAATTTTATTTCTTCAGTGTTCCAAGTCTCATTGTTTATGCACCACACCCAGTGCTCCATGTAATGCGTGCCTTCCTTAATATCCACCTCCAGGCTCACCCGTACCCCCAACCCACTCCTCCAAAACCCTTTGTTTCTCAGAGCCCACAGTCTCTCATGCTTCCTCTCCCCCTCCGATTTCCCCCACTTCACTTTTCTTTTCCTTCTCCTAATGTCCTCCATGTTTTCAACTCTGAGGTTTGGATGGGACTCAAAGGCCCATGAGATTTTACTGCTGTTTTTCTGTAGCAATTTAAATTGTAATCTGCAGAGCAGTAAAGAAAGCTCTGTTTATCCTTTGATAATGCAAACACAAATTTCCCTATTGGCAGAAAAGTTTCCCCAGTATAGCTAATAGATATGCACATATTTTGCATGCCTAATCGTGTCATTTGCATATAATTTAAGGCCGTAAGTCATGTTTATAAGAATTCTGAGCCATACTCGTTGCATTCAGCAAGCAGGGTGAACAAATTATATCCTGTCTCTATTGAACTATGATCACAGCAGCCGTGGAAGAGGCTTTAACCCCAGCTCTCTATGGAGGGGCTTACCAGTGACCTTGGGCCTACCACAGAACTTCTTAGGGCCTGTTTTGTGCTTCACTAACGAGGGAGGTAAGCTACGATTGCTCAGGCCCAGTGAAGTCCAGGATTTGAGGATTTCTTTTTCCCCATGGTAAAACTTGACAACATCCTAAAAACATAATGGAGACTGAACACTCTGAATACGAATCATCTTTATTTTCTGTGTTTTACTGAAAAGGAACAATTGCTATTTTAAAAAGAAATGTCTGAGGCTGCTTATGCATTCAGGAAGGTGGAGGAGACAAGGCTGGTCTTTTGTTTTGAGAAGTACCTGGAGGGGGCTTTGGGTTTTAAAGGTGATTTCTGCAAGGAAGATTCCAGAAAGAGGTATTTTGACAGAGAACTGAATAGTTCTGGAGGTAACATAGATTGTGGGTTTGCTGTGGTAAAATGAGGGGTGGCTGTATGAGGAAAAGTGGTCTCAGCCCTTTCCTCTACCCTCCATCAGACCCCCACCCCACTCCAAGCCACATACAATCTAGGTCCAAGAGGCATTCTTCTAAACAAAGGAGATTTTGAAATAATACCTTTAGCCCTAACTTCCAATCAGATTGTTCTCCCCAAGACTCTTCATCCGTGTAAAAGTTCTGAGCCTCACGCCTGGCAGGAGAACTGATTGAAAATTCTGAGGGCTTCTCGAAAGGAGGACAGAGGAGAGAAGGGTCAGAGCAGAAGGGAAGGCAGGACCCAGCAGTGCAAGGAGCCAGCGCTGACAGGAAAGACAACAGTGTAAATTCCTCACAGGGGAGAGTTGGCCAAAGAGCTCCAACAGGAAGGCCTGCTTTTCAACTTGAAGTTGACTTCCATCTCTGCCTCGCTATATAGCCATCCTCTGTTACTCCAGACCTTCAGCAGAAGCTCGCTACATATTATTGTCTAGAACTACTAGTTCTTTGGGGGATTGAAGGGGTTCTTATGGGGCCAAAAAGGTAAGAGCAAGAACTGTAACTGTAGGAGGGAAGATGAGAAACAGGAATTTGGCAGAATCAGTGAGTGTGAGAGGCGATTTGAAGAACAGAAGCCGCCCCACCTCCCACACACTCTGGTCCTCTGTTGTGACACATGAGCACACACACACACGCACGCTCATGCACAAGCACGTGCGCGCACGCGCGCACACACACACACACACACACACACACACACTGTGTACCCCTACCAGGAATCTTTAGAAATATTGACAGGAAGCAGGACTTATAATATACAGGTTGGGGAGCTGGAAGCTAATAATTTCATCTGAATAGTTTAGGACATGGTATTTTCAGAAGATTATAACATTGGTGAATGGCTTTCATTCGAATGTGTAATTCATTTTTTTTTAAGATTTTATTTATTTATCTTAGAGTGTGCAGCAGTGAGCGCACACACATGCACACATACGTCTGCAGTGGGAAAGAGCAGAGTGGGAGGGAGGAAGAAAGGCAGAGAAGCCCGAGCAGACTCCCTGCTGAGAGCAAAGCCTCACGCGAGGCTTTCTCCCAGAACCCTGAGATCATGACCTGAGCCAAAGGGAGATGCTTAACTGACTGAGCCACTCAGGCATCCCTGAATGTGTAATTTTTAACAGAGAACACATTTTTATAATATTAGTAACATTTAGCCTTAGCTGGCTCAATTGTTCTCTTTAAAAGAGAGTAACAAACCCCCATTGTAGTAGAAATCACTTCTCCAGTTGTTGGCAACATTTTTGGTGTTTGGTTTCTATTTTAACCTCTTGCCTATCAGCTGAGCTCAACTCCCATCTTGTAATTACAAAGTTTTCTTAATCTGGCCATTCCTTCAGCCTTGGGGGGCCTCTGTCTCTCCTGATCCTTCCTGAGACCCTTGCTCTTAAGGGACCCTAAGAAGAGTCTGATCCACCCACTCGGGCCATCTTTTCTTGTCATCGGGTTTTTGTTTGTTTGTTTGTTTCATTTAAATGAAATGAAACGACTGAGTTTCAGTAGCAGATGCTGTGTCTCTGATACCATGCTCCCTCATTTGGAGTGTGTAAAACTAGGAACACTTAACATGTGACCGTAACAGAAGTAAATATATCAGATGGGGGTTGAGTTTCACAGATCTGTTTTTATCCTATGTACTGTTAGCTTCTGGGACCACCACAAGCTGAAGAAATGTCCAAGCCCTCTGTTTGTACCCTTACTGCACTATCACTTGTAAAAATAAAGTTTAAAGTTCGAGATCGTGCAATGATCCTGCGAGCCGGAACTTGTTCTGGTTATTCCTGAAAATATGCAAGCAACTGCTCTTGGGGTGTGATGATTGCAAGGGTAATAAGACGGCGGAAACATATTTGGTTAGCTATTGGTAGAAGAATTCCTCCCAAGGAGCGCTTGCCTTCGTTAGGAAACACCCTTCCTGCCTTGGGGTAGAAGCTGGGTGCAGAGGCTGGAGTTCGGCTTGTCACACCGCAAGGAGCTCCTGGATGAATCTGGGAGGACAAGGGAAGAGAAGAAAGGGAGAAAGAAAGAGACAAAATGAGAAAGGAGATGTTGGGAGCTGCGCCATGACTGGGACCCCCTGAATCTTCAGAAAGTTTAAAAAAAAAAAAAATCACCGAATATTTGGTGTGATTGCCTTTCTTGTGGAAACCTGAAGAGACTCTGAGAAGCCAAGCAGCTAGCTAGCATCTGTGCAGTCATAAAGAGAAGCCCGAGGCTGCGCTGCAGGGACACGGCCAGCACGCATGCTCAGAGGGAGTCTGAGGACCAGCCCAGGGAGCAGAAGCTGCAGCAATGCCGCAAGCCTCAGTACTTGGAAGGGAACGGGGATGGTCAGTGAAGGGTACAGACAGAAAGCACAGATAAAAGGGATCTCACTATTTGGAAGGCAGCTTGTTTTCTCCAGCAGGGACATAGGAGCCAAATCCTCATAGGAAGAAGAAAAAATGCCTATCATCTGTTCTTAAATGCAGTGCAGGCATTTCTGGAAACGACATCACTAAGTGGACTGCTATAAAATAGAACCGATTTTCCCCCTAGGAAAATTATTATAACAAAAGAGCATCGGGACCAAGGACTCAGCATTGAATAAACCGTAAATAAAACCAATCACATGTCATCAAAGCAAAATAGGTATGCACACAA
Organism: Mustela erminea; assembly: GCF_009829155.1. Classification (NCBI taxonomy): domain Eukaryota; kingdom Metazoa; phylum Chordata; class Mammalia; order Carnivora; family Mustelidae; genus Mustela; species Mustela erminea. The sequence goes on along the minus strand of NC_045629.1, from coordinate 43,101,010 downwards.
ACTGTCGAATTATTCTTGAGTTCTGTAAAACATGCATAAATGTAATAGAGTTTTGTAAGAGACTCCATCCAATATGCTATAATGTAAATAGTTGTAGAAACTAGATAATACATTTAAAATGAAATACGTTAGTTATAACAATTAAATAATTAGTAATATTTTCTTTGCCTTCTTAGCGCTTAAATGTAGTTTTATGGGATAAGTATAACTCTTAAGGGTTATCCCAAGAAACTGAGTGAATACTTTCTTTTCTCTTGTAAAATGTGTCTGAATTAAGCAATGCTGCTGGAAGTCAGTCAGTTAATCAAAAGTTGCTTAAGGAACATGGCCGATGCACCTTTTATTCTTGCTGTTTTGGGGGGTCTTGATAATTCTGACACTGAATCGCATATTTACAAGAAAGAAGCAGAGAGGAAGATACAAGAGGAGGAACCTCTACTGTGTCATTGACTTGAGATGGTTAAATGGGTACTATCGCTTAAGAGGTAGAACATTCTGGAAGGTATCAAACAAAATTCATACTCTGATGTAAATAATGTGGGCTTACTGGGAAGCAGTGGTTTAGGAGTATTTTATTAATCAGGATTGTATTAGGTTGCGTGTAATAGATACCTGTCTACAAATAGGGATTTATGGTTTCCAGTAATAAGTTTAAGCACCCCTGGGCTGATAGAGCCACTCAAGATAGTCATCAAGGACCCAGTTTTTTGGGTCACCTGGCTAGCTCAGTCAGTGGAGCCTGTGACTTCTGATCTTGGTGGGGCTGTTAAGTTTGAGCCCCATAGTGGGTGTAGAGATTACTTAAAAATAAAATCTAAAAAAAAATTAAAAAGAGGACCCTGTTTTCTATACTGCCCTGCTCTTCATCCTCATGCCTGAGCTCCTCCAGGTGTCATGACCACATTTTAGGTGTGAAGAGGGGAGGACCAAAAGCATGTGCCAGCTATGTTTTTATGAGGAAATTGGTAGTCTTTTCAGAAGTGCTGTTTAGTGGAGTTCTGCTTGTCTCTCACCGACCACCATGAAACATGGCCACTTACACAATGCAAGCTGAACACATTCCATGCATCCCAAAAGAACCCAACGTTCTGTAGAAAAGAAGAGGAGAATAGTCTATAACCAGCTAGCAATGCTCTTCTGCAATTTGACTTATTTTAGGGTAGTAATTCAGAGCTTTGTGGTAGAATACTCTACATTACAGGTCATGTTCAAATGTCAAGGTCATTAACATTCTTTTCACCTAGATTGTCTGAGTTTAAACTGTTGTCCTTCTTATAAATCCTGCCCACCTGTCCTCTCAAGGTTGTTATCTATCATTGAAAAATACATAAATCTGAACTTTAGGTGAAATGACTTGTCCAGTGACAATTGGACTCAATATGAACATTAATTGTCTTCACCCAGCATTTCACATGTAGAAAATTATCCATTGTGGGTCTTTGAACCAGAGATAGAAGAGGCCCAAGAGATCACCAGGACAGCAACTAATGGGGCAGAAGCCCAGGAATCATACCTGCTTTAGCCAAGTCTCATAACCAACAGAGAGAGGACTAACGCCCAAACTTTTGGCTTCCAGTCCAGTATACTTTCCACTCCTTTCTCAAACCTGCCTACAAAATATATGTCTAAACTTGGAACTCATTTCTTTCACAGGGAAGAAGAGTCACAGAGGTTTCACTTGTTCTGCCTCCGTTTCAGATTCTTCCCTAAACAGTTCTTATTTACAGGACCCCTCAGGACAAACCCAATGACAAGGTTTGTCCCTTTATGGACTTAGACACATAAATCGTTGAATAAATTATATTTGTCAGAATGGTAGAACTATATAACTGGAAGCCTGGTATGATCCAGTTTGTCTCTGACATTTGAGTTTATACTGTGTGCAAGGCAATTTTCTTGGAGTGTTTTTGGTATTTCAGTTCTTGAGGCTCACCCTCTGGAGGCCAAAAAGACATCCTTCTTTGATCGCATGATTTTGGCTGGGAAGGTGTGGTGTGCGCACCCAAGTGGCAGGCAAGGAAAGGACCACGGAATCCATGTGGCCCATCCCTTCCTCCAAGGCAGGTAACCCACCTCCATATCCCAGACTTATTGCCTTAAGGCATCTGTAGGCAGACCTGAATGACAGGGGACCACTATTATTCAGGCCGCTCTGAAATACCATATAGTTCTTCCCTCTCTTAAGCTGAAATCCACTGTTTCTTAGCTTCCATTTATTGATCCTGGTTTGTACATCAGAGCTATATGGATATTAACTCCACCTACCATAGGACAAATATTTGAAGAAAGCCGTCATGGTCCTGGTTTATCTTTTTCCTAGCTCCTTCTCTTACTCTTCCTAGATCTTTAGATCTTCTACCATCCTGATCATCACCCTCCAAAAAATCCAATTTATCGGGCTCCTTAAAACCAAGTACTTTGAGAACTAGACACAATACCATGGAGAAGATGTGAACAGCACATAATAGGGCCATTTCCTCCTTTATTTTGGATACTCAACTAATGGGGCCATAAATTACATTAACAACCTCATCCCAATGTCGTTACATATTGAGCTTTTTGGCCAGTTGAAACTCTTACTCTTTTTCCGGAACGTTATGCTGGGTCAGTTCTCCTCTGGATTTTCCTGTCTACACGTGCCTTGGGTATACCACAGAAGCATTCAAATAAGTAACATGTCACATTAATTTGTTTTGTGGGGATCCAATAATAATTCAATCACAATGATGCACAACACTCATTTTGCCCTTACCTATTCCAGGTAACAGATCAGGATTATCTTTCTCGAGCCTTACAATGACCCTCTTGAGACAGATATTACGCAGTTTTAGAGATGAGGAACAGGCTCACAGAGATTGAAGCATCTGCTTATAATCACACACAAAAGAAATGGAGAATTCATGTCCAGATCCCTCAGAATTCAAAGCTGTTGCTCTGAGCTACAGTTCCACTCTGCCTCTTTATCTAATCATGCAAAACATCAAACAAGCCATTAAAAGAGGGCTCTTACCAGATTTATAATAATTAAGAGCAGACAGACTGGGAAAAATGGGCTTGGGGTTCTGGTTTGGTTAATGTCGAAGATAAATACTGTGGAGCATTAAAGTTCATGATCCTTTTCTTTCCAAGGGTTAGAGTGAAAGTGGTCTAGCAACTTACAAAAGTATCATTGAAAATGTCCATTTAATGAGTCTCTCTGGCAACTGGCATTGCTGGGCTTATGACAGAGGTAGCTAAAAAGAATACTATGGAATGACACCCAAATAATTATTAAAATATTGGGAATCAAAGTGCCATGCAGACAATAGGCTACAATTATTTCTGGTCAGAGCAGGCTTGAGAAAAAAGTTCAATAGTGACTGACAGGAGAAGGAAAAGAGCTCTATGACTGGTTTGTAAACTAATTTTTTTTTAATGCCCTGCTCAGCTAACAGCTGTTTTTCCCTGCTGCGTCTCTTCTGCCCCTCAGTAACTGACAACAAGAGCAGCTGCAAAAGAAACAGCTAATGTGAAAACAGGATCAGAATGAGGATCGGCCCACAGCAAGGAGCAGGCCTTGCCCAAATAAGATGAAGACATCGGCTTTAGCCTTGTCTTCTGAGCTTGTTGTCTCCTCCACCTTCTAAGTAACAATGCTTTCAAACTCTACGTGACAATGACTTTGAGAGAGACTCCAGAAAATGAGAAATGTTCATTGTGTGGAACCAAATTTAGCTACCTAAAACTAAAAACAAAATCTTGCTCTGGTTGCTACGAAGGGGAAGCCAAAAATAGGAATTAGATACAAGCAAGCACTTGGGGTTTTTTTTTTTTTTTTCTTGCTTTAAAATTGTACTTTTGACTCTCAGAAATCCTTTCTTTACGATCAGTTCTGTGAAACAGCTGCTCCCAGGACCTCTGTAAATGAGGTTGCTCCCACCACAGGACCTTTGCAGAATTTGTTCCTTCTGTGTAGAAATCTTCACCCTCGTTCCCACCCCATCATCCTGGCTGACTTCTGCTCATCTTTTATGTCTTGGCTGAATTGTCCTTTCCACCGGCCTTTCCAGACTACTCAAACTATTTCAGGTTTTATGTTCCTATACCCTGTAGATTTTCTTTTTAGTGCTTGTGACAGACAGAATAAGGGCCCCCTGAAGATGTCTACATCCTAATTCCCAGAACTTGTAAATACATTACCTTACATGGTAAGGAGAACTTGGAAGATTAAGTTAAGGATTTTGAGTTGGGGATTATCTGGGGGGCCCAGCATAATTACAGGAATCCTTACAAATGAAAAGAGAAGGGCAGGTATGTAAAGAAAATGTCCCATAGAGTCCCCATTTGGGGAGATTTGTAAAGGAGGCATTACATACTCTGAAGAATGGTTTGATTTTTTTTAAGGATTTTAAAAGGATTTTTTTAAAGGATATTTTAAAGGATTTTAATAAAGGATTTTTCTCTCTAGGAGAAAGATGAAAGTGTATTTCTGTTTTTAGCATTCAGTTCCTAAACCTTAGCTGAAAACCTGAGAGTAGTGCACCATATTATCGGAATCCCCCAACCCCCAACTGGGTCAATAGAAATGAGGAGTGAAGTGGTAGTCTCTGGGCTCTGCAGGGCTGGGGATCTGCGGCGCTTCCCGGAGGAAAACCTGGGAAGGCTTAGGGTGCGCTCTACTGCCATCTGCTGTCCCCCTTCCGCTTCACACACACAGCAGAGATGTTTTCATGGTTTAAGATAAAAAGAAATCCAGTGGAAAGTTACAGACTGATCGCCTCCACTTAGTGTAATAAACGTAGCTCTGGAAAGTTCGTTTGCTCCATATCCTCAGCAGCCATGTTGGGTTTCTTAATGGTAGCCATTTTGGCAGTTCTGTGGTGAGAACTCCCTCATGGATTTTACTTTGTATTCTTAGGATGAGTAAGATGGAGCACTTTTTAAATACTGATTTTTATTAAATACAAGAACGAATGTCCCTTTTGGCCTGTCTGGGGATCAGATATGTAGCGCTGGTGCTGTTAGTGGCGACTTTATCCAACCGAGATGGCCAGCCACCCGAAAGAACACTTTCCATGCCTGCATAGTGAATCTTTGGAAATCCTCTTTTGAGAAATGCATACTGCAGTCTTTTGCCCATTTTTCTGTTGGGTTTGTCTGACTTTTCATTACTGATTTGATGAGGTCTTTATTCTGGATGGAAGTGCTTTGTCAGAGAACGCGTTTCTGAATACTTTTCCTATTGAGGTTTGCCTTTTCATTTTTGTCCAACTTACCGACGTTTTCCTTTAAGGTTAGTGTTTTTTGGGTCTTCAGAAATCTTGACTTACACCAAAGTTCTAAGTCTATTTTCCTGCGTTATCTTCTAGAGGCTTTAGCATGTAGCCTTTCACATTTATATCTACTATCGACCTGAAATTGGGTTTTGGGTAAGGGCGGCATAGGGATAAGGATTCTATTTTTTCCTGCCGTGATATTCAGTTGACCATTGAAAAACCACGCTGTCCTCACTGCACTGCATATCACAGATCAAGGGACTGTAGATCCGTTTCTAGACTCCGTTCCAGTGCCGTTTGTTTGACCTGGGCAGACCCACAGCCGTGGTCTTTTTTGTACTGTTAATAGATGCCAAGTTATTGTTTTAAGCCTACAGACTGCTTTATGTTGGGCAATTTGTCCCCTGCTACTTCTAGCACTCCGAACAATATGACATTGCCTTCCAGCTGGCCCCAGAGACAAATCTGGGTCTTTCTTTCCGAATTAAATATTAATAGGACTTACTCCTGTGGCTTCCACTACAGTAACACTTGTGTAGTACTAGCTATGTGCCCGGCATTCCTTGAAGCACTGTATGCTCATTAACTCGTTCAATCTTCCCCCAAACTCTAAGTGGTGGGTACTACTACCCCCTTTTACAGAGGGGGGAAGTTTTCTCACAGAGAGATAAGTAACTTGCTCTGAATCACTTAGCTAGTAAGAGCCAGGAATTGAATACACTGAGTCTGGCTCTGGATTTTGTGTTGTTGACCACTACCCTTTGTTGCCTGTCTTATAGGCAATGCTTTTTTCTTTCTTTTTTTTTTGTAAGGAACCAAAACATGCAGCCAAGCAATGGAGGGTGGAAGCACCAGTCTCCTAGTCCACGGACCACCCATTATTCCAGAGTGATTTGACTGTGGCAGATCCCTTCTTGCCCCCTCTGTCCATTCATTCCCTCTTTGGGGTGTTAATGTAGTCAGCTGGTAAACTTCGCTTGGTTAAAGTCTTTATACACTGTGGCTTGATGTAAAAATTTTTAACGATGCAGCTCTTATTTTCCTTTCCAAACTCCTCTCCCTCCAAAACCCCCGAATGTCTTTTATGTGATGGAGACACAGGAGAGGCTCAGGAAAATGAACTTGCTTGTACTCACAGGTCCTAAAAATAAGAGGCATGCCATGCCCATCACCCAGAGCCACATAAGGAAGCACCGGTGTCAGTCAGGAGGCAAAACAGGAACAAGGGGACAGTTTAGGTCACAGCTTTTATCAGTTTCTCCATTTCTGCAAGAAGGCAAGGCAGGCCAGGGTAGACAGGATTGCCTAGCCTGAATAATTCCAGGCGGCTCTAAGCTACCATGGACTCTAAGGGGTGGTCCTTGGTTGCCTTGTACCTGGTCCAGTGGTGATTAAGGCAGAGGGATATTGCAGAGGATACTGGGTGTATGGGCCAGATGGAGATACGGATCTGGATGGGTAAGTCTGCATGTCAAAAGCATGCTCCTGGTGAGACCCTTCACTGAAATTTCAATCCCAGCAAAAATGTTTAAGTCTCCCTAGCCAGAAAAAAATTTTAAGGTGTCAAAACATAACATACAGCAAATTTTAATATAAAGAACATATATATACCTGTAGTGCCCAACTGCTATGTGCTTCGTCTCTGAGTACAGACTGTTCTTGCTTTGATTGCCCTTGTCTTCTTTCTTTCTTTAAAGACTTTATTTGACACAGAGAATGAAACAGCACAAGCAGAGGGAGTGGCAGAGGGAGAGGGAGAAGCAGGTTCCCCGCTGATCAGGGAGCCGGATCCGAGGACCCTGAGATCATGACCTGACCGGAAGGCCAATGCTTCACTGACTGAGCCATCAGGTGCCTCTGGCCTTGTCTCCTTTAGATCAAATACCATTTTTCTCAGGTAGAAGTCCTAATGACCACAGATGCACAGTTCAGAGCTTCCCCATCACACCTTGGTGGCTGTAGCACTTTTCAGATCGCTGGAATCACTGGTTAATACACCTGCTGTCTGTACCAATTCTAAGACCATTCTGAGGGGCTGTCAAGTGGGAAGAGGTAGAAATATCGTTTGAATGAATAAAGGCATGAGTAAATGAAACTCTCCCTTCCAAAGACAATATTCCACTCTCTCCCTTTTTTCTAATCACAAACCATGTCTATAACACGGTGTGATGACAGCTCCTTTCCTCAGGTCACCGACGACTGTGACATCTACCAGGGAGGGCCCCTTCCTGGTAAGGCTGTGGGGCTGAAGTGGAAGTAAGTCTCGGAATTTCTGTTGGTCAGTTATTGAGATCAGTAACCTGGGTTCAAATAGTATGAAATTATTTCATTAGCAAGACAGAAAATGTATTTGGAGCCAGATTTTTTTTTTAAAGATTTTATTTATTTATTTGACAGAGAGAGATCACAAGTAGACAGAGAGGCAGGCGGAGAGAGAGGAGGAAGCAGGATCCCCGCTGAGCAGAGCCCGACGCGGGACTCAATCCCAGAACCCTGAGATCATGACCTGAGCTGAAGGCAGAGGCTTTAACCTACTGAGCCACCCAGGTGCCCCGGAGGCAGATGTTTTAAACTAAAAATTATAAAAATTCTAATGTTTATAGTTCACTCACTGCTGTAAGTTTATCTTCATGAATTAACCCTTATAGTAAGTAGTAAACAGAGGGTATTATTTCCATTGTAGAGATGCAGACAAAAGCTCAAAGATGTCAAATGACTTGTTTTAAGGTCCCAAAGCTAATAAGTGAAAGGGGCAAAATTCTAACTTGAATTCAGGGCTCCCATTATTAAATCTGGAACATTTTCCATTAAGACACATGGCTCCTTGACTTACATTTATTTCCCCTCAGCTTTTATTTCAGTATTTGTAGACAACAAAAAGGATCCATATTTCGTATTTCATGCCTGCAAGCACTGAGTTAGTGGTCACTGTGAATGCTTCTCAGTCTCGGGAACCAGCAGAGCTTTCTCTGAAGGGGTTGTTAGGACAGCAGTAAGCAAGAAATAAGCAAATATAAACATCTCATAACACAGAGACTGATCTGCAGAATTATGTTAGGAGCCCATGCATTTCTTTTCCTTTTTTTTTTTTTTTTGGAGGTGATTGCCTATGCATTTCTATGGGGGATACACCAGCTTATAATGATGTTCAGACCTAGATATTCAAACTCTAGGTGAACTTAGAGTTTGCTTCATTACGAAATGATGAGGAGACTTACCAAATGTTTCTAGGTAATCAGTAAAACTGGAGGTATAAGATGCAAAGTACAGTAAATTGGTGCTACAAAAGATTATGGATCTAACGGAAAAGTAGGCACCTGATTACAGAATTTAAATTGTAGCAATATGAACAAAGGAATCCACAGTATATGAAAATCTGAACATTTTTATATCTAACCAAAATTAAAAATAATATTGTATAAAACTAGTGTAGGATGGTTTTTAAAATGCCTTTTCTCTCTGTGCATTTATTTTTTGCACTCATCCTAATTTTTGAAATTGCTGTTTTCAAACATTCACACTAATATTGACTTCTCATGTGTGGAATGAGAGTTGAATTTATTTCACATGCTTCTGAGCAAGTGGTTTTAAAAATCCATAGTATTACATTTATTTCTTTTTGCAGCTTTTATAAAGGCAATCCTGTAGTTTGATCCTTCAGAAACTGTAGTTTGAAATACTTGACTTCTTAGCCCTACTTCTTTCTCCTCGGTCATCCTTACGATTCAAAGAAACGTAAAAGATTCAACTCTGGCAAAGGCTGGGGACATGGACCGCAATGGTGTTGTTCATTCCTAAATGTTAGTTTATGAAATACACATTAATCAAACAGGAGACAGAGACATCAAATGTTTTACTCCATATTTTCAATTCAAAAACAAAAACAATATTTACATAACATTACATTTAAGTATTTACATAGCATTAACAGAAAAGGCAGTAAGAAATGATAGTTTGGGTGTTAATTAATGATTATTATACTTGAAATATAAGATGTCTTTCAAGTACATGGTATACAATGAAAATCATATCATGGAAAATTATTAACTACATGGCTCAGAATTTACATTCTGGAACCTAATATATTTTTTTCTTATTTAAAAAAAAATACAAGCCTAATGACTTATGAGGCCTAAGTTTGTTTTCAATAAGTCACCCTGTCATTATAACATGATAAATTTATAGTTTATTATTTATAATCTTTAAACATAACTAAAAAGCAAAATTTTGGGAGTGCTCTTAAAATGTTAAGTAATTTAAAGTGTATGAAAAACTATATTGGGGAAAATGTCATACACTGTGACTTTTTTTTAAAATGTAAGTGATATTTAAGGTATACACATGTCTGATGGGAAGGACATATGGACCTAACAGTACAGGTATACAAAGGAATGAATATAGACCATTTCATGAGATACCTATTAATTCAATAGTGAATTAGTCAATTGCCAAACAGGGCAAACAATTAAAATAAAGCAAATTGAGTCAACAATATATAATTTCAAATTTCTAAGTACTTGAAGACATTTTTCAACATTTATTTACCATAACATATGTAAAAATTAGAAAATATTAAACTGAAAACTAGGTTTGAACTTGTAATTAAATAATTTTGTCAATGTGAGAAAATGTAAGCAAATCCCAGTTTATAAAATTATCTAGAGCGACCAACAATGGAGACTATTGTATCATTAAAAAGTGTTCTGCTGACAGCAACACTTAGATTTCTTTTGCCTCATTGTCAGTGTATCTAATTTATGAGTTGGTGAATTAAATACCACCACAAATGAAAAAACAACATTTTTCATTATATCACATTATATATTCACAAAGAAGTTATGTATCCACAAGTTACAAAAATAAATCTTTCTTTAGATCAGAAAACAAATAAAAATAGAAAAATCTGTATGAAAAGTTTTAAAAACTACAGCAAACTAACCTGATCATTATGACTGTTTTTGACACAACTATATTGTCTTTAGGTTATCTATTCAAATAATTAAATCAAAAATCTTTGATCCACCAATGTTTTGGATGCCAAATTCTTCTGTCCTACTGTATTCCGTATAAATCTAAAAATCTGGAAAATTAAAACAATTCAGAATGAAACATATAGAAAGAAAATTAAATATGCACATCAATTTAAAGATTTAAATTAAACTAGCTAATTCTCTCAACTATTTACTTTCATTTATTAGGCATCTGTATTCCATGGTGATACACAAAATTGTTTCAAGAGTATTTATCATCTTTCCTAGTATTAAAGATTACATATCAAAGATCACAATATCACAAAGATCACAATATCAAAGAAGTACATAGTCCTCTTTAGAATATATCTTGATGAGTTAATAATACAACCTGCTCACGTTCACAGGGATACACCATCAAATATTTTGCAAGGCAACTTACCTCTAGCCCTAAAAGCTATGGAAATATCAAAAGAACTGTTAGGGATAGAATTTGTTTGTAATTTTAGATCTCTGTCAAAGACTAATATATTATATATTACTAACTCATATACTTCCTCAACATGGGGGAATACCTGAGTGATATTAGTAACAACATTTCCAGAACAGATTTGTCATTTTTAAAAAAATCTCCACTTCAGGCTCCATTCCCAACGAGCAGTTGTTTTTTTATCCACACAGATAGAAAATCTGTTGACAGTTCCAGTAAAGGGGCTTCTCTGTGGCTAAGTCCTGAGCTCTCTGGAGCCTGCCTTTTTGTTACCTTAATATCTGGCACAGAGGGTGAAGGGAACTCATATTACTGCTACTTTTTTAAAAAATTTCAACTTATTTTAGTCAGTTAACATATATGGTAAAATTGGTTTCAGGTTCTAATTACGGCTACTTCTGGCATCTGGGAGATCAACAATTTCATTATCTTCCTACTGGATTCCTTTCACATTTGCTCAAGTAACTTATGCCCTCCACAATACCCCAGTATGTCAATGACAATGAAGTAGAGTGTAATTAGTTGAAATCTTTCTTCTTTTTTTGGTTGGGATAACTATATTCTAAATCTTAACAAATTCCTAGTGAAAGCAGACACTGTTATTCTCTGCTATAAAATAGCTACTTCCAAAGTATTTGTTTTTAAGGAAATCCAGTAAAAATTTTAATTTTTTTAAATATTTACTTATTTATTTATTTTAGATTTTATTTATTTGTTGACTTATTTGTCAGAGAGAGAGAGAGCACAAGCAGACAAAGTGGCAGGCAGAGGGAGAAGCAGGCTCCCCACAGAGCAAGGAGCCTGATGTGGGATGTGATCCTAGGACCCTGGGATCATGACTTGAGCCGAAGGTAGTGGCTTAATCGACTGTGCCACCCAGGCGTCCCTCCAGTAAAAATTTTTAAACTTACCTCTTGTTGTAGGTATGTAAGAAAGGCTGCTAGAACAAAATTTTGGCAAGCCAAATCCACAACACAGAAGAACAGCAGATCAAAAATAAGAAGAGTGGCTTCATTTCCATAATATAGAACACTGCTGAAAGAATACCCTTCATCTGTTTTTTGAAAAAAGCATTTTATAAGATATGAATTAGAAACTTTAAAATAGAACAAACTTCTGATAAACTTCCAGTGATAAAATCTGGATATTTAAAAATAGCATAACAGAAATTACTATTTATAATACTTCATGGTTTTCAAAAAAAATAAAGGGGGATTAAAATTTGCTAATCTCAAAAGTTAGTCAAGGAACTCTGCTCATAAAAAGTAATTCTAACATTTGTACCAAGGGTTGGTAACTGCTAGTAATGTAAGTATATAGTCAATATCTTTCAAAGACCAGGTAATGAATACCCCTTATTTGTTTATATAACAAAAGGCTGAGGAATCTTAGAAAGATTCTCTAAGATAAAGTTAAAAAACAAAAACAAAAACAACAAAACGTGCAAGGACTGAAAAGTGCATAGTGAGCTGTAATTGTGTCTTAAATAGTCCTCTAAGGTTAGTTTCATATTTTGTGTTTATTTCACTTGCCTTAAAGAGACATATCTAGAAAAAACTGATGTTCTGTACAAATGTCTTTGCCTCTCTTTCTTTGACCTCCTGCTTGACAATAGCAACTTTCTTTAGGATGCAGTTCAAACTTCTCCATGTTGCCTCTTCTTGCTTGACTCTACGTCTGGTTAGATTTTTCACTCACTATTCTGTACCTAACCTGTGCCTACACACACTTCCTCCCTAGCATCACCCCACTCCTCCATTCAAGATGCCCCCTGGTCTATGTTGTGTATCCCAGGATTGGCACAACACATGATACCCAATGATGCAAGAACAGGTGATATGTAGGCCAGGACAAAGGTTATACCATTTCCATTCTTACCAACCCATATAAGAGATTATTAGTCACATTAAAAGTGACATATATACTACCTTTTTAATGATAAGAAACCAGATTTAGGCACGATTCCTGTCTTAGATATCTACGATTTTTTAAGAACTTGGATAAAATGAAAAACTAAATGTTGAAGATTAATCACAAATGTTATTCTTCCTTAAGTGTTTTATTGGTTTTCCACGGATTGCACATTCCCATAAAATCTGAATTTTATTTTCACTCTTGCCCCTTTTATTTAACATAGTACTGGACATTCTAGCCGCAGCAACTGGACAAGAGAAAGAAACAAAAGGCATCTAAATTGATAAGGAAGAAGGTAAATGGTCACTATTTGCAGATGGCATGATACCATACTTAGAAAACCCTAAAGATGCTACCAAAAAACTACCAGAAGTAATAATGAATTCAGTAAAGTTTAGGATACAAACTTAATACCCAAATATTAGTAGCATTTCTATACACTAATAATGAAGTAGCAGAAAGAGAAATTAGGACAACACTTTCATTTACAATTATACCCCAAATAATAAAATACCTAGGAATAAATAACCGAGGAAGTGAAAGATCTGTACTTTGAAAACTATAAAACACTGATGAAACAAACTGAAGATGCCACACACAAATGGCAAGATATTTCAAGCTCACGAACTGGGAGAATTAACATTAAAATGTTCATACTCCCCAGAGTAATCTACAGATTTGATGTAATCCCTATCAAAATACTAACAGCATTTTTCACAGAACTGGAAGAAATAATACTAAAATTTGTATGGCAGCACAAATAGCCAAATAAATCTTGAGAAAGATTTAACAAAGCTGGAGGTATCACAATTTCAGATTTTAAGATATGTTATAAAATTGTTTTAACCAAAACAACATGGTACTGGCACAAAAACAGACACATAGATCAATAGAACAGAATAGAGAATATAGAAATAAACCTACACTTACATGGTCAATTAATTTATGACAAAGAAGGCAAGAATATACAATAAGGAAAAGACAATCTAATAAATGGAGCTGGGAAAACTGGACAGCTACACGCAAAGAAGGGAACTGGACCCCTTTCTTACACCAAACACAAAAATAAATTCAAAATGTATCAAAGACCTAAATGTGAGACCTGAAATCATAAAACTCCTAGACATAAACAGTAATTTCTTTGATATCGAGCATAACAACATTTTTTTCTAGGTATGTCTCTTGAGGCAAGGGAAACAAAAACGAAAACAAATTATTGGGACTACATCAAAATAAAAAGCTTTACACAGTGAAGGAAACCATCGACAAAACCAAAAGGCAATCTACTGAATGGGAGAAGGTATTTGCAAATGACATAACTAAAAAGGGGTTAATTTCCAAAATACATAAAGAACTTACACAACTCAACACCAAAATAAAAATGATCCCATTTAAAAATGGGCAGAGGAACTGAGAGACATTTTCCCAAAAAAGGCATATAATGATGGCCAATAGACACATGAAAAGATGCTTATCACTAATCATCAGGAAACTGCAAATCAAAACCACAGTGAAAACCTTACACCTGTCTGAATGGCTAAAATAAAAAAGACAAGCACTAACAAATGTTTATGAGGATGTGGAGTAAAGGGAACCCTGTGCATTGTTGGTGGGAATATAAATTGGTACCGCTACTGTGGAACCATATGGAGGTTCCTCAAAAAATTAAAAATAGAAATACAATATGATGCAATTAATTCTACTATTGGGCATTTACCCAAAGAAAACAGAAATACTTAAATTCAAAAAGATACATGTTCCCCTACATTTATTGCAGCATTATTTACAGTAGCCAAGATATCAAAGCAGCCCAAGTATCCATTCATAAATAAATGGATAAAGAAGAGTAATAGATATATATTCACACACACACAGTGGAATATTATTCAGCCATAAAAAGGGTGATATCTTGCCATCTGCAATAACATGGATGGATCTTGAGGGTATTATGCTAAGTGAAGTAAGTCCGAAAAAGACAAATACCATATGATTTCACTTACATGTGGAATTAAAAAAAAAGATGAATAAGTAGACAAACCAAAAGCAGAATCAGACCTATAAATACAGAAAACTGATGGCTGGTGGGGTGGGGAGATAGAGGGAAGAACAAATGGGTAAAGAAGAGTGTGAGATACAGGCTTCCAGTTATGGAATGAATGAGTCACAGGAATAAAAGGTACAGCATACGGAATGTAGTCAGTGGTATTGCAAAAGCACTTCATGATCAGATGGTATTCATTTACGGTGAGCAGAGGAGATACAGACTTGTTGAATCACTATGTTATATACTTGAAACTAATGTAACATCATCTGTCAATTATATTCACATTTTTTAAAAATCTGAATTTTGTGTTTTACTATCTCTTCCATGTCTACGACTAATTTTAAAATTCAGTTTTTTTATTCTCTTGTGGAATAATTATCTTTTATATTTTTGTTTCCTGCTATATGGCATAATTAAATGAAACACAGAAAAGTACTATAATACCAAGAAGTTAACCAGTTCCTTAAGTTTCCTTTGTTTTTATAGAAAATTAAAAGAAAATAACCATAAGTACTTTTTTTTTTCAAAGTTTGAAAATAGGAATCAAGTGCAGCAAAGGCATTTGAAGGATACCATTGTAAAAGATGCTTTTTTCCATTGGCTCCATGAATTCCATTCCAAGAATTCTTTCAAGAAGCAATTTATCTTTTATAAAGTAGTCCATTTCCTTATGAACCTAATATAAAAAGACAAGAGTCATTTCAAAAATAGCAGTGAAATGTTTCCCATTTAATGTAAAATCAGAAAGGGAGAAAATGAAAAGTGAATAACACATGAAGAAAATCTGTTCTTTAAAAGAGACGGATTTTGCGGTGGGGTGCCTGGGTGGCTCATTCAGTTAAGCATCTGCCTTTGGCTTAGGTCATGATGTCCTGGTATCAAGCCTGCATTGGGGTCCCTGCTCAGTGGGGAGCCTGCTTCTCGGTCTGCCTGCCCACTTCCCCTGCTCGTTCGCTCTGATCTCTCTGACAAATAAATAAATAAAATCTTTAAAAAAAAAAAAAAGCCTGATTTTACTACAGTGGGCTTTACAACAAAATTTTCTTGAGAAATGTTAAAAAATTTTCTTTATTGGAGAGCAAGTGAGCACACGCACAAGCAAGGGGACTGGCAGGCAGAGGGAGCAGCGGATTCCCTGCCGAGCAAGGATCATGACCCGAGCCAAAAGCAGACACTTAACCGACTGAGCCACCGGGCGTCCCAAGAAATGTTTTAAGTTTTAAAGGTCAAGGGCTAAATATACTTAAAATTAATTTATAACAAGCTTTTCAGGAGTATAACCATAGCATAGCATATTTCTATATTTAATAAATATAATAATATTTTAGTAATTAGCTAACAAAATTCCAGCAGACATACTTTAGGGGAATCATCATTTTGCTAACAGATACATAAAATGTCACTTTATTTTTATATAACCTCACTCTATTCTTAAGCCACAGTATTAATTTTGATAGGTAAAAAAAGAAGGTCTCTAAGTCCGCTGACTTAGTTAACTAAAGAAATAACTGGAATTACTGGTTAACTTTTTAAAAATTGTATTTTGCTTCTAGTTGAAATATAAACACTGACATACATACATGATCGATGAAAGAGCCAAGAAATTTATTCATAGTATGATATGCTTTTATACTCTGCTCAAAAGTACTTGCTGATGAACTCAATAGTCTGGCTGGGCCATTTTTCTAATGTGGAAAAGAGATAAGAATAAATGCAACATGTCTTACATTCTTGGTTTTTAAGTAACATGAAATACTGGCAAAATAGACCCAAATTGTACTTTATACAAACCCTTGTGAGTGTCTCATGAATTCTGTCATAGTGTTGTCTCATCTGGCTAGAAATTGCAATCTGAAAAGTCTGACCATCTGTGTTGGGTACCAAACCTCTCTGGCTACACAAATTTTCCTGAAAAGTTAAAAAAATTAAAATAAAGATCATGGAAGTTTTGCCTATTTCAAAAAGAAAATACAACATTTTTCTTTTAGTTAGTATCACAAGATACTGAAACTATATTTGAGACAGAGATTCTGACATTATCCAACGTTCTCACTCTTCTCTGGGTTTTACTCATTTCTGTGTTGTCCTATGCTGTTCGGGTCTCTATATCATCTCCTTTTATCCTACTTTAAAAAAAGAACCCATACTAAATTCATTGTATATTGATATTCATAGCTTTCTTTATGATTAACTCTATTGCTCTTTAACGCATGCCAAAAAGTCTAGTCTTAGATTAACTATTTTTATAATTATAGTCTTTTTTGTTTTCTAAAAACCTAAAGAACACTTCCTTAATTAAATGCAAAAAAAGGTAATGTGATACATGACCAAACAGTTAATGTCATGGACCAGATCTCCAGTTCAGGTTTCCCTGACACAACTTGAATCCTGACAACCACAAACATGTAAAATTTTGTCTTACCCCACCCCCTACCTACTTCCCATCTATGCTTCAGGGTCAGCTCCAGTCCTGTCTCCCTTCTCTTGCTTTATTTGCCTACTCCAGAGCTTAATAATCTCTTTGTCCAAATTTAATCTGCAAACACAATATAACACTGGTTTTCTACAGACTGAAGTCTACTCTCTATTAAAACAATAATAAAATCTTTCTTTTTTCCTGATTAAAAAAGCACATGTTATTGCAGAGAATTTATAAAATATGGAGAGGTACAAAAAAGAAAGAAAAGAAAAACCACCTATGAATTTCAACACCCAGAGATACAAATATTTTAAGGTATTTTATTTCCAGTCCTTCGTCCAGGCATATAGATATAAATGGCATAAAACTGGAATCACACTAATTTCTTTTTTTATTTTTTATTTTTTGAAGATTTTATTTATTCACTTGAGAGAGAGAAAGAGAGTGAGAGAGAAAGCTGAGAGGGTAGGGGGTCAGAGGGAGAAGCAGACTCCCCGCTGAGCAGGGAGACCAATGCAGGACTCGATCCTGGGACTCCAGGTTCATGACCTGAGCCACCCACGCACCCTCTTTTTCACCCAACATTATATCAGAGCAACTCTCTATGTCATTAAGTATTCTATAAAATACGATTTTTATGTCTACTTAAGAATTTCAGTGTATGAAAACCCACTGCTTTAATACTCTTTTTGCCCTTATAAATAACCCCTGTGATGAAGATCCTGAGCCTAATTAGCTATTCATATTGCTAATTATTTCCTTGAGTTAGATTCACAGAATTAGTAAGTCCAAGAAAATGAATTCTTTAAGAGCTCTTGGTATATATATTTCTAAATGCTTTCCAGAAGATTTGTAAAAATTATCCTGAGACCAGTAGTTTTATGGGTGCCCATTTCACCATGTCCTTGGAACTATTAAGTATTAGCTTTTTAAAAAAAAAATCTTGGCTAATTTGAAGAGGGCAAAAATATTATTTTTTATATATATTTATTATGAGCTATACATTTTAAGGGGTTTATTAGTCTCTTCCATTTCTTATTTATGTACTTAATAACTGTCTTTTTTCCACTGAGGTTTTAAGTGTCTGCTTAATGATTTATATGACTTTCAATACTGTTATCAATATCTTTATCATATTTATTATGGGAATTTTAGTCAAATTCTCTTTTATTTATATGATTGTTGGCTATGTAAATGTTCTCCATTAATAAAGTAAAATAAATTAATATTCCCTTTATGATGCTTTCTATTCTTTATGCTTAAAAATTCATCTCCCAATCTCAAATATTCTTTTTTTACATTTAACCTTTCAAACCAGGTATAATTTCTAACAGTTAACCAACCAGTTCATATATTAAATAAATCGTTTTTCTCTGAAATGCTATTATCATATATTAAATTCTTACAAGTCACAGGTATGGTCCTTTAGTCATAAATTCTCTTGATTTTTCCTCTCAAGTGTTTATTTTTCTTTTTAAACTTTATTATGGGTGTTTTCTAATGTACACAGTACAGAGAACAGTAAACCATCCATCACCCAATGCCAAATCTGTGAATCTGTATCTCTAACAAATAAGGTCTTAAAAAACAAAACAAAACCACCATGCCATTTTCACACATTATTAATTCACACAAAATTAATCATTCCTTAATATAATATTTAGCTCTTAAACCTTCCATATTATTCCCAAGGATTTTTAAAAATTTTTGGTTTGAATCAGGATCCAAAGTCTACACACTGTACTTGATTGTTTTGTTTCTAAATCTCTCTCACCATCTGACAGTTCC
This sequence comes from Mustela erminea, assembly GCF_009829155.1. Lineage (NCBI taxonomy): Eukaryota > Metazoa > Chordata > Mammalia > Carnivora > Mustelidae > Mustela > Mustela erminea. Next base: position 43,082,130 of record NC_045629.1, on the reverse strand, counting down.
TCCTCCACCACCACCACCCACCCCTCCTCTTTATGTGCCTTGGATTTGCTGAAGACACTGGGTCATCTGTCCTGTGAGACATTCTGCATTCTGGGGATGACTGATCGCTTCCTATGGCATTATTTCATTGATCCCTCTATCTCCTCTACTTCCTGTAAGTTGGTGGTTAGATCTAGAGGTTTGATTACATTCAGGTTCCATTTTCTCAGACAAGAATATTCCATAAGTAATGTTATGTACTTCCTACTGCATCATAACTGGACGTGATTAATGTTGGTTTTCCCAATTTCCCCTTGTAGTAAGACTGAGCCAGTGTGCTGATTATGTCAACCTGATAGCTCATTATAAAGCTCCCTGTCAATCTCTTCTCAGTTGAAAACTAGAAGATGTTAAATATATTCATACCGCTTCTCTTTTAAGGTTCATATTCATTTCTTCCATATTAGTATCTGCATGCCCATGCACTGATCTACCATGAATGTAATATCCAAAGCATCTGTGGGATAACAGAAACACTGAGATCTATAAAAAGAGAAAAAAAGAATAATTAGTAACTCACATAGAAAACAATGAAATTAAGTTTTTCTTAAAATTGCTTCCTTTCTCTGAAAATAAAGAGGGTTGAATTCCTGGAAAATATATAAATAGGACAATAAAGGAAAAAGGATAATATTATTTTTAAAAAGTAGACAGAAAAGATGGAAGATATTTTCTAAGAAAGGAAGAAATAGGATTGATGTATGAAAATTATTTTTCAGGGACTCTGCTGAGTGAATTTATTTGTTGGATAAAGAATTCATAATTAAGAAATTACAAATGAAGAAGAAACTAAAGCAGTAAACATTAACTTGTAGCTCATTATAACTATCTCTGGAATTAACAATCAGTGGGAAATTGGACTAAAAAATTCAATCATACCAAATCACTTTTAAAGCCTCTCTTAATGTACTGATGACCTTTAAAAAGGGAAAAATAACAGTTGCAAGATAAAGTCAGAAAGTACTTACATTGCTCATACAGCATAAATCCACAAACTGTCGAATTTTATCTTCTATGAATCTCTCATAAAAGACAACAAAGAACATGATCTGAAACATAAAGCCAAGTTCATGCTTATTAGCTTTTAAAATTTAATTTTCTTTTATAGCCACAGTGTAGTATCTTAAGAAAAAAGAAAGTCCACCAAGGAACACAGTGGCCTCAAAATGGTCCCTGTGGGATAAAATCCTATTTATTATCTCTGATTCCTCTGTCAAAGAAATAAGGTTTTGGAATTGTGTTAAGATTTATTGAGGGAGCCTATTTTGAATTTTAAAAACTTTCCTGTATCATTAAAACACAACAGGACAAACGGGGTCGGGGGGAGAGGCTTTAAAAAACTTAGCATAAACCAATGTATTAATAGCCAGATTTACATCTGGTTCTGTACTCCTACCCATCTCCTAAATTCCAAAGCCATTAGAAAACTTGCTGCTTTCAAATTAATCTTCCCTGACAGAGTAGCACATAAAAAGCATACATCAAAAATTCTATTTCAACTGCAGATAACATATTAAAGATTCAAATGGAATGGTTTCAAGTGTTCTTAGCTTTTACAATACCGGAAAAGGAAATTATTTTAAAACTCAAAAGAGAAAAGTTTACATCCTAGACCTAATTAGATATATTTCAGAGAAAAATAACATTTCCTAAACACCCAGTTGAAAGGTGTCCCCCATTCCTAACTCCCATCTGCCTCACCTCCATTTACTCCGTATCTCATCTCCCTACATGTCCTTTACAGCACTTGACACAATCTGTAGCTTGTTCTTGTTAACCATATCCTTGAGCTCAGCACGGTGCCTAGAACACAAAATGGGGCACCTGGGTGGCTTAGTGGGTTAAGCCTCTGCCTTCGGCTCAGGTTGTGATCCCAGGGTCCTGGGATGGAGCCTCACATCGGGCTCTCTGCTCAGCAGGGAACCTGCTTCCCCCCCCTCTCTCTGCCTGCCCCTCTGCCTACTTGTGACCTCTCTGTCAAATAAATAAATAAATAAAATTTTAGAACACAAAACGGACTCAGATATGTGAATGAGTAAATAAATGAATCTACAGCAGTGGATTACTGAACACACTTCCCCAACATTCTGTATACATCTCATTTTAAATCCCTTTAAAGGCCCTGAAAAACAGCAACTTAAACAAAATTTAAAAACTAAAGGATACTACTTAAAAGTTGAAGAAGCTGAGTTTAGGCAAATAACAGGAATAAACAATAAAGACTAATATTATGAGAATCAAGAAGATTTTTTTGATTGAAAAATCAAGAATCTTTAAGATTTTATTTATTTATTTATTTATTTACTTACTTACTTATCTACTTATGAGAGAGAGAGAGAGAGCGCACACCCGCACACATGTATGCAAAATACTACCAGGATAGTAGCAGGGTGAGAAACAAAGAATGAGGTGAGATGGTGGTGCCCGAGATGACTAGTTCCTGCCCCAACAATCCTTTCCCCTTTCTCCTTGGTGACAGACCCCTCCTTGGAGTGGGCACACTGCTGCCCAGCTAAGAGACCCCAATTCAGGGAATCATGCCACGTGCCGAAGTTCTAGACAACGAGATGCTGAACGGCACTTTCGAAAAAGCTCCCAAAGACAAGAGAGGGTGAACCATTCTCCCCAACTCCCTCCTTCAACTCCAACAGCCTTCATGGACCACAAGGGGACCTGAGAGATGGACGTCCTGAGCGGCAGAGCTTCTGAGTCCTGGCAGCAATACGTAGCCACTCTGCACTGCACATTTCCACTCTCCTTTCTCATGGGAGGTAACGGTCATTTTAGTTGCAGCCATTGCTATCTTGGGGTTTGTTTTTGTTGTACTCAACCAAATATGAAAAGCTTCAGATGCATTCCTTTAAATTCTCTACATCCAATATACTCAGAAAAATGTATACTGGTATATCTTTAAAATGAATTATTTTCTCACTATCATACTGATGATAAACATCAAACCCCATACTCTTCTGATCCTAATCTCAATTCAAATTCTAATGTTTGGCTTTCTTTTCTGATTACTAAACTATCCCACACTGGATCTATCCCTGCAGTTTCCATTTTAAACAAGTCTTACCAATTTAAAATAAACATAAATTTTAAAAGTCTATTCTCAAGTTACAGAATGCCAACTGGAAGCAATTCTGTAGGAATTTTTGGATTTAAATCTCACCATATTTAAAAATGGGCTGTTTTTGGCAGAAATTTGTTTGCAGGTTAGAGGTAGTTTAACCCGATCTTTCCAGAGGTCCCATGTTCATTTGCTACTTAAAAGGTCAAGGAATTTTTAATCAAACAGAAAGGCTCTTTCCATTCATGAGAGTGTCTGGTAGCAAGAGAAAGAAGTACAGATATTAGAGTTAAGTTCTTTAGCTAATGCTTTTCTTCCATTTTCTCTCTCTTTTCTTTAACATCTAAGAAGATAGGGAAGCAAACATAGAAAAGATCCTTTGTGGGGCGCCTCAGTGGCTCAGTCAGTTAGGGGTCTGACACTTCATTTTGGCTCAGGTCATGTTCTCAGGGTTGTGAGATTGAGCCCCATATAGGGCCCTGCATTGGGATCTATGCTGGGTGTGGAGCCTGCTTGGGGTTCTCTCTCTCCCTCTCCCTTTGCCCCTCCCCCTGCTTGCCCTGTGCACGCAAAAACACACACACAGACACATACACACACACACACACTCTCTCTCTCTCTCAAACAAATAAACCTTAAAAAAAAAAAAAAAAAAAAGGAAACAATCCCCTGCCCTGTCCTTCACAGGACCTGAATCTGAGAAGATCTATTTTAAGTTTCAATTTCCTCAACAAATATTTCACAAGGAGTACCAGCAATCTGAGTGAAATTTAATGATATATAAATAAATGTAGACAGTAAGTTGTATTAAAAAAAAAAAAAAGAAAGACAATATTAAGTGTAGCTTAGCAATCCCTATAGTTTATATAAACTAGGCTATGGAGTCCATCCTCTGACTAGAAAGCCGCAGGCTCTCAAAGACCCTTCAGAACTCACTATGGATAAGAAAGTGAATGAACTCTGACATCCGACTGCCAGGGTTCAAATTCTGGTTCTGCCAATCTCTCACTGCATGACTTTAGCCAATTATTTTGCATTTCTGTGTTCCAGTGTCCTCATCTATAAAATGAGGATACTAACTAAGCCTATCTACGAGGGCTACTGTAAAGATTAAGCTAGTATGTGCCATGCAATTGATTAACACAATGCCTGGCTTATAACACTAGGTAAGAATTAGCTATTAGCTATTATTGTTGTTCTCGCCATTATCTTCTTTCTGCTGTAGAAACCAGGGTGTGATCAACAGCTGAAGATAATTAGTATGTAAACAGCTATAAATATAGAAAGGCAATGTTGCTGAAAAGTATAATCTGTTGTTACCTGTATAATTCCAATGACGAGCCAAAGAACAGTAGACACTGCATATCTCAAAATGCGGCTGTAAGGAGCTATGTAGCTAGGTGGGCTTCTAGAAAGACTAGAGGATGAGTCCATTAATGCTAAGTTCTTGAATCCAACAACCTGGAGTAAAAAGGCAAAATTTAAATAGATATAAATAAAGAAAATAGCTCTACTCTGAAAATGAGACATTCCTCCCTATATCTTACCTTAAAAACTAAAATATTTATGTAAGTTTATATAAATACTAGAAAATCTAGGTAAAAATAATTATGCAGTACTTTTAGTTACAAAGAAAAAAAATTAGCTCATTTGGAATTCTCTTCAATAAGACTAAAGGCCAAATATAACCTTATTATTATATTCACTGAAAAAACTCAAAAATTTGTCAAAAGGATAAAACTTTATTCAGTAAACTACCAATGAACAACCAGCATTTCACACACTTTTAACATATACCAGACACTATGTAAGATACTTTTTTATACTTTAAAAAAGTATTTTCCAAAATGTGTTTTAAGAAAGGTACCTTCTTTGATAAAAGGAAACCATGGTTAAGTAAGTGTGGTCTGTACATTATACTCATGTTCATGCCTTCCACTCCCTCAGAATAAAGGCTCTGGAAAGTTTTACAGTAAAGAAATTGACATGATTTTATTGAATCCAATGTTTCCCAAATGTGCTTAACAAAAAAAAAAATTCTTTTTCATATAACACCTTTTAAGCTCTATAAAACACTTTTAACAAACAATACTATCAATGACTTTTTGAAAAATTGTTCATATGCCTTAGAGACGCATATTCTTCTATCGGCTTTAAAAAAGGAAAGCAAAGAAAAGGAGGAAGAAAGAAGAAAAGAAGGAAAACAGAAGACAGACATAAGAGTTAACAATTCATATCTAACTTTATATAAGCAGCGAATTCCTAGGAAAAGTTATTACCCACAGAAACGGTTTTCATAGTTCAGTCTCATATTCAGTACAGAAGACTTCCTTTAATAATCCCAGTCAGATCTGTGAGATAACCGTGAAGGTATCATAAGCGTGTACCCATTCTCTGTGCATATGTCAGCTCCAGCTCTTAGCACTGAACATAGTCCATGGTAGGCGTTCAGTGATACTTTGTTGAAAAATTTCACCAATAATAGTTGCTCTAATGCAGAATTCTAATTCTAATAAGAATGTAAATTAGAGAGGGAGGAAGTTTTTTCCAAAACATAGGTAACTAGGCTAACTTTAGAGCTACTGAATCAAACATAATCTCTAGTGGTAAGGCCAGGCACAGTAGTTTATAAAAGTTTCCCAAGGGACTGTGATACAAACCAGTCGTTTAAAAGCTGTTCCTGGGACACCTGGGTGGCTCAGTGGGTTAATGCCTCTGCCTTGGGCCCAGGTCATGGTCTCAGGGGCCTGGGATCGAGCCCCGCATCGGGCTCTCTGCTCAGCAGGAAGCCTGCCTCCCCGCTCTCTCTGTCTGCCTCTCTGCCTACTTGTACTCTCTGTCTGTCAAATAAATAAGTAAAATCTAAAAAAAAATAATAATAATAAGGAAGAAAGAAAGAAAAAAAAAAAAAGAAAAAAGCTGTTCCTTACCCAAAACAGTCAAACTGAAAGAGACAGAGTAGAATGGTGGTAACTGCCAGGGGCCAGGAAGGGGGAATAGGAAGTTGCTGTTTAATGGGTACAGAGTTTCAGTTGTGCAAGATGAAAAGAGATTTAGGAGTTGGTGGACAATAATGTGAATGTACCTAACAGGATTGAACTGCATACTTAAAAATAGTTAAGATGGTAAATTTCATATTATGTGTATTTTAACACAATTTTTAAAAGGCACTCTTTGAAACTCTTTAGAAAACTCTTCCACTTATGTGAAAATGTAGCTAGAATTACACAAAATTAGTATTTATGAGGTACACAGAAGTTTCACACAATTACAAAAGTTTATACCTCCAAAAAAAAGAGGACAGTAAGTATTTGAAAGAGTGGATTAATTTTTCTCACAGTCTGAATTTCATTCCACTCATTTGCTACAAAATATGTTCTCCATATGCTCACAGGAACCGTGGCACTCCGAACACCACCCTCACCTGGTCAGAGAGATAAAATAAGTAAAAGGGTTTCATCTTTGTTCTGAAAAAGTAGCCAAAGAATTTTGGTACAATGGTTACTTCAGTTACCTTCAACAGCTTTAAGAACCTTTCCTTTAGGTCGCTCCCAATCAATAAAGAATATATCTATGGTAATCTGGGATATGAACTTATGCAAAAATTGCAGAGCCTGAAAATGACAAACAAAGCATTTCTTATGAAAATAATTTTTAAAGAAACAAATATCCTGTAATCACAAGAATATACAATTTTCACAAATGACAAAGTTATAATATCATTAGGGGATCACTAGAAGCTCATCAAATAACACGGAATCACCAAATTCACAAAATTTTCATACACATTAATTTGTCTTCCCTTCTTCTGTCTTTCTTTAAAATAGGGATATGAAAAAAGTAAAAATCCTACCTCTTCTTCATACAAGGGCCATGCTTAATTAACGCTTTCCCAAGGTTTCCAAAAGCATACTTTATTTTCTAGTCCATCTGATTTCTTTATAAGTAAAGGTACTTTTCAGCTATAATTTGCTGTCCTAATTAAAGCTTTAAGATGCCTTCTCTATCTTTTTTTCTATTCCTGGTATTGAGATACTTAATTTTTAAAAATGTGTTGTTGAAACACATCTTTTTCATTTAACAGAAGTAGTATGTTTAATCGAGGGTGTTCTTCCTAGTAGATGCATTATTCATCAAAGGATAAAAGGATAAGGATAGGATGACTCCGCTCTTCGAGGAGCTCACAGATCAATGGGAAAAGCAGACACTGAATAATCACAGGACCATGGGATGGGATATACCAGGGGCATGTTAAGGAGCTTCACATACATTGACAGAACAATGAAATAGGGAGAGGGAATGCCATGGGAAGAGAAGAAAAGGAATATGGAGGAAGAGAAAACAAATTCTAAGACCAATTCATCATGTTATTCAGGGTGGTACCTTTTACAGTCCACTAAAGAGATAAAATTCATGCCCAAAGGTATTTTATCCCATTATGAATGCATCATCAGACTTTAAAAAAGAGAGTCATAAAATGAATTATCACTTTATCAAATTAGCTCTAATTTATATTAATCCAAAAATACTTACTATGGCTTCTTAGGAAAATCACTTAACCTTGATTTTCGGGATGAACTATTATAAATAAAAGTAGACATCCTTGGTAAAATAAAATAATTCATGCTTCCTTTAAAAATCAAACTAAATTTTGTACCCAAGACTTTGAAAGCATTTTAATTTTAAAGTCTTATAACTTTATTAGCAGGTCTTTTAAATTCAGGAACCTGTCCTTTGAAACTTACCTTCAGAGCAAAAGCACATCCCACATAAGTAACAAGACGTTCTTCTTGAGTGGGCACTGGTAGCAAAACAGAGATTGATTTCTGTGCCTATGATAAAAATTACACTGTCAAATATGACCACACAAGGTTTTTAATAAACATAATTTATAAACCAAAGAATCATAAAAAAGGAAGGTGGTGATATTCAATAAATATCACATTCAAGAAATGGTGGTTTAGCACTTGCCTCAATACTCATCAGAAATACCCCCAAATAAAAATAGATCCATTATATGGACAGCTTACCAGTTATTCAGGTATTAATATTTAAGTTAAATTTAGGAACTCACTTACTTTGAAGAAAATAAGCCAATAAAGACCTGTTCCCACAGTGATGATAAAGAAAACATTGGCCAGATCACCAGCATAGTACACCAAGAATTTCATAACTGTCTGCAATTTAAGAAGAGAATTATAATTGTTAGAGACTCAATCTATTTATACTGTCACTTTCAGTAATATAATCTCTACCCAGTTTCTTAAGCTTGAAGACTTGTTTGATGTATCCATGATCACTCAGTTATAATGCCCAACTGTGGCCACCTCCTGGATTCCTTTGGATTTGTACCTTTCAGTCTATTCACAAAAGCAACTGTCTTATCCAACCCTTCTCATCTTTCACCACCTAAGAAAGTTACATTGCTTACTAATTCTTTCCTAGTTTGGAGTCCTCCACCCCAATCAGCCCTTCATACTACCACCAGAGTTAGTTTTCTAAAATGCAAATTGGACTGTGTCACTACCTTTCCTAAAAATGTACACTGACTCTTCGCTAATAAATTCCAGATCCACAAAGTCCTTTACAAGCTAGACCAAAGTGGACTTCTTAGCCTCATCTGCCAGTTCCAACCAATTACTCCATGATTAACTTGCATTTCAAATATTTTGTGGAATGAAATGGGCACTGTTTATTATTGCATCAAATATTCTTTCCTTCTTCTCTATGGCAAACTCACATGAGCTCTGAGAATAGAGACCAGATCTGTCTTTGCTATCACATCCCCCAACACCTGGTAGCATTCTTGGCAATAAGAAAATAGGTCCTCAGTGACTACTTGCGCAATGCACAGATAACCCAACGCAGCCTAAAGTTCACTTCTCTGGAAAGCCTTTCTTTCTATTTTGAACAGTAAACCAAGCCCCACTCCTCTGATTCCTTGGCACACTGACTTTGGTGTCAGGAAGATATTCCAGTACAAGGAAGTCACTATGTTGCCTTTCTCAAGTTCTTCATCAGCACAATGGAAATAAATAGCACCTATTACTGAGTTGTAAAAATTAAATGAGTAGAGGGGTGCCTAGGTGGCTCAGTAAGTTAATTGTCCAACTCTTGGTTTTAGTTCAAATCATGATCTCATGGTCGTGAGATCATGCCCTACATCAGGCTCCATGCTCAGAGGGAGTCTGCTTGAAGATTCTCATCCTCTGCCCCTCCCACTGCACTCTTTCCCTCTCTCTCACATAAATAAATCTTAAAAAAAATGTATTAAAAATTTTTAAATGAGAGTTTATTTTACTTCTGCCATAATTTCATTCTGTGTAAAATGGAAATGATAATAATAGTATCTAATTTCACAGAGCTATTGTGAGGATTAAACAAATCATAAATAAAACTTAAAAAGGCACCTAGCATATAGCATATATTCAATAAACGTTAGATAAAAATAAAAACAAAGATCAATTAAAAAAAGACTATTGGAAGTAAAACTATATAGTTACTAGAATAAAACTGGGAGGAGATCTTGAGATTGGGAAGGTTTTCCTAAAAAAATATTCCAGAAGGATATGAAAAATTAATCAGATGTGACAATATCAAAATTTAGAGTTTCTGTCAAACAAAGTAACACACAGATAAAGATAACAGATGGGTCATATTTGGAAGAGATATTTTAATATCAAAAACCAAAAAGGTTTAGAAAACATTGTATTTAGAAAACACAAAAAACTCCTTTAAATAAACAAGAGAAAACTGGAAACCTAATAGAAAAATTTTCAAGGGCTATAAACAGGCAGTTTACAGAAGGGGAAACCCAAATGATTAATAAAGTATATGAAAAGCAAAGAAGTGAAAATGAAACCAACAATGATATACTACTTATACTGCAGATTGGCAAAAAATGGAAAGGCTGGAAAAATACCAGACGTTGGTGAGGATGTGTGGAGACCAGAACAGCGTGGCTGGTGGGAGTGTAGCCTGGCACACAGCAACGTGGGAGGGGAACAAGGTATGCATACACCTCTCCTAGTTATATACCCCAGGGAAACTTAAGGTGATTTTTTACTTGTTCTCCAGCTATATCTTAAAAGGAGGATACAAAGTAGTCAAAGATGAAAATATACTTTTAAAACTGCTGAGCTCATACCTGTAAATCAATCATGGGACTCCCAATGCGCCTCTTCCATCCTGCTGTCTTCAGAAGAGATGATAAAACAGCCAGCCCACCCAAAACACCCAAAGCAATCTAAAAAAAAGAACATTTTGGAATTTATATAATTTCCTCATCCATGTTCAAATATGCAAATAGAGTATAAAGATGTGCTAAAAAATGGTGGAGGGTGTGCTGCAAGGACATAGAGGCCAAGGTGAAGGAACTCCCAATGGCTAAACCTAGGACAACTGGAGGAGGAAGACAGATAGTAATGAACTATAATCACTAGAATAAAATAATTATACAGGAATTCATTCTGATTTATTCAATTATTTAAAATAATTGAATAAATAAATCTATGTGAGCAAAGGGACAGCTCCTTTTAGAATTCCATTTAACAAATATAGAAAAAATGGCGAAAATAGAAAAATCAGTATCAAGCAGACATTACAGTAATACTTTTTACAGACAAGAATCATCTTTGGATACTAAAATTAGAGACCAAAAGGATAATGAGAAGCAGATTATTTGCATCCTCCCAAAGTATCTTCTCACAAGATACTTAATTACAAATAGAAAAATACAGTGGAGAACCCCACAGACAACACCTTAGGTATATGATCCAAGTTAATATCATTAGAAATAAGACATCTTGACACCATGTACCTTCTGAAATGATGCACTGAGAAGGACACAACATCGTTACTGGTGGTATCTGTGTCAAAACTACATGAACCTGATTTAACTGTGGGAAAACATCAGATAAAACCAATCGAAGGCCAAAATGATTGACCAGTACACTTCAAAAGTGTAGGAGGGTTCTAAAAGAAAGAGAAAACCTGAGGTCCTGTCACAGATTAAAGGAGACTAAGGAGACGTGACCACTAAAAGCAATATGCGACGCTGAGTTGGGTCTAAAACAGAAAAAGGATAGTGAAAAAACTTGTGAAATTCAGAGTATGTAGATCAGTTAACACGATTACATCAGTATTATTTTCCTTACTGTGATCATTGCACTATGGTTATGGAAGGTGGTAACATTAGGGGAGGCTGGGTGAAGGATACGTGGCAGAACTATTTTGATAATTCCCCTGTATATGTAAACATTTTTTAATTAAGAAATATACTGTAAATATTTTAACAAGTTAAACTAAACTTACATCTGTCTGGACTTGTGCTTCTCCTTGATTCATTTCATATTTGACTGAGAAAGAAACCTGATATTTAAAAGAAAGCAAATTAGCCATACTGAAATTATGTAACACAAAGCCACTTTTACTATAAAGATGTATTTGTATATAAATGCCACACTTTTAATCTATCAGTATTACTAGAGTGGACCCTCACTTATATATAAATGGAAACACTTTGAGGAACTATTCATGATGCTTTGAATATCCCTTTTGAACATACATAAAGGAAAGAGGGGTTTATTAAGAACTCATTTAGGTTCTTAACAGCAGTCAAGCTAATGATACTTCATTTTCTGGTAGGTTTTATAACTGAGGAATGTGACTAATCTTATACATCAAGAATTTAGCAACCGGCTCAACAATTACACCCTAAGAAGGCAGATTATTCAAAGAGCCGAACAAGAATCTTAGGGATACCACTGTATTAAGAGATAAGAAGAGAAAGAAGAACTAGTAAAGGACAGAAAAACAGGACTGTGAGAGGTAGGAGAGGTTACATACCAAAGTCTGACCAAGATCACAGAACAAAAGTTCAAGAACGAGTCTTGATATATGATGTCAAATGTTGTATGAATGTCAAGTTATAAAGAAATAAAGCCAGTGTATGTGGAATTCATTGCTGGCCTTCCAGAAAGAGGTTTTCAAAGAAGCAAAATGACTAGAGCCAGACTGCAAATGATGAGAGTAAACAGTCGGGAAATCAAGGAAAGATAATAGCAAGCTAAAAGGCTGGCAGAATTGAGGAAAGATTTTATTGTTTGGTGGTTTTACTTTGTTTTTAAGATAGGACAACTTGATGGTTATTATAAGCAAAGGAGAGGAGCTGGCTGAAAAGGGGATTAGGGATGAAACAGGATACTGGAGAAATACTGCAAACAAGCACAGGTAGAAGATTAGTTTAAGAAAAGAGGAAGGTCCTTTGTTCTTAAAAATGAGAACAAGAGACAGGAAGGATAATGAGACAGAGATTTTGAAGCATTAAGGAGGAAATTTGAGGGAATTCATCTGAGGGGAAATCCAAGGAATTGGCCTGATCTGCTCAGAAAATCTGAGAGAAGTTATTTGCTGTTGGTGAGAGAGCAGAGATGTAGGTGAATGCTTAACTAATATAGAATTTTTACAACTGTCATAAAAAACTAAGAAATGATGAAAGAATTGTACACTCTACACTTAGAATGAATCTGAGGTGGACTTCATCAGTATAGTTTCATGACTCTCTCAATTCCTTTTCTATCTGTTATTTTCTAATTTATCAAGACCATTCTTGGAATATTTTAAACAACACCACAAAAATAGTTAAAGAAAAGAATCAGAAGTGTTTTTAATCTTAAAATAAATATACTCTTGGTTACCCAGGAAATTTTAAACCAGCCAGTCTTTTGTTGTTACTAAACCTGATTCTGGATTTTTCTCTCCTATTACGGTGCATAAAAGCTCAGGCAATGGAAACTAATTTTAACATCCAATTAGGTCATACAAATGAGGATGTAAAATCCTTTTGAGAAAAGTTATCCTATGTGTCTACCTTTTGCTTCATGAAAGCCTAAATCCAGTAGCAGCTGAGTATGAGTGGAAAAAGAGTAAAAGCACAAAAGAGAAGCCAAAACTGGCTACAGGAACTAGAACATTAAAATTTAGAAAAGTAAAATAGTGGAAATTAAAAGCTGTTAGTGAGGTTTGGAGGTAGGGAATGCTTATACAGCTCTCATGTTTCCACAGAGCGAAAGGAATATCTATTTAATCTCTCTGAGGAAAAAGTATAGAAGGATTACCTCTGGTTTTTTCTCTATCCCTCTGTCATGAACCCCTCCTCAAAGTAGAGAGGCTTTATCTAACTGGTGATGTTGGGAGAAGGAACTCAGCCTTTTATAGGCTCATTCCCTTTGGTGTAGCCCATCTTCAGAGTGTATGCGGTCTCTCCTCCACAAAGGACCTCCCAGGCATGGAGGCCTTTAGTTCTAAACTTAACTTTAAGTTGGAGAAGTAGGAGGATGCCTACGTGGCTGCAGGTCCAAACTGTATTCTCTACTTCACTTCGGCACTACTAGTTATAAACTACTGATACTTTGAATCTCTTTCTACCTGTTGAAGTAGATTTCCACCAAATGAGCAAGCCTGATGAGAAGAGACCACTCGTGCCTCCTGAAAGTTTGAGCTTCTGGTTTAATTAACCAAAGAAACAAAATCTTAGTGCAAACAAGTTGGCCAAAGAGGACAGAAGCAGATGCTGTGTGTCCCAGCATACCCCAGGATCCCGAACGGGGATGCCTGACTGCTGCCAATGGTGTCTAGAAAACAAACTTAATTCTTGTTTTTTTTTTTTTCACCTGAAGGATCCACAGGAACTCACCTTTATCATTATTAGTAAAAAGTAATTTAAGACTTGATTATATTAAGTGCAGTATTTATTTAAAACCTGAAAAAGGACTACTAGCCTTTGACTATAATGTACACTGCATCAGTATCACATTAACACATACAGAGGCACTGACCAGCATGGGACTCACCTTCACAGACTGGCTGCTGGGATCTGTGGTATCAATGTCACTGTATGCAATGGTAATTAAAGGAGGGTAAATGTTTCCATTTTTCGTGTTGGGTACAAGGTGGATGCTGTTTATGAGAAAATACACTTCTAGTTATAAATATATCTAAGTTTTTAAACATACACTTAACTTTCTTTTTTTTTTTTTTAATATGGATAGTCTTGGTGACCTCAGAACCAACCAGTTAATAAGGACTAGGGAAGGTCAACATAAACTAGTGGTACCAACACAAGCTATCTTAAGTAATATAAAAACTTTAATATTAAAATATACCATCTGAGATAAATTAGAAACTCTTCCTGAACTAGGTCTTATGAAGTTCACAAATGAAATCACTAAAGCCCTGTGAACCCTTTCTGAGCAACAGTTAAGACTGAAGTGTTAAAGCCTAGAAAAAGGGAGATAACATCCTGATTTTCAAAAGAGAAATACAGGGGCGCCTGGGTGGCTCAGTGGGTTAAAGCCTCTGCCTTCGGCTCAGGTCATGATCTTAGGGTCCTGGGATGGAGCCCCACATCGGGCTCTCTGCTCAGCGGGGAGCCTGCTTCCTCCTCTCTCTCTGCCTGCTTCTCTGCCTACTTGTGATCTCTGTCTGTCAAATAAATAAATAGAATCTTAAAAAAAAAAAACACAAAAGAGAAATATAAATTCTTAACAAAATAATGTGTGTTATATCCCGTACTGTTTATGGCACATAGTGGAATGTATTTTGCTGAATTCAACGGATGGGTATAATTTGTAAATTCAAAAAGGAGAGTGCCAAACACTAGCAGCTAGCATGGTTTCACCACGATTGGGTCAGACCTGACTAGGACTCATTTCATTTTTACTAGTGATACACTAATAAATTGAGGGAATGCTAAAAACAGTACATTTGGACTTCAGCAAGATATATAATAGAGCTTCTGTACTGCTTATACCTCATAAGACTAACATGAAAATCAGAATGAAGTAACAATGAAAAAAGATACTGAAGTGCTTCCGAGTGCCAGACTCATACAAGATGATGGTGTTGATTTTCACAAATGCTCAAGGTACACATCAAAAAATATGAGTGAGAAAGTCTGTGATGATCTAGAGGTAGCAATCTCATAATGAAAAGAGAAATAAGAGCTGCATGGCACTACTCTAAGGTAGGGTCATCTTAAGATTTCCTAAGAAGATGGAGGTGTTGATACTTAATCTGGGCCAACATAGACCAGTAAGGAGATGAAAACACACAGGAGGCCTACCCACTGCAAACACTGGGTGGGCTCTTTCTAACATTCCCATTTCAGCCCACTGCTATTCAATTCCTCTCTACCTCTCAACCCATTCTAATTCAGCAGGGCCAGAGTATGAATTCTGACAAAACTCCTTGGTTCTTCTGCTATAATTTTTCCCTTGGTGTTCCTCACTTCAACTGGTGTATACCAATCGACAGAGGTATCTAAAAAACCTTACCTATTGTTCCAATTCAGTTGTCCTTACTGTTTTCCTTGGATAATCACTAGTAAACACTTTCATTAAAATCCTGTACACTCCAAGCTTAATTTAGTGCAACAGATGTTTGTTTACCTCAGTGATATTTGGGTGGCAATTCGAATTAATCTTGGCTGACTTCCTAAGTCATTTTCTCGTCCACTTAGTGCATCCACTAAGAAAATGCGCCGAGTCAGAAGCCATTTGCTAGAGCTACTGTCTTTTTTCATAAAAAGAAAGAAAGAAAGATGGCATTAAAAAAAAATACCTTCAAATTGTTCAAGACGGCTCTCGAGAAGTTTACTGAATAAATTTAACCCACAAAATTAGTGCACTCTGTTTTAGGTAAGACGGCTTTTTTATAACCCTTGGTTTACTAAATTATCATGCTGGTTGACTTATTTATTGGTTTTTAGCTCAGAGAAAGAGCATACAGATGTCTTACCTTGGTTCACAAGTATTTTATTGTATTGAAGATTTAGGTTTAACACAGGTACAGCCCAAATATATTGGTGTTGATTTTCATCAGTATATTCAAGGTACACATCATAAAATATAGGAGAAGGAAAGTCGGTTAGGATCTTAGAAAGAGGAATCTCACACTGGAAAATAAAAGAAAAAAATGAAAGCACTGAAAATTAGAAAGCATATTTAGTATTTTTAAAGCATTTTTTAATTTTGTAAAATAAAGTATCTTTAAGCTATATTGTTTACATGCATTTCCATGTGATTTCCAAACTTGAATACTATAAATATGATTCTTTTTTTTTTTTAAAGATTTTATTTATTTATTTGACAGACAGAGATCACAAGCAGGCAGAGAGGCAGGCAGAGAGAGAGGAAGGGAAGCAGGCTCCATGCTCAGCAGAGAGCCCGATGCGGGGCTTGATCCCAGGACCCTGGGATCATGACCTGAGCCAAAGGTAAAGGCTTAACCCACTGAGCCACCCAGATGCCCCTAAATATGATTTTTTTTAAGGGCCAAAAGAACTGAGAATAAAGAACTGCCTGGTTCTTGTCCTATTAACACAGATAGAGAGGGTATGCCTTCATTCTCAACATTAAGTGTACATCAGTGAAAAAGTTGAAAACCACTGTCCTATGGGATGAGGTCTTAATTCTTTCTCCTGATGTACTATATTGTCTATGATTCAGCTCCCCTTAATAGAGTCAGGCCTATCTTCCACGATTCCCTACCAGTCTATGGTCCATTCATACTAATCTACTTGCATTTCCTAAATACACTACAGTATTCTATTTCTCTCTGACATTGCAAACATTCCTGCCTGACATTCCCTTCCCCATTGAGCTTCCCTGGTAAATTTATATTTGTTCTATAAGCCCAAATGTCACTCATCCTGAGAAGTCTTTTAATACTTCCCCAGCGATTGCTGATGACTCCTCCTTTGTAACAATATGGCACCTCAAATACACCACATTCCACATTTTTGCAATTCTTTGTCTATATAGCTGTCTTCTCTAGTAGGCTGTGAACTACTTCAGAGGCAGCCAGGTTCGATGGAAAACCCAGGGATTTTAAGCCTAATTGAACACTGGTTCCACAATTTGCCTGATCCAAGACCTTAAGTCAATTAACTAATCTCACCGAGCACCATTTTTCATTTATGAAGTGCATATATATATATATACATATGATATATATCTCACAGTTATTCTGCACATCAAATGAGATAACAAGGATAAAATGCTGAACATCCAGCAGCAGACATTTAATCAGGGTTGGTTCTCCTGGCTCATGGTAAACATATAATAGTATTTCTTTCTTCTTTTAAAAATAACATCTAAATCATTTATGATAAAAAAAAAAAAAGTAAATTCAAAAAAAATTTTAAAAAAAAGTAAATTCATGTTCATGATATAGGATTTGAAAAATATAAAAAATTAAAAAATAAATCACTTGTAATCTCACCATCCAGAGATAACTACTGTTAAAAAGACTTATTGTATTCCAATCTGGTTTCCATGATGACATTTTTCATTGTAGTTTTATCAAAACTGAAATCACAGTTTTGTTCGATGGTGTGTGTATATGCATTTTATCAAGAAGTACTTTTGTAGACAAACAAATGTCTTGCAAAAGTTTAATGGCTTATAATATTCCTTTGTACCATACTGTAATTTCAAAAATGGGTTCCCAAAGGAAGGCAGGCCAGGGAGGGAAGAGGGGAGAAAAAGTATGGAAGGACAGAAAAAGAAGCACTTTAACTTATTAACTTAATAACATTTTTACTTTATTCTAAAATGCTCAGGAATAGGGTATCTTGGTGGCTCAGTTGGTTAAGCATCTGCCTTCAGCTCAGGTCATGATCCAGGGTCCTGGGATCAAGTCCCAAGTCAGGCTCCTTGCTCAGCAGAGAGTCTATTTCACACTTTACCCTTCCCCCTGCTTATGATCTCTCTCTCTCTCTCTTTCTCACACTGACTCTCTCACAAATAAATAAATAAAATCTTAAAAAATTAATATAATAAAATGCTTGAAATAAATAATATTTTTAAGACCTATATGCCTAGAAGTAGATAAATAATAATTATGAAAATCTTACATTATATGTTTAAACTCTATAGATACCAAGATTTTCTGTATCCAAATAATAAAATATTATATCTCTGAAATTATTCATTACTATTAAAAAGGTTTCAAAAATTCAAAGATTATTCCAATTATTGCTGATGCGAAAAATGAAGCTAAAATATAGACTAGTATAGTTGAAACTTACATTTTGTTGATAGGTTGTTCCAAAAGAATAAGCAGCATTCAATCTTGTCTCTGTGTCTGGACAAAGCTATAGCAAAAGAACACAACTGATAAATATCAGAATAATGTTTCTTCACTTATAGTCAAGAGTTCTTAAACCCCGACATAACATACGCTTTATATAATACCACTTAAAGTAGTTTTAAGAAATTCCCATTTAAAGCACAAGATAAAAACCAACTATAGCATGTAAGTGATACTGTAATCTAGTAAATATCAAGTCTTTCCCTCATTTTTTGCCTGAGGCAAAAACAAGGCACATTAGTAATTCTTCAGCTAGAAGTATGCTCACCTGTAAAATACCTCCTTCTAAAGTTTGCCACTTGAGAAAATTTCCTCTTACATCATAGGAAGCAGCAACAAACTTCAGTTTTCTATTCTGATTAAGTAAAAACAAGAATAAAATAACATTACAGACTCTAGAAGCAGTGCAGTATTCCATAAAGAAACAATCAAGGTTGACTGATCCTTTCTTTTCCCAAAGATCAAATATTCAACTATCTTTACTTAGAAGCAAAATTAATCTAAGTATCTTTATTATTAAACACACCTAAAATAAATGAATGGTGTTTTGCATTAAAACTATTATTCCAGAATTGAGAGGCAATGCTAGTGATGGATAACCTCCTTTCACACCTGTTACGAGTATGTGTGTCTGTGTGTGTTTGCATGTGTTCGCATGTGTAGAATGGTTGGGGAGTTAGTAGGTAAAAGAATCATCTATTCCATCATTCTAGAAGGTCAAAAAGCTGAAGATAAAAATTTGGATCTGTGAAGTGCTAAGGAAATGGCACAGAGTCCCACTCAACCTTTAGAAGCACTTCTTAGAAATGCAGAGATACAGGAAGACTGGGTCTGTCTGGCATTTGGTGATATAAACAACCTTCCCAGTCCCACAAGTGCTACTTGCCACCACAACCACATCATCCAGAGGTATCCATAGACTCAGGTAAGACTGCTAACCGCTATATCGTATAATTCCTACAAGCAGCTGATATTTAGGTTTAGTTTAGTAATCACATTTTTAGAAAAAACCTAAAAAATCAAGAATTATGACTAACAACATTCTTATTACCTTTTAAAACTGTAAATCAAAATACAGTTGTTCTTTAATAATCTAGTGATTTATACCTGGTTTTCCCCTTTAAAACTGAAATTTGTAGGAAGAGGTGTGGTACTGAGTACTTGAGGTGCTAATCCTAGCTGGTCTCCATAGAACAGCCATGGAAGATTCTGTCTCCTGTAAACAATTACAGTTGTTTTAATAATGGGGTACCAATGTTAATATTTGTGAAAGTAACTACACTGAATTTGGCTAAAATGACAGTTCATCAATCAGGATATCTTTACCAAAATGAAATAGAATGAACGGTGCGCAGTCCAGCAGTATTTTCAAAGATAAACTGAAACAGTCGGCATGCATCAAAAGTGGTAGAGTCATAAGAATTCATGTTCATCACACACATATTTCCGAGAGCTTGGCAAGATGTTAGATTGGCATACACCTATGAGAGAACCATGGCAAAGAAATGTAACATGGACCTTAATAACTTTAATAACTATATTTGAAAGAAAACTAATTTGTTGAGTTTACCTCTCAAACGTCTCAGTTTTCCTCATCAGGAAGAGGCAACTCCATTTTTATAGTTATTCAAATCAAACATTGCAGTGATCTTTCTTTCCCTTCCCATACCCAACTCCTCAGTAAAACCATGTTGACTCAGTCTTCACTGTATACCCAGAAAGTGAACTTCTTTCATTTCCATGCTACCATTCTTGGCTATGGGTCCAAGCTCTCACTCAGATTGCTGTAATACTCTGCTCACTGGTCTCCCTGTTTCTGGCAAATCTCCTCTCCATGCTGGTGAGCCTTTCAAAACCTGAAGTTCAATCTTATTTTCCTTTGCACAAAATCCTTCTATACCCCTTACAGTAAACTCCAGCTCCTCGCCATAGCCACCCCCTTCATCTCCAAATCCAACTCTCCATTTTCCCTCACTTTCTCTGCTCTGGCTGCTCTAGCCTCCTTCCTTTTCTTAAGCATGAACATACCAGAGAACTCCTGTTTTGGAACCTCTGCACTTGCTGTGGTCTCTGCTTAGAACATTCTTTCCCTGGATATTTACATGGTTCACTCTCACTTCCTTCAGGGCTTTGTTCATCCTCAGAGATACATATGCTGACCACCCTAAACAAAATAGTACTCCCTCCATTCTCTATGCTCTTTATACTGGTTTATTTGTCTTTATAGCACTTAGAACCACCTGCATTTACTTAGAATATAATTCTGTGAGGGACTTTTTTTCTCCTGTCTCTTTCTGAAATATATAACCTGATTTGAGAACAGGGCCTAGCACGTAGTAGGTCATTAATAAACATTTACTAAATGACAACATGAATCACTTTCCCCCAACACTCAATCCCAGCTAAACAAGCTGGAAGATATATAATTTTGTGTATTTTCTTTCCACTAGAAATGACTTATTCTTCTTATATTATATGACCAAGGTGACATATCTACTGAGAAGACTTTGATTATCTGGGGGAAAAGAAGGTGCACAAGTCTTCAAAATGAAATAAAGTTACTTTTAAAAAATTCAAACTTACCCAACAAGCAACTGCTGATGACTGCAAATACTTTGCAAACCATTCTGAAGTGAAAGACATGCCCTGTTCACAAAAAGGTAAGTTTTGGTTTTAAATTCAAATGAAGATTTCTTACGTACATCGCTAGGAAAACATTAGTATGCATATTTTCCAGTGGGAAATGGCTATTATTACCTTCTCAATGTTGTAAGAAAATAGTTTTAATGGAAATATAAGAATTCTAACTGAACTCAGTTATTACACATAGAGACTGTACTGCAAAATCATGCCACTTAGGCAAAAGATATAAGGAAACAAAGTGTGTCTATAATAAAAAAAAAAAATACTATGCCCATTTTAGTAATACAAAAAAACAAAGAACAAAATGGCAAGAAAATAAAAGAAAACCTAGATACTGATTTAGTATTTCATTGTTAACATTTGCTGATTTAGGATTATTATGCTGCACTAAATTGGCCAGTAATAAAAGAGAAATATTTATGAATGATTTCTAAGCAACAGGAAATTGGCGATATGTATAGAACTAACATTTAAAATCTCTAAAGTGGTGATTCTCAACAATGAACATTATAATCACCTGTGGGATTTCCTAAGAACAAAAAATGCCTGGCTACATTCCAAATCAATCTCCAGGAAGAACCAAGGCATGCATGGGCTCTGAAAGCTACAGATACAAATCTCTGGCTAAGAACCACTGCTTTGGAGCTTATCTGCATATCTTGCTAAAAAAATGACACACCAAGAAACACCATTCAGGGTAATTTACTGGACATGTACAGAGGAGATAAAGCCAAATTATAAGGAACACTGCACCATAGCTACCCAAAAAATCTAAAATAAAATCACAAGTCACTATTTTCATTTCTTTAAGGAGGAAAAATTCTCCCTTTTTAAGAAAAAAACTCCACATCTGTGTATAAAATTGAAGATAACATAAAAAAAAACTAGTTTTTTTAGTTTTTTAGTAAAAAAAATGGAAAGCAATGATTTTCCAAGCAGTGCTTGGAAATTCATGTAAAATAAACCCACAGACAATTTTAGCAGCAGTGTTAAAGCTGCATGATCCTCTCACAAAATAATATCCACACATTTTAAACCAGGAATTTAAAAACACTTAGGAAATTTATCTTAAGGAAATAATCTCTCCAAAAGGAAAAACATACCTATTTGCATAAAATGGTTGACAGCAATATTATTAATAATAGAAAACCTAAATATTCAAAGGCACTACAATTATATAAATTTCAGTGTATTAATGAGAGTGGTAGGTAGCTATTAAAAGTTACATTGGGTGAGCCTGGAGCATGGTACAGGGAAACCAAGGAAGTACAAAAGGACTGAAGGAGACATGTCAAAATAACACAAGAGCTTATCTCAAAATGTGGGACAATTTGAGCTTCAAAAAGATCCCAGGACACTGGGATTATGACCTGAGCTGAAGGCAGAGGCTTTAACCCACTGAGCCACCCAGGTGCTCCCAGTGTGGGATACTTAAATTGATCCTTGGATTCTCACCTCCCCCTCTCCTGTCCCTGCAGAAAGGGGAGGGAACATAAAGGGCATTATTGGAACAAGGGGAAATTTGGAAATGAACAATATATCAGGTAGATCTATTACATTAATTTTAAATTTCTTTGATGTGATACCGGGGGAAAACCCCCTTGTTCTTAGGCACTACATAGTAAAATATTTAGGAGTAAAGTGTCATACATCTACAACTTACTTTCAAGTGGCTCAGAAAGAAAAAAAAGTGTGTGTGTGTGTGTGTGTGTGTGTGCATGCATTTTACATGCACATGGAAAAACATTAATGACTGGTTAACCTAGGTGAAAGATATATGTACAGTCATGGTATTGTACTTTGAGCTTCTCTGTGATTTTGAAATTTTCAAAATAAAAGTCGACAAAACATATAAGATGCTAGATCACTATTACTATCTTTGGGGAAAGATAAGGGAAGACACTGACCCATGTACACAGAAAATTCTTTATTGATTGGCAGGTATAAATGCCTCTCATAAAATTATACAAAACTAATTATGTTCCAATTCTGTATTGTTCAAGAAAACATTTGATATGTCATGTTCTAATCACACTTATCCAATTAGGAAAAGTGTAAATTATCAAGGTCATACAAGTACTTTAGTCTAGCTGCCAATTACAGTGTCAACATAAACTAATAAACATGCATTCTGGTTTTTCAATCTATCTAGTCTCTTGTGGGTTGAATTATTTTGAAGTGGTCCCTTAGGCCATGACTAACCTCCAGGTGCATTGCTAAAACTGAGTTCTTACACCTGCCAGGCTGAGGACTGGGCCAAGATAGTCACATAATCTTAACTACATTTGTTTACATGTCTCCTACAACTATACAGACCCTGTCTCAATGCTCGTTTTAAAGTGACTTAAAATCAAGGTATCTAAACTTGTCCTTAGGAAAGCATCAGTGTCCAAGACTGATAAGTTTAGAAGAAATGCATTAACTGAATCAGATTAACTTTAAGAAGGGAATTGCCTTTCTCTGCCCACCTTTCCTTTTTTTTTTTTTTTTAAGACTTTATTTATTTATTTGAGAGAGAGAGAGAGTGAGAGAGAGCATGAGAGGGGAGGAGGTCAGAGGGAGAAGGAGACTCCCCGTGAAGCTGGGAGCCCTTTGCGGGACTCAATCCTGGGACTCCAGGATCAAGGCCTGAGCTGACGCAGTTGCTTAACCAACCGAGCCACCCAGGGGCCCAGGCCCACCTTTTCTTAACAGAGAAGTCTGCACTGGATCTACTGCACAGTGGCATGAAGAAGGGAGGATGTGGAGGTGGTATGGAAGATAGCAGTATGGTTCAAAGACTGTTAGACTGAACAAACAAATTAAGTGAGGATGAGACCCAGATTTCTCACTACTGGAGAAGGTACTGAAAATCTGTCAAAAGGAAAGGTTAAAAGGAACACTGAGGAACTGCTTTAGAATTGCAAGTATCAGTATGAACTCATTTACTTCAATATATATATATATAAAATAAATAGTTATAAATATATATATACATATAAGTGTGTGTGTTTGTGTGTGTATTTTAGCTATGTCTCCTAAAAGGGTATACTAAGTGTGGTAATCCTGGTTTCTAAATATTATCCTCCACAAATTCTTAGAGGAATGGTTGATTCCAGGAATGATGAAGGAAAAGTACAAAATGAACCTGGAAATCTTCTTGTGCCAGAAAGGAAAGAAATTCTCAAGGAATGATGGACATATATCAAAAAGGTATAGGAGCCAACTTGAAGGGCCTTCAGTGGCTAAATCTAGGACAACCTGAATATCAAAACAATGCATGTATTGGATTACAACCAACTGAATAAAATAGGAACCCACTAATCTATACTGACATTAATAAACAAATACATACATAAATGGGAAGAAGGGGAACTACTTCCTTAAAGTAGAAGGTTAATTAATAAATGTAGAAAGAATGATGGAAATATTTGGCAACCTCATAGTAGTGGTTGATAAAGGCAAGCATCACCAAAGGAGACTAAAGCTTACTGTTACTTATTGTTAATGTTTGGTGAAGACAAAGCATAATCTTGAAAATTCTCCTCACAAAATACTAATCAATTACAAAAGGAAAAATGGTACCCCTAGAGCAGACATGGCAGCTTGACAGCAGGTGATCAAAGTTAACATCACCAGGGAAAGGACATATGAATGCTGCATGCCCTCTGTTATGGTACAATGCGCTGAGAAAAGCAAGACATTTTTTTATGGTTTCCTGCCAACCACGTCCTGATTATGAGGAAAAACTGATGGACCCAGCCAAGGGGCATCCCATAGACTATAAGGCCTATAACCTTCAAAGCTGTTGAGTTCATGTAAGGCAGGAAAAGACTAAAGACATGTTCCAGATCAAGAGACTGAAAGAGAGGGGAGCTCTGTATGACTGATCTGATACCAAAGAGGAAAAGGAAATTTATTGGTACTTTTGACAGAATTATTTTAAAAAGGGAAAAAAGAAAAAAAAATAAAAATAAATGTCTACAAGTTTTGACAATGATATACAGAAGGTCACTATAACCTGAGACTGGGGAAGAACACTCCAGAAGATATCTATCTTATTGCTAAGGAGCTAATTTTGGGGTGATCTCAGAGCTCTGTATCTATACCCCTATCTTAGTTTATTTTGTTGTTTCGCAAATATTTGGTACTTGCCTATCACACCAATAAGACAATACTGGAGAAGTGGAAGTTTTGCTTTATTTTTCAAGAGCCCAGATTCTACCTTCATCATGGTTGTCCTCCAATTCCTCCTAACCACTCCCACTGATCTAAGAATGATTTGAGCAACCAGATCCTAGCCTGTCCACCCCCAGCTCTGCTGGCATACTTGGTATTTTCAGTGCTCATTAACTAACTTCTAGTTAATCATCTAATTCCTATTCCCTTGGATTCATGATCTCCACAGTTCAAGTTAATTCACTTTCTTCCCATTTTACAAAGCAGACATAGACAAGCAACTGCTGCAAAGGCTCTAACCCTAGGCCTCCATGCTCTCAACTACAAAATAAAGAACCTGGCCAGATACGAATAACCCTCATTTCTCCAGTGATTACCATGTATAGGTACTATGAGGTAAGTCTGATTACTATATCCAATGTACAGACCATAAAACTGAAGTTTAGAAATATTAAGTCCAAGGATATATAATTAATGACTGGCAAATCCAGGGTTCAAGCCAAGAGTCTCTGGTGCTCTTAATAAATACTGCTGCATCTTTATAGGATCTATAAAAGAACTTTCCAGCTTAAACATTTGGAGATCACCAAAAAAGGATGAGCCAAGGTAGAGAAGAGAGGAATGGTACTTATAAATAATAACGCTGAGTTGTTAATGTTTCTCAGATTGATAATTTCTGTTTTAAAGTGACTTATACAGAACTCTTTCTCATTTTAGTCCCAGAATAATGAGCAAAGGAAGTACGCAACAAGGATGGAACAAAAAAACTACAACATACTCACAAGATCTCCATAACGGGCAGATGAAATTACACGTGAAGGAAAATTCCCTGTGTTGCTGAAACATAATCCCCCTGTCTTCATAAATAAAAAATAAATAAGAAAATAGTTTATGGAAATGTATTACCAACTTAATTTTAAAATATATGCCTTATTAATTTGATTAGCCTTACTAAAATGTTCGGTGCTGAACAGGTACAGGACCTGCTGATATTGATGAATGTTGGTTCGCATCGGACACATCTGTCAACATAACAAAAAAATTTTTAAATGTCAATGAATTATGCTAGACCTAATTTCATCAAACACTTGTCTTCCTAAATGCTGAATTAGAATAGATTCATTCAGCTAAGTAATAACTTGTAATAAATAAATTAAAAATATTAATATTGATTTGATTAATTTTATTACCATTCCTTCTATTTCAAAGCAAGGTATAAATAAATAAGTAAAATTAACCAATAATAGGAGAGCATTCTTTTGAAACTATATCAAGTGGCATAAATAATATTGAATAAGATGGTTAAGTCACTCAATTAAGAGCCAAAAAAACTCATACAAATGAAACCCAATCTGTTTTCATATGTAGTTATATCAAATCTAATTTCCTTATTTTGTCTGTCACAACGCAAAAAAGGAAACATACGCCAAAAAAGATATGTGTATCTACTCCTTCACCAAACCTACAATAAACACTTTCAAAGTCCATTCATTACCCTTATTTATTTTAGGAAAATATATTTTTCATTAATGTATGACATACAGGGAGGAAGAGGATCCACCAGAGTAGTGGGGACACTGAATGGTTTGTTGTACTCACTACTTGCAAGACAGAGCAGGTAGGAGGGAATGGGGCATGGCACAGATCTAGGCTTGAGTTGGTACTGGAAGGGAAGGCTTGGGCATCAGCCAAGTAGTCAATATTTGGACACCACAGCCCATATCAGCCTAAGATAAGTAGTGATCCAACACTAAGTATCCCCAGCAGAAGCTACTCAACTATTTTCTATTTTAATCTTGGAAACTGAAGAGAAAACTATGCTTAGAGGGAAGTCATCATGTAGCTCTCTCAACAAAAATTTGAAGAGGTTAAAATAGGGATATTATGTCTGAATTAGAGAGAGACAGGGGTGTGTGTGTTTGTGTATGTGGTATGCATGTATGAAGGGGAAACAGGAAGTGATAGAGAATAGGGCTATAAATCAGGGTTCTTGGGTTACTATAATTATCATTTACTTAGTAATATATTCTTTATATAACTTTATTACAAAACACAGTTCCAGGCACATAGCTAGTATGCTATAAACAGAAGTTAATACTTAAATGCCATATATATATATATATATATATAAAATAGATTATGTACAAATTACATAATAACAAACAAAAACAGCTACCTTTTACTGAGCGTTTACTCTAAAACACTATGCTAAAAATTCCCATATCGATTTCTGAGCTGTGATAAAAGCCTATGAAGTGGGTGGTTTATCTCCATTCTAAAGACAGGAGGACTGACTTACTAAGTTTGCCAAGGTCAAACAACCGATAAGAGACTGAGCCAAGCCTTGACCTCTAATCAGTTTCATTCTCTAGGCTTCACCTTCTTTATGTGTCAATGTCTACTTCCATCCTTCTTTGAGTTATTGTGAGGAAAGTGGTATCATAGGAAGTATTTTTAAAAGGTACAGATTCCATATAAGTGTAAGATGATATTTAAAAAATCAGCACCCAGCACATGGCTTACCTGTTTCCTAAAGCATTTGCCACTGTAAAAGAGTTTTCATTTTCATCACAGAGCTTACAAGTTGCTTGAGACAACAACGTTCCATTAACAGCTCTTTCCACTAAAGATTTAGAAACAAAATTGTAACTCAAAGTCAGCAAATAAGTTTCTACATACTTTGTAAAGCCCACTAGTAATTATTGTTCTAATAATTCTCAAAATACCTGATCTGCAGAGGAGGCATGTTAAACACCACCAAAACAAAGTATAGAAAAGTGAAGACTTCCTCATTCCCACATAAAGAAACACAAAAACTAATTTTCCAAATCATAATAATAAATTAGTATTTTTTTCTCTAGTTTTGTTTTGTTTTTTACTTCTTACCTGCATGTTTCTATTACAGTGGGTATGCAGAAACAAGTAGTAGTTTCACAGACAGCTGAAATGTCTCTACAACTTCAGGGTTTTTGGTAGTACCTATTAAAATTTTAAATTCATATAACCTTCAACACTACAATTTCATTTTTAGACATCCAACCTACAGAAACACTTGTCCATGTGCATAAGGACATTTACTAAAGTGTTACTTGTTGGAAAACCTAAATATTTACAATAGCAAAATGATGGTATATTCAACCTATGAAATACTATGGAGTAGATTAGAAAGAATGAGGTAATCTATAGATCATACTGGTAACTGAAAAAAGTATGCTGTAGAACAATATTTTTGGTATGAAACATTTACATAAAAATGCCAGTTATATTTCTTGTAGCTATAATGTATATTTTAAAAACAGGAAAAAAAGGTTCTAGAAGGAAACAGACATACAAACATGTATGTGCACACACATCATAACGATCAACAATTACTTTGGGGCTAAGGGAATTAACAGAGAACCAGCATTGGGAAAATGGGTCAAAGATCATTAGTCCAAATCATAATGCTATCAATAATGTTTTATCCATAACACTTTCAGTTTTCACAAAGTGGTAAAAATGATTTTAACCAAAGTAAAGGTGAATGACTTGTTTCTTCTATAGTCATCCCCGTCTTAAATGGCAATTCTATTGGACTGTTTACTCAGGCCCCAGTCCTTAGAGTCTCCTTATTTCTTTTCACACTGCATGTTAACAACAATAAAATTAAAATCAAAAAAATAGATGTGCAAATCTTATTAGCTCTTTTATTCAAATTATATCCAGAAATGTAATTATTCTCTCTACTTTCACAACTCTACCCCAGGCCAAGGGCTATCATCTATCACCTGGACTTTAATGACAGCTTCCTAATTGGAGCCCTGGTTCTATTCTCCAGGCAGGAGCTAGAATGAGGCTTTTCAATACTAAGTGTGATCATTTCAATCCCCTCAAAACCTTCCAATACTCTTCCATCTTACTTGGGGTAATTTCTAAGGTCACTATCACAGCCTAAAAGGCCTTACATGATCAGCACACAATCACCCCAACTTTCCAGAATCATCCGCTTCTTTCCACACCCTTGTTTGCTTCAGCCACATTGGGGTATTTGCTGCTCCTTGAACATACCCAACACTTTCCCATCTCAGGATCTTCATACTTGCTAGCCTGAGTCCCCTGGTCATCTACATGGCTTTGTCCCTCATTTCCTTCAAATCTTTGCTCAGATGTCAACTTTCCAAAGAGGTCTTCCATGATCATACATGTAAAATAACACTTGCTCTCTCTCTCTTGCCCTGCCTTATTTGTCTTCATAGCACTTACCACCCCTGGCATACACTATTCATTTGCTTATTGTCTTCCTCTTGCCACTAGAACCTAAGTTTGATTCACTGCTGTATCCCAGCACCTAGCAGTTAGTGCTCAATAAACATTTTTTTAATTTGAAGAACTTAAAATTGGAGAGGAAAGTCTGATTTCATAGAGACCTATTTTCTTACATGATGACAACAGTCTGCTCGTACTGAACTGGGGCTAACTATGGCCTTTTAGCTTAACTGCCCTTTTGTTAAATGAAGTTTCAAAAATTTATTAACATTTATTTTAATTTTGTCAACAAATATTTATAAATAAGTATGACAACATATAAATATTTTCAGGACTGTATAGAGACATATAAGTACTAAAAGCATTCTTGGGGGATGCCTGGGTGGCTCAGTTGGTTAAGCAGCTGCCTTCGGCTCAGGTCATGATCCCAGCGTCCTGGGACTGAGTCCCACATCAGGCTCCTTGCTCGGCAGAGAGCCTGCTTCTCCCTCTGCCTCTGCCTGCCATTCTGTCTGCCTGTGCTCGCTCTCTCTCCCTCTCTCTCTGACAAATAAATAAAACCTTAAAAAAAAAGAAAAAAGCTTTCTTGTAAGAACACAAAACTTAATGATGACTACATTAGAGGAATAGGAGTGAGAGTGAGGGAAGAAGGGAAAGCACTTAGTTTTACTATTTTTCTATACCATTTAAATTTCTAGCCATATACATACATTACTTTCATTTCAAAGAGTAAAATTTTAAAGTTGAAAAATAAATGACCTTTTTTTTTTTTTTTAAAGATTTTATTTATTTATTTGACAGAGAGAAATCACAAGTAGATGGAGAGGCAGGCAGAGAGAGAGAGAGGGAAGCAGGCTCTCTGCTGAGCAGAGAGCCCGATGCGGGACTCGATCCCAGGACTCTGAGATCATGACCTGAGCCGAAGGCAGCGGCTTAACCCACTGAGCCACCCAGGCGCCCCAATAAATGACCTTTTAAGCAATAAATCTACATGTGCTCTTATGGTACTCTCTCCAAAATACACTGCAAATAAATACTCCAAAATATTTGCAATACATTAAGAAACTTGGAAAGGATAGAAAAAAAAATAATTGATTATCTAGGGTAATTTTTGGGAAATGGAATATGTAGGGAGTATGGACTTTCATTTCTCATCTTATAGCCTCATGAATTATTCGATATTTTTAATGATATGTACTGTCTGCATTAATTATTTTTTAAAAATTATTTACCTGGTTATCTGAGCATTTTCTTCTTATGTCAGAAATGGAAAGAGTTGAAAGAAGTTGTGTAAGAAGTAAGATGCACCCTCTTTCTATTCTTCCTCTCCCCCTCAGCGCCTCTTACAAATCCACAGAACAAATTAACAGAAAAAGTTCAAGATGGCTCTAAGGAACTCACACCATGGAAAATTTTAAGTATGTAATATAACCTCTAAAATAGTGAAATACTGGTTTCATAGCGGTCACCCAACTCTAAGGGGTTACTAGGTGTCAGAGCCACCATCTGGCCTCCCTGGCATCTAGCCTCCATTCTCAGAAACTCATTAAAACTGAAGCTTCTACATCAGTGATCTCTGACTGTCAAAAGTCATTTCAGAACTCATTCCATTCTGACTTCCACACTATATTTGAATCTGTGAACATCATCGCCTTCATCCCCACTTAGAAATTCCAAGGATATTTTTTACTTCCTTTTTCCTCATCCCCATATTCCTTCACTCATCTAAGTTATTATCATCCTTTTAATATTTCTGGGATCTACTCCTTTGAGTACAACGTGTTCTAACTCTGGTTTAGGTCCTTGTCACCACCTGTCTACAGCACCCCAACAGCCTCTTCACAGCTCTATTTCTGGTCCCCACTCTTTAAATATCAGCTTCACAAGGACAGGGACTGCATTCCTGTTCAGTCTTTCTTTCACTGCTTTACCCTTCATGCCCCTGGACAACGGCCAGCACCTAGTAGGAGCTCAACAAAACCCCTATGCCTACAGAACACCCTACCATTCAAGGCCTTCCACAATCTGGACCAATGCACCTTTAAACTCAGCAAACTGTTATTTCCATAATCCCTTCATATTCAATCTGGATGTTTATATTTGTAACAATATGTTCATATATATAACAATATGTTTATATTTATAACATTGCTCTTGTTCGTACTCTTCCTCCTGCCCAAAATGTTTTCTTTCTTGCTATCTTTTGAGATATCATTAATTCTTCAAGGTCTCACTATTATTCTGCCTCCTCATGCCCACTTTCGCAGACAACCCTGGCTGAAGTGAGTTCTTCCTTACATTTATTGTCTAGAATGTTCATTTCATGATTTAATATATGTGCTCCTATAAAAATATTTTGTTGCTGCTATCTTGCTCTGCAAATTATTTTTCCATATGCATATCCTATCTTCTAACTAGATTTTAAATAAATTGATGGCCTGGGTTTTTATTTCTTTTACAAACTATTTTTGAATAGGGGCGCCTGGGTGGCTCAGTGGGTTAAGCCGCTGCCTTTGGCTCAGGTCATGATCTCAGGGTCCTGGGATCGAGTCCCGCATCGGGCTCTCTGCTCAGCAGGGAGCCTGCTTCCTTCTCTCTCTCTCTCTGCCTGCCTCTCAGTGTACTTGTAATTTCTCTCTCTCTAATAAATAAATAAAATCTTTTTTTTTTTTTTTTTTTTAAAGATTTTATTTATTTATCAGAGAGAGAGGGGTGAGAGAGCGAGCACAGGCAGACAGAGTGGCAGGCAGAGGCAGAGGGAGAAGCAGGCTCCCTGCTGAGCAAGGAGCCCGATATGGGACTCGATCCCAGGACGCTGGGATCATGACCTGAGCCGAAGGCAGCTGCTTAACCAACTGAGCCACCCAGGCGTCCCAATAAAATCTTTAAAAAAAATTATTTTTGAATAAATAATATACAAATAAAAAATAAAAGGCACAGAAGAATTTGAAAATGAAGTCTCTTTCCTACCCTTTTCCCCCAGATACCCAATTCTCTACCCTGGAGGCAAGACTGTTATCAGTTCCTTGTAAATTCCTCCAGAAATAGGGTATGCATAGCACATATGAATTTGTAATTTTTAGAAAGCATAAATGGTAGCTCACCAAATACAGAAAACAGTACCAATAAACAGCAAGTACTCAAATAAACGTTTGTGAGTGAATACATGGAAACTTTTCTATGCTTTTTTTCATTTTTAATGTATCTTGGATTTGTTTCTTTAGCAATACTTGAAGAACTGCATTATTTTTCTATATAATAATCCATATTTTTCTGCATCCTACATGCCTGCATGGACGTATGACAGTTTATCTGACTAACATCTTCTTAACAGACTTTGACATCGTGTATGCTATTTTGTCTTAGGATGAAAGTTGCAATAAGAAGCCATGCATATAATTCTTCAGACATGTATCTTCCTGCATTAGAAAAGGAAATTCCTAGATAAAGCCTACCTGGGTGATGATCTGCATTGGATAAATACTGTCAAGTTGCTCTCCACAGAGAGTGCACCAATTTATAATTCCCCAGTAATATATGAATAACTACCACCTTGTATCCTTGCAAACACTATCAAAGTTCAAAAGGTTGATAATAGGGGCGCCTTGGTGGCTCAGTCAATGACATATCTGCCTTTGGCTCAGGTCATGATCCTGGGTACTGGGATGGAGCCCTGCATCAGGCTCCCTGCTCAGCAGGAAAGCTGCTGCTTCTTCTCCCTCTGCTGCTTTCCTTACTTGTGCTCTCTCACACACTCTCTCTCTCTCCCTCTGTCATATTAAAAAAATCTTTAAAAAAAATGTTGAGGGGTGCCTGGGTGGCTCAGTCGCGAATCATCTGCCTTGGGCTCAGGACATGATCCCAGGGTCCTGGGATCAAACCCTGCATCAGGCCCCCTGCTAGGCAGGAAGCCTGCTTTCTCCCTCTCTTACCACCTCTGCTTGTGTTCCCTCTCTCGCTGTGTCTCTCTCTGTCCAGTAAGTAAATAAAGTCTTTAAAAAAAAAAAAAAAAGTTGATAATAAAATCTGGTAGGTTAAAAATAAAATTTAGTTTAAAAATAAAATTTTAGGGACGCCTGGGTGGCTGAGTTGGTTAAGCAGCTGCCTTCAGCTCAGGTCATGATCCCAGCGTCCTGGGATGGAGTCCCACATCAGGCTCCTTGCTCCGCAGGGAGCTTGCTTCTCCCTCTGACTCTGCCTGCCACTCTCTCTGCCTGTGCTTGCGCTCTCTCTCTCTCTGACAAATAAATAAAATCTTTAAAAAATAAATAAACAAATAAATAAATAAATAAAATTTTAATATTATTCTCTGAGCAATGTTGAACTTGTTTCTCTTGTTTAATGTTTTTTTTGTTTGTGAATTCAGTCTATTCATGATTTTTGGCCATTGTTTAAATTTAGCTTTTCCTCTTGTTCATATATTATTATAGAAGTTTTTTATATATATATTGTAGAACTTAGACCTCTATTAATTGTATGCATTATAAATTTTTCTCTAGTTTGTAGGTTTTTTCCTTATGTTCTTTATTATTTTTCTACATGATATTTTAGAATTTGTATTTAGTCAAATTTGCCAATATTTCCTTCTATAGGTTCTGGGTTTCTCCTTATTCTTAGGCCTATTCCATCCCAAGACTAAAAAAATGTTTCCTGTTTTTTATGATTTTTTTTTTTTTTAAGGTTGTATTTATTTGACAGAGACAGACAGAAGAGAGTGAGAGAGGGAACACAAATTGGGGGAGTGGGAGAAGCAGGCTTCTCACAGAGCCAGGAGCCTGATGCGGGCTCAATCCCAGAACCCTGGGATCATAAGCTGAGCCAAAGGCAGATGCTTAACGACTGAGCCACCCAGGCTCCCCTTTCATGATCTATTATAGAATCATATTTAGTATTTAAATATTTGACTGGCCTGAAATTTATGTTTCTTTAAGAAATAAGTTTGAAACCCAACTAAGTATTTTCCAAGTTTCCCCAACACCATCTACTAATCAGTCTTTCCTCCACTGACAAGAAATGCCACTTTTATCAATATCACATTCCAACTGAGACTCGGTCTATTTTGATTCTCTACTTTAAGTTCCACCCATTAGTATGTGTAATCCATATGCCAGCCATACATGTTATTACAGTGGCTATAAAATGTGCATAATACCTGATAGGGTTGTTTCCTCTCTCCTTTTTCATAATATTCTTGGTTTTTCATATTTTTTCCAGATAAATTTTAGAGTTAATTGTGTAGTCTCTAAAACAGACAAACAATATCCTAGTAGAATTTACCAGGGTTCCATCAAATAAATAGACTGGTATTGGGAGAGCTGACATCTTTATAATATTTAATTCTCCCCTTCAAGAACACCCTACGTATTTCACTTACTAAAGCCTACTTTTGTATCCTGCAGGAGCATTCTAAGATTTCTTCAATTGATTAATCTTATACATTTCTTCTAAAATTTATACCTTGGCATTTTTTTCTTTTTGTTGCTACTGTAGATGAGATTTTTTCCTCTTTCACACATTTTAAAGAATTGTTGTTTAGAAAGAAGGCGGCTGCTAATTTTTGGAAAATAAATTTGTATCTAAAACCTTTATGGGGTGCCTCGGTGGCTCAGAGGGCTAAGCCTCTGCCTTCGGCTCAGGTCATGTGATCCCAGGATCCTGGGATCGAGCCCCACATCAGGCTCTCTGCCCCGCAGGGAGTCTGCTTCCCTCTCTCTCTGCCTGCCTCTCTGCCTACTTGTGATCTCTCTGTCAAATAAATAAATAAAATCTTAAAAAAAAAAATAAATAAAACCTTTATTATTTATAGTGATTTTTAGTAATTCCCTTGGGTTTTCTAAACATATAATCAAATCATTAAAAATTAATTTTTAATGATTTTTACCTCCTTTTTAATTACCCTATCATCTATTTCTTTCACTTACCTAAGTGCACAGTTTACATCTTTATCTGGGTCCTGACATTAATAGAAATGCTTATCATTTGTCCCTATTAAGCATCATGTTGGCTTCTGAATTGAAACATATATACTTTATCATGTTATTTTAAGGAAGTATCAATCTAATCATATATTAAAAAGAATATTTTTTAATTTTTTTAAAAGATTTTATTTATTTACTTGTCAGAGAAAGAGAGAGAGAGAGAGAGCGCGCGCACAAGCAGGAGAAGCAGGCAGGCAGAGGAAGAAACAGATTCCCCAGTGAGCAAGGAGCCTGATGCAAACTGGATCTCAGAACCCCAGGGAACATGACCTGAGCTGAAGGCAGACACTTAACTGACTGAGCCAGCCAAGTGTCCTGAGAATTTATTTTTTTAAATTAGGGAGGGCTTTTTATTCTCTTCTCAATGGCTACTACTGTCTTAAACATCATTAAATTTTAGACAATTAAAAAAAATACTGTTCACCTACCTATTTCAATTAATGTCCTTTTTAAACCAGCTAAGTGAAGATTCATTACTACTTTTCATAAAGAATTTACTTCTTACCTAAAATATGGCCAGTGGGACAGTGGCATTTTCCTTCTGCAGTTAAACCGCCAGGGCATGAAATGCAATTCCAGCCATCTTCAGTAATACCTTTCTAAATTAAAACAAAAGTAAAATTTCTCCTTGATCAGTGATGTAATTCCAAAAAGCCACAATAGTATATAATTTGTAGCCAATATTCTAATAAATCATGCACATATGAGTTACATAAAAATTTCCTGGACAGCCAAACAGTGCTTACATTCTAAAATTAAGTTACATATGATCACTATGTACTGACTACTGTTAACTCTGGGCAACACTGCTTTCTTCTTCATGATTTTCAGTTCAAATGAGTCCTTACTTTCAAAGTAATACTGTCATTCAGTTTTTCAATTTATAAAAGTAAAACACAACAAAATTCAAAAGGATTTAATCAACAGATAGCCAATTAATTGTTTGGTTTTACCTTTTCTAACATATTCTAATTTTTATAATTCAAATACATTAGTTTTTCAAAATCAAACTATGATTCAAAATGGTTGAATTTTATGGTATACAAATAATATGTAAATAAAGTTGTTAAAGTTAAATTATAATTATAAAGTTAAATTATAAATTATCTATTGTTTGTATTAATAAAGGTTTTTGATAAAATATGGTATCATTCAAAATTGGGCTTACATGGCTTTTCCTAACCTGGGGCAAAACCAAATATGGATGTAACCAAAAAGAACAAATGGTAATAACAAAACAATAAGATTATTTTTAATTTTGGTTGAAAAGAGTGGATATATTAAGAAATGCTCCTAAATTTGGCAGTACATTTAGAGAGGACTATTTAAAAATTATGATTATTTTGTAATTTCACTGAAGAATAAATTTGCTTTGTACCCATTTCATATTAGGAGCTTTTTATGATTGATAATTCAGCAATGGTCACTATTTCCAAAAACATAAAATAAGTATTAAGTGGTAATCAAACTTATAAGTTAAATCAAATTAGCCATAAAATCAGGACAACTGGTAAATTAAACTATCAACTTAATAGTAATTAATTTAATAGTATTTTATATTATTAAATTGCCAGATTTCATTTTTTTAATCCAGATGAGAAGAAACATTACTACAAAAGAACTGCCTCATAAAACTCCTAATTATTTTTTTTTAAACATTGTATTTATTTGACACAGACAGTGAGTGAGCACAAGCAGGGGGAGCAGCAAGCAGAGGGAGGAGGAGAAGCAGGCTTCCCACTGAGCCGAAAGCCTGATGTGGAGCTCAGTCTAGGACCCTGGAATCATGACCTGAGTTGAAGGCAGATACTTAAACGACTGAGCCACCAGATGATCCAAAGACTCCTAATTTTTGAAAATGATTGCAAAATGTATTTGCATTAATTAAAAATCATTATATACAGTAACTAATTCACTAATTTTCCAAAAATTATGATATAATGACTAACAAGACAGCAACAGATATTATTTAACCTATTTAATGATGCAACTGGCATTTCATGAACTTATTACACCTTAGGTATCGTTATGAACATGAATTGTTATAAGACTGCTGACACAACAGGTCCAAGACAGAACTCAATCTGTACCAGTCAAAATATACACACATCCCAACTTGCTCTTTATATGTATCATTCATCTATTAAAAAAAAAAAAAGTCACTCTGTGAGAAAATATAAA
The DNA here is from genome assembly GCF_009829155.1 of Mustela erminea. Lineage (NCBI taxonomy): Eukaryota > Metazoa > Chordata > Mammalia > Carnivora > Mustelidae > Mustela > Mustela erminea. The sequence continues at coordinate 43,044,663 of NC_045629.1, read as the reverse complement.
GACAAATTTCATAGCTTTGCATTTTTAATTTCAGATTTTAAAAACCAAGGCAATACATTTGTTTTTTCCAAGTTTGCATAAAATTTCATTGATTGCCCAAAATTTACTCTAGTAAAAATAAAAATAATTTAAATAATTTTAAAGTTGGGGAATATATTAGAGTATGGCATTAAAACATAGCTTAAAAAATAAAGACAGTGGGACACCTGGGTGGCTCAGTTGGTTAAGCAGCTGCCTTCGGCTCAGGTCATGATCCCAGCGTCCTGGGATCGAGTCCCACATCGGGCTCCTTGCTGAGCAGGGAGCCTGCTTCTCCCTCTGCCTCTGCCTGCCATTCTGTCTGCCTGTGCTCGCTCTCTCCCCCTCCCTCTCTCTGATAAATAAATAAAATCTTAAATAAAATAAAATAAAATAAAATAAAGACAGTTAAGGGGTGCCTGGGTGGCTCAGGTGGTTAAGCAGGTGGCTCTTGATTTCCACTCAGGTCATGATCTCAGGGTCCTGGGATTGAGCCCTTCCATGGGGCCCTGCACTCAGCAGAGAGTCTGCTCAAGGATTCTCTCTCCCTCTCCCCTCACCCAACTTGTGCTCTAAAATGAATAAAATATTTAAAAAAAAATAAAGACACTCAATTTACTACCTTTTACAGTAAAATTATTTTAAAGTAAATATTTGATACCATGTTTTCTGGGCACTTTTTACAAATAAAATCAGGTCCTCCATTATTAGAGATCATCTGAAATCCTGGTAGACACATACATGAAGTTCCTAAAAAGAAAAGAGACAATTTTGACCTTGGTAAATAAAAATAATAAAACTCCAAATTGGTAAACTTTCAATATTCTTAAGATCTTAAAAAGCAGTATAGCTGTTAAGAGCAAATCCAGAAACATACTATGTGGGTTCTAATCTTAATTCTGCTATTTAGCTGTGTGATCTTCAGCAAGTTACTGAACTCTGTGCCTAGATTTCCGCTTTGGCAAAATGGGAATGATAACAGTACTTACCTCATACGTTTGGTATGAGTATTAAATTAGTTATTATATGGAAAGCGCTTAGAATGTGTATGGCACACAGTAGGTATTTTGTTTCCTACCACTTTAACTGCAAGCAGAACTCAATTATTAAAGTACTGAACTTTAATTTTAATAATCAAACTATTCACTAACTGCTATGGGAAATTTTACAGTTCTATTTCATCCAACCATACACATATATTAAATGATCTCAAATTTACTTTACCAAAACAAAACTTAATTAGCGAAATCATCTTGATTCAAATAAATGGCTATTTTTCTCTAAACAGACAGTAGACTTTATAACCGTTATTCAACTTGCTGGATAGGTAAGGTCAGCATTCTCTAAGGATACATAAAGTGGAAACCGATCCCATAGGAATCTATGTGGTAGAATGCATAGGATATTTGGGTTCGTAAGTACGAAGCTACCACCTTACACTTTAAGACTCTGTGAAACGTTTTCTCATTCATATTCCCTCACCTGGGGAGCCTGACCAGTCTTATGTAATGACTTAAATGAGGACATATCAAGTTTGAAGATGGCAAAAAGTTAACACCATGGGTGACCAAATCAAGACTGAAAAACATCCTAGACTTTAGAATATGGAAAAAGTCTTATTCCGAGCAGTTTCAGTGAGGAGAACTAAGACCAAATGGTGGAAGTTTCAAGAAAAAAGAATAAGCTTAGTAATATTCGATAATAAAAGGTATAAATCCTAAGGAAATCTATATTAAGGACATACAATATAGTGGGAAAATACACGGGTAGAAATTGAGGGCAAGGAGAGTTCTTCCGATCCACAATTTAGGTGACAAATAAGATATTACAACATCAACTGGGCTTCAGTTTCCTTATCCGTAAAATTAGGAGACTGGACCTGATCCTGATTAAGGTCCCTTATAGCTCTAGGTCTCTAGGATTAGAAAAGCAAAATAGAAGAGTTAACAAAGTTTATAGGCGCTCCTTTGCGTTCCCTCCCCGACCCGTCCTGTGACCTCCTCCTTTATACTTCGCTAATTCTCTCTTTCTTTTCTGTCTCTGGTAGGCGACTTTCCAGATGCCTCCCGAAAGACCCCTCTGATGAGAAGCGGGGGACTGACGCGGAGAAATTCATTATTGGCGCTGGCTCACGGCGTAGCTTACTCTGGGCTCCCCAACCTCAACTGGGTGCAAGCTGCAATCCTCCAAGGAAAACCATCTCTTACGCTTTGGCGGTTAGGTTTCCTGAAAACTTCTTCCCGCAGGCGGAAAAAGGTGTTTCAGAGACACGCCAGGGACTGAGGGCAGCAACAAGGCGGAGTATTCGAGCTTTGGCTAGGGCCCACCCTGAACGGTCTCACCTCGGGCATCCCGCCTCTGGTTGGCTCCGCACGGGACACAGGACAGCGCGGAGATATCGAAGTACTGGTTGTGGCCGCAGGACTCTGGCTGCAGGAATGGGAAGGAGAAGGTCTGGGCGTGTGAGACTCGCGGGAAGACCAGCAGAAGGAATACATGCGCAGCAGCCGCGGATGAGACAGACCAAGCCGCCATGGCTACCCCGGGCCCACCACTGCCCGTCACCATGGTGCAGACGCCCGCGGCCGCGCAGTCTGTGGCGTCCCATCAGCCGCTGCGGCGAATCTGTAGAGCCGATTGGACAACTCCGTCTGGGGATCCGGAAGTGTCTGAAGTTGCTGCCTGGTTGCTAGGTGAGCAAAGCCGCGGGAAGCCGGCTGGTCTGAAAGGATGGGTTACAGAGGCAAGCTAATCCTGTCGGCTGGCGGGCCGCAACTGGCTTTTACAAATGTATTTCCGGCGCCTGGGTAGCTCAGTGGGTTAAAGCCTCTGCCTTGGGCTCAGGTCATGATCCCAGGGTCGTGGGATCGAGCCCCACATCGGGCTCTCTGCTCAGCGGGGAGCCTGCTTCCCCCCTCTCTCTCTGCCTGCCTCTCTGCCTGCTTGTGATCTCTGTCTGTAAAAAATAAAATAAAATAACATAAAAAATAAAAAATAAAAATGTGTTTCAAACCCATTGCCGTGATGCGCTGTCAGTTTAGGAGGCCGGTAAATAGAATACCACAGCAAAGGCAGTGTCTGAGTTTATTACAAAAATTAAGAGTTGAGTCGTTTCATTTCGCTGTTGAATGATGTTTACATGAGAATTTATTCAGACCAAGCCATTTTCTCATGAAAGAATACATTACAACAGTGTATTTGTCAAAACACGTTTGTCAGAAAAGTAGGGAAAAGCCCACTCATTTGAAATATGCAATGCTAGACTGGCTTAAAAAAACAAGAAAGATCATTCCTGGCAGACTGTTCTTTGGGTTTCTAGTTTCCTTGTTTTGGATCAAGGAACTCATGCATATATAATGAGATTGTCTTTTGTCAATAAAGAAGGAATCTAATTTTTAACCTAATTTACGCATACATGAATGTTGCCTTTCAAAGCAAGTACCCTTGGAGGCTGTTACCACAAAAATATTTTAGAATTACCTCTAGAGCCAGTTTACAGATTGTATAAGAAAATTTTACGTCTTAAATGTTTAAATCTCACGTCTGTTTCTGTTGCATTTTGTTTGTTTTATTTTGTTTTCACACCTTCCACTCTGCCAATACAATCACCCAGCATAATTTTTAGCCCCTTAGTCATCGGTAGTAGCTTGAAACAAATGTGGCTTTCTCAATGTTTTTGCAGTAAAAATGATTTGTCACTATTAAGGAAAATACATACATACACAATTCTTAATGCTTGTTGAAAACACATCTAAGTAAAGTTAGATAACTTTAACCATTAACCCCCATCAGGACTAGTATTTCTCATGTGGCTGTCCCCAATAGACCAGCATTCAACCAGTCACTAATATCAATGGTAGAGGACACAGGAGAAATATGTTCTGAAAACTCTTCCTTAAAGATGAATTCTAAAAAGCATTTTTGAGTAATTATGCATTGTTGGAGTGTCTAGTTGATAGTGAAAAATCACTTATCTGAATAAGATTTTTAAAAAACATGTGACTATACAAATGTTAATGCAGACTCAGAAAGGGTATGGTCAGAATAGTTGAGATTAATCTACAAAAGCTTTGTATGGATGATTTTTAATTCTAGTCTTCTTTAATTAAGTGCATACTGTTATATGTTCTGTGGAAGGGATTGGGGCAATATTCACTCACTGCCTCCTATGTAATTAAAGCAATAAAAGAGCTTCCATTCATGATGGTTTTCCTTGTGTCCCACACTGTGCACTATATTAAGTTCTTGGCAGCATTAATCTTAATTCTTCATAATAACCCTTTGAGGGAATACTATCCCTTTTTGTATCCTTTAAAAAAAAGAAGAAGAACAACAACAACAACAATGAAAGAAATTGAAGATCAAGAAAGTAACATTCTGGGCACCTGGGTGGCTCAGTTGGTTGAGCTACTGCCTTCAGCTCAGGTCATGGTCCTAGAGTCCTGGGATGAAGTCCCGCATCAGGCTCCCTGCTCAGAGGTGGTGGTTGGGGGGGTGTCTGCTTCTCCCTCTGACCTTCCCCCTCTCTTGCTCACTTGCTCTCATTCTCTCAAATAAACAAATAAATTAAATCTTAAGAAAAATAAAAAGAAAGCATTTTAGGAAGTGGTGGAACTAGAATTTATCTCCATCTAGCCAACTCCACAGCCTGTTAACTTTTCAGTTTATTAAGTGGCTTCTTTGTGGAATAGACAGAGAAAAATGTTGGCATTCTACATGTAGGACAAACCTATTGCCTTTAGTTAATAAGATGATACTGCCATTGTATACCATGGACACTGGAACTGTGATTGTCTAAGACCTTTGGGCATTACACCTAACAAAACTGCTCCAAAGTGGGGCACCTGGGTGGCTCCGTTGGTTAAGCAGCTGCCTTCGGCTCAGATCATGATCCCAGAGTCCTGGGATCGAGCTTCACATCTGGCTCCTTGCTCATCAGGGAGCATGCTTCTTCCCAGCCTGCTGTTCCCCCTACTTGTGCTTGTTCTCTGCATATCTCTCTCCCTTGCTCTCTCTGTGTCAAATAAATAAAATCTTAACCAAAAAAAAAAAAAAAAACCTGCTCCAAAGAGCTAAATAAAGACCTTAGCTGTAGTGAAAAGATTCAAAATACAGTTAGGTTTGTCATAACTGTGGATACTGTGGGTTCAACTGTATAAACTACTTATACAAGGATAGCAGAAAGAATGTTAGCTAAAACTTTAAACATATATTGGGACTGTATCATTAGAGATATTTTTGCTGCAAGTAAATAGATCACATAGTTTAAGCCAGTTTGCAATGGTTTAAACAAAAACAAACATAAGAAGTCTGGAGATAGGTGGTCTCTGGTCTTCCTTCAATAATGTCAGATAGTCATCACTGCAGTTTCCTTGGCTTTTCCTATTAGTTGAGTGTGTTTCCCTCAAACTAGATACCAACATTTAGATTTAAGACAGGAAGAAGACGAGCTGAGCTGAACCAGAGATATTTCCACTGGTTCTTTTAAAAGATGAAAGCAAATGTTTTCTCTGTGTCATGTATAGTGCTAAACTTCTTATATGCATTATTTGAATCTTTTTAACAACCCTATGAATAGACAGTGCATTTACCAGGTTTAAGGACATACCCAGTATCACTCAGCTAAAATGTGAGAGAATTATCCACAGAAATGGATGAAACTAGGATAACATGGTTTAAGGTCAGCTTACAAAATCCATGAGAGGATGAGTTCAAAGGGGATAGCAAATGCTTACTGAACACCTATAATGAGATAGGTGCTGCACCATGCCTTACCTACATTAAAAAATTAAAGCAATGGTGGAGGGAGAGGCAGGAGAGGATGAATGGAAGAGCTGTTTCAGAGGAAGAATCATGAGAATGTTATGACTTGGACAAAGAAACAGAAGAAACAAAAATAAGGATCACTCAGTTTCTGACTAGGATGGCTAGGTGGATTGTGACATTATAGGAAGATAGAAATGTCTGGGAACAGATAAAATCTTCTGACTGAATATAGAAAAAATATAGGTAAAAATTTAAGTTATGGGAATTGGGGTGCCTGGGTAGCTCTGTTGGTTGAGTGTCTGCCTTTGGCTCAGGTCATGATCCCAGGGTTCTTGGATCAAGTCCCACCGTGGGCTCCCTGCCCAGCAGGGAGTCGCTTCTCCTTCTCCCTCTGCCCTCCCCACCCCTGTTCATTCTCTCTCTCCCTCAATCTCTCTCTCTCTCTCTCAAATAAATGGATTAAATATTTTTTTAAAAATAAAGTTATAGGAATTGTCTGTTTGTGGGAGTTGGGCCCATATAATAATTTAAACAATTGATATTAATTGCTTGTTTTCATGTGTCAGGCACTGTAATATCTCATTTAACAAAATTGGACCATTATAATCACTTCTACTTTACAGACAAGAAAACCAAGATTTAGAAAACAATATATGTCTTCCTAAGGTCATGCTTGGATCTTGATTCTAACTCAAGTAACTTGATACCAGAGCCCAACTTTCAACACTGATTCTTTACTGCTGCTCTTGAATCCCTGGCTGTGCTTTCTTTGGCATGAATAAAGAAAGGGGAAAGGCAAGTAAGTCAATGAGGGGGATTAATTAATTAAAATATTACAAATAATGTGATGGGAAAAAATGCAAAGTGCAGAAATGGAGGTTGTGGTCAGAAAGGGGAATTAGTGCAATCATGATCTTAAAATCAGGGCACTTTGTGTGCTAAGCCCTGCTCTCTTTCCCAGTCTTCAGACTCTTGGTGTTACTCTAGTCCCTACTAGAACTGCTGCATCACATTCAATATATTCTACACTAAACTTGGCTTCCATGATGGAACAGGCAGCTTTTCTCCAGGTTATTCCTAGAATAAACTTTCTGGTTATTCCTGCTCTTTGCCCTTTGTTGGCTCAACTTCCTTCACCTAAATATTATATGGAGAATCCCCAAAGGCTCAGTCCTAGACTTTTTTTCTCTTCTCATTCTTTGGTTTCCCTGTGGATGATGTCAACCATATCTGTGACATCATTGACCAGTTTAGGGAGATGAATCATGTATTTATATATATCCAAGGATCTTTTCTGAGCTCTGAATAGAATTTCCACTCTGGAATGAAGTATTTTTAATTCAAGGTCTCCAAAACAACCTACGAACTTCATCACTCCCCCAACTCCAACATTGTCTTCTTCCAGTTTTCTATATCTCAGTTAATGGCACCATCATCCTACCTGAAATACAGACCAAAAATCTAAAAGTCACTTTCGATGCTTTCCTTCATCTTCCCATTTCAGTCTAGACTTCTTCTTGTTGTTTTTTTTTAATCTACTAAATATTCCTTGAATTAATTGCCCCAATATCCCTTGAATTCACTTTTCTTAACCTCTACATCACTATCACCTTAAAATGCTACCTTCTCCCTTATGAATCACTGCAATTACCTGTTTTAGACCTTAATTTTTCAGTGTTAGGCATTATTATTTTATTTTTTTTTTGTTTAGGTATAATTGACATATAACATTATATTAGTTGTAGGTGTATAATATAATTCAGTATTTGTATGTATTGAGAAATGATCATAACAGTAAGTCTAGTTAACATCCATCACCATATAGTCACGAAATTTTTTTCTTGTAAGGAGAACTTTTAAGATCTACTCTAAGCAACTTTCAAATATGCAATACAGTATTATTAACTATAGTTACCATGCTGTATATTACATCTCTGTGACTTTTCTATAGCTGGAAGTTTATACTTTTTGACTCTCTTCACCCATTTCACCCACTCTATATCCCCCCCCACACACCTCTGCAAACCACCAATCTGTTCTATGTTTGGGGGAGAGGGGTTTGTCATTTTTTAATAGATTCCACCTGAGTGAGATCATATAGTATTTGTCTTTCTCTGTCAGACTTATTTCTAAGTACTTAGTGTAATGCCTCAAGGTCCATCCATGTTGTTGCAAATGGCAAGATTGTATTCTTTTTTATGACTGAATAATATTCCTATGTATGTGCATATAATCACATTTTCTTTATCCATTCATCCATCAATGAACACTTAGGTTGTTTCCAATGTTTCCATATCTTGGTTACTATAAATAATGTTACAATAAGTGTGAGGGTGCACCTATCTTTTTGAGTTAGTGTTTTCATCTTCTTCAGATAAATACCCAGAAGTAGAATTGCTGGATCATATAATAATTCTCTTTTTAGTTTTGAGAGGAACCTCCGTGGAAGGTTCCGTGATGGTTGTACCCACTTAAATTCTCACCAACAGCACACAAAGGTTTCCTTTTCTTCACATCCTCACCAAAACTTGTTTTTTTTTTTTTTATAATAATCCGTCTAACAGGTGTGAGATAAGATTTCATTGTGTGTGTTTTTTTTTTTTTAAGATTTTATCCATTTATTTGACAAAGAGAGAGAGAGAGAGCACAAGCAGGGGGAGTGGCAGGCAGAGGGAGAGGAAGACGCAGACTTCCCACTGAACAGGGAACCTGATTAGGGCTCGATCCAAGGACCCCAAGATCATGACCCCAGCTGAAGGCAGACACTTAACCAACTGAGCCACCCAGGTGGTTTTTGATTTGTATTTCCCTAATGATTGGTGATGTTGAGTACATTTTCATGTACCTATTGACCATTTGAATGTTTTCTTTGGAAAAATGTCTATCCAAACCTTCTGCCCCCTTTCTAATCAGATTGTTTCTTTGCTGTTGAGTTGTAATAGTTGTGTATATATTTTGTATATTAACCCTTAATGAGATACATGATTTGTATGTATTTTCACCTATTCAGTAGTTTGCCTTTTCATTTTGTTGATGGTTTTCTTTGCTATGCAGAAGCTTTTTAATCTGATGTAGCCCAACTTGTTGATTTTTGCTTCAGTTGCCTCAGGCATCTATTTTTTTTTTAAAGATATTATTCAGTCACTTGAGAACGTGTACATGCTTGCATGCATACTGTATGGATGGGTGGCGGTTGGGGTAGAGGGAGAGGGAAAAGCTGATAACTCCCCACTGAGCAGGGAACCCAACATGGAACTTGGATCGTAAGACCCTGAAATCATGACCTGAGCCGAAGGGAGACCCTTAACTGAGAAGCCACCCAGGTGCCCCTCAGGCACCTATGCTCTTAAACACATAAACCAAGAATGAAAAGACTATGCAATCTGTTAAACTGGAAGGGGAAAGTGGAGTGTTTAAGAGAGATCTCAAGTTAAGTGTATTGCATATTCTCTTCTTTCTTGGTTTACTTCTTTCTTTGGATAGAGTAAATACTTCATCAACTTCCTGAAAAAAGATGCATAAGATGTAAATTTTTGAGACCTGCATATTTGCAAGCATCTTTATTCTTCCCTCACAGTTACTTAATAGTTTTCTTGGGTATGAAGTTCTAGTTTGGAAATACCCCTCAGAATTTTGGAGGTGTACTTAAAAAGAAAAACTGGGGGCGCCTGTTTGGCTCAGAGGGTTAAAGCCTCTGCCTTCGGCTTGGGTCATGATCCCAGGTTCCTAGGATCGAGCCCCACATTGAGCCCCTCATCAGGCTCTCTGCTCAGCAGGGAGCCTGTTTCCTCCTCTCTCTCTCTGCCTGCCTCTCTGCCTACTTGTGATCTCTATCTGTCAAATAAATAAATAAATAAAATCTTAAAAAAAATAAAAACTGCTTCTTTTTCTTTTTATTTCTACATGGCCATTGAAAAATCTTCCATTTTGATTCTTTTGTGTTTAAATTTGTTTTTTACCTTCTGGAAGTCTTTTTTTTTTTTTTTTAAAGATTTTATTTATTTGTTAGAGAGAGAGATACAGAGCGCAAGCACAGGCAGACAGAGTGGCAGGCTAGAGGCAGAGGGAGAAGCAGGCTCCCTGCCGAGCAAGGAGCCCGATGTGGGACTCAATCCCAGAACGCTGGGATCATGACCTGAGCCGAAGGCAGCTGCTTAACCAACTGAGCCACCCAGGCGTCCCTACCTTCTGGAAGTCTTAAGGTTGTTCCTCTGTATTCATTTTTCTTAATTTTACAGTGTTGTGTCTTGGGGTATTTTAATGCCTTTTTCTATTTTATTGTATTTATTTGAGAGAAAGTGAGAGAAAGCATGTGCATGATTTGAGAGGTCAGGGGACAGAGGGGCAGGATCTCAAGTAGACTCCGATGTGGGGCCCCGGCTTACAACCCTGAGATCATGATCTGAGGCAAAACCAAGAGTCAGACGCCACTGAGCCACCCAGGCACCCCAGGGTTGTGTCGTTGTCTTCTTTTTGTTGAGCACTTGTTGATTTTAATTGTTCCTTTGAATATCTTTCATTTTTTCCTATTCTCTCTTTCCGGATGCCCTATTTTCAGATATTGGACCTCCTAGACTATTTTGCTTATTTTCTTATATTATTTTTTCCATTTATTTTGTTTTGCTCTACTTTCTGGAAAAATTTCCAAGATTTTTCTGTCAAACATTCACTTGAATTTTTCATTTCCACTATTATTAATCAATTTCTAAGAGCTTTTTTATTTTCTGACTATATCTCATTTATAACATCCCGGTATTCATGAATGCAATATTTTATCTCTTTGAGGACATTAACTGATAGTGTTTCAAAGTTTTCTTCTCTCTGCACAATCTCTGTTTTTTCAGTTATGTTGTTTTTGTTATTTATGTATATGTGTATTATATCTATGTATATGTATGTTCATATGTTCATATATGTAATGTATGCATATTAGAGTGGGGCACACTTAAAAGATAATAGGAAGCTCTAGGGGGCGCCTCAGTGGTGATCTCTGGTAATGATCTCGGGGTCCTGGGATGCAGCCCTGCATCGGGCTCTCTGCTTGGTGGGGAGCCTGCTTCCCCTGCTCTCTCTGCCTGTTGCTCTGCCTACTTGTGATCTCTCTCTCTGTCAAATAAATAAACATAAAATCTTGGGGGGGAAAAAAAAAAGCTAATAGGAAGCTTAAGGACAAGCGGGAATCGCTTCTCAGCCTTTTGGCTAATATCAAGTGAAGGAAGGACAGGTGGGGCTCCTTGACTGGGCTACAATGTGTACCCTGATTTGCCTGGGCTTTCTTCGGGCATCCATGTCAGTATTTTTTCTTTCTTCTCTCTTGTAGTGCTGATCAGATTCCCCAGAAAGAAAAGCCTGGCTGCCCAGTTTAGTGGGGAAAGAAGGTGTGAGTTTTACCATTCAGTTTCATCATTTACATACTGTCTTTCTTTTATATAATAGAACCCCTGATCTCATTTGTACCCATTGTCCCCTAGTCAGACTTTCTCCAGGGAATAAGCTTTCAGTCTTCTGCTCTAGTGGGGGAGACACAGGTTTCTTGGTACTAGAAAGAAGGAGTCTTAAGTGCCTGTCTTTAGTGCTTTACAAATTAATGTTCAGCTGTTTTTCACCTCCTTCCCCAGCAAAAGATACTGAGGGCTTCTAAGGCCTTTAGGACTTATTTGGTGCGCATCAGATTGCTTCTTACCTTTTACGTCAATTTAAGATTCAGCCCTCCTGGATTCACAAAAGAACTTAGGACCTATCCATCTGTTTCCTGCTCACAAAGTTTTATCACTGCTGCCTCCTACTCTTGTTATCTTCATTTGCATCAGTTTTTGCTTCTTTCAAAAGTTCCTTTTCTATCATTAGGATTTCTGGAAGGAATGGGAGTAAACACCTGTATTCAAACTGTCACCTTAAACTGGAAATCAAAAAAACCTGTTAACCTGTCCTCATACGCATACTCTTGCCACCCTCTAATCCATTCTCCAAACCTCAGCCTGAGTAATCTTTTGAAATGCAAGTCTAATATATCACCTCTCTGCTTAAAATAGTTCATTGTTTTTTCCAGGGGGAAGCTCAAAGTCTTGAGCATGAACCCCAACTCCCAGCAGGGTCTGATTCTTCCTTCATCCTTTCATTGTCCTGTGCACTCTCATGCATTCTGCCTGCATTGGTCTTCTTTTGGTTTTCTAAATGCTAAGCCAGTGCACCTCTCTGCATGAACCACCCCTTTCCTCCACCTCCCTGGGAATTTCTATTTACTTTGTTAACTCACCCTTTTCTTCCCAACTCATCTGCCACTTCTTTAAGAAACTCCTCCTACCTTTTGTGATCAGGCCAGGCCCTCTTATGAAATACTCTCACAGCATCATGTATTTCCCTTTTATAGCTCTTGTCCCTGCTATAAATTCACATTCAGTTGAATAATTCACTAGTTTTCCTGTCCTTTCCTGTATGACCAGATTTATGAGAGCAAGAACCATGTCCAATTTTGTTCCCCATTGTCTCTTAGCATCTGGAGTTCTGCATTATACATTGTCATTTAATACAATTTGCTGCAATGGAAAAGATTAAATCAAAGCTTGCTTCATTCCTTCATTCTCTAGTTTATTACCAACTTCTAAACTCTGAGGGGATCTCAATGCTGTCTTCTCTCACTTGATGCCTACAAAGGGGGCAGAGGACCAATGTAATGTGGGTTAAGCCTGGAGTAGGCACTAGCCAGTCATGAGACAGAATTTTTTTGTGTCCACAAAATTTTTTTGTTACATGCACCAGTAACCAGTCTCATGGAGGACTCCAAACATTTCTACCCATTGCATCTTGAGGTTGGAGTTACTAAGTAAAAAGTTTGCCACAACACTTTACTTACATAGAAAAGAGACAGGAGGATCAGTTTCAACAGAGGTGTCAGTCCCCGGTGGCCAGTGGGTCTCTCCTGGCCACTGACACAAGGCAACTGGCCTATGTGCCACACCCCTCTCATGCTGCAGTGGAAGCAACCTGGTCCCTCTCCTCAGGGGACAGATACAACAGTGGGTTGACCAAGTGACATATAATAGATGTTTTTGAAACACATACAAGAGTACTTAGTGAGCCCAAAACAAGGAAGGATATTCCCACATAAGGTGACAGGCCAGGTGCAGTCTGTGTGGGCTCTTTAACTCTTGATAAGGAAGGGTTCCAGACTCAAGGCTCATTCTTGTGCAGCTGAGTAGGGGCTGAAAGACTGCCTGCAGGAGACTTCCAACACAAAGCCTTCTACATTATTTTATTTTACTCTTTGGTTTTCTTCTTACATTGTCTTTGGAATTACAAGCACTGTGTCATTTAGTCCTCAAAAATGGCCCTGAATGGTGGGTACTGTTATCTTCACCCTACAAATGGAAAAGTTTAAGGATAAGGAACTCATTCACAGTCATGAAATGGCAGAGCTGAGATCTGAACTTGGATCTGCCTGACTGAGAAACCCAGTTCTTAATCTCCATGCTCTACATGTCCTCCTGTGTGTGATGGCATGTGCCCTGTCTCTTCTGCTATAGTATAAGCATCCTGAGAAAAGGGGACTGTGAGTTCTTCACCCCAATCTCTCAGGAACCTTGGCAAGGTGCTTGATACACAGTCTGTGCTCAATAAATGCCAGTGGAATTAAATGGAAATCAAGGTGTGCAAGAGGAGGAAAGGTCCTTGAAATTGAGAAAATCAAGGAACTCTTAAGACCAAGTGACAAAGGTTTTTTGTTTGTTTTTTAAAGATTTTATTTATTTGACAGTCAGAGATCACAGGTAGGCAGAGAGGCAGGCATAGGGAGAGGAAGGGAAGCAGGCTCCCTGCTGAGCAGAGAGCCCGATGCAGGGCTCAATCCCAGGACCCTGGGATCAGGACCTGAGCTGAAAGTAGAGGCTTTAACCCACTGAGCCACCCAGGCACCCCAGTGACAGAGGCTTTTATTGTGGTTGTTGAAGAGCTTAGAAGGATAGCTAAAAACCGTCTGATATCAAAATCATTCAGGAGAGTAGGAAGTCATGTAGATGTGGCAAAAAGCTTGAAGAGGCTAAATGCCCAGGCAGAGCCATGGAATGCTCACGGCTCAGTGTGGTTACCATATTTTAGGATAGTCTTTGGTTTTGTTGTTCCAGAAACTTACTTTTCTTTCTGTTCTCTAAAATGACTAGGTTTCCATGTCGACATACTAAAGGTTCAAGAACTATTCAATAACCAGAATACCATGTAATTAAACCCAATTACTTCTGCTGGAATTTTCTGGCTTTGATTGTAATGGTATTGTTATCTGAGTACGGCAGAAGGCAGACTATAAAAGACAGGCATTCACTATAGTGTCTTGTTTGTGGAGAAAATCTGTGTGAGTAGACGGGGCTAATCATCCCAAAACAGTAAAAAAAAGCTAGCAATACCTGTCTAAGCTTGTCCAAAAGAGGCAGTCTGATCTAAGCACACTTGTTCGGACTAGCCTTATAGTAAGTGCTCAATAAAAGATAGTTATTATTTTTGTTAATGTAGGTGAGAATGTTTCGAGGTACCCTTTAACTGAGAACCAATTTCTTGAGATTAAGTATCTCCTCATTCCATTTTCATGTTTAGCAAACAATTCTCTGAGCATTTGACTTCATATAGAGAGCATACACAGGTCAGAAAAAGCCAGAGCTGACCTCAGGTCCACTTTGCCAGTGTTTCTTCTTGTGAATTAATATTGACAATATTCACATCCTGGAGTGTAGGTTGTGTGCTTGTTTAAAGGGAGTCTACCTCCAAGGACAGAATCCTCCCCTGTGGCCTCTGGGAGCAAATGACCAGGGTTCAATTCCTGGCTTTACCTTGCACTATCCCTGTAGCTTTGAACAAGCTATGTGATCCTTTATGTCCATTTCCCTTATCTGTAAAATAGGAAAAATAATAGTAACTACTTCTGAAAGTAGTTGTAAGAATACAATGAGATAATGCACAGGGCTTGCCACATAGTAAGCCCTCCATAAACTTTAGCTTTTGAGGTCAGGTTCCCCTAGGACCAAACCCTGGACTGTGGGGAATAATCAAGGCAAATGCTATCTACTCAATGAAACTAGCTTCCCAAAGTGCTATCCTTTGCTTGTATAAGGATCACCCTGACATATGAAACCACTAATACTTACCTAGTCTCAGGTTTTACGCATATTAACTCATTTAATATTTATGGCAAGCCCATGGTGTAGATGCTACTATTATCCCCATTTTACAGATGAGGAAACTGAGGCATGTAGAGGCTAAAAAATTTACCCAAGTGAGTAAATGGTGGCTCTCATTCCAGGAACCACCTTTTATTCACTTGTTAGATGATCTCTTCTCACAATCCTACCAGAGAGATGGAAAATTCATTTTTTTCATCTCCAAAGTGTTCTAAAGATATCGTTTCTGCTTTCTTAGGGAGCTTTGACTCCACCCATAAATACATCATGTAGTTATAAAACTGGTGGTCTGCTTTATTTGCAAAAAAATGAAAACTGGTAGGCTGCTTTATTTGCAAAAAAATGAAATCAAACATAAGGTTGTTCACCACCCATTACGTAGCCGGCATCACAGAACATTTCTGTAATTGTGCTTTTCACTTACCATTTTTTCAAGGTTGGTCTGTCTCATGTTTCAAAAAACTGGAAAGTAGGAACAACAAACAAAAAAAATTGCTTCGCAAAGTTCTTAGTGTCTATAAATTCGGCATAATTTAATATAATATAAATAGGCATGCATTTATTAAGCTCCCTGGGTGTTGGCATCGTATCTGCCAAACATCTAAGGCAATAAAACATTTTTAATCCCCTTTCAGATTTTATAAAGAGCCTTTCAGAAGATGCTTGCGCCACACGATTACTGCAGAGCTGAAGACAGAAAGAAATTGTCAACTTTTCTCTGCTTTTGTATCTCCTTCCTTAACTCCTGGAAATCACGAACGTTTGTGCAACGTACCTCAAGAGTTATTTGTTGAAGCTTCTCATTACCACAATGAGTCGACTCCGAACTTTGTCTAGGAATATCGCCTCTCTTTGGTGGAGACTCCCGGATTGGATGGAATCTGAGCATGCGCAGAAGCTCACCAAACCCAGGGCGGGACGGCGCGCTCGCGGGCTCCGCCTCCCTTCCCCTGACAACGGGAAGCGGGTGAGCGTCAAGACGCCTGCGCAAACGTGGCCGGGGCGCCGGGGTGGTGGGTTACGCCTGGAGAGCGCATGGGCAGACAAACTGTACGTCCGTTTGTCCGGAGCGGAGGGGAGAGTGGGCGCCATCTTCTTCTAGGCTCACTGAGGGCTCCACCTGGGCAGGCTGCTGCGACGAAGAGTGTCCCCCGACTCCGGCCTTGTGTGTCCGACTCGGCAGCAGTGGTGTGTGTTTATTACCAAGTGCGAAGCAGTTACCCTTCGGGCGTCGGGGGTGGGGAGGGGTTTGGCGATGGGGACGGAAGAACAGGGAAAGGCGGGGCCCGCAGCCGCGCCAGGAGCTAGCGCAGCTTCTGCCGTTAGGGCACCCTCATTCCTTGCTAAACACCGACTCTCCCGTCAGTCCCCATGTGGTGTTGTGTGCGCGCTGCCCAGTTTTCTTAAGAGTGAAGATATCGAAGGATTTCATAGGTATTTTTTTTTTCTTTGCTATGTCATCGTAGTCAGTGGTGGCAGAAAAGCGCTGAAGGCCCAGCTTGTTAGGCATGAGAGTGGCCCAAAGTGTTTTGAGTTAGGTATGGGGCAGTACACCGTGTGGCGAGTTAGGGTGGAGTGTTTGCCCTTGGGACAGCGTAACGGAAAGGCACGGAGGTTGGGCGGTCCAGGTTAATTTGAAGGCTGATTGTGGCTGAAGGTCTGGCGACAGCATCGGATCCCACGTAGCAACTTTGGCCTGGCGCGAAAGAAGGAAGCTCTGACCCCTGGGAGTATGGACAAAGGCTTTGGGCTATAGAAGCAATGCCTTCGGATGATCCCCATTTGAGGATGATGGATATTATGGGAAATCCTGTGCCGTGTGGATTCGTCTTCATTTCCAGTTCCCCTTAAGGACTATGGTTCTGTGTCGTCATACCTTTGGTTTTTATTTTAACCATCTACATTATAAAATGATAAAAGGCAGATCTTCATAAAGAATAATTGCGGACTGGGCCAGATTATTTTCGGCAGGGGAAACTCCTGTGTTTAGGATTTCATCATAACTTTGGGTTTTAAAGAACAGTCATTTTCTTTCCCCCACCATATCTGGAAAATGACTTGTTATTCGCTAGTTAAAATCAAATAGGTCTGAGATAATAATACCTATTTAAATTTAGTCTCTTGTGCCCTTCAGACTTGATTAGAAGATGCACATTTTGTATTGTTTAGTGGATAATGGTGATCAAGTGGGATGAATCCTGGATAAAATCAGCAAGATTATTTAAAATGAACTTACAAATTTCAGTGAGTTGCCCTTAAAGGAGCTTTTAAGGACTCTCTCACTTATATCTTTTCATAGGTTAGAAGTTCTAACATCATGGTCTTTAAATCAACACAGTCAAAAGAATACGTGTGTTGCCTTCATAAGTAGAAAAAATTTTAAGTGCAGTGACCTTTGGGTATTTTGTGTATTTCGATTTTTGTGTAATGTTCTTAGGGTGGAATTGCTGAGGAGTTTGCTTAAGGAAATAACATGGAACCACAGGAAAAGTGCTCATTTTGAGAACTGGTCTCTTATAGGTGGTCTCTCAGGTGTGTCGTTGAGAGAGAAAATAGTACGTTTCCCTCCCATCCGAAGGGCAGAAAAGTTAGGTGTTAGTTATACGTGACAAATTAGAAAAAAATACTTTATATTGTCTGTTTGAATAGGAATCATGAGATTTGTACTCATGGAACTATTTAAAATACTGTTTGTAAGCAAGGGAGAAGAAGAAATTTTGAAATTTTTTGAATTTGACATATTCCTTCAAACATCCCTAAGTATCTTGTAGATATATTTATGTTCTCAGGGCAAATCCCTTTTAAATCTTTGAAAAAGCTTAGGAGAGAGAAAATGGTGTGTATCTTATTTTCTAAAATATAAAAGTAAAGGAGCTAAGTCAGTTTGCATAGGAAGGAATCTTGAAACTTTAGTGGGGACTATTATAGAAGCCATTTATAGTTTTTTAAATGTTGGTGTGGATATTGGTTTATTGAAGGAAACAGGCTTGTACTCATTTTTTATTTTTGGTACTGTGCACGTATTTTTTTAAATAGACCATTTTTTAGAGCAATTTTTTAGGTTAACAGCAGTATGGAGCAGAAGATACATAAATTTCCCATGTACCCCTGCCCCCACACGTGTATTATGTAAATATATATTTTAAAAAGATTTATTTAACAGAGAGATACACAGGGAGAGAAGGAACACAAGCAGGGGGAGTGGGAGAGGGACAAGCATGCTTCCTGCAGAGCAGGGAGCCAGACGCGGGGCAATGCGAGGCTCAATCCCAGGACCCTGGGATCATGACCTGAGCCAAAGGCAGATGCTTAAAGATTGAGCCAACCAGGCGCCCCTCATGTAAATATTTTTAATAATAAATGTCATTAATATTTCAGTACCAGTTTGGCATTGGTAATTCAGGTGTAGAATATGCCAAGCATTTTCTTGATATCTTTGTTAGTTTAAAAAGTTGAATCATTGGGCCATTTTCAAAGGAAAATAAACCTTGCAGACTTCAAAGAATATGTCTTTGGACCACACTTTGTGGAAGAGTGATACTTAAGTGTAAATACTGAATTAAAGCAACATTTATTGGCACATCAAAAACTTAATTATTTAGCACCTCTTAAAGACTTACTAAGACTGTATTGCATATTGTTACTTTGGATATCTCTGAAAATATTAGATATAAATTTCCTTAAGGAAATACTAAGTTAAAATTTTTCAGCAGTTAATACTGATAATACCTAAACATTCTAAATAAATGTGCTTTTATTCTATTTTCTATATGTCATTTGGATTTTCTCAATGCAGGACTGTTTGAAATGGAATAAACTTGTTAGCATAGTAAGATTCTATATTGGAACGCTCTCTATTTGGCTTAAAGTGAATTTTAATAGTAATTGTTTTAGGAGTTTAAGATAAGTAGTAGCTGAGATTTTTTTGTTTGTTTGTTTTAGAGGTATTTTATTTTCTTTTTAAGGATTTTATTTATTAGAGAGAGAGCAGTGGGGAGAGGCAGAGGGAGAGAGAATGCAAGCTGACTGCATGCTGAGCATAGAGCTCAATGAGGGGCTTGATCTTATGACCCTGAGATCATGACCTGGGCTGAAACCAAGAGTCGAATGCTTAACCGACTGAGCTGCCCAGGTGCCCCAATTTTAGGGGTATTTTAGTATTTGCCTTAATTATATTAGAATCTGGAGACTTGGTTCCATGTTTGAAAGTGTGAGCTGTATGTGTAGAACTTAAAATTGTATCCAAAGGGGTAGTCACTGGTTTGGATATATTGCTTTAAATATTGGTTTTTGAATTCAAAACATTAGTGTCTTGTTCATTTATTGTATCATTTTGAATCGTTGCCTTACTAGTTTGATTTGGTCTTATATTTTAAAAGGGAGGAAAATTGCAAGAGAGTAGGACTTAATGAGCTAGGTGTTTGGTCTTTCTTTTCCTGAGTGGAAGTGATAAGCTTTTGGGGAATTTTTGGTAAGTTTAAATTGTCATGTAGAACACCTGCCCTTTTTTTTAAAGTGGATGTAAAATTTATATACCATGAAATGCACAGACCTTAAGAATAGTGCTCCTTTAGTTTTGGTAAGTTTTTACCCATATAACCAACACTCTAATCAAAAGGTATAACATTTCTATCACCCTTTTCCTTGTGCTACTTCCAATCAAGGAGCTGTTTAATTTCCAGAATTTTTTTTGTTTTAAAATAATTTGCAGATGTCTACTTGGAATTTGTACTTCGTTTTTGCTGAGATGATTAATTTCCTCTGGAACAAAGAAGACCATTTTGTAATGCCCATAGTTGTGGTTCCTATTATTGCTTCACTTTTAATAGGTAATTCTGAAGTGAATATCCTAATCTGGCGTTGTTTAAGATCAATTACAGAGTCCGAGGATTAATTATATTTCATTTTCTTTCCACAGTTAAGTTGCTTTTACAGAATTAACAGGTCTCCAAGAAATTTTAAAAAGGTAAGATATTCAGAGCTTAAGGCTTTTCACAGAAGCTTGACAAAAAAATGTAAAGTAGAGTAGGACATGTAGGTACACGTGGTTTCTGTACTTTACCTCTGGCCAGTAATGCACTAGTGGTAGACCGTTTATAATCATAAGCAAAAATTATATACTGACCATAGATGGCTTTTCAAATATGTAAAACTCATTTTGGTTGGTAAAATTCTTTAACCCGCGAAGCTCTCTCTCATGCTTCAGTAGAAGATACGCTTCTAAGTGAAAAATAGTTTGGTCTTGTTGTGAAGCAGTGCTTGGCAGACTTAAAAAGTAGAGTTGATATTTTTGATGCTCATTTTGTATAGGATAGGTGATATGAAAGATCTTTGAAATAGTTGGTTTATTTGTATGTTTAGATGGGAGAAGGTTTATTCTTTAAGAAATTAGATATAGTTTATTTTTTGTGAACTCGTACCTTGTTTTCATTTATAAATGCTGAAGAAGGTAGGAACCAAATAATTATTAAGTTTAGTCTGGGATAAGGTACTTCAAAAATAAGACTTGCTATTATGTGTACCTTTCTGTCTGCAGGTCATTATTGCTGTGGTTTGAGCTCAGCATGGCTGTAGTCATCCGTTTACTGGGGCTTCCTTTTATTGCGGGGCCTGTGGATATTCGTCACTTCTTCACGGGATTGACTATTCCTGATGGAGGAGTGCATATAATTGGAGGGGAAATTGGGGAGGCTTTTATTATTTTTGCAACAGATGAAGATGCAAGACGTGCCATAAGTCGTTCAGGAGGGTTTATCAAGGATTCATCTGTAGAGCTCTTTCTTAGTAGTAAGGCAGAAATGCAGAAGACTATAGAAATGAAAAGGACTGATCGCATAGGAAGAGAGCGACCAGGATCTGGGGCGTCGGGGGCTGGCAGCTTGTCTAACTTTGTTGAGGCTATTAAAGAAGAAGCAAGTAATTCTGGATATGGCTCTCCAATTAATCAAGATGCTGGGTTTCATACTAATGGTACAGGACATGGTGATTTAAGGCCAAGAAAGACACGGCCATTGAAGGCAGAGAATCCTTACTTGTTTCTGCGAGGTTTGCCTTACTTAGTAAATGAAGATGATGTACGTGTCTTTTTCTCTGGTTTGTGTGTGGATGGCGTGATTTTCTTGAAACATCATGATGGCCGAAATAATGGTGATGCCATAGTAAAATTTGCTTCATGTATTGATGCTTCAGGCGGTCTTAAATGTCATAGAAGTTTTATGGGTTCAAGATTCATAGAAGTAATGCAAGGCTCAGAACAACAGTGGATTGAGTTTGGTGGTAATGTAATTAAGGAGGTTGACATTCCTGTGAGAACTGAAGAACGTTCTCCACCAAGAGGAATTAATGATCGACATTTTCGAAAACGATCTCATTCAAAATCTCCCAGAAGAACACGTTCTCGTTCTCCTCTTGGATTTTATGTTCACTTAAAAAACCTGTCCCTAAGTATTAACAAGAGAGATTTAAGAAATTTCTTTAGAGATACTGATCTGACTAATGAACAGATTAGGTTTTTATATAAAGATGAAAGAAGAACAAGATACGCTTTTGTGATGTTCAAAACTCTGAAAGACTATAACACTGCTCTGGGTTTACATAAGACTGTCTTACAGTATCGTCCTGTTCATATTGATCCTGTTTCTAGAAAACAAATGCTGAAATTCATCGAATGTTATGAAAAGAAAAGACCAGTGTCAATAGAAAAAGAAAGGCTTGGACATATTTCACAAAAATACCCTCAAGAAGGCTACCCTGGCCAGAAACTGTGTATATATATAAGAAATTTTCCTTTTGATGTTACAAAAGTGGAAGTGCAAAAGTTCTTTGCAGACTTTTCTCTTGGAGAAGAGGACATTTACTTACTTTATGACGACAAAGGAGTTGGTCTGGGAGAAGCACTGGTGAAATTCAAAACAGAAGAACAGGCCATGAAAGCTGAACGTTTAAACCGGCGGAGATTCTTGGGGACAGAGGTATTGTTAAGACTTATATCTGAGGCACAAATGCAGGAGTTTGGTGTAAATTTTTCCTTGATGCCCACTGAGAGAATGCAAGACCATTCACAGTCATGTGATAGAGATGACCATTCCCATTCATTTGACTCAAGTGATCTACCAATATACTCAGTTGGCCCATCTGAAAACTTTAGGCATCAGCAAGAGGACTTCAGGCAACTGGACAATTTCAGGCAAACCCAGGCGGATTTCCGACAGCTTGATAGGAGCGTTCCAGAAGACTTTAGGCATTCCCCAGAGGACTTCAGGCACTCCCCAGAAGACTTTAGGCGCCCTCGGGAGGAACACTTCAGGCGGCCTCTTGAGGATTTCAGGCACCCTTGGGAGGAGGATTTTAGGTACCCTCGGGAGGAGGACTTCAGGTACCCTAGAGAGGAGGACTGGAGGCGGCCACCTGAGGAGGATTTCAGACGGCCTCCCAAGGAGGACTTCAGGCGACCCCCTGAGGAGGACTGGAGACGGCCCCCGGAGGAGGACTGGAGGAGGCCCCCGGATGGAGACTTCAGGCGGCCACCTGAAGAGGATTGGAGGCGGCCTCCTGAGGAGGACTTCAGGCGGCTTCCTCAAGGGGAATGGAGACGACCACCTGAGGAGGACTTCAGACGACCACCTGAAGAGGACTTCAGACGACCTCTTGAGGAGGACTTCAGGCAGCCCCCTGAGGAGGATTTCAGGCGACTTCCAGGGGAAGACTTCAGGCGACCTCCCGAGGAGGATTTCAGGCGTTCTCCGGAGGAGGATTTCAGGCGTTCTCCCGAGGAGGATTTCAGGCGACCACCCCCCGAACACTTCAGACGGCCGCCCCCGGAGCACCTAAGGCGGCCGCCCCCGGAGCATTTCAGGCGGCCGCCGCCGGAGCACTTCCGCCGGCCACCCCAGGAGCATTTCCGCCGGCCGCCCCAGGAGCACTTCCGCCGGCCGCCCCAGGAGCATTTCCGCAGGCCACCCCAGGAACATTTCAGGCGCCCCCGAGAGGAAGATTTCAGGCACCCACCGGATGAAGATTTTGGAGGCCCTCCCGATGAAGACTTTAGGCATCCTCCTGAGGAGGACTTCAGGAGCCCCCAGGAGGAAGATTTTAGATGCCCTTCTGATGAGGACTTCAGGCGGCTCCCGGAGGAAGACCTCAGGGAACCTCCAGAGGAGGACCCTAGACTTCCTGACAGTTTTAGACCTCCTGGTGAGGAGTTTAGGAACCCACCTGATGACTTTAGAAGTCATCGCCCGTTAGTGAATTTTGGTCGCCCAGAAGGTGGCAAGTTTGATTTTGGAAAGCGCAGTATGGGAAGTTTTCCTGAGGGGAGATTTATGCCTGATCCAAAATTAAATTGTAGTTCAGGTAGAGTAACACCTATCAAGATAATGAATCTTCCATTTAAAGCTAATGTTAATGAAATTCTAGACTTTTTCCATGGTTATAGAATCATACCTGATTCAGTTTCGATACAGTATAATGAGCAAGGATTACCTACAGGGGAAGCCATTGTTGCTATGATAAACTATAATGAAGCTATGGCTGCTATTAAAGATCTAAATGATAGGCCAGTTGGCCCTCGCAAAGTTAAGTTAATTTTGCTCTAGAGAGCATTTCTAAATTCAGAGTTACTTCCCCACAGTATTGATGCAGTAAAATGCATTTGTTTTTTTTTTAAGTGTTTGTTTTTAATGATCTAATGAAAAGGAACATTTTAGTTTGACTTGTGAGTAGAACAAATGTAAATATTAGAATGTGAATCTGGTTTTCTTTTGCTTGCAAACTGCCACTCTTTCTCATTTACAATTATATATGGCTTTTTTTTTTTTTTTTTTGGACAGTGGGGGAGAAAATTACAAGTGCATTAATTTTTGTTGATGTCTTGGGTAAACCTCAAAACTTGTATAGTAGAGCTGTATTTGGGGAAGATACATTTTATATTCACTTTTCGTTTCCCGTCTGTAGTCTACATCTTATACTGTATAAGGAAATGGTCAGTGACTGATTGTTCAGGTTTAGCATTTTTATTGCTAATTTGCCTGCAGAATTAATGCCCTCTTCTTTGTCCAAGATATTACTGTGTTAGCTTCCCGTTAATTATAAATAGTTGAAAATAGACAGACTGTGAATTTGAAGTTTACTTATGTAAAAAGTTTAGAAGATTCTTGAAGTTTTCATGTTCATAACTTTGCAAAGTTTTATAAAAATAAAAAATTGCAAATGTATAGACCACTAATTAACTTTACTTGTATTCATATAAAAAAAATTACAGCTTCTTCTGTGAAGTTCTCAACAGCTACCTTAGTATTTATGATAGAACGGACCAAACATCCTGTAATAATAGCGTAGAGAGCTATCTGTAGATCTGTGGTTTCCTCTACATTTCATCAACCAAACTGCTAAGTTTTACTCAAAATACTTAGAAGACAAAAAGTAACTGTAGCTATAAAGGACATTCAGGCTTCTGCTGGGAAGAATCTTGATAAATGGATATAGTTTGTTTTTAGGAAGAATTTAGAATTTAGTCCTTTAGTAGGTTTTTTTTTTTTGGTAGTTTTTATTAGGTTCTCATTTTTAAATTTCAAGACTTTGAATCCAAAGACTCAATAACTAAATATAATCAGACTTTTATGAGACTGAATTTTGACTTCTTCGATATTTAGTGTGGGCGTTTATATTATAAACATTGGATTTGGCTTTTTTTAATAGCCCATAATAATATTAATGGCTAACATTTATTAGGTACTTACTGTATGCTAGGCAGTGAAAGTGCTTTACATGCATAATCTCAGTTTAAATATTCCCTAGGAAGTATGGACTATTATATCTATTTCAACAAGTGAGATAATGAAGTTTAGAGGTTAAGTAACTTGCCTAAAGTCATAGCTAGTAAATCATGGAGCTAATTTCAACCCAGACCACTGACTCCAGTTCATGCTCTTAACACTTTTGCCTATTAACTTTAAGTGGTACTTCTAATTTTAGTAAGATCATGCTGAAGATATTTTGAAGAGTAAACCAGTATGTTCTTTACACATTGCTGCTTTAAAAATAGCATTAAAAGCAAAATTAATATGCTCATTGTTCATAAAAGACAAACTAACTTTAAAAGTTTTTATGTATCCAGGGCTTCTCTTGGATAGTAACATTAGATATTGACTTCTAATTAAAAATTGTTTATCAAATATGATTTGGCTTTGGCCTTTTAGTTTACATAAAACCAGGTTAATTTTTCTCAGTTCTGTGATCCAGAGGTTTCCTACTTATTCTTATTTCCTGAGCAAATAAGAATAAAATTTGAATTTACATATGGTAGTTTAGTCACTTAATAATAGGATATAGCAGAAGTAGAATACTTTGTCAGCACTTAGCTATTTACCACCATTTTGGATGAATCTTCAGTGATTTAAGAAGTCTAAGAGAAACCAACTCAAGTTTCTGTGTGTTTAGTTCTAGTGAATGTAACTTCTAGTAGAATGAATAAACTGGTAAAATTACATCAGTATGGGTCTTTAAACTAGTAAATTTATAAATAGCTAGAATGATAAATTAATAAACTAAACATCAAAATAGGAAGAAATTATATTTTTGAATGCTCAGATTATATAGATGAATCAGTCGTCTTGGGGAATGTATGGAAGACTGCTCAAATAAATATCAGTAAGAACTAAAATGAAGCCTAACAGTGAAATACCCCATAATATGGGCTGGTAGTAAATAAAAGGTCAACAGTAGTAAACACAAGCTTTGTATTTTGATTGTAAAATAAATGAATTGATAGGAACAGTTAACGTTACCCCATAATCATTTAGTTCATAACTTTTAAAAATTAAAAGTTAATTACAGAAAACTGGCTTCTACTGGTTGGGACCCATTTTTGCATATCTTTTCCCAACTCTGCTTTCAGTGGTATATTAGTGACTTAAATTGGCCATGGTAGGAGTTCTGATGCCACGGAAGTTGGCAAATGCAACAAATCAGGGCATTTTCCATGTTGGAGAGCCAGTTTACCAAGCACACCACCAATTTCAAACACATAGAAGAGAATACTGTGCTAAGTTCTTACACACCCATTTTTACAGTTTACCTTGAACAACCTGGGTTTGAACTGCAAATACCACGTAAATGTAGAATTTTTTCGATAAATACAGTGTAACACTAGGTATTTCCTATGATTTTAATGATACTTTGTTTTCTCTAGTTGACTTTATTGTAAGAATACAATATATAATACACAAAATACACATTGATTAACTGTTACTGGTAAGGCCTTTGATCAAGAGTAGGCTATTAAGTTTGGGGGGAATCAAAAGTTATGTGGATTTCAACTGCACAGAGGTCAGTACCCCTGACCCTGGCATAGTTCAAATATCAGCCGGTTTTGCCTCCTCTTTCCTACTCCCAGATATATCAGGTACACTAAGAGCATTACTGGTTCTCCAGCTAAATATCCAGCATCATTTTAATTATCTTAAAGCCAGACGTTTTTGTCAGAAGGTATCTGGAAAATACAGTTTATGTCTAGAAAGTAAAAATAATCCCATAAACAAACAGGTTAATCATTACATTGGGAGTACACTTTTATCACTTACTGAGAATACTGTAGAGGAGTGGCTCTTGGTATCACCTATTTAGTGACCCTATTACCTCCATCTTTGTATTAAATGTTATTACTGAGCTGCATTAGATACTACATATTTATGATCTATAATTATGAATTAACTATCATTTATTCTCAATAACCCTAATAAACTTATTTTGGAGAGAAGAAATGGAGGCCTTTATGGGCCATTTACCCCAAAAGTAACTGGTTAGGTTACCAGTTTTTTTTTTTTTTACAAGGAAGCTGAAAGAGGTTTTACGTTTTTAAAGGTGGTTACATTTGTGTGTGTGTGTGTGTGTGTGTGTGAGAGAGAGAGAGAGTAAAGCAATAGAAGTTTATTAAAGTGAAGATACAGAAAAAGCTCTCAAGAGTGAGAGGTGTCCCAACAGGGTTGCCTCTTCTATAGAAAGATAACCAGGGAACTTGGATCTTTTTTTAACATCTCATGATAACACCTTCAATGGCTTACTTCCTTTTTAGGGGCTTATTTTTTTTGTTGGTCACAGGTGATTATCATAAAAGACATCCACCCTAACCACCTAGGGTATAAAGGTGGTTACATTTTAAGTGATTACATAAGTACCTATGTAATAGCGTTGATTGTTTTCTCAGCACACAAATACTTCAGCCCTTTAAGAAAAAGTTTGCCAGCCTAAATCTGTTCTACAAGAAACTTAATTTTACATTGCTGGAAGTATTATGTATAGTAATCCTTTTGTCTTTTTTTTTTTTTTTGAGATTTTATTTATTAGCACGAGCGGGGAGGAAGGGCAGAGGGAAAGGGAGAAGCAGACTCCCCACCAAGCAAGGAGTCTGATGCAGGACTTGGATCCCAGAACTCTGGGATCGTGACCTGAGCCACAGGCAGATGCTTAACCAACTGAGCCACCCAGGTGCCCTAGAATATTTCTTTGAAGTAGGCAGAGAATTCATTTTATATCAGAACTATTTGCTGACTGCTTTATGTATCAGGCACTATTTTAACTTTATAGATAGGGCAACTAATGCTCAAGAGACATGAGTTGCTATTACAAACAAGAAATACTATAACTTTTTTATTCCTCCCAGCTACAACACCACAGTTGCATACCAAAAAAATAAAAATGCAATAGCTTGAGTGTCTTAATTCATTTAGGTTTTAAAACATTTTGAATATTTTGCTTAAAAAGTACTAAAGTAATTTTATCACTTAGGACTATTGTCGGGAAGCAATGTTTTGTTAAGAACAGAACCATGAATAACAGTCAAAAGGCTTTCTGTAAAGTCTTTATTTGTCTCTTATGAATAATTGTTTTTTGTGTTATCCCAAATGATTTAAAAATTTCATTATTTTTATATGCCTGACTAATATCCATGAAATATCAAAAGTGCAGTCCCCGTCCAAAGAAACAAATGGGCATACTGAAAGGCTCTGATTAAATTGTTTTCAGGAATAAAAGTAACTCTATCCTCTTTCATTAATTAGATGGTGGCTTGGTTTAATGATTTTCCATGATGTTTTCTTAGCAACATTCTACCAAATTACAGCTTTCCAAAAGTTGCAGTTTTGTGTATAATTCTGTAGTATGGTAGCATTTTCATTCTGAAACCCGAATCAGGCTGAACGTAGCTTTCTTTGTCAATCTAAAATTTATGCTAAATTTTCCCCTAAAATTTAAGACACTGATATCCTAGTGCCCATTACCTTTAATCAGAAGTAATAACACTCTTGTTGAAAAGTAAATTATCAAACAATGAAACTTAAGGTTACAGTAAAAGTGAAAAAGAGGAAAGGAAAAAGACCCTTGTCTTTTTTATTAAGGCTTTATGGAATAGAATTTGTATTTAATCAGAATGACTAAAGACCCTTTTTTGGCAATGAAAGCAAAAGAAACAAGTCAAATTGTTAGATCTCTTGTTTTTTGTCACCTAGTTATATTGCAATGTCAACTACGTATAGTGCATCAATATGAAATACTTTTGAAATACATAATTTTTAAAAAAATGGAACCTATACAAAAATCACATACTGTTGGATAGGATGTTGAAATGACTGGTGTGTAATATTTTTTAAAACCTTCAGTTTTTGTCAGCACAAATTTCCTTTAATTTTCATTTCCAGTGGGATTTCATTTTGAGGTTTATCATGTATGAAGCCAGTATAAAGTTTTACATTGTATTAATTCTGGATTCCAAGTCATTTAAGATGAAAACTGAAAGGTGGAGTTTACTTAAGAAAATTAATTTTCTTCTTCTGTGACATCTAAGTCTTCATCCTCTTCATCATCATCTTCTGCCTGTTGATCCTTTCTTAGTCGACAGGTGGATACCTGTTAGAAGTTAACACATTAAAAAATATATTAACTTAAAATATTTTCACATGCTTATATTTTTAATATTCCCCTACAGAGAAGGGCACATAGAACATATTTCAGGAAGTTAATTTTTAGTAATGAAGCTTTCCTATGAATTACTCTATTTTTTTTTTTTAAGATTTTATTTATTTGACAGAGATCACAAGTGTGCAGAGAGGCAGGCAGGGGATGGGCAGTGCCTAGCAGAGAGCCTAATGCAGGGGCTCGATCCCAGGAGCCCCTAAATTACTGTATTCTAAAGCTGAAAACAGTCACAGAGTTTCTTCATTCATTTTTCATGTTATGTTTGAGCAAAAACAGGAAATTAACCATTCCATTTCAGTTGGATACCAGCACTTCAATAACATAAAATACTTCAGAGAAAGGGTACAGATTCAGGATATTATGTCAAATATATTTTAGGTTAAGTAATTCCTCGGTCACAAGGTTTTTGTAAACCGGCATTTCAGTGAGAATCGTCAAAGGTATAGGAAAAGAAATACTAAAATTTAATACTGTGATTTAAATGGAATAAGTTGAGAATCTGAATTCACTACTTGGCTTTAAGTCCTCATCATTGCCACTTGGGTCGTCTTGCTTCAGACCTTTCTGAGGGTCATCTGGTAATGTCTGGAGTCACTGCTGTCACATCTAGGGGGGTGTGTTTGTGTATGTTACTGGTATCTTGTGGGTAGAGGCTAGTGATGCAGCTGAACATGTTTAGAATGCACAGGACATTACTCCCCATTCCCCTGCCAAACTAGCTGGCTCAAAGTCAATAGTGGGAGGTCAAGAAACCCTAGAATGATGTACTTTTAAAGTACTACACAGATGTTAGCTCATTTTGGTAACATTAGTACCTGGAAATAGAAACAAACTTTGTATGTACTATGATACTAGGTATATGGAACTCACATGTAAGAAACTTTACGCTGGAAAATAAAAATGTAAGTTGGTTCTGGGAGAGAGGCATACATATAAAGCAGTAAATAAATGCGTAGAGGAGAACCAAATGAAAATAGAAGGTACTGGGTCACGTTTACCAAAAAGTTAAATTTTGAAAGTATTCTGCTCTATTTTAATTCTGAATACTGGATATGAAAAAGGGTATAGATCTCTAGATCAGAAGTTGGCAAGTGTTACACCCCAGTTTCCTTCCTGTTTATGTAAATGAAGTCTTACTATAACAGCCGCGGACTTGTTAACGTATTGTTTATGGCTGCCCTTACTAGGGACATAGACCATATGGCCCATTTTTCTACAGCTTCTTAGAAAGCAAGGTTGTTCAGCCCTCCCCGTTTTAGATCTCAGGTAACTCAGGCTTTCCTGATATGGAAGAAATGAGAAAACTGACTCTTACCTAAAGATATGTGCTTCTGTATCTAAGATAATGTTCAGCAAAAAAATCTTTTTTAGGAATAATTTTTAGTAAGTCATGATAGTGGAATTTTTAAACCCTAAGCAGTTTGACTTCAGAATCTGGCTCTTCATATTATACTGCAGAACAAATCTAGATTAGCATTCTCCTGTCCTCTCCACCTCTGCTCTCAAATATTCTGTTTTGGAGAGTATTATGTGCTGTAGTATACAAAAGAAGAAGACAGCTGCACCTAGTATAATCTTCCATCATTTTATATAAGAAGGTAGGAGGGTAAATATTAAATCAGAACTTAAGGGAAACATTTTTAGTACTGAACAACAAAGGCAGCTGCTTAAATTCCTTTAAAATTATGTATGTTTTCTAGCTTACCTGTCCTGTTCCAGATATACACTTAGCCGAGAGTGATCTTTGAAGAGGTGACTTTGAATTTGCTCTCACGATATCTAAACGGGATGAATAATCTGGTGGATACACAGAATTTCGGAAAACCTGTTGGGATGATAAAGCAACATTATAACAGATACAAAACACTGGGAGTCCAGAAAGCCACATTAAGTTCCTCTTAGTTAAGATTTTTTTTTTAAGCAACCACATCCACCCACCCACTTCCACCTCCCAGGACAAAATTTCTATTACTGTTAATTTAAAAAATTAAATACAAAAAAATGTATATTTTAAAACATTTATTTACTTGAGAGAGAGTACATGCACAAGCAAGGGAGGGGCAGAGGGAGAGAGAGGATCCCATGCAGGTTTCATGCCCAGCAAGAAGCTGGTTTCTCAGGGCTCCATTTCATGACCCCAAGATCATGACCCTGAGATCATGACCCGAGCCAAAATCAAGAGTCAGACACTTGACTGAGTCACCCAGATACCCCAAAACAAACAATATTTTCAGTTGTAAAGATGAAAGCTAAAAAGTTTATTTGAGCCAAGTAAAGTGACAATGGGTCCTAAAACCATCACATGAGAGCTTTTGCTGAGGAAATGTGTAAGTTGCTACCCTCAGAGGACTCTTGCCAGTACTGAGGCTTCAATTCAGTCATACCTTTGATTCTTTGTCTTCTGCCTATCTCAACTCTTACCAATTTAACTTCACTGCAGTATTCTGCTAGCTGCAGTATTCTGCTAGTATATCACCTAAGTTGGAGCCAGTATAATTTATGCATTCCAATTTCACTAGAAACTGGAATACTTTTGTCAGTTTTTTTCCTTAAAGCAGCAGTTCCAAATACCACTCTCTTAAGCCTGTCTATACCTTTGTCTTCTCCCATTTCTCTAACATACAAATAGGTACGGTTACCATATGTGAATTTCTTCAACTTCACTCCCTTTTTCCTCAACTCTTCTTCACCCTTCCCTCCTCCCGCCCCTTTTAAGCAAATGTCATTCTGATTCTTTCACAGTGCATAGTTCCTGTATGCAAAACTTGAAACCAAAAACACTTGCTTTCTCCACAAGTTCTTTCCCCCAGCAAACAAGCTCAAGATAGTCTTTTTTAATACTCTACTTCATCTTTGTCAAAAACATATAAGTAGGCTTTCACCTTCCACTGAGATGGCTCTTGAAAAAATCACCAAGGACATCTTGATCTTTACTGGTTATGAAACTTCTTTTCCATGCATGCCATCTCTAAACTCTCCATGTGGTAGCTGCCCTATTTCTTCAAATCTCCTTTTCTACTGCTTATACCTTAAATATTAGGCCATTTTTTTTTCTTTTTACACCTTTCTCTGAAAGATCTTATCTATTTAGTGTTTAATACCCACCTTTCAATGAATTCTCTATAGGCTTTCTCCTGGTAGCCATACTTCTGTGCCCAACTACCTTCTGTTCTCACAGACCAATACCGTCTAGTAGCACTTTTGGAGGTGATGGAAATGCTTGCTATTTTGTGCCATCCAAAATGGCTACATGGGGTTACTAAGCCCTTGAAATGTAGTTCATGTGAATGAGGAACTGAATGTTTAACTTTAGCCACATATGCCTAGTGGCTACTGTGCTGGACAGTGTAGTTCTACATTAACCTTTACAATGAAAGATGTTACCATACATTTAGTAAAGCAAACTAAACCCTGGACATTGTCCCTCAATTTCTCATCTGAGGTACTTCTATTTTAATTTATTGACTTTACACATCATTCTTTGTAGCTTACTTAGAATTATCTTACTGAAGACCAAAATCTATTATTAAAAAACCTTCTGGGCTCCTGACTACCCAGGATCCAAATTCTTTAGGTGATATCCAAGGCTTAAGACCACTTAACCTACTTATTACTCTTCACTTCTAGCCTATGAACCTACATGTATAACATATTCTACTCTGCCTTTGCAATGCTGATTTCTCAGCCCAGAACTTCTCAGCCCAGAAACTCACCATTCAAGAGCCAAGTCAAACACCCATCTTCCAGTTTCTCCTATCCTCTAGGCAGTCTATTTCTCCTGTTCTCTAGCTCCTGTTGTTCATACTTTCAACACCGCTTTCATTTCATGGTTCTGTAATTACAGATCTATCTCTCCTACTAGTTTTAAGTTCCCCTAGAGCAAGGAGCCTTATTTGATTTTTCAACTCCTCCCAGCTTAAAACAGTAACATGATAAGTGAATGATGTTAACATGACCTTAATCCCCATGTTTTGGGGGGAAAAAACCTCAAACTAACGGATGTCTCTGCACATTTCTTTAAACCTTAGAGCAGTGCAAGACACCAAAGAAATCGGATGAAACCTAGCTCCACAGGTGAGACTTGTGTTTTAGGGCACTTCAGCCATGCTAGTTAGATTATTTACATGTTACTGAGGACTGAATAACGTTTTGGTGCCAGATATGAACACTGGCACCCAAGTATGATATAAAAACTAGGTGACTCATTAATCAACTAGTATTTGGAAAGGATATATTTTTGTTAGAAAAACATTCCTTTTTTAACTGCCCTAGCAAAGATGAGGTTCAAAGTGGGAAATGGAAGACAGTATACATTCACGAGACTAAAGTTCAAACCAGGTAAATATGAAAATTAATCTCTGCAAAACAGTGGATTTACAGGAATATTTATTGGCAATAATGCATTTCCCAGTATGGTCCAAGATCTCTTCTAGGAGTAAGTCTCAAGATGTTCTGAAGTGATTGCACAGAGGTGATCTTTTGAAGGGGAAATGAGCCCAACAATGCTTTTTTATGTGAAGAACAAATAAGGTAAGATGGTTTGTAATATAACTAGATGCCTAACTGCAAAAAATTAGCTGCTACCAGAATAAGTCTCAGCAGTTCTTGTAAAGCATGGACTACCTAAGAAAAATAGCAAGTTCTTTCTCTGTTCCTCTTCAGATATTTTCTCTACTTATTTCCAAGAAACGTTTATTTAAAGGATACTTTTCTCCTTGGTACTTGTTTGGTATCATTTTACTTCCCCTGGTCCCACAGCTGTCCCTAGACTTTACTCCTCTCTTCTCCATGCCAGTCTCGATAGCCACAATACATTTTCTGCTTATAGTCTGTTATGCCTCAGGATCTTTGTGTAGCTGTCTGTATCCTTTGTCTGAACAGTGTTGCCAGGGGTTCTCTTAACACATCCCTCAAACTTCTCATTGAGAAATCATTCTTTGATTTCTCTACACTATTTAGAATCCTCTATCATATATGCTTAAAATATACTATATTTTTTATGAGACTGGTCATATTATAAAACTTAAATAGTTACACAGTACAGGCATACCTTGTTTTATTGCATTTCACTTTACTGTAGTTCAGGTACTCTGTTTTTTACAAACTGAAGGTTTGTGGCAACCCTGCTTCAATCAAGTCTGTCAGTGCCATTTTCCCAGCAGCATTTGCTCACCTCGTATCTCTGTATCACATTTTGATAATTATTGCAATAGTTTAACCTTTTTCACTACTACTATATATGTTACGGTGACCTGTGAACAGTGATTATGACTCACCGAAAGCTTAGATGATAGTTAGCATTTTTTAGCCATAAAACATTTAATTTAGGTTTGTATACTTTTTGAAAGATCTAATGCTGTTGGATACTTAAGAGACTATAGTATACAATACCATATATTAACTATACTGGAATTAAAATTAAGAACTTAAAAAACATATTGTAGTATAGTATAAATGTAACTTTTTTAAGCACTGGAAAACTGGAAAATTCATCTGACTTGCTTTGTTGTGATACTCCTTTTGTTGCAGAGGTCTGGACTGCTGCAATCTCTCTTGAGGTATGCCTGTATGTTTTTTAATGTGTGAACTCCAAGGTAGATTTTTAAGTTTTTGCTCTGACAGATCAGATCATTTCTAACTTACAGTGCTAACTTACAGAATGCTGCCTGCCATATAGCAAGTGCTCAATAAATAGTTGTTCAATGAACATTTAATGAGGCAAATAGTTTATCTCCATTTTAGGGATAAGGAAGCTGAAGTATGAAAAACTTACTCAATATTGCCTCACTATGAAGTGGGGACTTTGATACTTTGTTGAAAATATATCTACCACACAGCCCTGAGATCCTTAGGTTTTCTTGAATCTCCTCTCTCGAGCTCCCTAGCTACCTGATTAATATTAGTAAGAGAAATGGTGTGACAAAAAAACCTAGCTAGGACCTCTGGAATGAGAAGGAAGATCTTGGGGTTTAAAGGAAATGAAGGAACTTTAGTGACCGTTAACAAGTGGCACGTCAAGGGCATTAGAAAAAGGAGAATGAAAATACTTGTGAAGAGGAAAAGTGGGGGATCAATTCTGCACCTGCCATTTAGTGCAGTGTTGTTTCTTGTAGGGAATGGTGCACATCACTCACCAAGAAGCACACTCTGCACAGGGCAGAAAGGGAAATACAAACAGTGTTAGTAGTCAGACTTCCGGGTTTGGTCCTAGCTCTATTACTTATTAGTTATGGGACCATCTGGGAAGTTTCTTAACCTCGTTCTGCCTCACTTTTCTCTTCCATAGATATGAGGACAGTAAGTACTTCTATCAAAGTTGATGGGAGAAATAAAATATAATTAAAATGCACAGATCAGTAGCTGTCCAAGTAATCACTGTGTAAAGATTTTCTATTTTATTATTTTACAAATGACAGAAGCTCGGTCTATTTTTTTTAAAAAAAAAAACACAGTACATGAAAGGAGTGAAAATTAAGAAACCTTAGCTTTAGTATTTGGAAAGAATGGACATTTAGGAAACCATCTATTGATAAACAGAAATATCATATATGCATAACTGATAACAAACTGGGAGATGAGATGTTGGCACTGGAAAACATATATACACACATTAAAAAATGTGCCTTTCTTCATTTTAGTCAAGCTGTAGTCTGTTTTAGTTTCCTGGAACCAGTGGAGGTAGTGAGAAGGCCCAGGTGATTGCTTTATAATGGACAGTTAATAAATAAACAACTTGGGGAATCTTCACAATTGTCAAATGGCAGACACTCCCAAATTCTGTCACTTATTAATATAGAATTCTGGTTGTATCTTGAAACTACCTGGCCTTTTCCACTTCTACTATAGAGATAAAATATGGATAAAGTATGTCTCCAATATTTTATCTGTTTTAGCAAAAATAATTTTCTTTTTTCTTCCCTTTTAGAATGTAGGAGGGTAAGATATTTACTTTTCAGATGTGCTTGCTGAAGCCAGGTTTAGATATTTAGCTGTTCTGACATTAGCTGGTCAACTGGATTTGTACTGAACTCTCAGTATGAAGCAAGTTTTAGTATAAATCTACATTTATTTCATAGCATACTGATTAAATCACACGAAACTGGTCAGAATCCTGATTCTACTTATTTATAGCTAAGCAGCTATGGTCAAGTTAAGTTACTTAAAGCCTCTAAACCTGTTCTGATAGTTGTAAAATGAGAATAATAACAGCATCTACCTTATAGGATTGTGTGAGGAGTGAATGAGAAAATGCATGTGAAGCTTTGGGTATTCTGCATAGCATAAGCACTCAAATGTTAGCACAAATCAGTGTCATGATTAGTATACTTAAGTGACATCACCAGTCAAAAATGATACATTGTTTCACATAATGGCCTTATTAACTAGCTATTAATAAATCAACTCTGGGAACTTGACCATGGTTAATTTGAAAAGTTAAAGCATACTTAGAAAATCATATAAGTTTAGCTATTTGGGACTGCACACAGTAATATAAACCACTGTAGTTCAAATTTAAGGTATTTTTATCCACACAACCTAATGCTTTCTTTTAAATAATTCCCTCTTAATAGAAGAACTGAACTTGGATAGACATAGTCCTACCTCCAGATCTTCTTCTTCATCAATCTTTTGTATGTTTTGGTAGGCAGCAGTGTAGACCTCTAAAGCTTTGCCATGAAATAACATTTCAATAGTGATAAATTCTGAAAATATAGTCTAAAAAAAAAACAAACCAAAGATATTGAGTTTAAACAATCATCAATTTGTAAAATCAGTCAATTTATTCCTTACTGCAGTCTTGGCATTTTATGAAATACAAAGGTATCTCTTTCCACAGGGCGAATGAAGTACAAAAGAGAACAGGAATAAAAACAGTTGCAAAGACCTTTTACAGCACAGCCTTGAAATTATACAAAATACTTCCTATCTCACCATTTACTTCCCACTTATTTTTTAAGTTATTTTTTTTGTATACCTTGTAATTGACATTTGTGATAAAAAGATCTGACTGAAATGTATATACCATTATGTACTGTTATCATTTGTCTGTAAGTATTAGATAAAGCAGGTCAGTTCTAAACCTGGTATTTTCTAATTCCAACTGATGTTTAAACAATAGAATGTTTTTTAGACAGGAATTTTATCCCATCATATTTCTGTGTGTTCTTGTACTCTCTAACCACAAAGGAATCACTTGGTAAATATATTGTTACCACTGATGATAGTATCATGCATTTGCATAGCCTTCTAGTTTACAACATGACTTGTCTAGTGTTGCTCACAGCTAGAATGTTGAAACTTGGGTCTGATTCTTCAGTGGTTACAGTTCGTACTTATTGTACTGTGCTATTTTTGCTGGAATCAGTCGTTTCTTTCATAAATAAACTGCATGTAAACCCTCTAAGCTTGATACAACTTACGACAAGGAAGATGATGCACCAGGAGAATGAAGATGTACATGTTGATCTAAGCAGGGGTGAGATCATCGGTAGGTAAGGAAAGGATACAAACCAGACAAGTTTTCAATAAAATAGGATCTTTTCCTTTTGTTAACTTGTCCCTTATCAAAATAATAACTGTATTGTAACACCTAAAGAAGTGGATGAGGTAGAAAATACTCAAGCATTGTCCTTAAAGGGGCAAGAGAGAAGAGACGGGTTATAGAAGACAAGGGTCAAATAATAGAAATGGTCCTGCACTTTGGAAGACAGTGTCACAGATATCCTTTAGTGTTCTTTAATTTCCCCCACCCCTATCCCCATTCTTTCTTAAGGATTAAAAGAATTATTTTAGGGAGTACTGATAGGCTTCTGATCACTACTCAATGTAAACATTGTAAATATAAACAGTTGAAAAGTGTCCCTTTTGGTCTACAAAGATTGGGCTCTGGGAAGACAAGAAGTAAGACACAATTATGACTCAACAGTGACCTTTACTGTCAATTCCTATAGGTCACAGAGGATTGTGGTATACTGTAATGGCAACTAATAAACAGCATTATGCCTAAGAATCTCAGATACCCAGGAGATACCTTCGAGGTGAACTGGCTTTTGATTAGGACTGAGACTTACTTAGTTGTCTGTCTTCCTAAGAAAGCTGCCTAGCTAGAAAGGAATCAAGTGCCCTTTAGGAGTGTGGAAACTCCTAGAGGGAAAACGGTGGAATAGTCAATGATAAGCCAAAACACTGAAGACTCCTACTTGGTTCTTGGTCTGCAGCTCATTTTAGGTAATGGAACAATCAAGCACAACATTGCATCTTTCCTTCTGAATCTTAAATTTAGAGATTTTCTACATTTAGTCAATAAAGAACTATATAAAAAATATGTAGTTTGACTATTTTTTAAGACTTTAAGACTTTAATTTATTAGTTAATTTATTTATTTGATAGAGATCACAAGTAGGCAGAGAGGCAGGTAGAGAGAGGGGAGGAAGCAGGCTCCCCGCTGAGCAGGGAGCCTGATGCGGGGCTCAATCGATCTCAGGACCCTGGGATCATGACCCGAGCGGAAGGCATAGGCCTTAACCCACTGAACCACCCAGGTGCCCCGGTTGGACTTTATTTTTATTCAAGGCTGGAACAGAAACCTTTTTCATTTAGTTATGCTTAGAATTATACAATAAACCCTTAAACTTGTTTCAGGTAAGTACAGAGAGGTGGAGAAGCAGATTTTATAATGTTACATAGTCAACTATGTTTTAGTTTTTCTTGGGATTATTTACAGACCATCTGTTTACTTATGTGGAGAGAGAAGAGAAGGTATTTACCTTATGCTATAAAAGTATCTGAGAAATAGAATAGCCTCAAATAAGGGATTTAAGCTTAATCAAGTGAGGTGTTACTCCTATTTTTAAATATTTTCACGGATGTATATTCTAAATCTTTAACAGACACACTGCTTAGTAACTAATGAAATCCAAACATTTACAACCTTATTACACCTAAATCTGTAGATTTAGGTCTAATTCAGATCTGTTCCACTGTGGTAACTTTGTAGAATACGCCAGCATTTTAAAATATTTTTCAAATATGTGAACATAGTTATTCCTGATGGTCAGAATTTCTGAATGTGTCATCTCTGAACTAACAATTATTTAATACTGTATTTTATAGGATTTATAGTCCCCTTAGTTCATAAGCCCTGAAAAATATGTAGGTATGTCTGGCAATACATTATTTTTCTTTATTCATTATCCCTGATAAGAGAAACTACTACATTCTCATTTTAAGACACTGATCAGCTTTTAGTCTGTTACCATTTTCCAATCTCAAAATTTAGTTTCAATTAACAATAATTACTTTACAAATTATCTTTATAAATGGGTATTATTTATTATGTGGAAGGTGGGAGGAATCATTCTCCAGTTTTATGATATTTTGGTTTAATCCTATGGTTTGAACTTTGTTTTTTAAGATTTATTTATTTATGTATTATAGAGAGAGACACAGCGAGAGAGGGAACACAAGCAGGGGGAGTGCGAGAGGGAGAAGTAGGCTTCCTGCTGAGCAGGGAGCCTGATGTGGGCCTGGATACCAGGACCCTGGGATCGTGATCTTAGCCAAAGGCTTAACAACTGAGTCACCCAGGCACCCAAACTTTTATTTGACAAAACCTTATTATAACACCTAAATAAGAGGAGAATGGCCCTACTGATTGTTTATACTGTTTATTTTTGTCAGAAACAGTAATGGGAAATCAATAGTACTGGTAATCTGGTATCCAGACTTGGAACTTTTGACTCAGGAGTCATGAAGCCTAAAGATTATCACAGAGGAAAGTTAAATCCTCAAGTATAGTCAGAAGAGAGTACTGCCAATCATACTCTTTCTAGTTAGAATTTCACAAAATATCTGAAAATAGGCAGAAAGAGAGTAACAGCAAGGAACAGTAAAAGTTAGATGACAACTGATGTAGTAAGAAAGAATGTAAAGAGCATGTTTTTGAAATAAAATATTTTCAGTGAATGACCAGAAGGGTGGTGGAACTAAGAACCATTATATTTAGAAATAATTTTCCTCAAATAAATTTAGCTAACTTTCAGTGATCTCATGTAATCTTACTTAGAATGGGTCAGTATGATCAGGGACAGAAACATTAATCATTTTTTCCCCTTTTCAATTTTATTTATTTATTTATTTATTTTTTAAAGATTTTATTTTTTTGACAGAGATCACAAGTAGGCAGAGAGGCAGGCAGAGAGAGAGGAGGAAGCAGGCTCCTTGCTGAGCAGAGAGCCCGATGCGGGACTCGATCCCAGGACCCTGAGATCATGACCTGAGCCAAAGGCAGCGGCTTAACCCACTGAGCCACCCAGGTGCCCTATTTATTTATTTTTTAGATTTTATTTATTTGTCAGAGAGAGAGAGTACAAGCAGGCAGAGGCAAAGAAGCAGGCTCCCTGTTGAGCAAGGAGCCCCACGTGGGACTCCATCCCAGGACCCTAGGGTCATCACGGGAGTCAAAGGCAGCTGCTTAAGCGACTGAGCCACCCAGGCGTCCCTTCAATTTTATTTTGTGTGACTTGAAGGCAATTTGGGCACATACTCAATTTTCATTGGTGGGGGTAGGGGGAGAGCTGATGTGAAATTCTTACCTGTTGACAAATGTTCTGTAAAACAGGAGAGTATAGGAGTAAAGACTATGGGCTCTGGATTAAGATAAATCTGGGTTCCAATCATGCAAACATAAGGGCTATATAATATTAAGCAATTTATCTATTCTTTTCTTTAGTCTTTTTCATCTGTACAATGGGGATAACAGTACCAACCTCATAGATTTTGGGGTTAAAGATTAAATGAGATAACCTAATATAGTATGTAACTGGGTGCTCAAAGCAAGTAGCTATTTTTATTACTCAAGAAGTACACTTGCTAGGTTAGAAAATGTTCTTTTTCCTAATACTAAAGCCTCCAACTGATTTAATTAGCAAGCAAGACTTTTAGCAAAAAAGTCATAAAAGGTCTTACTAACATTTTGGCAAATAAAGGGGAAATAATGATTCTCCAGATTAGAGGCTATTCAATAAATGATGTCAAGAGTAAGTTTTATCTACTTGAAAATAATGAAATTAGATATATACTTCATAACCATATGCAAAACACAGCTACCAGATAAAATGCTTAAATATTTAAAAATTATTAGATATCACAAATACTTGAAGAAAATACAAGCATTTATATAATCTTAAGGATAAAAACAACCTTTGTAAGCATGACACTAAGCCAGAAATCAAAAGGGAGAAGACCAACAGATCTGGCTACAAAGATGAAACTTTAAAGCAAAAAAACATCGTAAACAACAAAATGAGAAAATACTTTTCCAACATAGCTTCTCTTTAAGAGTTTAATTTTCTCAATATAAACACTTTTTATAAATTCATAAGAAAACGACCAATATTTAATAAAAATACAAGCTAAGGGCAAGTGTGGGCAATTTACTAAAGAAGTAAATGTGTCATTATATGAAAATAATTTTGTCTTAATAGTAACTATAAATTAAGATGACACTGTTTCTTTCACCTGTCGGATTAGTTATTATTAAAAATACTGCTACATTTCATTGGTATACTAAGCTGCTCATTCAAGGTTTTATAGAAATGCTAGTTAAAATTTTGTGGACAGAAATTTAAAGCTTTGTGGACAGAAAGTATCAAAATTTAAAAGATGTATGCTCTTTGAGTTAAGTATCACTCTGATAATTATCTCAAGAGAATAACTGGATCAAAAAAAGGCCAATGTTTAAGATACAATGAGATTTATAATTGCAAAAGTAACCTAGATATCCACCAATAAGGAATGGTTAGATACAGTAATATATCCATAACAAAATACTATGAGGATACCAAAAAGGATGATATGCATCTGTTTCTTAGCAAATATGTCCATGATATATATTAAATTTTAAAAGGATGTTTGAGGAATAAGTGTTTATCCACATAAAATGTGTAGAATACGTGACATAGTCAATATCTAAGAAAATTGGTTGTTATTATCTCGTGTATATATGCATACAAAATAAAAGTTGGAATGCTATAAACCAGAATGCTAACTCATTATTTCTGACTGGTAGGATTATTGCATTTTTCTCAATACTTCTATAAAAAATTTATGGTGACTTTATATTCAGTTGTAAGAAAAATAAAGCTTTTAAAAATTTAGATGTTTCTTGCTCATGTCTGCTACTTTACCACATATGCATTCCTGTCCCTCTCTGTTGCAGGAGTGAACCCTGGTCAAGATCGTTTCTATAGGTCTGAAATTCCCTTGAGATTCATTTTCCAATTATATGAGAAAGAGGATTGTGTTTTTTTTTTTTCCTTGAAAGACAGGAGGAGGAATGAGCAGGGGGAGGGGCAGAGAGGGAGAGAGAATTTTAAGGAGGCTGTATGCCCAGCATGGAGCCCACTGTAGGGCTCCATCTCATGACTTTGGGATCATGACCTGAGCCAAAATCAAGAGCAGGGATTTTTAACTGCTTAACTGAGGAAGCCACTTAGGCACCCCAGGGACTGATTTTTCATTCACATTGTGTGTAGTAAGTTCCATAACTTTTCTCAGACAAATATTTTGCAAGGTTCCTATGAAAAATATCTAAGAATTGTGCTACCTTGCCGATTAACGCTACCAAAATTCAGATGGAGTAATAAATTAAACCCACCCTGAACATACAGTACTCACTCATTTCTACCCCCAGAGAGGTTAAGGAAGGAGCCAGAAGGTCTGTTCCCATCTGAAGCAGTAGCCTGATTACAGGTAAGAATAAGAATGTTCTATGTTTCTCTCAAAATTATGAGTGGCATCCATGATTTTTACTTTTCTAAGAATTTTTCTTGTAAACAGAAATGTGACACATACTAACAACAACAAAGGCAGGCAGTAATTTAACTCTTTTTGACGTGTCTTTGAAGCTTCTGGTATGGGATTTGTGCATCCCTCTTCATCATAAAAGATCTCACATGAGGCCTGACTTGGAAAAGAAACAATCTGATACTAAGGAGGAAAGATGTATAAAATGGAGATTTAGAACCGTAACAGAGTTTAATGTTGACTTCTGGAAACCATTTCTGGAAGTTTGCTAGATCACGGGAGTCTGCATTTAAAGTGTAGGTTGTGGGGCGCCTGGGTGGCTCAGTGGGTTAGGGCCTCTGCTTTCGGCTCGGGTCATGATCCCGGGGGTCCTGGGATCAAGCCCCACATCAGGCTCCCTGCTCAGTGGGGAGCCTGCTTCCTCCTCTCTCTGCCTGCCTCTCTGCCTACTTCTGATCTGTCAGATAAATAAAAAAAATCTTAAAAAAAAAAATAAAGTGTAGGTTGTGACAGATGACATCTTTTTTTTTTTTTTTTTTTTTTAAAGATTTTATTTATTTATTTGACAGAGAGAAATCACAAGTAGGCAGAGAGGCAGGCAGAGAGAGAGAGAGGAGGAAGCAGGCTCCCTGCTGAGCAGAGAGCCCGATGCGGGACTCGATCCCAGGACCCTGAGATCCTGACCTGAGCCGAAGGCAGCGACTTAACCACTGAGCCACCCAGGCACCCCAGATGACATCTTATATGTAGAAAATCCTAAGGAATCCACTAAAAAAATTACCAATGCTCATAAGTGAGTTCTGGAAGGTTGCAGGATATAAGATCAGTGTGCAAAAATAAATTCTTTCTGGGTACATTTGCAATGAACATTTCCAGAAATGAAATAAACATCCATTTTCAATAGCATCGAGAATTCTAAAATACTTAAGAAAAAGTTTAAGAAGAACAACTTACAGTCTGAAAACTACAAACATGGTTGAAAATACATTAAGGACTTTAAATAAATGGAAAAATATTCCATGTTCATGGACTAGAAAAAATTTTAAGATGGTAATACTCCCCAAACTGATGTACAGAGTTGATGCCATCTGTACCAGCATCCCACCTGACTTCTTTATAGAAACTGACAAGCTGATTGTAAAATTCATACAGAATTACAACAGATCCAGAACAGCAAAACAACCTTAAAAAAGAACAAAGGAAAACTCATACATTCTGATTTTAAAATTCATATAAAGCAATGCTAATGAAGATAAGTGTGGTACTAGCATAAAGAGAGACCTATAGATCAATGGAAGACAAACCAGAAACAAAATCATGTCAACCAGTCTTCAA
Source organism: Mustela erminea (assembly GCF_009829155.1). NCBI lineage: Eukaryota > Metazoa > Chordata > Mammalia > Carnivora > Mustelidae > Mustela > Mustela erminea. Next base: position 43,000,606 of record NC_045629.1, on the reverse strand, counting down.
AAAGAGTTCCAAGACTATTCAATGGGAAAGAATAGCTTCTTCAGCAAATGGTGCTCGGGCAACGGGACAGTCACATGCAAAAAGGTGAAGTTTAAACTTCAGTTCACACCATACATAAAAAATTAACTCATGGATTAAAGGCTTAACCGAACCATGAAAACTATACAACTATTAGAAGAAAATAGGGAGATCTCAAGATTTGGCAGTGGACTGTTATATTTGACACTAAAAACATTAGCAACAAAAGAGACATATATTGGACTTCATCAAAATTACAAATTTTCTGCTTCAAGGAATACGATTAAGATACTGAAAAGAACCCTAAGAATAGGAGAAAATAATTTCCAATCATAGATCTGAAAAGGGACTTGTATCCAGGATAGAAAAAGAACAACTACCACTCAAAAAGAACCCAATTAAAATATGGGCAAAGGATCTCAATGGACATTTCTTCAAGGAAGACATACAATGGCCAATAAGCATTAGCAGCGAAATGTAGCTCAAAACCACAATGAGATACCATTTCACACCCACTAGGATGGCTGTAGTGAAACTGATGAACAGGTGAGGATGCAGAAGAATTTGAACCCTCATATACCATCTGTTGGAATGTACATGGTGCAAAAAGTTTCTCAAATGATTAAAGATAGGGTTACCATAGAATCCAGCAATTTAATTAGATACATGAGTAAGAAAAATGAAAATATATATCCAAACAAAGCCTTCTTATCTTATAAATAGCCATATAATGAAATATTTGGCCATGAAAAGGAATGCATGACACAGGATACATACTATGATATGAAAGCATATATATATATAGCTAATATACATACAACACATACACACATATATATAGCTAATAATAAAAGCATTATGCTAAGAAGCCAGTTACAAAAACCATGTTACGATTCCGTTCACATAAAATGGTCAGAGTAGCTGAATCCATAGAGACTTCAGATTAGTGGTAGTTGCATAGGGCTGGGGTGGTGGTGGGAGGGTAGGGGTGTGGGAAACAGCAAAGTACTCGTTCCTACTTTGAGATGGTAACAGTGTTCTAAAATTGAGTGGTAAAGGCTGCACATACTGGAACACATTAAAACCACTGAGTTGTACATTTTAAATGGGTGAACCATATGGTGTATGAATTCTATCTCAATTTATTAAAAGTCTTATACTTCTTGTCTTATACTTTTGGTGACCTACTAAAAGACTTCCTGCCAGGGGCATAATACAGTAGGCAAAAAGAAAAGCTTGAAAACCCTTTTCTTCTTTGTGCATCCTCCACTGTGCAGTCCCTCTATGTCCTTATGCTTCAGCCAATCCCAGGTAGTAGCACTGCAGTTGGGAATTCTGCACTCACTTTCTCTCTGCCCATTTTGTAACTGGTGATTGCACAGGGAATTAAAAACATCTGTAGAGGTAGTCCGAGCCTGATGTGAGCCCAAAGATCAGAGACACAGACTGCCACGTGTGAAAGACAATCTTGCAGGCATGCGGGGCAGTAGGAGAGGGGAATCGGACTGCCACCACGAACAAAGCCCTTGGGTGGCAGTGGAATCAAGCATACTTCACAGGTCTCCATTCTCATCGTTTAGGTTAAAGCTAATTATTTTAATAACCTTCCTTCCTTTCTCCTTCAGGTTAAGATATGATGTCATCAAGTGTAAAACATCCCACCTTGCCCACACTCTCCCACCTCAGTAAATGGGAGTCTGTCGCAGGGCAGCTTTCTGAGATGCTCTTCATGCAGTGTACAGCAGAGTACCAAGTGAATCGAGAGGCTTTAGGAAAGAGGGTTTGCGTCTTCAGGACCAAACCAGAGACCTCTGAACATGGCTATCAGAAATATCAAAGTTCTGAAATTGTTTGAAACTATGATGGGGGGAGAAAAAGTGCAAATGAATGTTGACTAACGGAGTATAAAAAGGAATGATGATTATTAAGTGGGAGATGCTTATTTTATTGATGAGAACATAACTTTTGAAGGATGTGTTCTTTGTTAATAGTTATAAAATGATAAAATACTTTTCTTTAAAGCTTGATCCTGGAAAATCTGCAGTGAGCCAAAACACATCCTAGATGACTTGCTTTAAAGGACTTAATTTAATTTGGTCACAAGCAATCCTCCAATCTGTCCAGGCACCTATGACAAAGTCACTGAAGACCTTCTGAAGTCCATGATCCCAAAGGTGTCAAATCTACTGGCTTTTTCCAATAAAACAAGGTAATTCTTGTGATATCATATCATGGTGGATGCAGCTTGGCAGATGCAACTTTATGTGACTGGCTACTCTTACCTGTTCATTTACTTGGTAATGTGTAGTTACTAGAGAGCACTTAATGAGAGTGTGTTATAATGGAAAGCACAGATTTTTAAAATACATTATTGGTTTTTAGTTCAGATTTTTGGCCATGATACTTTGGGTAAATTATATCTCTGCTTAGATTTCACATAAGATATGGATAATAGTACCTAATTCTTATGAGGTTACTATAAAGATTAAAAGATAATACATATATAGTACCTGTAACAGCACTGGATGTACAAAAATATAATAAATGTTAGTTTCCTTTGATTAAATAATACTTGTGGTAATAAGCTGAATATCTGAGGAAATGGGAAAATAACATTTGTTATTTTTTATTTATAGTATCTTTTTCATATAGACTATGGGCTAAAAAAAATCAGTAGTTTAAATTTTTCATACATTTAAATAAAACAAAAAAAAAAAGGTTAGAAAACATGTTTTGAACTTTAACAGTTACTTTATTTACCTTTATATCCTTTATTTTCTGCTTTTCAAAATTGTCAATAGTTTCCTCCAGATGACGAGTTGTTCGGGTAGCATCCATTGTAGCTCTCTGCAATTCAGTTTCTGCCTGCAAAAGAATTCCCCAGCCAAAGATATAAAAAAATTCAAGTTAGAATCCATTCAACTGAGTCTATTCGTAAATGTTATCAACGCACTACTGGCTTTTTGGCACAACAACTGTAAACTGTTCAGTAATATATTTCACCATATAAAATAAGATGATCTATGTAATAAGCATGTGCAGAATAAAGAAACTTTAAATCTGTTAAGTGACATGATTCCCTACTTCAAACCAAAGAAAATAAAACTCCTCTTTCTTCCTACAAAACGATTTTTTTCTCCTGTATCACCTTTGGATTATTTAGTGTAAAACAATTTTCTACTGTTCTCACCTATTTCACTTTCTATGCCATTTATCATTTGTTCTCTTTCTTCTCATTCTTTCCCCTTTAATCTCTTCTCTCCAAAAAAGGACCTGTGACTTAACTATTTTCAATTTTCTGGTTCTCCAAATGCATTATGTTTCTAATCTTGTAATATCCTAATCAGATATAGCAGAATATACACTACAAATATTTATTTCAGCACAGGGTATATTTCTTAGAAGCTCATAGTATTACACTATTACCATTTAGTTAGTGCTTAGTACAAAAAATATACAGACCAGCAACAAATTAGATGGCAAGTCTAATGCTTTGCTTCATATATTGTAACCACAAGCACTCATACTACCTAGATCTGTGTTGATAATCATTATGGTGGCCAGTAGCCACATGCGGCTGTTTACATGAAGATTAAATGAAAATTTAAAAACTCTGTCCTCATTTATCCTAATTGCATTTCAAGAGCTCAATAGCCATATGTTGCTAGTGGCTATAATAAAGGGCAGAACACTTCCAATCTACCCATGTATTTCTCCTAAAAATTATCTCTTGCTTTAAAACAGTTGTTGCCCCAAAATATTTTGTTAAACAGTAGAGGTTTTAAAAAACATAGCCTAATTTTCTGATTAATTCTAATAGTTTTGTTTCCTATACTTATGTAGTATATTTACTCAAAAGTATCAAATATCATCATTTAATAATTAATCCATGGGGAAAATATGCATTTCTCATCAAAGTGTAGTGACATATTATTCTAATATCTAGCCCTTGCTTTCAAGAAAAGATATAAATTGAAATAAGTAAAAGGGTTTACTCTAAGGATCCATTTCTTGACACACCACTTTATTACCCACCTGTGACTGAAAATTTTCATAAAGGAAAAAATACATTTCAAGAACAATTTTTAAAAATAAAATCATATGCTCACTGAATTATATAATCTTGTAATTAGATTATACATTAATTATAGCTTCATGGTGATTATTCTTACATTTAGATTAACTCAAATGAACAATTTTAAGATACTAGGTGTAAAAAAATATTTTAATACACGTTTGTATGTGTACATTTGCCATATAGGGTGTAAAGTTTTTTAAAATCATATAAACTTTTAACTTTTAATCATACCCAGTAATCAAAAATAATCTTCTAGGGGTGCCTGGGTGGCTCAGTCATTAAACGTCTGCCTTCGGCTCATGTCATGATCCTAGGGTCATGGGATTGAGTCCTGTATCGGGCTTCCTGCTCCGCGGGGAGCCTGCCTTCTCTCTCTCCCACTCCCCCTAGTTGTGCTCCCTCTCTTGCTGTGTCTCTCTCTTTCAAATAAATAAAACCTTTAAAAAATATAATAATAATTTTCTATTATTACTGGGCTTGAGGTTTTTAAAAATGTAACTATCACAGCAAATTCTAAAGTAAAATAGAGCTCCTTTATAGATCTGTATGAAAAATTTCTAAGTTATTTGATACACATTACCTTACTAATGAGAATATTCTAGCAGACTAATTTCTTACTAATATTACATGTGACCCATACAGTTCTTTACTTGTGACTACTTCCTTTTGACTTATGTCTTTGCCCTCCCCATTTTATCGAAAGTTTCACATTAAAAAAAAAAAAAAAACAGTTTTAAAATTTAGACAGGTAGGTAGAATTAGCTAAACCAGGGGAGAGTGGGGAAGCAGGAGCTACAGTTGGGCCATCTTAATCTTCCACGACCCTCCAGCAACTACTACTCATTTCTGAAAGTCTCAAATCCTTTTACTTAGGGATAGCAACTCACCCAAAATTACACAGCTATTTTTAGCAAAGAGGATATGGGTTTTCTATTTCTTCTTTTTCTGAAAATTCTTCAAAATCCTATAATGGATTTTTGAGTAGGAAATGCTTTTGATTATGATACTATGCTACAACTCTATGAGTAGAGGTGTCAGTGTATTTAATGAAATTAGTCCTGAATGCAAAAGGGCTTTTTTTTTTTTTTTTTAAGATTTTATTTATGTATTTGACAGACAGAGATCACAAGCAGGCAGAGAGGCAGCCAGAGAGGGATGAAGGGAAGCAGGCTCCCTGCCGAGCAGAGGGCCCGATGCGGGGCTCGATCCCAAGACCCTGTGATCACGACCCGAGCCGAAGGCAGAGGCTTTAACCCACTGAGTCACCCAGGCGCCCCTGCAAAAGGGCTTTTGAGCCAGAGCCCTGAGATTCTTCTTTACCCCATCTTCTTCTATCAGTGCTACTCCATGTTATTTTACATACTGAACTTTAACATGCTTCTTTTGAATTGTCAGATGAATTTTAAGGGTCCATCCTGGTAAATTTTCTGTAATGCAATGACTGAACATTTTTATATTTATATTGAGTATGTTTATATCTAGACTGTCCTTTATTTTCTAGTCTTAGGTTGTCAAAATCCACTCATTTCCCCAGTGAGCACAGCAGTTCTCCTACAGCAATAATCTGTTCCTTTGTTGTATTTATTTTTCCCCACATGACCCCAAATCTAGTTTCATCTACAGTATAAGACTCCTCCATGGCAGTGTTCACGACAGACCATCTGAGTCAGAAACATTTTTGTCTTAGGGATATTCATTTCTGTGTTGAGTCTCCAGACCAGTACCCCTGATTCAATCCTACCAACCTGCTCAGGATACCAGATGTGACCTTTTTCCTGCCTTTATGTATTTCCCTCCAAACAAAACAATAACATTTTGACCTCTGATTTCTTAAAAACTGGTGACAACCTGGTTTCTCCCTTAGTCCCTAGTTGTCAGTCATAAATTTTCCAGCCTTCTCTGGTTTGCCTGACTTGCTTAAAACCCAGACTCCATAATCTAGTTGTAGATCTTAAGCCCCAATGAGATGTTCCTGCCCCAAACTCCATTGGGCACTCCCAAACCTATGGCTGCCCATTTTTGTTTGTTGCAAGGTTGGGCATATGTACCTTTAGTCCAAAGGAAGAAGGACCAGGCAATTGATGCAGCCCGAAATCGCTGCTCAAGGGATTCCCCTCAGGAACAGAGGTGTTCTGGAACCTCAAATGCCCCCACAGAGCCACTCCTCATGTGGTTTCTGGCTGAGCTGGGCAGTAAAAACCTCCAGGAAGTAGGAAGGAGATGTAAGAAGGAATGGGAAAGAGAGGCAGCGGATAAACAAGTACTTTCTATACAACTGCACTTACCCCAATTGCTGGCAATTAGCCAGGCACTATTTTCTATTCTTTTCTTTAGTCATGAACAGGGTACATTCTAGCTTAGGTAACAGTCATTCTTAACACCTTGTTACAGTAGACAGTCCTATCTAGATCCTTTTGTGTCCAGCTATGAACCTCAATTTTACTCTAGAATCTCCTAAGGGTCTTTGGCTGCTAGTTGTTAAATGCGGTTTCACGTTGTTGTTGTTTTTAAAGGTGAAGGGACTTATACTGCGGCAAAATGACTCTTTTTTCTCAAAAGTGGGGCAGACAGGGCATTGATCTATTTATTAGGATTCACAACAGATCTTTAAGTTAATTTTATAATTAATATTCAGCTATGTGAAAAAAAACTCCAGAATTTTGAACTTACTTTTTATACAAACATCATTGGTTTTAACTGTTTTATTTTTTAAAATATCTATTATGGAAAATAGTATGAGGGAATTGAATTACGTGGTGTATTCTCTTTAAAATTAGTTGATTTTTATATAATTAGAATTTGTAAATGCATGTGTTTTTCAACCGTTATATTCAAATTTTCTGCACATTTAAAAGTAGAAATGCTAATTTCCATACATATTTACTTTTGTACGGCATACCTTACAAAGCATATTTTTAAAGATCAAAAGTCAAAGGATACAATGACATGTCGATCAGATGGGTTTCGCTGACGTGTTCTTTCTAACTGAGTTAACTGTTTAGCTTCTCGATTCCTTGCTGTTAATGTTGCTTTGAGGTCATCCTGAAAATAAGCATTCTGATTAATGAAAATCTCTGATTTAAGAAATAAAATACACATACTCTGTTTTAAGAATGGGAGAACACTGTTTGGTCCAGGCATTATTACTACTGCAAAATTAGTGTGTGTCTTTGCGTGAGTGTGTGCATGTGTGTTTCTTTAATACCCTCTCAAATAATAACACAGACAAGATAATTTCAATGCAAACCTCTAACCACATATATAAAATTTTGACTGTGGTGGTAGTTGTATGTGTATATATGTACACATATGTATGTGTATACACTCAATGAACACTTAAAACAGGAGAATTTTATTGCCTGTAAATTATATGTCCAAGTAGGTTGAAAAAATAGAATCTGGGGTTGTATCATACAATATGGTGACTATAGTCACTAACACTGGATTGCATATTTGAAAGTTGTTAGGATTACATCTTAGAAGTCCTCATCAAAGGAAAATAAAATTTCTAACAATGTATGGTGATGGATGTTAACTAGACTTATGGTGGTCATTGCACAATATACACAGCTATTGAATCCTTATATTGTACCCTTAAAACTAATATGTCAGTTATACCTCAAAAAAAACCCACAGAACTTTGTCACACTCACTTTTAGTATACATTTTATTGCCTGCTCTAAAAAGAAAAATATAAACATATTCATTTAGTAAAATAAGTTCTTCATGATTATAAATATTAATAGTTTAAAGTTTCTGTAATAAAGTACTGCTTCATGTTGCTATGGTTTACTTAGTAAGCTCACTAAAAATATTTCATTTTTCTCAAAGTTTTTTTTTAAGTTATTTATTTATTTATTTGAGCTAGAGGGATGCTGTGGGGACACGGGGCTTCATCCCAAGACCCTGGGATCATGACCTGAGCTGAAGGTAGAAGCTTAACCAATTGCGCCACCCAGGTGCCCCCATTATTCTCAAAGTTCTAAGAAATAATGCATCACAGAGTGTGTAAAAATAAAACTGGGTAACAACGCTGTACTTTTTATCAAGAGGACAGATTAGAAACCTCACATTCTTTTCCATAAGAGTTAATAATAGCAGGAAAAATGAATTTACTTACTCGTTTCATTTTTACAATGGTTCCATAAGCTTTCAAAGGTTCAACTACTTTGGCTTCAAGTCTTTCAACCTATTGAAAATTATTATAAAATGTAACTGTAAAGAAACATAGACATATCAAAATTTAAATTCTGAAATAAAACCTGGGCTATTTAACCTGAACATAATTAATTACTACATAGAGTGTTTTAAAATGTTTAAAATATCACAGTTAATAAATAAAAGAATTACCAGAAATTAATAAAACTCAGAATCTAAAGTCAAACACAATAAAAGCTGTTAAGATGTAGAGTAACAGTGAAAGCAGAAAAGTTTAAAAAAAAAAAAAAAAAAGCAAGCAGAAAAGTACCTAGTATGGAATATGGAAAGAAAACAATCTCAGGTTTCTAAGAAATTCATCTCTGCCACACGATCATCTCTGTATTATTTTTCTTCATTATAGTAGCTTTTGCATAAGTTTCAAGACATCTCAAATTTTAGTACAGCTACCACTTGCAGTGTATTAGGACGGTGTCAGATATTTTACATAAATTATCCCTGAAATGTAACAGTCTAACTTTCCAGATAAGAAAATTGAAGCTGAAAGATACAGCATATTGGAAAAATTTTAAGCAACACAATCCTCAAAAGCAAAAAAGAATTGTATTAGCTGCAATTCTTTTCTGGGAAGCCACTGTATATGACCAAAGTTTGGAGAAAAAGATAAATGGTCTCAGTGTTGCTGAGCTGTCAAAGTGCATGGTTGATCTTTTTATTTACAATTAAACTGTTTTTCTTATACATTACAATTTTTATCACATTTTGAGTAATTATTTCCTTTAATTAACAGCACTAGTGGAAGGCAATGAAGAAATAAGTTTTTTAAAGGCAAATATAACAAAAGAAAAATAACTCCTGGACATTAATATTTTCTTCATCAGGACAAGTAATACAGAATGACATTATTTAATTGTTTAAAATGAACATGTATTATTTTTGCAGCAGGAAGAAGGCTTTTTTTTGGATGATACATGTTTATATAGTACATTTCATTTCATACTGATTTTTTTCTATAAACAAGATGTATATGATTGTTTCACTTATTAGGAAAATGAAAAAAATCAAGTTCTCATTGAGCATTTATAAATATTAGGAATCCTAAAATCAAAACCATGAATACTCAGGATAGTTTAGCCTATACCATTTCAAATAATCCACACACCGATAATTCAGTGTAAGGATTATTCAAGTCTTTTTTTCTGTTCTCCTTTTTGTCGCCTACCTTTTTGTTCATTGTTCATTAGCACCTCCACCATTTGGTAAGCAAGGGAAATAAAAAAGGAGAACAAATGTAAATCAATTCACTTTGCTATTTGATAAATAGCATAAAGGTTTTCTAAAAGGGGGCACTGAAATTATTGTCGTAACATGGGATTTTAGGGTTATCAGTGAGAATAAATTTTTTTTGAAGTCTCCAGTGAATGTGTTACTGAGTTTCTTATTACAGAATATCTTATGACAAGAACTCAACTTTTCTCAAAAAGTACCTCCAAATGTAATTACTACTCAAATTTCTGTATGAATAGCAAGTATAGGTTCAAAGATCATTATCTCCACTTTGTTTTTGTGAGTTTTTTGATGCCTGAAATTTCTGTATTCGGCTTTTTAAAGGTACCAAAAGCACTCATGAGAGGAGCACAAGAGAAGTAATGCAGCTTCTAACTGGGAAACTTCTAACATTTAATCTGTATCTTGAAACCTAAAATAAATATAAGTGAAGGTGTTTCTGAGGTATTAAAAAAAATGAGGTTTTAGGAAGAAAGCAATTACACCACCTTCTTCCCTCCTTTCCATAGCAAAACAAAACAAAAGCACCCACAAAAGTCTCACTAGTATCTGCGATATAAATCAGTACATCAGTGCTGATATTCTTTTTGTCAATGCCATATTGGTCAACTTTCCAGAGCACTGAAGCAACAAAGATCTCTTGTCCATTTATTACTTATCCACTCACATTACCACTCAACCATCTCCAGACATACCTGAAAATATACTTACGTGCATACAAGACACAAGTCATGCTCCTTTTCTTCCCCATGGGTACTATGTTTACTACCCCCTGTTAATAGCCACCCCTTGGCCAAAAGCTGGCAAATGAAGTGGGGAAATTGAGGACTTCAGGATACCCTGAAGTTTAGTTTTAAGACGGTAAAATCACAAATCACAGGAATCTTCCCTTTAATAGACTCACACAACGTTACATGAGAATGTACGTTTGTCATCAAGGGTGCGTTCGCTACTGCAGTTAGGTGGATTACAAGTGAAAGTCTTCACAGGTCCTTCATCCACTACTTCAGGGCTCATTGCTAACAATGACGCTGAGACCTCCATACCTCTGCTTGTCGATAATCCTGAAGTTTGGCAAACTCATCGGCAAAGTTTTTCAGGCCCTGCTTTAAATTTGGGGTCCTCTGTAGAGGCATACACGTTTATTTCATTCACCAGCAGGTCTGCTTTGTCTCGCAGTCTGGCAGTTTTCCTTACATAAGCAGCAAAGATTTGGCACAGCTCTCCGAAATGCTTCTCCACATTTGTGACAGCATCTTGCAGTTGTCTGGTTTGAGAGTCCCTAGGGAAAAGAGGACACAAAACGCCAATCATTCTCATTCGAGATGAGATGGCTTCATATCCGTTAATTTGATATGCAAACATTCCCGGGGCATTTTTCAGCTTCGAAGGCACAAACCATCTCTGGGGATTGGATTCTGGTCCTCTAGGTTTCCCTTCGGGGCCTGGCTTTAATATCCGGACAGTACAGGCGCACCAAGAGGCCGGGCTCTGGCCAGCCGTGCCGGGGTGGCGGCGGCTCCGGCTGCTCCGCGAGGCCTGGACGCCCGACTGCCTCCCAGCCGTCTGCACAGCCCGCGGCAGTGCGGGGCCCCGGGAGCGTGACGCCCCGATCGCCCATCCCACCCTTGGCCTGCGGGGCTCGCTGCGGCCCGGGGAGGTAGGCCCCAGAGCGCAAAGGTCTCGGTCCAGAACCCCGCCCCGGGGGTCGAATTCGGCGCGGAGGCCCCCCGGAGAGAGGCGCCACTTCCCCCACCCGAGCCCTCGCGTGTGGGGGGCCCCCGGCCAGCGGAGGCCCCGGGACTTTTACCGGTTTTCCAAGCTGCGCCTCAACATCTTGGCTTGCGCACCGCCGGGGAACCCGGCTGGGCCCAACGACCTGGGCTCGGAGGCGCCCAAACGTGCGCCGGGGCGCGAGCCGCCACCTCCCGGAGCCTAAGAGCCCGCCCCGCGCGCCGCCGTGCCGGCCCCCGGCGTTCCTACGGCAACGCGGCGCGTCCCCGCGCTCAGGGCCGGAGTCGCGGGAGCGCGGCGAGGGAGGGCCGGGGGCCGCGGCGCCCACCCCGAGACCCGCCGGCGCGTTCGCCTGGCGCGCTCCCTCCCGCCGCGTGTGTCTGGCGCGCCGCGGAGGCCGGTGCCTGCTGCCAGGCCTTTGATCCTGGCGGAGAGCCGCTTACCAGACACCGCCTCCGGGCAGTCCTTCCAGCCTGGATTGTGAGCCACGGAGGGAAAAAGCCAATAACCAGTAACTAGGACGGAGACGTAAAACTAAACGCCAATGGGGCCCAGTTACTGCTTCTGCGCCATTTAGCCTGAGAACATCTGCTCGGAGTGTCCCTGTGTTGAATCTGAAAATGTGGGCTCTTTGGAAAGCTGCCTTTGGTAGGAGCAATGCTTACGTCTCATCTTTAACTTTTCTTTTCTTTTTTTTTTTTTTTTCAGCAGGTATCTGTTGAGTTCCTGTTTTCTGGAAAAGATCGCGTTAGACACTGGACTAACAGATGAGAAGAAAGGACCCTCATTCTGAAGGACCTTAGAGTTCGATGAGGTGACAGCCGCTTAAATGGTTGAACAACACACCCTGAGATATATAACGAGCTGGAGACTTTCTTTTGCCTTTGAACACCCTTGTTCTTTGGGCTCTTTTGGCCTTTCCTTGGGCTGTTATTCCAAGAAAATACTGTTAGTACTGCATTCGAACTTTCTGTCTCTCAAGAACCCTCTCCTGACAACCATGACATTTCTGTCTTCCTGACAGGGTTAGGGGCCTCTTCCTTGGTAGTATATTTTCTTGATTTTGTACTGCCTCCTCTAGTCTAGACAGAGCTCTTGGAAGCAGAGGAAATGTAATTTTGGTCTTACATTCCCCAGTGCCTTTTGCTGATAAAAAGTTTTGCTTTGGACAAATGGATGTTTCCGGTCCTTTGTTTCTGCTCAGGAAACTCCCCTTATTCTCTTAAGTTACAATGTATTCCTCTCTTCTCGCCCTTGCATTCATTCTGCAAGGTGCCTGCTGAATGCCTGTTGTATTCCAGATACTATGCTGGGCTCTGATCGGGGAGTGGTAAACTCAAAGCAGTGTTTGCTCTTTTAGAGCTCACGGTCTCCTCAGAGGGACAGACACTCATCAAACACATAGATGTAAAATTACAATTGAGGTATGTGCTCCTGTACCTACTTTTGCTATGTAACAAACCATGGCAAAACCTAGTGGCTTACAGCAGTTCTTTAGCTAACTCATCAGCATTCTGTGAGTGGGCTGGGTGGTTCTTGTATTTTGGTTGGCTCAAGTGGGCTCTTTTATATCTTTCTGGTCATCTGTGGGTCCCGGTGACTGAATGAAGGAGGATGGTTTCACTAGGGGTGAGAAGGGGTGAGAAGGCCATCAGGAAGGGCAACAGAGGCAACATGTCAGTGACTACTTTTGCAGTACAGTACAGTAAGGAGAAGTGCATGGTGCCAAGATAGCATATACTTAATAGAGAAGTTTGGTTTGAGCTAGTTGGGAAAGTACTTCATGGAGAAAGTGACATTGGAACTGAGATCCAAAGATTGGGGAGGGGTTAACTAGGTGAAGAAGGATGGAAACCCAGTCCAGAGAGAGGGACAGTATAGGCAGAGTCCTTCCCTCCCACCCCCAACCCATTCCCATCTACCCTAATTTCCGTCTCGGAAAACAGAACTACCGTCCCACTGATTATTCAAGTCAAAAACCTAGGAATCACCCTTTCCTTTCCCCAGGCACACTGACAGTTTCCATCTATTCCACCTCCAAAACATATCCTGAATCATCCTTTTTCTTTTCTTCTGCATCACGGTAATCCAAGCTACTATCACCATTCCCTTTTACTGCAGCCCTCTTGTTGGTCTCTCCACAGCCACAGTTACACCTGGCAATGCAAAATAAAAAATGTAGATCAGATCCTGTCAACCTTTCAAAGCCTCTGCTGAATCACCTGAATGTTTACGTCTCCCCAAAATTCATATGTTGAAAGCCTAGCCGCTAATGTGACAATATTACGAGTTGGGGCCTTAGGGGTACTTTATTAGTGCTCTTTACAAAAGAGACTGCAGAGAGCTCCATAGCTCTTTTTGCCTTGTTAACTGAGACAAAGGCTATCAGGAGGGAACAGGCTCTCACCGGACACCGAATCAGCTAGCGCCTTCAAAACTGTGAGAAGTAAAAAGTTATGGATTGGTTTGTTTTTATAAGCTACCCAGTTTACAATAGTGTTTTGTGTTTTTTTGTTTTGTTTTCTTTGCTATAGCAGCTTAAATAGATTAAGACAGACTCCCACTACGCTTAAAATCAAATTTTAAATCTTTATTCTGGCTATAAAGCCTTTATCTCATTCTTGCCTACACATCATCTTTCACTGCCCCACTGTTAGAGGTACAATATCTTTCCTTCTGTTCCTAGCATATCCAGCTCTTCTTTCTTTCTTTCTTTCTTTCTTTATTTTTGGATTTTATTTATTTATTTGAGAGACACAGAGATAGTGACAGAGATAGCAACGAGTCCGGTGAAGAGAAGGAAGCAGGCTCCCCGCTAAGCACGGAGCCCTGTGCGGGACTCCATCGGGCCATGGGATCATGACCTGAGCTGAAGGCAGATGCTCAACCCGCTGAGCCACCCAGGCACCCTTAAGCTCATTTTGGAACCAGTTTTGTGTTTGTTATTTTCTCTGCGGAGAACACTCTTCCCTGCGATCTTCACATGGCTGTCCCCTTCTTACCACATGGATTCTGTAGGCACGGAGTGAGGTTTTCTCTGGTCACTCTGTTATACCATATCACTCTGTTTTGTTTCCTTTGAAGCACAGGTCACTCCCTGAAGTTAACCTGTTTGTTTATAGGCTATTTTTGTCTCCGTGACTAGAATATATTCTGCATGAAAATAGGCACTTTGCTATCTTGTTCACATTGTATTCTCCACAGTACCAAAGTCCTTTATTCACAGGAGGAGCTCAGTAATTCGTTGAATTTACCGAAGAAAAAAATGAGTGAAACCCCCCAACAGCAAGAGCATGGTGTGTTTGAGGAAATGGAATAAAATCAATGAAGCTGGAGTGGAGGTGGTGGGATCAAGATATGTGATGTCGTTGGAGAGGTACAGAGAGGTCAGCTCACGTAAGGCATTTTTAGCCATGCTAAGGATTTCATCCTTGCTTCAGAGAAACAGAACCAATAGTGTATAGGTATATATATTCTAAATATAGTGTGTGTATAAATATGTGGGTTTTTTTTTAAGATTTTATTTATTTATTTGACAGAGAGAAATCACAAGCAGGCAGAGAGGCAGGCAGAGAGAGAGAGGAGGAAGCAGGCTCCCTGCTGAGCAGAGAGCCCGATGCCAGACTCGATCCCAGGACCCTGAGATCATGACCTGAGCCGAAGGCAGCGGCTTAACCCATTGAGCCACCCAGGCGCCCCTAAATATGTGTTTTTATTATCTATCTGTATGGTTTACTGTAAGGAACTGGCGCATGTGATAATGGAGGCTAAGTCCCAAGATATGCAGTCAGCAAGCTGGAGACCCCAGAGGGCTGATGGTATGAATTCCAATCCAAAAGCTGTTAGACAGGAAACTCCAAGAAGAGCTGGTATATTTCTAGCTGAGTCAAAAGGCTGGAAAAAAAGCCATATACCAGTTTAAGCAGCCAAGTGGGAAATATTCCTTCTCAGCTTGTTTGTTCCTAGTCAGGTCTTTGATTGATTGGATGAGGCTTATCTACATTCAGGAGGACAATCTGTTTTACTCAGTCTATCAATTCAAATGTTAATCTCATTCTGAACTGTCCTCAAAAACATGCCCAGCATAATGTTTGGCCAAAAGTCTGGGCATCCTGTGGCCCAGTCAAGTTGAGGCAAATTAAGGATCACAGTCCTTATCTTAGCATTGATGTAAAGGTATTTATATGTTATAGCAACCACTGTTTATTCATTAGGTAACTTTTAAATCATTTAGCAAATGCCTCACGTAAAAATTTTTAACAAATATGTATATGTTCAGCCTCCACCCAGCATATGGAATAACTATGTTCTAGGAACCCTTCTCCTGAGCTCCAGGCCCTTTGGTCTCACTTTCTTGTTAACAGACATTTCAAAACATGTATCAACATAATTGTTTTTAAATCTTTTCACTACTTGGAGGCACTTTTGAATAGGCTATACTTTCTCCTGGTACACATCATGCTATAGAAGAGAAGCTGGGGGCCTGAGAAGACCAAGGGCTTTGGCCATAGTTACATAATAAAATTGTAAAGAAAAAAATAAAATCGTAGAGAAGCTGGAATTAAGTCCTTTGTCTTCTCTTTCCAGCATTCTTTCCACTGTGCCAAGATTGGTCTCTCTAGAAATCGATCTTTCACACACACACATTTTTTTCAAAGTTCTTAAATGGAAACATTACATCAATTAGTTTAAGTAGCCAATGAACGACATTCCATATATGGAATAAGGAGGGTGTATGTCAGTGATTAGTACGTCAGAGGTATAGCATTCCAAAATCTCTGGAATTACTGTTTCAAGCTATAAGAAGTATAACCTGCCTTTTCACTGACTTTTCTTAGACTATTACATATATGTATCTTCATAGTGAAAATAGCACAATCTTAGTTTGCATAACATTGAATGAATGCCAGTTTATTGAGGTTGCTTTAAGAAAGGTCCAGTGGAGGCAAAGAGTGACATTCACTTCATCTATTCAGCACTGTTTGCTGAGAACTTGTCATGTACCAGGATTTACCATTCTTCAACCCAAGTGCCCTGTGTAAGGTGGAAGGAGACAGCCTGACACGTAACTGGATCTGTTACTGAGGTGATAATACAGTTTGAATTAGATTATTTTATATGTCATTTTTTAATGTGAGCATCCACTTTTAATAAAATATATTTGTCAGGGAGTGAGAGAGAGCGCGCAAGCAGGGGGAGCAGCAGGAGGAGGTAAGCTCCCCGCTGACAAGGAACCTGATGCAGGACATCCCAGGACCCTGGGATCATGGCCCAAACCAAAGACAGACACTTAACCGACTAAGCCACCTAGGCATCTTATTCTTTTCTTAATCTTAGCTCTTTCCACTTTGTGAATAACCATAATGTAGTGCATTTATAGGCCATTGTTTATGCCAAAACAATGTAACTTTAGATATAGTTGTTCTGTATTAGATAGTGCCGCTTCCAGTCACTGAACGGGAGAAGAATTGGGCACAAACAAGTCCGCTGCAAGAGAAAGGGAGCAGTGGACAATAGAAACGACTGCTGCACCAAGCAACTCCTCAGTCTCACTTTTATTAGATAGAAACAACCAACAGAAGAGTCGATGAAGCTCAAACATTAGTCACATGTCTGTGGACAAACAAGAAGGGGGGGTAAAGTTTATAGTTAAACAAGCATATTTTCAAAGGACATATCTAACTAACAGGTGCTTTTGGGAGGAGAAAGGAGAGACAATGGAAAAGAGAAGCAGGCGACATTCCACCCTGAGCTAGCCCCGGGCATCCCCAGCTGCTCAGCTTCAAGGTCGTATATCGTCCTTTCCCCCAAAGACCTGTTGCCGGTGTATGTTTTTCTTAAGGCCGTATCTAAATGTGCTTGGCGACTAGTAAAATCATCCAGGGGTTCTAGTTTAAGTAATACATTGTTCTGAGGGGCAGTTACATCTCCCCCTTTCTGTTTGTGAAGAAGTAGAAAAGTTGGTTTTGCAGCTTCTTGATTCTTCAGTTATCGGAGGGATTTTCGCATGCATCTAAGGACTAAGCATAAAAAGATTATCGCAGTAAGAATCATTCCACCTGTAATGCGAGACCAGTTTGTTCGATCCCAGTGAAAGGGTTTAAATCAGACAGAGTATCGTTAATTCTCTGAGTAAAACTCCCTCTTGGAACTGATTGTAATTATGAGTGAGTAATACTTAGAATAGTATCTTGAAGTTGTCTAATATCTAAAGTTAGATTATCACCATAATGGTTAGTAATATGCCGGCGAATTTTGCTCCAAGATATTTGATTCATTATAGGCATGGGGAGTAACACAGAAAGAAACAACATTCCAGTCACATAACATATGAAGTCTAAGCTTTATATTTTTAAGATAATCTCATATAGATCATGGCTGTTCCTAAATCAGAGATACTTTCATCTAATTTTTGATCTATGATCATTTGTTGATTCCAAGCCTTGCTAGCATTCTTGTGCCACTTCTGTACAAATTGTGTAGTTTGTACAGTTTGATGCAAGGCTATTCCCGCAGTGGTAGCTGTAGCAGTAATGCCTATAATTCCTAAAGTAGCTGTTACAAGCAACCCAAGAAATCTTTTCGTTCTATGGACCCAGTCCTTCAAAACTGTTAAAAGTGTATGTATATCTGGAGAGATTTCCCCAAACACGTTGGTGTTTCTTTCACCGGTAACCAAATGCCTATTCTTCTAGCTATGAGAATGATAGAATTGTCTGTATAAACATTCACATCTACACAGGTGAACATTTTACATTTGAGACAGTTTATTTCTCTATTGCTATGATCAAAAGTCATTTTTCCAATAACAAAAACATAGGAATCTCTAACACAAGCTTTTACTCATTCTTTATCCATTAGGAAAAGAGAAAATGCATAGCCATTAGATGATGATCATAAGAGCAGTTCCAAACTCTTATGTGATTTAAAGCAGTGGTGACCTTCCATAAATTCTTTTGTCTTTTTAATTAACAAAAGGGGAAGGCATAGAAAGTCCTTGCCCAAGCCAGAACAGAGGTGCATCTCCTGAGGTTAAGGTTTGTGGTAAGAGGAGATCATCAAAAACTTGCCATTTTAAATTTCAATGAGAGGAGCAGGGTCTCCCAGTGCAATTGGTGACTGCCATTCCCTTAGGGGAACAGTCCTATACAATTCCATAGGAATCATTAATAACAATACTGGGGTGAGAAGCTCGACAATCCTCCCATAAAGGACGAATTCCCTCATCAGACCATATTTGTGTTAGTTTGCATTTGGGAATAGGGGGTGCTGCTGTGTTATAACTAGGACCCCGATATTCATTGGCTAGGAATCCTTTAGTAGAGAGTAAATGTAACTGAACTTTAGTCAGATAAGAATCAGTAGGAAAGTCCACCAACCAACCATCTCTGATCATCAGGGATAAGACAACTAGAATGATTGCCGATACATCTTGGTCTATTTTGATATCCTAAGGTAAGATTAATTATTTGTGCCCTCCTCTAAGGGCAATAGCGGCAATCTAGGATCCAGAATTCCAGGTACCCATTTTGAGGCATTTAAATAAATTGGTATTATATCTTCTCCCCACTCTACTGGATGGGGCAGAGGAGGATTGGGTATGTAAGCCCAGTAAGTAAAGTTATGTATTTGTGCATAACATCCAGGAAGACTTACAGCTACCATGATGAGAGCCATCATAGTTACTGCCATGTTGTTAGGCGTGAAAGGACCCTGCTCATTCTCCAGAACTACTTCTGCTTTCTTGGTCAGCTTCTTTATCTGGCCCCAAGTTGGGATCTTTGCTCTCTCTATCCCAGGTATCAGGACTCGAGTGTTCTTTAAGGTGAGACCCTTGAAGCTGATGATCGGTGGTGGGACCGGTTTGAATCCAAATTTTTTCCTCTCACTCATGATGAACCTTTACGAAATTAGAGGGCACCCATACTGACTCGATGGCCTCGTTGGGTAGTACACACGCATATCCCTTTCCCCAGGTAATTAAGTTACCAGGGGGCCATTGATTAGAAGTAATATTTCTCCACCAGATTGGAGGATATATTTTGTCTGGTTTTTGTTTACTAAAATGTCTGTCACTGCAGTGTTTTTATCATCACGATTCAAAAAATCAAGAGTAAATAAAAGTTGTGCTAATACCTCTTGAGGAGGACCTTGTATTTTTTTTATGAAGCTGTAATTTTAATATTTGATTAGCCCATTCTACAATTCCTTGACCTTGAAGATTATATGGGATGCCAGTGAAATGTTTAATATTCCATAAATTAAAAAAGGATTGTAACTTACTGGAAACATAAGCAGGTGCATTATCAGTTTTTATGGCTTTAGGCATTCCCATAACTGTTACAAGCAGAGTGGAGATGTCTGGTAACATGCGCAGCAGTTTCTCCTGTTTGAGCTGTAGCCCAAATGAAGCAAGAATGTGTGTCTCTAGTGACATGAACAAAAGGTTGTTTCCCAAATGAAGGGATGTGAGTAAGTAACATCCACCTGTCATATCTCATTGGCTGTTATGCCTCGTGGGTTGATACCTGCTGGCTGTGTAGGCAGATGCACATGAAGGGCAGGAGTGAACAACAGAATTTGCTTGTTCCTTAGTAATAGAAAAATTTGTGCCGAAGTCCTTTTTGGTTAAAATATGCAAGAGAGTGAAAATCGGAGGCTTCCTGAAAAGCTGAGAAAATAAGAGAATTAGCTATTTTGTTACCTCTAGTTAATGGCCCAGGAAGGCCAGTGTGACTTCGGATATGAATAGCATAGAAAGGAACAGAACACTGATGAATGAGGGATTGTAAATGATGAAATAATGAATGGAGGGAGACATCAGAAGTAGAAATAGTAACAGTTTCAATATGCTGTAAAACATATACTGTATACAAAGAATCAGATAACAGATCAAATGCAGAATGTACATCTTGAAACAATGCAATAACCACCATTAATTCTGATTTTTGTGCTGAGAGACCGGTAGTAGATAGGACCTTCGAAGTAGGACCATAATAACAAGCTTTACCTTTGACAGAGCCATCAGAAAAGTAAGTAGGGCATCTGTTATTGGATTTTTAGAAGTAATTTTAGGAAGGACAAAAGCAGTATGTTTTAAAAAGGAAACAACAGGTAAAGAGGGATAATGAGAAGTGTTTCCAGTAAAGCCACTAAGGGCAATTTGCCAATTTAAATTATTTTGGAATGCCATTTCAATTTGTGTCTTATTTAAAGGCAGAACAATAACCTGCGGATCATACCGCTGTATTTTCTGAATTCTTTTTCTTCCTAATTGAATAATACTGCCAAGATGGTCTATATAAGTAGAGAGTGTTTTAACAGTATTATTTGGGAGAAAAATCCATTCTATAATTAATTTTTTCTGAATAACCCAGTGGGTGTATGTGGGGTATGAAAAATGAGAAGATCTAACGGTATCTCAGGTTGGACTCTATCCGTTTGCATTGAATGAATCTGGCTTTCAACAAATTGTAATTCTTTTAAGGCCTCTTTTGATAGGGTCCTAGGGCTGTTTAAATTAGGATCTCCCTTTAAAGAGGCAAATAGGTGCTGTAAAGCCTAAGTGGGAATTCCAATTTTAGGTCTTATCCAATTAATGTCTCCCAATAATTTTTGCAAATCGTTCCAGGTTGTAATTTTATCTCTACGGATTTGAACTTTTTGTGGTTTAACTGAGGCCCTGTCCATAATAACCCCAAATATGAGAAAGGTGTGGTGACTTGAATTTTTTCTGGAGCTATAATTAGTTTGTATTTTTCAAATTGCAATTGGAGCATTCTGAATGTATCCTGCAACTGCATGTTGTCCGAGGCTGCACATTAATATATCATCCATATAACGGGTAAGATAAATTTGTGGGAATTGATTTCTAACTGGCTGTGTTAACTTTTGCCACACACTCCTGACAGATAGTGGGGCTATTCAACATTCCTTGTAGAAGAACTTTCCATTGATATCGTTTGGCTGGTTCTTTTAAATTTACACTGGGAATAGTGAAAACAAAATGGGGACAGTCTTCCTTAGCAAGTGGTATAGTATAAAAGCAATCTTGTAAATCTATGATAATTATTGGCCATCCACGTGGGACTAGATTAGGCGAAGGCAATGCAGGTTGGAGACACCCCATGGGTTGGATAGCAGAATTAACTGCACACAGGTCTGTTAAAAGTCTTCATTTTCCTGATTTTTTCTTAATAACAAAAACTGGCCAATTCCAAGGACTGTGAGATTCTTCAATATGTCCTTTTTTAATCTGTTCCTCTACTAAGGCTGCAAAATAAGTAATTTCTCTTGTGTTAAGGGCCACTGCTCCACCCAAATGGGTTTGTCATTCTTCCAATTTAACTTAATGGGTTCAGGAGCAGTGGCCCTCAGTGAAAAATCTGGGAATCCTCCTTAGGGGAAGATATAACCAGAGAGGCTTCGCATTGACTTAGTAAATCTCAACCCCAAAGGTTAATGGGTAAGTCTACAATATATGGCTGTAAATAACCCTTTTGACCCTCAGGTCCTTCACAGAAAAGAATATTGGAGCTTTGACGCCCATTGCCAGCCTTTCCTAATCCAGTAACAGTAACAGAAGAAGAATTATATGGCCACTTTTTAGGCCAATGTAATGAGCTTATGATAGAGACATCAGCTCCAGTATCAATTAGATCTGAAAATTCCTTTCCTTGTATTTTAAGATGACAAATCAGTCTATCTTGATAAATTCTCTCAGTTAAATTATGCTCCAGTTTTTCCAGTACTTCCAAACCCATTGGAGTTTCTTTGTTTTAGATTGACCCTGGAGATAGGGTAAAAGTTAACATCCGGGCAATGCAGTCTCCTTTTTGGAAAATGGTATGCAGCCACAGTAGTTAACATCACTGAAATTTCACCAGTATAATCTGAATCAATAATGCCAGTGTGAACTAGTACTCCCTTTGAAGTAAGGCTAGATCTCCCCAAAAGTAACCCAGTGGTTCCCTTTGATAAAGGGCCATAAATATTAGTTGGAATTTTAATAGGAAGCTTGGTAGGCATTAAAAGATAATCTTTGAGGGGCGCCTGGATGGCTCAGTGGGTTAAAGCCTCTGCCTTCGGTTCGGGTCGTGGTCCTGGGGTCCTGGGATCGAGCCCCGCATCGGGCTCTGCTCAGTGGGGAGCCTGCTTCCTCCTCTCTCTGCCTGCCTCTCTGCCTACTTGTGATCTCTGTCTGTCAAATAAATAAAATCTTAAAAAAAAAAAAGATAATCTTTGGGAATGGGGATATCTAATCCAGTATTACCAGGCTCTTAAACAGCAATGCCAGAGCTGCTCAATAGCTTGTTCATTCATTAGTACCTGATCTTGCACCTGGGTCCATGGCCCAATGCCCATGAGCTGTTCCATGGAAATAGGAACATTACGAACTCTGTTATGGGCAGCTGCTGTTTCTGCGTGATCTTGCCACCATGTTTTAAATTGTAATAACTCACTTGGAGATAGAACTGTTTTTGCTAGCAATGACCAATCAATCGGAGTAAGTCAATTGCTTTCTGCGATGCCTTCAATGATTCCCATTGTAAATGGAGAATTAGCTCTATAGTTTTGTACTGCTTGTTTTAGTTCTTCAATAATTTGAAGGGAAATGGCTCGTGTTTGGCCTCATAGATACCATTAGGGTTGTTAGGATCATGTCCTGGAAGGGCATGTTCTGTAATAATAACTGGGAAATTAAAATGTAAGGGATCTAGGTCTCCCGCTCACTGTGCTTCAAGGAGGCCTTTTTCAATGGCCAATAGCATGTATTTTTCATCTTTTTCATTAAATGGTGCCTTCTTATGAAAGGGTGGAGCCAATGGCCGAAGTGCCATTTGCAACTTTTGTTCTGTTATTGGAGGAGGAGGAGATTCCTCCTTTATTTCCTTTCTGATAACCTTAGTATTTTCTTTCTCCTCTTGAATGGCATGTTCAGGTTCCTCTTTTTTAGTTTCTCCTGAACATTCATTATCACTCTCCGAATCAGGGGTTTGTAAAGGCTCAAAAACGGAGCGAATGAGGGTCCAAGTAGGCCATAGAGTCATTGGGATTGGTTTTCCTTTAGTATACGAAAGTTTTAACTCATGACCTACTTTTTCCCATATTTGTCAATCTAAAGGCCCTAATATAGAAAACCAGGAGCAATGTTCTTTAATTACCTTTAAAAGCTCCATAAGTTGGCCCTCGCTGACTTTTGCTCCTCCTGCCTTTAGGAGCCATCTCAGTAAGCAAACGTGAGGGTGATAATCGTTTGTGCTCTCTAGATGACCCATACCCTGCGATAAGTACCCACAACTCACCAGCGGGAAAAAGGCACGACCGTGCAAAAACTCATCACGTTGGGGCTTCTTCTCCTGTTTTGTTTCTGGTCCCTGTTAGGGTGCCACTTGCCGCTTCCAATTAGCGAACAGGGGAAGAATTAGGCACAAACAAGTCAGCTACAAGAGAAAGGGAGCAAGGGACAACAATCGAAAAGACTGCTGCACCAAGCAACTCCTCGGTCTCACTTTTATTAGATAGAAACCATAACCAACGCAAGAGTCGATGAAGGTCAAACATTAGTCACATGTCTTGTGGACAAACAAGAAGGAGGGTAAAGTTTATAGTAAAACAAGCACATTCAAAGGACACATCTAACTAACAACAGGCGCTTTTGGGAGGAGAAAGGAGAGACAACGGACAAAGGAAGCAGGCGGCATTCCGGCCTGAGCTAGCCGGGTATCCCCAGCTGTGCAGCTTCAAGGTCGTATATCGTCCTTTCCCGCAGAGACCTGTTGCCAGTATATGTTTTTCTTAAGGCCGTATCTAAATGTGCTTGGCAACTAGTAAAATCATCTAGGGGTTCTAGTTTAAGTAGTACATTGTTCCGAGGGGCATTTGCAGATAGTTTTAGCAAATTGTTTTAATGCTGATACACAGGTTAAAAAAACAAACAAACAAAAAAAACCTCTCTCTAGCGAATGGTTTTGTTTATTTGTTTGATTTTGTTTATTTTTACTTTGATGATTCACTATTTGAGGGGATATAAGCACTCCCTCTAGTGGTAAATGTAGTACTTGACATTATTTGGTCAAGCGCAGCAAGCCAAGGGCAAAGGATGAAACTGCCCCACCTCAGACTCCTATTTTTTTATTATCAGTTTTTGAGTTTTTGAGAACTCACCTACAACTGGCTTTCTTAGTATATTAAGGTGGGAGTATCATTAAGTGATTAAGCACATGGGCTTTGATGGGCTGTAAGGTCTCATCCCTAAATTTAAAGCCCAGCTTAATCACTCTCTAGAGGGTTGATGTGCATGAGTCATCTAGAGGGCCTGTGAAGACACAGCCTTCTAGGCCCCAGCCTGCGTTTCTGATTTGGAAGTCTGCAGTGAGAGCCAAGAATATACATTCATAAACAAATTCTCAGGAGATACTGATGCCGCTGTTCCAGGGACTGTAGCCAGGGCCTGAGGAGGCAGGAGCAGCTGGATCCAGGGGTCCCAAGCAGACCAGGTTCAGCCACTCACCTCTATCAACATCCAGAGGCAGAGAGACAAGGCAGTGAAACAAGAAAGGGATTTATCCCTGAGATGGACACTGATAAGACAGCAGACTAATATCACAAAGACTGTCTCCAAAGTGCTGAAAATACTGGTAGGTTTATGTAAGGAAAATGGGTGACAAAGGTTGGTGAGTCCATGTAGGTGGGCAATACTGGTCAGGTCAGTCATTGTCTTGGAGTTGATCATGGGGAGTCTTGGTGGCATCTGGGCAGTCCTTGTTGCTCGGGGGCAGGGGAGAGTTTGATTCCCATCAAGGGATGCTTTGCCAGCTGGGTCTTCTGCCTCAGTTCAAAGTTAAGTCAGGAGGAACTTAAATCAGTTGGAAACTTAAATCAGTTGGAACTTAAATCATAAGGAGAAAATGAAAGTAAAGTCCTCTTTCAAAATCATACTTTGAGAAGCGCGATCCTTAACTCCTAGAGCGATGAAACTCAGTCTTACGTTCCTCAAGGGTTAGCCACGGGGTTGTTGTGAGGGTTAATGAGGCAGTAGATGCGAAGTGCTTAGCAGGATATTTGACATGGTGAGTCCACAAAGGTTAGCTCCCATTAATATCATAGACCAGCCAGTGGTTTCTAATTTGGAAAATTCAAAAAATAAGATAGGATTTTTAAAATAATATTGTTGAGCTAATATTGTTAAGTTGTATCAGTAATTTTTCTTTTGATTAAGGTCTTTGTGCTCATATGGTACTAAGCGCCTTTTTTTTTTTTTTTTTTTTTTAGATTTTATTTATTTATTTATTTGAGAGAGTAAGAGAGCAAGTGCACAAGCAGGGGGAGAGGCAGGCAAAGGGAGATGGGGTTCTTCTGCAGATCAGAGCCCGATGCAGGGATCTGCATGAGATCATGACCTGAGCCGAAGGCAGATGCTTAACGGAGCTGCTCAGGCGCCCCAGTACTAAGCACTAGTAGTAGATCTATTAACATCTCTCTCATTATTAATATCTTTACCTTTTTGCATACTGCTTTGAAAATTTGATAACAAAAAAAAACCACACACTGAAGGGCGGTATGTCAGATGAACACAATGACCTACTGAAAGAGCTTCCAGTGGCCAAAGCTGGAAAAATATGAGCAATAAAATACAATAGTGATGGATTATAACCTGAGGTGAAAATCAAAGGTCCCTGAGTCCGCGTTGAGATCAACGATTGAATGAATGAAGGAAAGAATAAATAAGTAAGGGGAAGGGGGACAGATGTCCCGTGCAGAGAATACCAAATAATTTATGCAGGTTCTCTGGCCTCAAAAAGCGTTAACTACCACTTCTTAAGTGTAGGCAGCACATAGTGACTTCTTTCTGAAGAAAGGGAGAAAAAGAATAACTTTACAGTGAAGAAACATGACAAACGCCCCCTCAACGAGGTGATTAAGGTCGATATCAACAGTGATAAGTTACAAGTATGTACCTTTTATGGGATGTAATGATAATGGTAACTTACACTTGTGGGCTTCCTCCTCGAAATCCTTAACCCCAGGGTGATTGTGAGAAGCACATCAGATGAATCCAAATACAGGGACAATTTATAAAATATCTGACTGGTACTCAAAACTGTCAAGGTCATCAAAAATAGGTGAGTCTGAGAAACTGTCACAGTTAGGAGGAGCTTAAGGAAATAGGACAACTAAATGTAATGTGGTTTCCTGGATTGGATCTTGGAATAGGAAATGGACATTAGGTAAAAAGTAAAAACTAAGGAAATCTGAATAAAATATGGAAAAAAATAAAGCAAAGTTCTTTGACTTTTAGAAAAAAATGAATATGTATTCATTATTAGAAGGTCCATCAAAACTCGAAAAGTTTAATAAAGAAAAATTGCCAGCATTATGTGATAAAATTTTATGTTCATATTGGGTGAATGTCTTCTAGTCTATCTATGTATCTATTTTTCTAGAATGATTTATCTAGCTATCTGTTAGATATCTGTTAGCTATCTGTTAGATATCTAGCTATCTGTTAGGTAGAGGTAGAGCATTTATATGTATCCACACATACACTTACATACATATGGGAAACATGAAGGCAATCTTATAAAAATAGGATTTTTGTGTGTGTCTTAAATTTTTATTTTGGGCATTATTTAATGTTTTTTACATTATGAAATATGTCAAACATACAGAAAATAATTAACTTACCCCTTTATAATCATAAGGTAGATTTTACCATATTTGCTTCAAATTTTTTTTAATAAACAAGAGTTCCAGCTAAGTTAAAACCCTACCTACCCCTTCATCTTGTTCCCTCATTCCATTTTTCTTAAAATAATCACTATCTTCAAAGTGGTACATATTCTTTACATGTCTGTTTATACACTTCTCTCTTATATGTATGTTTTCATCAATGATATGGAATTTTTTATGTTTTTAAACTTTTTATAATTGGCATAATACTTACATACCTTTTTGAAATTTACTTTTTTAAAAAGATTATTTATTTGTTTATTTATTTGACAGAAAGAGAGAGATCACAGGTAGGCAGAGAGGCAAGCAGAGAGAGAGGGGGAAGCAGGCTCCCTGCTGAGCAGAGAGCTCCATCCCAGGACCCTGAGATCATGACCCAAGCTGAAGGCAGAGGCTTAACCCACTGAGCCATCCAGACATCCCTGAAATTTACTTTTTAACATATTATGTTTTAGAGGTTTATTTAGTGCTGTGTAGATTTCTATTGTATAAATAGTGTTTGTATTCTTCTGATGAATATTGGTTGTTTCCAGTTTTTTATGTTATAAAGTATGCTGCAATGTATATGCACTTTATTTTCTCTAGAGTGTCTGTAAGAGATGGCTTATCTTTTCATGTTTGTAATAACTTTTGCAGAACAAGTTTTTAATATTAGACTTTAATCTAGTTGGAATCTTTTTTTGTATGTACTAGAAGGGAAGGGTCTAATTTTGTTTTCTTCCATATGGATAACTAGTTGTACCAGATTAATTTATTGAATTATTCAGCCCCTCCCCCATCCCAGCTGATTTTTATGTGTCACGTGTCAAGTTCCCATACATAGTTTGGCCTTTCTTTCTTTCTTTATTTAAACAGATTCTTTTCTTTTTTTTTTTTTTTTTAAAGATTTTATTATTTATTTGACAGACAGAGATCACAAGTAGGCAGAGAGAGAGGCAGGCAGAGAGAGAGGAAGGGAAGCAGGCTCGCTGCAGAGCAGAGAGCCTATTTGGTTACAGCTGGGACAATTCTAAACCATTTTAACTAGGGATATTTTGAGTGGATCAAATTACTTGAAACCAAGAGAAACTTGCCTATAGATATGTAAGACAAATCAAGTTGGCATTAATGTGAAAAAACATTTTTAATGGATATGACTACAATTTATTTTCCTAATCCTCCTTTTTAAGATAGTTTTATTGAGATATAATTTACATACCACATAATTCACCTATTTAAAGTGTGCAAGTCAGTCATTTTTAGTATATTCACAGATTTGTGCAACCGTTACCACAATCAATCTAGGGCATTTTTATTACCCCAAAAAGAAACATACACATTAGCAGTCACTCTCCCTTTCTTCTCAATTCCCGCAGCCCTAGGCAATCAGTAATCTACTTTCTGTCTCTATAGACTTGCCTCTTCTCAGTATGCCCTGTAACTAGAATATAACCTGTGGTCTTTTGTGATTGACTTTTCACTTAGGATAATGTTTTCTTTTCTTTTCTTTTCTTTTTTTATTAACATATAATGTATTATTTGCCCCAGGGGTACAGGTCTGTGAATCATCAGGCTTACACATTTCACAGCAGTCACCATATCACATACCCTCCCCAGTGTCCATAACCCAGCCACCCTATCCCTACCCTTCCAACCCCCAGGATAATGTTTTCAAGTTTCATTCATGTTGTAACCTGTATTAGTTGTTTATTCTTTTTATTGCTGAGTAACAGTCCATTGTATGGATCTGCCAATTGGATTTACTCATTCATCGATTGATAGACATTTGGGTTATTTCTACTTTTTGGTTATTATGAATATTACTGCTATAAACATTTCTGTACAAGTTTTTGTGTAGACATATGTTTGTATTTTTCTTGAGTATATACCTAGGAGTTGAATTGCTGGATCATATGGTAACAGTTTGTTTAACCTTTTGATGAACTTCTGGACTACTTTGCAAAGTGGCTGCACCATTTTACATTCCCACTAACAGTGTATTAGGGCTCCAGTATCTCCACATCCTTTGCAACATTTGTTATTTTCATTTTAAGATTTTATTCATTTATTTGAGAGACGTAGGGGCAGGGGAAAAAGCAAGCTCCCTGCTCCCTCAGTTGGTCCCAGGACCTTGGGTTTATGACGTGAGCCAAAGGCAGCTGCTTAACCAGCTGAGCCACCCAGGTGCTCCACAACATTTGTTATTTTCTGACTTTATTGATTATAGCTAGCCTAGTGGGAAAAAATTATAGCTCATAGTGGTTTTGATTTCCATTTGCCTGATGGCTAATAATAAGCATTTTTTCATGTTCTTAGTGGCTATTTGTCTTTTTTTCTTTATTTTTAAAAATTGAAGTATAATTAACATATAGTGTTATATTAGTTTCAGGTGTACAATGTAATGATTCAAAAATTCCATATATTACTCAATGCTCATCACAAGAACTGTACTCTCAATTCCCCTTATCTGTTTCACTCATTTCTCCATCCACTTCCTCCTGGCAACCACCAGTTTGTTCTCTGTATTTAAATCTGGTTTTTTGTTTGTTTGTTTGCTTGTCTTTTTTTCCTTTGTTCATTTGTTTTGTCTCTTAAATTCCACATATGAGTGAAATCATATGGTATTTGTCTTTGTCTGTCTGACTTATTTCACTAAGCGTTAATACCCTCTGGGTTCATCCATGTTGTTAGAAATGGCTAGATCACAATTCTTTTTTATCACATCTTTATCCATTTACTTATGAATGGATAAGTGGGCTGCTTCCATAGCTTGGTTGTTATAAATATATTGCAATAAACACAAGGGTGTGTATATCTTTTTGAATAAGCGTTTTCATTTTGGGGGGTTAGATACCCAGTAGTGGAGTTACTGGATCCTATGGTAATTCTATTTTTAATATTTAGGAGAATCTCCATACCGTTTTCCACAGTGGTTGCCCCAATTTGCATTCCTACCAAGAGTGCACAGCGTGCCTTTTTCTCTACATCCTCACCAACACTTGTTATTTCTTGTCTTTTTGTTACTAGCCATTCCGACAGATGTGAGGTAATATCTCATTGTGGTTTTGATTTACATTTCCCTGATGATTAGCGCTATTGAGCATTTTTCATGGATCTCTTGGCCATTTGTGTATCTTCTTTGGAAAAATTTTTTCAGGTCTTCTGCCCATTTTTAATGGGATTATTTGTTTTTTTTCTGTTGTTTTGTTTGTTTTTTTGGGCATTGAGTTGTATAAGTCCTTCATATATTTTGGATATTAACCCCAATAGGCCATTTGTATATCTTCTTTGAAGAAATGTCTATGTAGATCCTTTGCCTATTTTAAAAATTGGCTATTAGTCTTTTTATTTCTGGGTTATGAAAGTTCCTGCTGGGCATGAAAGTTCTTTATATATTCTAGATACAAGTTCCTTATCAGATACATGATTTGCAAATATTTTCTCCCATTATATGAATTGTATTTTCACTTTCTTGGAGGCATCTTTTGAAGTACAAAATTCTTTAATATTGACGAAATCCAATTTATCTGATTTTTCTTTTGTTACCTTTGTTTTTTAGACATAGATGGCTTTGTTTAACCTGAGGTCATAAAGAATCACTCCTATATTTTCTTCTGAGTTTTCTAGTTTTGATACCTCATTTCTGTCTATGGTCAATTTTGAGTTACTTTTTATGTATGGGGAAGGAGTTGAAATTTTTTCAATTTTTCAATTTTAAATTTTTCAAATTTTAAATTTTAATTTTTCAAATTAAAAAATTGCTGTTTTGCATGTGAATATCTAGTCATCTGAGAACATCGTAGAAGAGACTATTTTTTTCTCTCACTGGAATATTTTGACATTTCAGTGTTGAAAATCAACTGGCCATTATTAGTATAAGGGTTTATTTCTGGATCTTAGCTCTTTTCCATTTATTTTTATGTTGATTTATATGATTTATACCCTAATCTCTATGCCAGTACTAGGCTGTCTTGATTACTATAATTTTGTAGTAAGTTTTGTGGTTGTAGGTTTAGAAACTGGGGGAAAATAGGATACTTTTTAGAAATGGTTTCTAATTAAAATAAATTTTATTGAATTTAATGAGAGAGGAAAAAATAGAGCATAAGGATATTTTAAAATTCAGAAAATAAATTTGTCATCCCACAAGATGTTAGCTTTTAGAAGATCTAAGGTTTAAAAAAGGAGATATTACAGAAGTCATTAAGAATTGAAGTTTTTTTTTTTTTAAGATTTTATTTATTTATTTGAGTGACAGAGATCACAGGTAGGCAGAGAGGCAAGCAGAAAGAGAGGAGGAAGCAGGCTCCCTGCTGAGCAGAGAGCCCAATGCAGGGCTTGATCCCAGGACCCTGGGATCATGACCTAAGCCAAAGGCAAAGGCTTTAACCCACTGAGCCACCCAGGTGCCCATGAAGTTTTTGTATTTTATAAGCATGTAGTTCAGTTTCAGGTTCTATGATGAACTCTGCTATGAAGAATAAAGAAATTAGCATCTTTATACTTTCTATCACTTCCCTTTCCTCACATTTTTTTTTTAAAGATTTTATTTATTTATTTGACAGAGAGAGATCACAAGTAGGCAGAGAGGCAGACAGAAAGAGGAGGAAGCAGGCTCCCCAATGAGCAGAGAGCCCGATGCGGGACTCGATCCCAGGACCCTGAGATCATGACCTGAGCTGAAGGCAGCGGCTTAACCACTGAGCCACCCAGGCGCCCACATTTTGTTTTTATTAATAATACTATTTTTTATATTATCAACTTTACTAACAATATATTTGAAACTGAAAGCCATACAGTGGTTTAGTCTCAGTTGTACTTTTACATTGACTCAATGCTCCCTATCAGTCCATTTCACCTAGTTATTGACTTTATAAGTTCACAATTATATGTCATATTCCATCATCAGTATTTTAATGTCTGTGGGACAAGTAATGATGGTCCTTCTTTCACTTATGAGATTTGTAATTTATGTCTTCTCTCTCTCTCTCTATCTCTCTTTTTTTTTTTTCTATATTAGTCTGGCTAGAGGTTTATCAATTCTAATGATCTTTTCAAAGAACAAGCTTTTGGTCCCATTTGGTTTCTTTTCTCTTTCTACCTTTCCCTCTCCCTTTCTTTTACTTTTCTACCTCCTGCTTGTTATAGGATTAATTTGTTCTTCTTTTTTCCCCTAGTTTGTTTGTTTGTTTGTTTGTTTCTTCCTTTCTTTTTCTCTCAGATTTTATTTATTTATTTGACAGAGAGAGACACAGCAAGAGAGGGAACACAAGCAGGGGGAGTGGGAGAGGGAGAAGCAAACTGCCAGTTAAGCAGGGAGCCCAATGCAGGGCTGGATCCCAGGACCCTGGGATTATGACCTGAGTCGAAGGTGGTCGATTAACAACTGAGTTACCCGGGCACCCCTTTTTCCTAGTTTAAGATAGAGGCTTATATCATGGTATTTAAACCTTTGTTCTTTCCTAATATATGATTTAATAATATATAAATGCTATGCAGTTTCCTCAAGTACTCCCTTTGCTGCATCCACAAATTTGAATATGTTGTGTTTTTCTTTTCATTTAATTAAAAATATTTTAAAATTTCCCTGTGGATCCCTCTTTGACTCCTGGGTTATTTAGAGGTATACTGCTTAATTTTCAAATTTTACAGATCTATTTGTTACTGATTTTTTTAGTTTAATTCTGTTATGATCAGAGAATATACATCTTATGATTTTTATTCCTTCAAATTTGTTGAAGGATTTTTTTTTTCAAAGTAATCTCTGTCTCTGTGCCCAACGTGGGGCTTGAACTCATGACCCTAAGATTAAGAGCCACATGCTTTACTGACTGAGCCAGCCAAGCACACCTGAAGGATTTTTTAATGGCTCAGAAATTTATATATTTTACCACCTCACACCAGTCAGAATAGCTAAAATTAACAAGTCAGGAAATGACAGATGTTGTTGAGGATGCAGAGAAAGGGGAGCCCTTCTACATTGTTAGTGGAAATGCAAGTTGATGCAGCCACTCTGGAAAATAGTATGGAGGTTCCTCAAAAAGTTGAAAATAGAGCTGCACTATGACCCAGCAAGTGCACTACTGGGTATTTACCCCAAAGATACAAAGGTAGTGATCTGAAGGGGCACATGCACCCCAATATTTAGAGCAGCAATGTCCACAATAGCCAAACTATGGCAAGAGCCTAGATGTCCGTCAACAGATGAATGGATAAAGATGTGGCATATATATATATATATATATAGAGAGAGAGAGAGAGAGAGATATCATGCAGCCATCAAAAGACGAAATCTTGCTTTCTGCAACATGTATGGAACTAGAGGATATTATGCTAAATGAAATAAGTCAATCAGAGAAAGACAATTATCATATGATCTCACTGGTATGCGGAATTTAAGAAACAAAGCAGAGGATTGTAGGGGAGGAGAGAGAAATGAAACAAGATGAAACCAGAGAGGGAGACAAACCATAAGAGACTCTTAATCTTAGAAATGAACTGAGGGTTGCTGGAGGGGTGACAGGGGATGGAGTAACTGGTGGTGGACATTGGGGAGGGTATATGTTGTAATGAGCACTGGGTATTATGTAAGACTTTTGGATCACAGACCTGTTCCCCTGAAACAAATTATACATTATATATTAATTAATTGAATTTAAATTAAAAATAAATTTTAAAAACAAAATTAAAATTAAAAAGAGAATATTATTTTGGTGAATGTTTCATACGCTTTTGAAAAGAATTTGTACTCTGCTGTTGAGTTGAATGTTATATAAATGCTAATTTGGTCAAGTGATTGGTAGAATTGTATTACAGATTTTCTATAACCTTACTGAATTTCTTTTTTTTTTTTTTTTTTTTTAAAGGTTTTATTTATTTGACAGAGAGAAATCACAAGTAGATGGAGAGGCAGGCAGAGAGAGAGAGAGAGGGAAGCAGGCTCCCTGCCGAGCAGAGAGCCCGATGCGGGACTCGATCCCAGGACTCTGAGATCATGACCTGAGCCGAAGGCAGCGGCTTAACCCACTGAGCCACCCAGGCGCCCCCTGAATTTCTTTTTACTTGCTCTGCAGTTTATTGAAATAAGAATGTTGAAATCTCCAGCTGTAATTATATAGATTTTTCTTTTTCTCCTTTCAGTTCCATCAGGTTTTGTTCATTCATTTTGAATCTGTGTTGTTAGTTTCATATATATATATATGTTATCTAATGTATTGATACATTTTCTTGATGAATTGATGATTGCATAAGTGTATACAATTTGATGATTGTATAATACTGTTCTTTATCTCTGGTACTATTCCTTAATGTGAAGACTATTTTGTTTGATATTAATATACTTTTCGTTAGTGTTAACATGGTATAACCCTTCCCTTCCTTTTACTTTTAACTTATCTATGTCTTTATATTTAAAATGGGTTTCTTATATAGTTAGATTTTTATTAATCCACTGAACAGCCTCTGTCTTTAATTGATTTGTTTAAACCATTTACATTTAATGTAGTAATTTATATAGTAATATTAAAATCAACCATTTGCTAGTTGGTTTTTTGATATATTTTATATTTCCTCTGTTGGAAGACCTGGGTCCTATTATATTTTGATGTCTTTGTTAATATCCTTTGTCAGGGCTTTCTCCATGTAATTGCAGTAGATCCTATGCTTATGGTGGGGGATATCAGCATGTGCCCATGGGATGCAGTTACTTCAAGAGATTCTTCTAGTGTAGTGGTGCTCAACTCTGGATGTACAATAGAAATACCTGAAGGGCTTTAAAATATACCAATGCCTGTGTCCTAACAATAAAAATAATAATTTATCTGGAATGCAGCCTGGAATTGGTAATTTTAAAAAGCTTCCCAGGTGATTCTAATGTGAATTAGGTTGCGGGCCCTGGGGAAATCTTGAATGAAAAGTAAAAAATTCTACTGTCATTGATTTTCCTTGATGCTTCTCTGAGCTGCCTATTTACTCTCTTTTCTCACTTCTCTAAAAATTTGTGGATAAAAGGGAGAATTCCCAGGACTTAGTTCAAGTCACTATTTCCCCTTATACTTATATAAGTTAAACCTTATAACTATCCATTGGAAGAAGATATGGAATTATGATCCAGTCATGGCTGAAACTTTTCAAGGTTTATGACATGATTTAGTATCTTTTACTGTGTTTTACTTTTGCTTGTAATTTTTTTGCTAGTTTGTTGTGATCTTTATTTATTTGCTTATTTTGTCAGATATCCGAGGGAAAGGATTCTGTGATCCAGCTTTATTCTATTATCTTTACTTGGAAGTCCTTACATTTTTTATTGTATTATACTACTTTCTCCAGTCTTCACAATGTAGTGGTGCTCAACTCTGGATGCACGATAGAAATTATCGTGAAGTAGATGCTGCAACAACTACTACTACTATTACTACTGTAGTTATAGGTGTCCTCATTTTACAGATTCTTAAGCTTCTCATCTGCACAAAGGTGACAATATTGGTGTCCACCTCATATGTTGCTGTGGAGATTAAATGAAAACGTGAGACATTTGCACAATGCCTAGAAAACCACAAGTATTCAATGACTGCTAACTAATAATAATTGCTGTACATTAAATATTACCCATGAGGAATGCCTGGGTGGCTCAGTTGGTTAAGTGGTCTGCCTTCTGCTCTGGGATCGAGGACCACATTGGGCTCCTTGCTCAGCAGGAAGCCTGCTTCTCCCTCTGCCTGCCAGTCCTCCTGCTTGTGCTGTCTCTCTCTCTCTCAGTCTCTCTTTCTGACAAATAAATAAATAAGATCTTTAAAATGATTAAATAAATATCACCTATGAATGTGAAGACAATAGTTATATTCTATTCATGGCCCATTAATTTCATGTCTTGGTCCTAGTAACTTTTTAAAAGGATCAAACTAAATATAAATGACCATTTTTTTTTTCTGACAGAAATTTAAAAATTTTCAAACTACTATATTTTGGGCATACTTTATAACTTTTTTTTTCATCCTTTGGACTGAAAGATTATCTTTCTGAACTTTAAAAGCATGTGTTAGCAACCAGTTGTATTTCACATATTAGCGTCATAGTTCTATCCATATGAATTTTTTTCTTTGTTTTCAGTGTTGATACTGGCTTCTCTGAGTCTTCACAGATATTTTTAGTGAGCAGTTGGATTTTGCTTAGTCAAGGTATTACAAATGATTGCAGCCATTATTCTTTTTGATGTTCCAGTTACCCAAGAGTTGGCCAGTGGGAGCCCTTCCAGCTGGCTGCTGCGTTTGACGTGCTCTCACTCTTAAATGTGTCTTAGGTTTTGGCACAAGATGTCCCAGACTCACCTTGTGCCTACTCTTCTCAAGACTTGGAATCAGCCTGTTCTCCAGGGAACAGCTAGCTAGACATCACTTGAAACTGAAAACTCCAAATTTCTCATTGAAGCGTTTTCTTGAAATTGTTTTGGGAATAGTTAGCCTGCTGAGAAAAGAGTTGGGAGCATCTCTTTTGACTATTAGCTGTAATGGTCACTGAAACAATATGTTTATCTTTTTAACAAAGAATATCACAGTCAAAATCTGTGTTATATCATAGCTCATTGTGCTCTTATATTTTCAACCCACAGAAGCAAATTTTTAAAATAGTCTGTTTGAGACTATATTTGCATCAAAGAAAATTTTGTGTAGTTTAACATACTCAAAGGCTCAGCCTAATGGGAAGAAAGAGTAATGTGTCTTCAGATCACCAATTTTTGGAAATACTTTTCATTCTGATGGTGAGCAGGAACTAATGAATACAGTGTTTCTATGACAAATACCATGGAGTGAAAAGTTCAGTCATTTATTAGATTATGTCCAGATCTGTATTCCAAAAGTAACTGAATCATTGAAATAATTTTCAGAAACATTTCCTTTTTATTTAGATAACATTACAGAAAAATATATATTTGATTATTAAAAAAGAGGGTACCTCAAATTTTTATTTTCTTCAAAAATTCTTACATATTTATTGCTTTGTTATTATAAAAGTTACAATACTTTTTTTTTCTTTTTAGATAGCCTGCAAGATGCAGAACCACCATTAATCACTTCTCTATTTGATAACCCATACTTCTCTGTAGCACTGATCACAATTATAAGTATGGCCTTGCTTGGATAATGAGTCCAATTTGTGCCTGTCTGTCCTGCTAGCATTTAGACTACATGTGTTCAGACACCTGCTGCATCATTCACCAGTGAGTGCCCAGGAACTAGAATAGTGTCTTACATGTAATAGACAGTCAATAAATTTTTGTTGAACAAATTATATTTGCTAAAGATATTTTTCACTAATTCGTAACTTAAGTTTGTGGTTTAAAACAAATAGATATGTACATCTATGTGGTCCATTTTATTAGTACTTATCATTGTACTTTGCTTTTATATTTTGAAAGCCCTTTCCCAATTTGAGATCAATTAAATATTCACCTTTTCTTCTTCATAGCTTTTTTTTTTTTTTAGCTTTTTATTTCTTATTTATTTATTTTTTTATATTAATTTTTTTTTTATTTCCAGCATAACAGTATTCATTATTTTTGCACCACACCCCGTGCTCCATGCAATCCGTGCCCTCTATAATACCCACCACCTGGTACCCCAACCTCCCACCCCCCGTCCCTTCAAAACCCTCAGATTGTTTTTCAGAGTCCATAGTCTCTCATGGTTCACCTCCCCTTCCAATTTCCCCCAACTCCCTTCTCCACTCTAAGTCCCCATGTCCTCCATGCTATTTGTTATGCTCCACAAATAAGTGAAACCATATGATAATTGACTCTCTCTGCTTGACTTATTTCACTCAGCATAATCTCTTCCAGTCCCGTCCATGTTGCTACAAAAGTTGGGTATTCATCCTTTCTGATGGAGGCATAATACTCTATCCCCAGGGGTACAGGTCTGTGAATCACCAGGTTTACACACTTCACAGCACTCACCAAAGCACATACCCTCCCCAATGTCCATAATCCCACCCCCTTCTCCCAAACCCCCTCCCCCCAGCAACCCTCAGTTTGTTTTGTGAGATTAAAAGTCACTTATGGTTTGTCTCCCTCCCAATCCCATCTTGTTTCATTTATTCTTCTCCTACCCACTTAAGCCCCCATGTTGCATCACCACTTCCTCATATCAGGGAGATCATATGATAGTTGTCTTTCTCTGCTTGACTTATTTCGCTAAGCATGATACGCTCTAGTTCCATCCATGTTGTCGCAAATGGCAAGATTTCATTTCTTTTGATGGCTGCATAGTATTCCATTGTGTATATATACCACATCTTCTTGATCCATTCATCTGTTGATGGACATCTAGGTTCTTTCCATAGTTTGGCTATTGTGGACATTGCTGCTATAAACATTCGGGTGCATGTGCCCCTTCGGATCACTACGTTTGTATCCTTAGGGTAAATACCCAATAGTGCAATTGCTGGGTCATAGGGCAGTTCTATTTTCAACATTTTGAGGAACCTCCATGCTGTTTTCCAGAGTGGCTGCACCAGCTTGCATTCCCACCAACAGTGTAGGAGGGTTCCCCTTTCTCCGCATCCTCGCCAGCATCTGTCATTTCCTGACTTGTTTATTTTAGCCATTCTGACTGGTGTGAGGTGATATCTCATTGTGGTTTTGATTTGTATTTCCCTGATGCCGAGTGATATGGAGCACTTTTTCATGTGTCTGTTGGCCATCTGGATGTCTTCTTTGCAGAAATGTCTGTTCATGTCCTCTGCCCATTTCTTGATTGGATTATTTGTTCTTTGGGTGTTGAGTTTGCTAAGTTCTTTATAGATTCTGGACACTAGTCCTTTATCTGATATGTCATTTGCAAATATCTTCTCCCATTCTGTCAGTTGTCTTTTGATTTTGTTAACTGTTTCCTTTGCTGTGCAAAAGCTTTTGATCTTGATGAAATCCCAATAGTTCATTTTTGCCCTTGCTTCCCTTGCCTTTTGCGTTGTTCCTAGGAAGATGTTGCTGCGATTGAGGTCAAAGAGGTTGCTGCCTGTGTTCTCCTCAAGGATTTTGATGGATTCCTTTCGCACATTGAGGTCCTTCATCCATTTTGAGTCTATTTTTGTGTGTGGTGTAAGGAAATGGTCCAATTTCATTTTTCTGCATGTGGCTGTCCAATTTTCCCAGCACCATTTATTGAAGAGGCTGTCTTTTTGCCATTGGACATTCTTTCCTGCTTTGTCGAAGATTAGTTGACCATAGAGTTGAGGGTCTATTTCTGGGCTCTCTATTCTGTTCCATTGATCTATGTGTCTGTTTTTGTGCCAGTACCATGCTGTCTTGATGACGACAGCTTTGTAATAGAGCTTGAAGTCTGGAATTGTGATGCCACCAACGTTGGCTTTCTTTTTCAATATCCCTTTGGCTATTCGAGGTCTTTTCTGGTTCCATATAAATTTTAGCATTATTTGTTCCATTTCTTTGAAAAAGATGGATGGTACTTTGATAGGAATTGCATTAAATGTGTAGATTGCTTTAGGTAGTATAGACATTTTCACAATATTTATTCTTCCAATCCAGGAGCATGGAACATTTTTCCATTTCTTTGTGTCTTCCTCAATTTCTTTCATGAGTACTTTATAGTTTTCTGAGTATAGATTCTGTGCCTCTTTGGTTAGGTTTATTCCTAGGTATCTTATGGTTTTGGGTGCAATTGTAAATGGGATTGACTCCTTAATTTCTCTTTCTTCTGTCTTGCTGTTGGTGTAGAGAAATGCAACTGATTTCTGTGCATTGATTTTATATCCTGACACTTTACTGAATTCCTGTATAAGTTCTAGCAGTTTTGGAGTGGAGTCTTTTGGGTTTTCCACATATAGTATCATATCATCTGCGAAGAGTGATAATTTGACTTCTTCTTTGCCGATTTGGATGCCTTTAATTTCCTTTTGTTGTCTGAATGCTGAGGCTAGGACCTCTAGTACTATGTTGAATAGCAGTGGTGATAATGGACATCCCTGCCGTGTTCCTGACCTTAGCGGAAAAGCTTTCAGTTTTTCTCCATTGAGAATGATATTTGCGGTGGGTTTTTCATAGATGGCTTTGATGATATTGAGGTATGTGCCCTCTATCCCTACACTTTGAAGAGTTTTGATCAGGAAGGGATGCTGTACTTTGTCAAATGCTTTTTCAGCATCTATTGAGAGTATCATATGGTTCTTGTCTTTCTTTTATTGATGTGTTGTATCACATTGACTGATTTGCGGATGTTGAACCAACCTTGCAGCCCTGGAATAAATCCCACTTGGTCGTGGTGAATAATCTTTTTAATGTACTGTTGAATCCTATTGGCTAGTATTTTGTTGAGTATTTTCGCATCTGTGTTCATCAAGGATATCGGTCTATAGCTCTCTTTTTTGGTGGGATCCTTGTCTGGTTTTAGGATCAAGGTGATGCTGGCCTCATAAAATGAGTTTGGAAGTTTTCCTTCCATTTCTATTTTTTGGAACAGTTTCAGGAGAATAGGAATTAGTTCTTCTTTAAATGTTTGGTAGAATTCCCCCGGGAAGCCGTCTGGCCCTGGGCTTTTGTTTGTTTGGAGATTTTTAATGACTGTTTCAATCTCCTTACTGGTTATGGGTCTGTTCAGGCTTTCTATTTCTTCCTGGTTCAGTTGTGGTAGTTTATATGTTTCTAGGAATGCATCCATTTCTTCCAGATTGTCAAATTTATTGGCGTAGAGTTGCTCATAGTATGTTCTTATAATAGTTTGTATTTCTTTGGTGTTAGTTGTGATCTCTCCTCTTTCATTCATGATTTTATTTATTTGGGTCCTTTCTCTTTTCTTTTTGATAAGTCGGGCCAGGGGTTTATCAATTTTATTAATTCTTTCAAAGAACCAGCTCCTAGTTTCGTTGATTTGTTCTATTGTTTTTTTGGTTTCTATTTCATTGATTTCTGCTCTGATCTTCATGATTTCTCTTCTCCTGCTGGGCTTAGGGTTTCTTTCTTGTTCTTTCTCCAGCTCCTTTAGGTGTAGGGTTAGGTTGTGTACCTGAGACCTTTCTTGTTTCTTGAGAAAGGCTTGTACCGCTATATATTTTCCTCTCAGGACTGCCTTTGTTGTGTCCCACAGATTTTGAACTGTTGTATTTTCATTATCATTTGTTTCCATGATTTTTTTCAATTCTTCTTTAATTTCCCGGTTGACCCATTCATTCTTTAGAAGGATGCTGTTTAGTCTCCATGTATTTGGGTTCTTTCCAAACTTCCTTTTGTGGTTGAGTTCTAGCTTTAGAGCATTGTGGTCTGAAAATATGCAGGGAATGATCCCAATCTTTTGATACCGGTTGAGTCCTGATTTAGGACCGAGGATGTGATCTATTCTGGAGAATGTTCCATGTGCACTAGAGAAGAATGTGTATTCTGTTGCTTTGGGATGAAATATTCTGAATATATCTGTGATGTCCATCTGGTCCAGTGTGTCGTTTAAGGCCTTTATTTCCTTGCTGATCTTTTGCTTGGATGATCTGTCCATTTCAGTGAGGGGAGTGTTAAAGTCCCCTACTATTATTGTATTATTGTTGATGTGTTTCTTTGATTTTGTTATTAATTGGTTTATATAGTTGGCTGCTCCCACGTTGGGGGCATAGATATTTAAAATTGTTAAATCTTCTTGTTGGACAGACCCTTTGAGTATGATATAGTGTCCTTCCTCATCTCTTATTATAGTCTTTGGCTTAAAATCTAATTGATCTGATATAAGGATTGCCACTCCTGCTTTCTTCTGATGTCCATTAGCATGGTAAATTCTTTTCCACCCCCTCACTTTAAATCTGGAGGTGTCTTCGGGCTTAAAATGAGTTTCTTGGAGGCAACATATAGATGGGTTTTGTTTTTTTATCCATTCTGATACCCTGTGTCTTTTGACAGGGGCATTTAGCCCATTAACATTCAGGGTAACTATTGAGAGATATGAATTTAGTGCCATTGTATTGCCTGTAAGTTGACTGTTACTGTATATGGTCTCTGTTCCTTTCTGATCTACCACTTGTAGGCTCTCTCTTTGCTTAGAGGACCCCTTTCAATATTTCCTGTAGAGCTGGTTTGGTATTTGCAAATTCTTTCAGTTTTTGTTTGTCCTGGAAGCTTTTAATCTCTCCTTCTATTTTCAATGATAGCCTAGCTGGATATAGTATTCTTGGCTGCATGTTTTTCTCGTTTAGTGCTCTGAAAATATCATGCCAGCTCTTTCTGGCCTGCCAGGTCTCTGTGGATAAGTCAGCTGCCAATCTAATATTTTTACCATTGTATGTTACAGACTTCTTTTCCCGGGCTGCTTTCAGGATTTTCTCTTTGTCACTGAGACTTGTAAATTTTACTATTAGGTGACGGGGTGTGGGCCTATTCCTATTGATTTTGAGGGGCGTTCTCTGAACCTCCTGAATTTTGATGCTCGTTCCCTTTGCCATATTGGGGAAATTCTCCCCAATAATTCTCTCCAGTATACCTTCTGCTCCCCTCTCTCTTTCTTCTTCTTCTGGAATCCCAATTATTCTAATGTTGTTTCGTCTTATGGTGTCACTTATCTCTCGAATTCTCCCCTCGTGTTCCAGCAGCTCTTTGTCCCTCTTTTGCTCAGCTTCTTTATTCTCTGTCATTTGGTCTTCTATATCACTAATTCTTTCTTCTGCCTCATTTATCCTAGCAGTGAGAGCCTCCATTTTTGATTGCACTTCATTAATAGCTTTTTTGATTTCAACTTGGTTAGATTTTAGTTCTTTTATTTCTCCAGAAAGGGCTTTTATATCTCTCGAGAGGGTTTCTCTAATATCTTCCATGCCTTTTTCGAGCCCGGCTAGAACCTTGAGAATTGTCATTCTGAACTCTAGATCTGACATATTACCAATGTCTGTATTGATTAGGTCCCTAGCCTTCGGTACTGCCTCTTGTTCTTTTTTTTGTGTTGAATTTTTCCGTCTTGTCATTTTGTCCAGATAAGAGTATATGAAGGGGGCAAGTAAAATACTAAAAGGGTGGCAAGAACCCCAGGAAAAAATGCTTTAACCAAATTAGAAGAGATCCAAAATCGTGAGGGGGGAGAAAGGGGATAAAAAGAGGTTCAAAAAGGAAGAAAGAAAAAAAAAGAAAAAAGAAAAAAAAAAAAGAAAAAAGAAAAGAAAAGAATTAAAAAAAAAAAGGAAAACACCTAAGAAAAATGTAAAAAAGAAAATATATATATATTAGATAAACTAGTAAAAAATCGTTAAAAAAGAAAAAGGTAACAGTTAAAAAAAAAAAATTTTACCTGAAGGCGAGAAAAAAAAAAAAAAAAATGAAAAAGAAAAAAATTAAATTAACTGCAAGACTAAAAAAAAATCACAGGGAAAAAGCCATGAGTTCCGTGCTTGGCTTTCTCCTCCTCTGGAATTCTGCTGCTCTCCTTGGTATTGAAACCGCACTCCTTGGTAGGTGAACTTGGTCTCGGCTGGATTTCTTGTTGATCTTCTGGGGGAGGGGCCTGTTGTAGTGATTCTCAAGTGTCTTTGCCCCAGGCGGAATTACACCGCCCTTACCCGGGGCCGGGGTGAGTAATCCGCTCGGGTTTGCTTTCAGGAGCTTTTGTTCCCTGAGCGCTTTCCGTAGAGTTCCGGAGGACGGGAATACAAATGGCGGCCTCCTGGTCTCCGGCCCGGAGGAGCCGAGAGCCCAGGGCCCCACTCCTCAGTGCGCCCTCAGAGAACAGCGCCCAGTTACTCCGTCTGCCTGACCTCCGGCCGCGCTCCGAGCTCACCGAGCCTGCGACCGGTTCAAGGTTACACCTAGCTGCGAGCTTACTGTCGACTCTGTCTCTGTAGCCGGCTTTCCCGTTCCAATACCCGCAAGCTCTGCAACACTCAGACACCCCTGATCCTTCTGTGACCCTGCGGGACCTGAGGCCACGCTGAACCCGCGTGGGCTTCGCCCCGGTTTAGCCTCTGGAGCGATGTCCCTCAGCGGAACAGACTTTTAAAAGTCCTGATTTTGTGCACCGTTGCTCCGCCGCTTGCCGGGAGCCGGCCCCTCCCCCCGGGGTCTATCTTCCCGTCGCTTTGGATTCACCTTCCGCCGGTCCTACCTTTCAGAAAGTGGTTGTTTTTCTGTTTCCAGAATTGCTGTTCTTCTTCTCTTCGATCTGCCGATGGATTTTCAGGTGTTTGCAATCTTTAGATAAGCTATCTAGCTGATCTCCGGCTAGCTGAAGCAGTCTCAGCCTGCTACTTCTCCGCCATCTTGACCAACCCCTCTCTTCTTCATAGCTTTTAAAAGGTTTCACCTTATGTAATTAACTTTGAATCCTTTAAGAATTTATTTAATTCTAAGTTTTGAGGAAACAGTGTTAAATGACCAGCATGTTCAATATATCTAATGGCCATTTTCCCCAGTATTGTTGATTTAATAATACCTGACTTCTCTGATAATTTGGGGCTCCATGTATTTCTTTTCCTCTTATTGGTCTCAATGAAGCTTCTCTAAAATATGTGTCTAGGCATGGAATGAGAATTCTAAATCACACAAAAGTGTTCTTGACCCTGTCCCTGCTCTTCGTGTTTGCACATTTTGCTCCAGAAATGTTGAATTTGCCCAGAACAGTGGGGACAATCATTGAGCTTTGAGCCCATGTTTGAACTCTCAGCTAGCTCTGCGTTGCCAAGTCTGCCCTGTGAAAACAGTTTCAATTAAAAAATATATACATGTTAGCAATTTGCTTTGGAAATTGCATTAAGCAGCAGGCAACAGGGGTGAGGGTGACTTGTACAAGATAGAAATTAATTTTTCTCTCACATAAAAGAAGTATCATGGTAGGCAGTCCATGGCTTGTCTGGAAGATAAAT
The DNA here is from genome assembly GCF_009829155.1 of Mustela erminea. NCBI lineage: Eukaryota > Metazoa > Chordata > Mammalia > Carnivora > Mustelidae > Mustela > Mustela erminea. Next base: position 42,955,785 of record NC_045629.1, on the reverse strand, counting down.
TAAGTTATCTGGAACATAGACTTCTTTCTTTGCAGTAAGTCATTATATACAGATTTCTGGCTTTCAACAACTTCTGGAAAGGCTGAAGGGCAAAAAGTCTTTCCCTAAAGGTTTATTCCCCTTTTAAGGAGCTTTTTAAAAGTCCCATATATCCATATCCATATCCATGTATGTATGTATGTATGTATGTATATATGTGTGTATATATATATATATATATATATATATATATATGATGGTATTTATACCATCTAAAATTCTAGCCAACAGAAAAGAAATACCCATAGATTTCTTAGTAGGAAAATATACAGTGACATAAATTAATGTTTTAGTTAAAAATGTGAGAGACAGGGGCGCCTGGGTGTTTCATTTGGTTAAGTGGCTGCCTTCAGCTCAGGTCATGATTCCAGGGTCCTGGGATCGAGCCCTGTGTCAGGCTCCCTGCTTAGTGGAGAGCCTGCTTCTCTCTCTCCCTCTGCTCTGCTTACTTGTCCTTTCTAACTCTCTGTCAAATAAATAAATAAAATCTTTAAAAAAAAGTGAGAGACAGTATTAGTTTCTTTACACACTCTTGTCTTAAAATTTTTGACAACAGTGAATAATGCTTTCACATTGTTTTAATTTGCATTCCTTTCAATAGTAGTGAAGTTGAGCATCTTTTTAAATACATATTTTTCATCTATTAAAAAAATATTTCATTTAGAAATAGTTTTAAAGCTGGAAATACAGAAACAGTCCAAGGAACATATGATACTCTTTACCCAGGTTCATCTGTTGCTAACATTTGATTCCATTTCTTTGTTATCTGCTTTCTTTGTGGATGTTTGCATGTGTGTGTATGTATAATTTTTGAAGTTACATATATGAGAGTCCTTTATTCTTAAATATTTCCACATATATTTCCTAAGAATAAGGATGCTCTTTTTATGGAACCACATGAAGTTATCAACTTCATAAATTAATATTGATATAACACTTTATCATTCATATTCCAATTTTGTTCATTGACCTAATAATATCCTTGATAGCATTTTTTTCCACTCCAATAAAAGATCCAGTCTAGGGTAAGATATTGCATTTAATTGACATGTCTCTTTAACCTTCTTTAATGTGGAACATTTCCACAGCCTTTCTTTGTCTTTTATGACATTGACATTTTGTGAGAGTGTAATCCCCCCATATCCCACATTCTTAGTGGAATGTTCATTATTTTGTGCTTGTCCGATGTTTCCTCATAAAAGATTAAGGTTATGCATTGTTGGCAAATATACCACATTGTAGATGGTGTGTTCTTCTCAGAGTATCACATCAGGGGCCCATGTTCATTTCTTCCTTATTGGTTATGATAATGGTCATCTTCCAAGTCTTCAGAGTGCATCTCTTATAGGTTAAGTATTGGGTTCAAAGATGAATAAGATAATTCTTCTGTCAAGAATAGTACAGTCTAGGGGCGCCTGGGTGGCTCAGTGTGTTAAAGCCTCTGCCTTCAGCTCTGGTCATGATCCCAGGATCCTGGGATCGAGCCCTGCATAGGCCTGTCTGCTCGGCGGGGAGCCTGCTTCCTCCTCTCTCCCTCTGCCTGCCTCTCTGCCTACTTGTGATCTCTGTCTGTCAAATGAATAAATAAAATCTTTATAAAAAAAAAGAATAGTACAGTCTAGGAGGGAAACAGAAATGTAAACAGAAACAGGACAGTGTGCTGTGATAGTGGAGTAATTAAATCTACTTTAGGAGTAACTCTGGCTAGGGAGGTTGGGAAAGCTTCACAGAGATAAGTTACTTGGGAACAGGGACTATGCTTATGGATTTTTGTTTCCTTTATAGCATCTTGTCTTATACTCATAAGTATTAAATAAATAAATGAAAAAAAATCTATGTACCTCAAAATAAAACTGTCAAAACAGAGTACATAAATACATGATTTTATCTCTCTCTTTAGTTCACCATTGATTATAGAATTGGATATTTTAGACACTAGGGAAATATTTTAAATGTTGAGAGAAAATGCTCATAGTAAATTATGTGCAAAAATGTGGTTTATAAATTTATAAGATAAGTTTTTCTTATATCTAGTTACAGACCTTGATCAGAATCATAGATCTTGATGCAGAAAAGTGCTCAATAGCCACATATAGCTAGGGGTTACCATTTGGCCCAATACTCTCAATACAGTGTGTGTGCTGGACAGTACAGATCTAGAATGACCCTTGGTAACCTATCTTTATGTTTTGCATTACTTAAACCCAGCTGCCAAAGGACAAATGTCCCAAAGAAGGGTTTCTTCTCCCACCAGACTGGACTTTGACATAATCTCAGGGTTGTGAGTGCAGATTCTTATGTAATTCTTTCAAAGAACTGTAGAAATTTGGAGAGGGACAAGATGATATAGTAGTACTTTAATAAAAACATACACACAGGGGTGCCTGGGTGGTTCAGTGGGTTAAGTCTCTGCCTTCGGCTCAGGTCATGATCTCAGGGGCCTGGAATCAAGCCCCGCATTGGGCTCTCTGCTTGGCAGGGAGCCTGCTTCTCCCTCTCTCTCTGCCTGACTCTCTGCCTCCTTGTGATCTCTCCCTCTCTCTGTCAGTAAATAAATAAAATCTTAAAACAACAACAACAACATACATAGAAACACTTACTTCTCATGCTTCTGGTATTAACAGCTAGTTGGGATGTTTTCAGAATTTGATCACGGATAGCATGATTATCAAAATTGATCTTCATGTTCCTTTATAGAATGATGCATCACAAGCATCAAGATGAAATTGCTTACTTTTAGATTTATGGGGTGAAAGAGAAGGCAGCTTTCATGAAAATGACATTCAGATTTTAAAATCTTTGTTTCATATATTGGTAGGAAGCATTTTTCTTGGTTGCTATTAATGGAAGAAGCCTTGAATAAGATAACGTTTCAAATTAGTGGGTAAAAATGATGTAGTTCATAAATCATCTTGGGCCAACTGGGCACACATCCGTAGAGTTGGAAAATAATAAAGCTGGATTCCAATTTATTTCTGTATCAATATAATGCCATATGAAACTAGGACATTCTGTCTCATATGCTCTTGGTGGAGTGCAAAATTGGAGGGCAATTTGGCCATCTCCATTTAAACTGCGTGCTTTCTTCTCTAGGAATTTATCCAACATATATATATTTGCATGCATACAAAGAAGTATGTAATATATAATTCACTACGGCAATGATTTATAAGCAGCAAAAAACAAGCAACATGTCTATCAGTATGAGATAGGCCAAATAAATGATGATACATCCATAGAGTAGCTTGTAATATATTCTATTAAAAATGAGATCTCTTTAATGTCCTGATACAGAATTCACTCTTAGATATATTGTGACGAGAGAAAAACAAAGTATGGAATTCCATTTAGATCAGGGGTCAGCAAACAATCCAACTTGCTGCCTGTTTGGTAAATAGAGTGTTGCTGAAACACAGCCTCTCCCATTTCTTACATATTGTCTCCAGCTGCTTTGGGGCTACAAGGGCAGAGTTGAGTCATTGCTACCAAGATCCTATGGGTGGAAAGGCAGAAAATATTTACTATCCCCTCCACCTTTAAAAAAAATCTTGCTGAGCCCTATGTATTACTATCTGTGTTATACTGTGTTATACAACTTTTACTAAAAAATATATATTTTTTTTAAGTAAAAGTTGTTATATATATATATATATATATATATATATATATATATATATATCTTATCCATGGCTTTACTTTTCATGATTTCAGTTACCCATGGTTGACTGTGCTCAGCCCTCGTTTGGAAGATGAGCCTCTTCCTGATCAGTTGTGTGAAGGCCAATAGTAAGCCAATTCTACATCCTCATATTTTTGTCATTCACCTCACTTCATGTCATCACGTAGGCATTTTATCATCTGACTTCATCACAAGAAGGGTAAATACAGCCCAGTAAGGTATTTTGTGAGGGCAACCACATTCACAGAATTTTTATTACAGCATATTGTTAGAATTGTTCTATTTTGTTATTAGTTATTGTTGTTAGTTGCTTACTGTGCCCAATTTACAAATTAAGCTTTATTGTTAAGTATACATATACTTAAGAAAAAAACAGTATATATAGGGTTTGGTTCTAAGTGTGGTTTCAGGCTTCCACTGGGGGTCTTGGAACATATAACCTGCAGAAAAGGGGATTCCATTGTATGAAATAATGGGTAATATTCCTACCTCCAACAGTTTACAGATATAAACCTGAAAATATTCTCAATGTTATGTTTGCTGAAATTCCCTGCTTTTAAGGAAGTTGCAATAAAAATCACCGAGGATACATTTTTAAGTGATTTTTAATATGATCAATCCATAGAAAGAAATTCCATTTCTTTATGATGGGATCTATACTGTGCCAAGAAGAGCAATTAAAAGGTGGAAAACTTGGACCATCCCTTCATCTTTGTGTACAGAGTAACTGCTTTGAAGGCTTTTTCTTTCCTTCCTGATCTCACTTTAACAACTTCCCTCCTCTGGAGGCAAGTTAGTGAGCCCCTGTGAGTTACTAGCTACCTGGGTTACTGACATCAAAGGTTCTATGGCTCAAGGATAAGCACTTTTCTTTTGCCCTCCCAGTTCTGGCCAGCTCCCCTCCATCGCTGTGCTGGTTGCTCTGACACACTGATGGACACACAGAATATAGCCATGGTTGCCTCCTTGACATCGCTCCGTGACTCCCTCTGCCTCTCATTTCTTTGTAGTTCCTAGTTCCTTGCTCCCTCTGATCTTGGATTATCTGCTTACAACGACCTGGATTATCTGGCCTCTTGGAACCTGGTCTCCATCCTCACTGGTACCCTCCCTCTCAGTTTGTGGCTTTGCCTGGTTCAAACCAGGCCAAACCAAACCTAAAACTCTCAACACCCATAATCACAACATGGCCCTTGTGCACCTGAGGGTGGCATGTTGGCCAATGGTTACAGTACATCACCTTACCCCCGTCCCAAGCTACCTGTTTTCCTCTAACTCTGTGTCCCCCAGATACACAGTGCTTTGCCAGGGTTCTGTTTCGAGCCACTTCTATGCTGGAACATGCTGTGTGCTCTCTGCCCAGAGAGCATCTCACTCAGTTGTCTTTGATTCCCCTGGAGAGATTTACACTCTCTTGGTTTCAGTCCTCAACATTTTATTCTTCCTTATGGTGTTGAGATTGTATCAAAATGATTTTTTTTTCTAGTTTTTATTTATTTATTTGACAGAGATCACAAGTAGGCAGAGAGGCAGGCAGAGATACAGAGGGAGAAGCAGGCTCCCTGCTGAGCAGAGAGCCCAACACGGGGTTCGATCCATGGACCCTGAGATCATGACCCGAGCTGAAGGCAGAGGCTTAACCCACCGAGCCACCCAGGTGCCCCCAAAATGATTAGTTTTTGTACTTGTTTGCTCCTGGATGGCAAATTAGGCAGTGGAATTTTGTATACCGTGCCTCTTTAACAATCTGCCACAGAGTGAGACTGTCGCAAAAGGCTGATGCATGAAGATGCTGTTCTCGAAAAGTTGCAACCTGAAGAGCCTTGGGTTCTATGACTATTGACAAAATGACATTGGCAAATTTATTCAGTAGCAAATATGCATGAAATACCCAGTCTGTGAGGGACTATGACAGGGAGTTAGGCAGGCAGCCCAGAACAAAGCAGAGATTCCCTTGAAGTTTACGTGGTGATGAGGCGCAGGCAGGTGGTAAGTTATCCAATTCTGTAGTATGTTAGAAGGTGATAAGTGCTATAACAAAAGGGAAAAAACAGCAGGGTCAGAGATAAGCAGTGTTGGTGTCACAGTGGACAGTTTTCCACTTTCTCATTGCTGCTTTTAGGCATGGCATCCCGTCTAGAGCTAAACAGAGCGCTATATGAGCTCATCGAATTCCCACACTAGCTATAGGAGGCACATATTATTTTTCTTATTATCTTCATTAATACTGAGCAAGGGACGGGCAGGGCTAGGTAGGGAGAGATAGGTAGGGGGTTATGGGATCAGGCTCACAGAAATCCCCAAAATGCAGAGGTGTAAGGAAACCAGAGATAAGAGAACAAGCCAGACAGCCCTGCCCCGGGTGTCAAAGGTGAGGTCTTGTTAAAAAAAAAAAAAAACAACAGTCACTTTTGGCCAACAAAGAATTACTAGAGCCTAAAAAGGAAGTAAGCCCTGAAGGATTTTATCACTAGTCCTTATTCAATGGTGCTATCAGTAGAGATGTTAAAAGGATTTAAGTTCCCTGGTTAGCCTTCAATAAAAGACCAACCCTAAAAGCCCTCCGTGGCCACCTTGGCCAAACCCCCCTCTCACCCCTGAAAGCTTTTTCTCCGTCCTTGCTTCATAAAATTCTATCACTTTAGTCACTCTCCAGTGTCTAAGAGATTCATTCTTCGACTCTGTGAGACAAGAACCTCACTCTCCTGCTTCAATACTGATTAGGAAATGAAGAGAGAAGTTCAAATACAGACTAAGGTCACACAGCTCATACGTGACAGAATGGGATTTGAATCCAGTCGGTCTGATCTAAAAGTTCAGATTATTAATCAGTATTAAGTAATACCTTCATATCTATGGGAAGTGAAATTCTCCACTACATTTTTTCAATTTACAGTAATTTTTTCTTTTAATGACAGCAGTTTTATGGAAAGATAAGGAATTTCTTTACAGCCAGGGGGCAGCAAATGATTGCTTTTGAACTATGTATCAGGCAGATGAAAAAAACCCAGAGATCTTTTTGAACTGTTTAATTATAGTTAATTAGCCTTAATATAAGTAAATGGAAGTCTTCCTTGCACTTTAATCTTTTAGAATAAAATTGCTTTCATGTTAAAAGTAACATTTAATAAAAATATTGCTTAAAAATGATAAATTTATAGAAAGAATATCTTGATCTGAATCTTGATCTAAATATCAGTATCCCAATATATTTCCACTTTGGCTTTATAATTTGTCAGGATATGTATATATATATATATTTTTAAAGATTTTATTTATTTATTTGATAGAGAGAGGGAGATCACAAGTAGGCAGAGAGGCAGGTGGGGGGTGGGGTGGGGGTGGGAAGCAGGCTCCCCGCTGAGCAGAGAGCCCAATTTGGGGCTTGATCCCATGACCCGGAGACCGGGACCCCAGATGAAGGCAGAGGCTTAACCCACTGAGCCACCCAAGTGCCTCAGGTTATGTATATTCTTTACAGATAATCTGAATCACTGTTTTCACAACTAAAGCATGGAATAAAATGGGTATTCATGGTCATTTAGTCTTAGTTAGGAATAGAATTTTTTTGTTCTTCATTAGAAATGGGATTTAAAATTCATGTATATAAAATATTTTTTAAAGATTCAAAAAGAAAGATAGTGGTGTCGAAAGACGACTAAAATAATAATTTCGGTTTCCTGAGTTGTAAGAGGTATAGTGTTGACCCTTGAACAGCACAGGGCTTAAGCACCGATTCTGTGCAGTCAAAATCCACAGATACTGCTTTTGAATCTCTCAAAACTTGGGGCGGCTGGGTGGCTAGGTGGGTTAAGCATCGGCCTTCAGCTCAGGTCACGATCCCAGAGTCCTGGAATCCTGCTCCTAGTAGGGTGGATTCTCTCCTTAGCAGGAAGTTTGTTCCTCTCCCTCTGCCCCTACCCTCTGCTCATGTACAGTCTCTCTCTCACTCTCTGAGATAAAATCTTAAAAAAAAAAAAAAATTCTCCAGACTTAACCACTAATAGCCTACTGTTGATCAATAACATAGTCAATTAACAGATATTTTGTATATGCACTATATACTGTATATGTATTATATATACTGCATTTTTATATTAGACTAGAGAAAATGTTACTAAGAAAATCACAAGGAAGAGAAAGTAAATTTATAGTACTGTACTGTATTTATTAAAAAAAAAAAGAAAAGAAATCCAGGTATAAGTGGACCAGCACAGTTCAAGCCAACCTTGTTCAAGGGTCATCTGTAATCTGCTAGAACTGTGGGTGCAGATTTGGGGATACTTTTAGAGCTTTTTAAAGGGATTACACATAAAACAGCAGAATGGGGCATTTGGTACTTAGGGAATGTTAATCAAGAGCAACTCAATAATTTTTAGATGATCTAATGGCAAAACTGAGACTTAGAGCTTATTTCCCCAAGTCAGATGGAAACCATCGGCGTGGGGACACAGGACCCCGAACATTCTGATGTCCATGAGTTCTGAAGGAGAGGGAATTCTTGATTCTTCATTCAGCAGCAGGCAGAGTGAGGGCTACAGGCACTGCCCCGGGAGAACCGCAAGGTTGCCTAGGGCTGGGGGAGTCGGGGGGCCGCACCCCTGAGGTCGGGTGAACTCTGCCCCCCAGGCCGGGAGGCGGGGGCGGAGAGGAAGGGGTGGGAGGAGGGGGACCGGGCCGCCGTCCTAGGGGCTGGGGGCTCCTCCTCTCGCTGGGGGCCACCGGCCGCCACCGGGCTCCAAGGACGGAGCTCAGAGTCGCCTCCTCACGGGTCACCAGCCAAGGTCGGCTTCTTTAAAAGCGGCCCGTGCGCTCCAAGGACCGCGTGGGGAACCGCCAGGCCGCAGGAACACTTCGGGGTAACCGACGACCACCCGGCCGACTATTGCAGAGTGGAGCGGGTCCCCGTCGCCTCCGGGGGCCGCCCCTCTGGCTCGGGTACCCCGGTTTCCTAACCTCGGTTGACTTGTCTCCCCGCTGCGGGGTGAGCGGGTTTCAGCCCCGGGGCTACGGCAGCGGGGGGCACACGGCCCGGCCTGAGCCACGGAGGCAGCGGGCGCCGGCGCGACCCGGGAGGAGGACCGGCTGGCGCCGGGGGTGGGGGGGTCGGGCCCCCCGGGGTCGGGACTCGGCGCGTGGGCAGGGCGACCTGGGTCGGGTCCGTGGCGTAGGGTGGGGGGCGGGAGCCGGGAAGGAAAGCAGGCTTCGGGATATTGCTAACGGGGTGTCTCCTGCCAAGGCGTGAGAAAATAATTACCTGGACTTTTCTGGGCTCTAAGTCCTACTCCCGCCGCCTCCATTTATAAGGCTTTAGACTGGACAAAGAATATTTTCACTTCTTTTTTTCAAGTGTAAGAGGACGCCCATTTCGTATATGCATTTGAGAGACCAAGGCAAGTTCCATGCATAGGGACATCCGATCTATTTAGTCTATGGCCAAACATATTTTTATACACACACACACACATATATGACTGAATAATACCTCTATTTATAGACTTATGTAACATACATACACAACATTTATGTGTCTCCACAGTATTTAATATTTCTCTTTTCCCCCTGTTTTGGTCCTAAGTCTGTTTGGCCCCAAACGTGCTGCGTCACTGGCCCACCTGCTTTGCGCAAACTCCTCTCAATTTTGAACTCCGTGGCCTCCACGGTAACCCCACCTCACCCTGCCCGCTGAACTTTGCCAGCTATATGTTCGCCACGGAATCGGACCTGCTTTGGAATCGTGTTTGTATCTCTCTTCCAGCTCTTAAAACGGTCTACTCGGTATTAGTTATAATTTGTATTCTAAGCTTCCTTACGAGATTTTAAACTCTTTGTGCTTATTCATTGTTAAATCCTCTTCATCTTTATATCCTCTGCAATGCTCAGCCCTGCTGGTAAGGGTTTTCCTACCTCCAGGCCTTTGCACCTGCTAGTCCCCTTGTCCGAAAGGTTCTTCCTCCACAGACCTGCATGGCTCGGTCCTTCACTTCTTTGAGGTCTTGACTCCAGAATTACTTTGTGATTGTCTGAACTCCTCCTGACCCTCAGCATTTTGTAGCTCCCTTTCTTGCCTTTTTTTTTTTTTCCTCCTTAGTACATTTAATACCTAGCATTTTATGTATTTTCCTCATTTATCTGATTCATTTTCTGGCTAAATTACAATTCCATGAGGACAGAGATTTTAACGTATTTTATTCAGAACTGTATCCCTCATGCTTTCCACACAGTAGGTGTCCAATAAATATTTAACAAATAAAGGAATAAATAAATAGAAGCATTAAATAAATACTGTAGAAATGAATCGGAGTATATGGGCATTGGATCTGAGCCTAGAACTGATGTCAAGGGAAATGAATGATTCTTTCCAACATGTGTAGAAGGGCACTAGCTAAATTAATTCACATTTACCTGGGTCTGTTAAGTTTATGAGAAGCCAACTAATTGTTTCATTAATGTTTCAAAATACATATTTTAAAAATAAGGAGCGGGCATATGAATATTTCCAACCTATTTTCACAGACCAAAGGGATACATAGGTCTTTGTTTCCTGGATTGTCAGAGAAATGATTATGCTTCTAAGACATCTGTTCAGCTCATCATTTTCATTTCCTCCTGTGGTTTATACAGTTGAGCCCATTGGTACATATTTGTTTATATAATATGGCATATGGTATCGGTCAGTTCTGACCATAGAAATGTCCTGAAGATTTGTGGTAGCACTGGGTCTTACAATGTGTGGTTTTGTCATGGAAAAATTAGATTTCTATTACAGTAAACAATTGAGTATTGAGTATATGAACAGAAATAGTGAGTTGCAAGATTTCATGAGTTAATACTAAATAAGTAGTTCTTTTACTCATTGAAAGGTAAGCTTGGAGCTGGACACATTTTGGGAACTTGCTATGTCAGGATGAAACTTGGAAAAATCCTGGGACTTTTAGTAGCATTCATAAAAAACAAAACAAAAATAATAACTTCTTGGGGCACAAAACAAAAATAAACCTAACTTCTTGGGGCACCTGGGTGGCTTAGTGGGTTAAAGCCTCTGCCTTCGGCTTGGGTCATGATCCCAGAGTGCTGGGATCGAGCCCCACATCAGGCTCTCTGCTCAGCAGGGAGCCTGCTTCCTCTTCTCAGTCTGCCTGCCTCTCTGCCTACTTGTGATCTCTGTCAAATAAATAAATAAAATTAAAAAAAAAATAAACCTAACTTCTCTACTCATTTGAATGCCAGTATCTTTCCCTGAAAGCACTGCCCTTGTAAAGTTTTGAAACTTTATCTTGTGGTAAAGAAAAAATGCTTATGTACATTATATGATTTTGCTTCTAGAGCAAGAAGACTTTATCTTATAATTCCCAATCTGTTTTATTTAGTCAACTTCCCTCAGCTTTAGAGTTCTTGGTTTTGTCAAATAAAAAGTAGATCTGGACTTAGTAAGGAGAGACTTTGTTTGAAAGGATGATTGCCAAAATGCTCAGGGGCTGTTGCAATGTTGGGAGGGGGCTCTTTCAATAGGGAGAACACTGTGACCATGTGATCTACTGGTGTCTCAAGAATTAGGCAAAAAGGGCTTCTTTTCTCAGAGGAGTGAACAGGGCTAGCAAGACCTGGGTATGGAGAAATGGGGTGCCAGCATGGTGTATTGGACAGTAGGTCAGAGAATGCCTTACCCTCACACTGACCTGTTTTCCAAGAGGGGCCCACAAAGAGGAGGTGTATGCTGTCTTAGGCTGAGCGAGGGCTCAAATCCAGGGCCCCAGAGCAAGAAGAGAAGCTTAACCAAAGTTTGGTTAACAAGTGTTTTATTTCAGTTAATCAACGGGGACAAGGGTCTCAGCTCATCATTTAAGAGGCAAAGGCTGGCCTCGTCAGAGGGTGAGCAAGTGGGGGACCTGTGAATTTTATCTGAGTGCTGTGGCTTCCTTTGCAGGAAGCCATTTTCTAGAACACAAAAGCAGGGGGAGAATTTCTTTAACATGTGCTGTTTGCCAGGAGCACAGGGCTCAGGTAAAATTCACCTTTGTCACTTGCTCTACCTTGAATGAATTTGGAAAAATACTCTGGCCTTGTTCTGTCTGCTTTATAAAAGTATTACAGTGAAAACAATCTGATGGTTGCTAATTTTTGAAATTTTTTTCTCCTAGTAGAAAAAGAAGAGGTGAATATATAAAATATCTCATTAAAAGAAAAAGGTATGTTTAGAGCTTTATTCTTGCAGATGAAGTACATATGAAAGGACATGATTTTCTGGCTTCTATAATAGTAGCTGACTGGCAGAGGCATTGCATATTTAATTGTTACAAAAGAGAATAGTAGAGGAAATAAATCTTCTTTAAAAATGGATTAATCAAAATCAATATTTAGAACTTTACCAGAAAGGCAAACACCCAGGTCATGCTAAAGTACTTGCTTTGTGAAAAAAATTAGACTATTTCCTGACCCCTTAGGAAGTTTCATTCTGTAGTGAATGACTTTGGTATGGTAGAAAGTTGCATAAAGATAGAGGGAATTAAAGATAAAAACCTTAAGTGTTTTATTTTGTTGAATTGTGTCAAAATGGACCATAAAAATCTCAAAATTTAGATGTAAATAAGTTTATTCTTTTCAGAAACATTGTATTGGATACATCAACTTAGAGATAAGTGACCATTTTATTTTCTCTTGTAGCTATGTATTTCTATTAAATTCTGATTTTCTTCAAAATACCTCAGAGAAAGTGAAGAAAATATGTATGAGGCAAGTATATAATTTTATTAAGCATCTGAAACTCCAAACATATGCAAAACAAATAAAAACAGGCTGGAGGTGGAACAACTTTTGAGGAACATTTTCTAGGTGTGGCCTCCTTGCCAGAAAATCGATTCTGACAGGACCCAATCCAGGAGGAAAGCTCCTATCGAGTTTGTGTTCTGTCACTCACCAGCTGGGTGACCCCAAGGTCATCTACATTGTCCTAGTTTCACTTTCCTTGACTGTTACATGCAGACTAAGATGGTCTATAAGGATCAGTGTAGGTGTAGAAGTTTGTGGATTGCCTTAAAGCCAGAAATTCCTTGATTTAGGAAGTGATTTTTAAAACCTTGGGTCATTAACAGATTTCCAGCTCTAGGAGATTTGTAGAAGGTGCTGCTAGGGTGAGGGGCGGGAAAAAAGAAAAAAGAAGTACATATAAAGTAAACAACACAGGAGAGAGTTTTGCTCTGAAGAGAACTAAGTGCTCAGGGAAAATAAAATTCCTGCTGGCGACACTTTGCTCAGGATCCTGTGTTCTTCCTTACCTCTTACAGAGGCTCATCCTGGCCCGGTATTCTTACATGGTCACCATTTATGCCAGAGTAACTCCCTTCTTCCTGTTTTTCTGTTCGTCGTCGTCCTTGGTTTCCGTAGAATACTCCAGACTCAATACCCAGTCAAGGCTCCTCCTGGTTTCCCCAATTACCTATACCTGTGACAGCCTCCCTACTTTTCTTTTTTAAATTTATTTTTTATTTATTTTCAGCATAACAGTATTCTTTGTTTTTGCACCACACCCAGTGCTCCATGGATTCCGTGCCCTCTCTAATACCCACCACCTGGTTCCCCCAACCTCCCACCCCCTGTCCCTTCAAAATCCTCAGGTGGTTTTTCAGAGTCCATAGTGTCTCATGGTTCACCTCCCCTTCCAATTTTTCCCTAGTGCTCTCCCCAGGCGAGGAGGGACAAGGTTTCCATGACTATTTCCATTTTCAGACAGTAGATGTCGCTGGCTTACTGTTAAAAACGTCTCTTCCCGGTTGTCATCCCTGTTCCCTGGTCCCCTAACTCAATTTCTGTTGAACCACCTTACAGGTAGAAATGTTTGATTTTTATTTGTTTATAATCATATCTTCTAGGCAGTAGTTTCACAAATTTATGTAGACTACTGAAACAGTGCTTCCCCGTTTTAGAAATCTCTGTAGAAGAGTTATTTTCTGATTGTGAAGCTAGCATGTGGGGAAAACTGGCTTCCTACCTTACAGATCTTCACTAAATCATGCCATCTTCCATGAAGTATTGAGATGCTGCTTTTGGAAAAGGGATTAAAAAAAAAAAAAGCTTGTATAATTGACAATATCTCCCAGCGAAACCTTTGAAGTTCTAGTTCTAATATTTTAAAGAAACTTTTCAAATTGTACAACCCATTTGATTTTTATTCGTTTGCATATTTCCCTTTCTCTTTAAGCCGGAAGACATTCTTCAGTCTTAAAGGATGCATTGAGAATCCGTTTTCTGGAAACAGTTTGCCATTTACTCCCTAATACTGTGCCAATAAGCCAAAGGGAACATTACAGAGCAGACATACACATCTCCATGGCAGGAAAACAAAATATACCGCCACCAGCAGGGTCTGCCTACTTTTGTAAACATCTCAAAGTTGCCTTCATGGGAGGTGTCTGAAGAATTCTCAAGGAAAATAAAAATATGGAGATTCTAAAGAAAATGTATCATCATTAATAAGTTTATAATTTTTGTGACTCTAGTGACAGATTTTCCCAGTATACAATTTTATTTCACGGAATGTACTTTTTAAAATAGAATTCTTTCCCCCCTTTACCCTGCTTGCCATGTAACAAAATGCTACTTAAAATAAAAAACCTGAATGTGTAAATTAAGGATTTTAACTTTCTTTAAGGAAAGGTTTTAACTTTCCTTAAAAAGGTCTTTAAAACTTATGGTTTTTCACAAAACTCTGAATTCCATTGGCATTTTTGGAAAACGTCTATTTGATTTTAGGATTAATCAATTCTTGGTGCTGCAGTTTTAAGCCAGTAATCTAAATATATTTTAGGAGATAAGTTACACTTTTGATGAGCTCTGTGATTAGAATTTAAAACACTTAAAGATCTCCCATATACTCTCAAATCTGGTGATTTTGAACAGATTATAATGTAAAAATGATTTCTAAAGTCTCCCTAACAGTGAGGTCCAGACATTTCACTGTTGCCCTCCTGTTCTCCAATTACCCAAATGCCTACATGCTGAACATGGTGCCTCCCTGACTTGATGATGGATTTGTGTAGCTGTCAATTCTAGATTTATTGCTTAGTTTGGGAATGAGCTCTTTCAATAGTACATGCACTGCAGATCTCTCAGAACTAGCAAAAACCCTTCATGGGAAGCAAAATATTAGTCTATACTTCATATGCTTGTAATTCTGAGGTTATGTAGCTTTTTTCCCTGAATAAAGTTAGAAATTCAGAATGACAACAAAAGTTTCTTTTTCTTAAGATTTATATACTTATTTGGTAGGGGGGATGGATCACAAGCAAGGGAAGTGGGAGGAGGAGAAGCAGCCTTCCCACCGAGTGCAGAGCCCTAGGATCATGACCTGAGCCAGAGACAGAGACGCTTAATGACTGAGCCACCCAGGCGCCCCAACAATCAAAATTTCTTAACTTCATCCTAACTCTGTGGTATTGCTGTCTGGCAATAGCTATAGCCGAACCTGTGATTTAAATTTCAAACTTAGTAAGTGAGAAATCATCTTTGAGAGCCAGAATACGCAAAGCAGTAGCTGCGACAATATCCTTCTACAGCACATGTTAGAACATCACAAACACATTGCCAAAATCATTAATTTTCTAGAAGAAAAACACATAAAGCAAATGTTCTTGAAGGACTAATACCTATATGCTTTGAAAATGGCCTTAACTAGCAATACTGTATGATTGTTGAATTATATGCTCAAGACATTGGAATTCTTGTTAATCCACACTTTGTTTCATAACTAGATGTACTTGAGGAAACCAATTAAAGGTCTTTGAAAGCTGAAGTTCTGAGGACTCAGAATATTTTCTGGAACATAGCCCCATGCTTTCTACCTGAGAATTAGACAAGGAAAGGAAAGGATGAAGGGACTGTTTGCTCGCTCTCTCTTTCATGTTTCTTCTAACCAGTCATGATTTGGTAAAACAATTTCAGTTAGGTGATCTGTCTTCCAGTTCAGTATCAGAGACATAAGCAAATGTTTCTCTCTTTCAAACTATAGTATTTTTTAATCCTTTTAGCTCTTCCTTCCCATTTAAAAACCCATGGCCATTTGGAATCTTCTCTTTCGTTTCTCCACTAACCCTCTGTGGTCATGAAGTTCCTCTTCTGAAGTGCCTCCTCTTTGTGAGCATTGAAATAAGTGTTTTTACTCTCTTCCTTTTACTCTTCCTGGTTTGACAGGTCAAAATTCAAATTAGTTTTAAGTAAAACCATGTTTTCTATGTTTTTTTCCCTCATCTTCCCCAGAATTTGGAGTAGAGACTCTATTGCTGGTAAGAGCAAATAGAGGCTTTGCTGGTAGATTTTTCAAAAACCTGACCCAATGGGTGTAATTCTTACTGCCCTCCCCACGTCGATAGCACCTTTTCCCAGATGCCTCTTCGCTGCCTCTTCATCCCTTTTCATGATCATTGCACTTCTTGGCCGTTGTTCCATGCCACCTCTGCCCCAGTTTCATTTTGCTTACTCAGATGGATCATATTCTTCGTTGAAGTCACAGAGCAAGTCCCAGATGCAGCATTGTTTCCCCCAAAGAGCACCCACGTGGCTTTTCACCGCTGGAAGTCTTTGCTGGCATCTCTAATGTATGTTCCGTGACTTTTTTGTCTTCTTTCTGTGGCTTCATTTGATCATGGTTGTGTCTCCCAAGAATATTTCAGACTTTTGGGGCTGAGAATATAGATGATCTTTTTCAAATCACCCACCATGTTTTGTTGGTGGTGGTAGTGATGACATTTATTGTCTCCTTCAGGATCTTGATGTCTCCTTCAAGAAATCTTTACATAGGTGACCATGGTTGTTGTTCATTTGGAAATTCCTCTCTTCTTCAGAGAGAGAGGATTGATCGCAAATGCTGCTTCTTTGGCTTTTAAAAACAGTCTTTTTGAGATATAATTTACATACTCTAAAAAGCACCCATTTAAAGTGTACAGATCAATGAATTTTAGTTTATCTACAGAGTTGTGTAACCTCCAGTACAATCTAATTTTAGAATATTTTCATCACCTCCAGAAGATACCTTGTACCCATTTCAGTCATTCCTCTATTGGTTGGCATTTAACACATCACTATTTTTAAATACTGAAAGGAAAAAAAAAAAAGAATGCCTCAGAACATCTCCATTCAATAGTGTGGCCTATTGTTGAGGGAAAGCTATTAACCAATTTTTAATGGATTTTTAAATCTATTGTAAGTTTTCCCATCACTCACCAATGCTTAAAGCTACTTGGTTAGGCATTCCAGTTGTAAAATCCTGTTTGTTCCTTGATGCATCACACCCCAGTGCATAAGAACATTTGGCTGTTGTGCAACAGCAGATCATTTTTGTTTTTTAACAAGAAACTGTGTCAACAGGACAGCTAATTCAGCCATCTTGATTGAACTGATGAAAAATGATTATTTGATCAAGAACATTTGCCATTTTATTCAAGGTTGTCAAATAATTTGAGTTTGTGGACATAGCCTTATATTTGCATTAATTAATTTAAAAACTTGGAGTGAAGAAATGGGACCTAATACCAAAAAAAAAAAAAAAAAAAATCAAGGAAACATCTCTTTGGGATCTAGCTATGTGTCTAGTTCCAAAGCTCCATGTACTTCTTGAAAATTGACAACAGTAATTTAAAACATCTCATTAAGCAAATGGGCCTGGCTTAGTGAGTAAAGCCATGGCTTTATAGAAGGCAAATCAGGAGCTGTAGTTGATGGAGGGACCTTATGCACTTGTGACTACTGCCAGTATTTGGAAACCATCAGTTGAAGGCTGACATTTTAGTATCTCTTTACTTCCTCATGGTTTTACATGGAACCTGTTGATTTTACCTTCTAAACATTTCTTGGATCTGTCATCTTCTAGCATCTCCCAGCACAAGCTCTTGTGCTCACTCTTGGGTTTCTGTAGCTCAGCCCTAAATCGTGTTCCTGCTTCTGCTCTCACGCCCCTTGCCTCTAACCCTGTCCCTAAGCTGACGTCTACTTGGCAGCCAGAGTGAACCTGACCCTTCAGACCAAATCCATTCAGGGCAGTTCCCTTCCGTATACTTCTACCACAGAAAAACGAAGGACAGGCTTCTTAGCACAGTTGATTAGGACCCTCCATGTCTTGTGCCCTCCTCCTTTGCCACCATTACCCTGCACATTTGATGTTCTACTCACACTTTATTGCTGGATGCTTCTCTGCACATACTCTAATATTTCATGCTTCTCCTCAAGTAGTTCATTCCGCCTGCACTGGTTGCCCTTCCGTCTTTCTTCACAGAGATAATTCGGATTCATTTTTAAGGTCAGTTCAGGTGTCCTCTCTATTGGAAAACCTTTCCTTGACTGCAGCTTAGGCAAAGGGCCCTTCTCTGGTGTGCCATCTCCTCGTTGTCAGGGAGCGTGGTTTAGTTGTCTCCGTGTTCCCAGTGCCTGGCAGGAGGTACCTTAAAAACGTTTGCCGACCTGAAGGCAATTTTGTTGAAAAAGTAACTACATTTCCTGATTCATGGATTGCCTTTGCCTTTTTTGTGCTTTCTTTCTGAATGCATGTTCATCTCATTCTAATTTACAACCAGTGTTTTTTAGGACCTGGTAGGTTCAAGGACACTTTTTCATCAGATCTAGGGGAGGGGATCAAGCCTGACCTTAGGATGGAAAATGAGAGGTAAAGGTCTGTGTGGTATTTCTGAAACTATACTAACCCTAGGACAAAAGGGCTCTTCAATAACTTTAGCGTCAACCTGATATTAACTCTTTACATGTTTATATTTATTTGTTGATCAGATATTTTCCAGACTGAAAGTTAGATTAACATATTATTATAGCTGCTATTTCTTCATTTATTGAGTACTTGCTATATACCAGCCTCTGTAAAAGCACCTTCGCATTTACTATATTTAAACCTATTGATAAAGGCAGAAGAAATTATTATTCCCATTTAACCCAGGGAGACTGCATCTCAGAGAGGTGAAGTAACTTGCCAAAAGTCACACAGCTATGGATTGCATAGCCAGGATTTCAGCTCTGAGGTGTTGAGCTTCAAAGCCCATATTCTTTCCACTTAGTCTTAGTGCCTCCATGAAAGGATCTTTCTGTAAGAATGAGCCATAAAGGAGCATGTGGGTGGTAAAGGAGCATGTGGGTGGCTCCGTCGTTAAGCCTCTGCCTTCAACTCAGGTCATGATCCCAGAGTCCTGGGATCAAGCCCCACATCAGGCTCCCTCCTGGGCAAGAAGCCTGCTTCTCCCTCTCCCACTCCTCCTGCTTGTGTTCCCTCTCTCGCTGTGTCTCTCTCTGTCAAATAAATAAAATAAAATAAAGAATTTTAAAAAATGGGCAACAAAGTAGGTAAACTGTGATAATGAGGTAGAGAGCAGGCAACACTCAGACTACTTGCAGGGGTAAGCATGGAAGTAATAGGTCAAAATTAGGGTGGCAGAGTCGGTGTCCCTGGTGGGAGAAAGGTAGGCCTCTTACGTGTGTAAAAAAAAGACACCGGGAAGGGGGTGAGGACCTGCCAGAGACACAGTGTATCCAAACCCCAATTTTGCAAGTGACTGGCTGTGATGGGAAATATTTTGGTGCTTGTTGCTCATCACATGAACAAGGAAAAACTATGAATGGAAGATTCTTCCTCTGCCCCTAAGTTTCTTTCTTTCTTTTTTTCCTTCTTAGAAAGTAATGAGAAAGACAACAAAGAAAGTAAAAGGAAAAAAAAAATGTCTGTATAAATTGGTAAAGAAATAAAGAGAAAAGGTTGGGAAATAATTATAACAGAGCTGGATGGGTCACCAGGCAGTTTTATATGCAAACATCAGATCTTTGGAGAAATTATTCTTTTCCAAAATATTTTGGAAGCCAAAATTATGTATGCCACAAATTATTTTTCAAGAAAATCCATTTGGCTGGATTTAACCTTAGTATTTAAAGACCTACAGTCATGGGTGCCTGGGTGGCTCAGTGGGTTAAGCCTCTGCCTGCAGCTCAGGTCATGGTCTCAGGGTCCTGGGATCGAGCCCCGCATCAGGCTCTCTGCTCAGCAGGGAGCCTGTTTCCCTTCCTCTCTCTCTCTCTGCCTGCTTCTCTGTGATCTCTCTCTGTCAAATAAATAAATAAAATCTTTAAAAAAAAAAAAGACCTGCAGTCATCATTTCTTTTTTACACTTTATGACTTTTTGAGGTTTTATTTTCTCAAGATTTGACCAAATTATTAAAACAAATGGAAAAAACATGGATTTCTCCCAGATGGTGTGAGCATTGCTTTATAGCTTGGTTAGCATGGAGAGCTGATAGAATGGTATTTCATTTTATTTGTAAACTCTAGGTGTGATGTTCAGTTTTAAAATGAACATAATTTGTGAAAGTTGTTATATCACTTGCTTCTAGAATTTTTATAATAAATCAATTTTTCTATCTCTTTGGTACTGAGTTAAAACTTTGTTGTAGGTGAGCTGCTTCCCAGTATAAAGGCAGATTTGAATTCACAGTCTTTTTGACATTAAAAAAAGGGTAAGTGTATTGATAAATTCTGTGATAAATGGTTGTGTAGAAGCCATTGACAGACATTGCATGGTGAATTACAATTTAAAATAAGGCTTAATTTTCATATATATATATATTCATTCTTGTAAATTAGACTCAATCACATGCCTTTGCTTTTAGCTGCATATCTATGTAAAATAGTACATTTGAAAGTAGTTTATTTTAAAATGAGACAAAATTTAAAGATTTGATGGAGAGCAAAATTGAACAATGGGGAGAATGAACTTCCTTTGACCTGGGACAAATGAAAAAGTGATTTCAACCAAAAATAACGTTTCTCCCTCTAGAGCAGGAAGGTAATATATGGAGATACCTTTGCAGCATCCAGACGTGTGATTTCAGGATGCTGCCAGATGTTACATGTGCTCCAGGAGACCTCACAGAATTGGATAGAAAGTGTGGAAAATGTTGCCTGAGCCACACACGAGGAGGACTGCGGACCAGTAAGAATCTGCATAAATCAAGGTGCATAAATGAAGATGCTGTAAGAGCAGGCTCAGGAGTGTCCAGTGCTTGCCTTAGTTCACCCCCACCAACAGGAGACAAGGCCGGGTGGACGGGGAGAACCAGATCCCAAACATACTCCTAATCTCGTTCCTTCTCCTCTTCCTCTAGGATGTGGGACGAAAGGGCATGTAAGCAGTTCAGATAATGCAGAGTTCACTTCATTTTAAATTTCAGGCCATAATGATATACCTACAGTGGTTAGGCCTGCCACTTATATATATATTCTCCTTTTACATATGGGCCATTTTTTTTCAGTTATTTCTTCATTCTTCCTTCCTTCCTTTAGGTGTTAAACATCAATCACATTATCATTTTGCTAGAAGCTGATCGTGAGGCAAGGCAGGGGCCCAGCCTGCAAGGAACCTCTGGAGGGGTGTTATCAGCCATGGCTCTTGGCATTTGGTCTAGGTAGGGATATGCTCAGTAAAGTTATAAATTGGACAGATAAATTGATTGTCGCACATTGTGATGGCTGCTGTGAAAGAAACGCGCAGGATATAATGATAGAAAACATTGCATGACAGCCCTTTTTGAGGAGACTCACTCTGGGAGTGAAGAGGAGCCAGCTCCGCAAAGAAGGGGAGAGAACATTCCAAGGAGAGGGACTAGCATGTGCAAAGGCCTGGGCGTTTGCCCTCCTTGAGGTGTGAAGGAGTGTGGTATTTTCAAGGGACAGAGAAATGGCTGTTTTCTTCCACAGCTGGAGCTGTGAGTAAGGGAGACGGTGGCAAGAACCAGGAGGACGGGGACGGGGGTCGCTGCACACCAGCTTATTCAGGGTCTTTTAAGGCCAGGCAAGGATTTTGGATTTTCTTTGAGATGAAATGTGAAGTCACTTAAAAGGGTTTAGTCAGGGGTGAAATTTGAACTCGTTTAGGTTTTCAAAAGAATGCTGGGCCTGCTGTGCGGAAGACAGCTGGAGGTGGGCAGAAGAGGAAGGAAGAGAGCCATTGAGAAGCTCCTGAGCCGGTCTGGGTGAAAGAGCTGTGCCTGGTGTCCGCTGGCGGTGGCGGTGGCCGTGGTGGTGGCGGTGGACACACAGGCTGGAGCCGACCGCAGGAAGCGCCTGCAGGCCCCGCTGTGGGAGCTGTTTCCTGCTGCTCCGGACGCCCAGCTCTGTGGAGCCCTGTGGCTCAGGGAACACAGTTTGAAAATCACGAATCCATATATCCCGAGTGTCGTAACAAGAGACTGACTGATGTTTTTAGACACGACTGACCCAATGACCTAGTGGTGGGGTCTAGGGTCTTCTGAAGCCAAGATCCTAGTTTGTCGTATTTAAAGAGGACAAGACACTTTTTGTTGATGGGAGTATATTTGTGGAGGTATACAAAAACTGTTGACCACAGCTGTTTCAGTTAATGTATTCTTTGGAGGAAATTCTTTTTAAATCCTTGACTTTCAGTCTCTTGATTGAAATCTCATGAGTGGACGTCAAAATCAAGTCAAAATCAAAACTGAGCAAGGGAAAAAGTTCATTAGGACAAAGAAAGAGCAAAGAGAAATTGAATCAGTGATTGAATCTCTCTCTCTCTCTCACACACACACACACACACACACACACACTCACTCAAACTAAGTCACAATGCCGGGCTTGATCTCAGTTTTTTTTTTTAAAGATTTTATTTATTTATTTGACAGACAGAGATCACAAGCAGGCAGAAAGGCAGGCAGAGAGAGAGGAGGAAGCAGGCTCCCTGCGGAGCAGAGAGCCCGATGCGGGGCTCGATCCCAGGACCCTGGGATCATGACCTGAGCCGAAGGCAGAGGCCTTAACCCACTGAGCCACCCAGGCGCCCCTGATCTCAGTTTTGAAAAACATTCGACCCCTCTTTGAACCAGTGGCGTCTGCGGGAGGAAGACAATGCTGTTTTGCCTCTCAGGCTTTAGGCAGGTTGTGCTTCTGTATTTAATTTTGCTGCAGTCACACATGTCCTGATGGAGCACAGGCTTGATTATTGTAATTCTCTTTTAGTAGGACTTCCAGCAGGGCTTTTCTGTCACTTGCTGCTCACGCAGAATGCAGCAGCACATCTGCTGGCTGATCTGAGAATGGGCAATCAGATTACCCCATCCTGTATAATTTGATATGTGCGGGTCACTGAGGACTCTGGCAATGTTTCTTTGTTTCTCTCTGTCTCTCTTTCTCTCTCTTTTTAAAAAGGATGAAAATTACATTTCCTCCATATCCAAGCTTATCTACTTTCACAATCATTTATCTTTTCTTAGAATTGTGAGTCAGTTTACCTCCTCTCAAGTCACCTGTCATTTTAGGCTAAAGGTGGATCTATATGCTGTTTGTCATGTGATGACAGGAAAAAAAGTGAGACTATGTGGTAAGATTATGTGGCGCTGTTTTAATAGATTGTATTCCTACTTAGCGAAAGAAGCTTATATCCCATGGAAGGATGAAGGGTCTATTCTATTCTATTCTATTCTATTCTATTCTATTCTATTTCATTCCATTCCATCCCATTCCATTTTGTTCCATTTCTTCCATTCACTCATGGATTCTTAAGCTGGCCAACAGCCTGGAAGAAGGAGACAGCTGCCATAGTATTGCAGCTTTGCCAGTGGTTGGTAAGGTAGCTTTTGACCCGCATAGTGAATGTTGGAAAAGCTGTGGATGGAGAGGTCAAGTCAGGAGTCATGACACTGTGGACTTCTCTGGACTCCCAGGTTCCTGTTTGTTGTTCCCTGAGCATCCGAGTTTAAGGTTGTTTGGAATGGCGGGAAATCGGGTTGGAAGAAAGATCAGCAATTTGTGTGCACGACACTAGGCTCCTCCGCAGAGGGGAAATGTAAGACAAGGCACCCACTCAGGTTGGGGGTACACATCCTGCCTTCAAGGTCAGATGGTCTTTGGACCTCTGGTTTCCTTCACTGGCAAGTTTACTGATGTTAAATTGAGTGTGTGTGGGGGAGGACATAGAGATTGGAAAGGGTGGCAGGCTGCTCAAATATATTACACTCACCTCAGGTGGCCCCATGGATAGAGGCAGGCTGACTCTAGAGAGAGTATCTCAAGGTGCATCAGTCATAACTCTCCATTTCCTAGTTGCCTAGCATCTTCTGGATAAGGAAATCAATCCTTCTCTATGGTCTTTTATAACATTTAATCTATTTATTCTTTTGAAACTTTTAATCACTACGGTCAGTGCTCATTTAATTTTTCAAAAGACAAGAATAAACTTTAAGAAGGAAATCAAGCTCTTGTGGAAACTAATTTTCCAAATTAAGCACTAGTGTGATTTACTCGAGGCGTTGACTACCTGGGTATGGGCTGGATTGGGAATCCTATCCCCGAATTACAACTTCAGTGTTTTGGGAGGCAGGTTGCTTTGCATCATTGCTCTTGGTGTCTTCGTGTGTAAAATGTGGGTAATCATATTATCCTCTCAGTGTTGCTATGAGGATTAAATGAGATAATAATTGTGAAGCTCCTGCGAGCACCTTCTCCTGCCTCCCTCAGAGTTAATCTTGGTTCTATCAAGAACAGAGTTAATTTTTTTTTTTCTGCCACTTAAGTATATGTTCTCTCTTTTGTGATGCATTTTCGTCTAGAAAAATGGCTTTATTCAAGCAAGTTTCTCTCTCCCTCTTTCCTTCCTACTTTCCCTCCTTCCTTCTTTTTTTTTTTTTTTAAGCCAGTTATGTCTTTTCTTTTTTTTTTTTCTTTTTTAAGATTTTATTTATTTAGGGTGCCTGGGTGACTCAGTTGGTTAAGCAACTGCCTTAGGCTGGGGTCATGATCCCAGTCCTGCGATCTAGCCCCGCATCAGGGCTCCCTGCTCAGCGGGGAGCCTGCTTCTCCCTCTCCCTCTGCTGCTCTGCCTGCTTGCGCTCTGTCGTATTCTCTGTCAAATAAATAAATAAAATCTTTAAAAAAAAGGATTTTATTTATTTATTGGAGAGAGGGACAGAAAGACTGAGAGAGAAAGAGCGTGAACAGGGTGGGGGACAGAGGGAGAGGCAGACTCTCTGTTGAACAGGGAGCCCTGATGCGACCTGTACTCCGGGATCATAAGCTGAGCGGAAGGCAGACGCTTAAGTCACTGAGCCACCCAGGTGTCCTGCTTCTTTCCTTCTTTCCATCTTTCCTTCCGATAAATTACTCAAAGTAGGCAGACAAAGACAGTCTTTTTAGTCTAAAGACCAGATTAGTGATTATGTGACTCATTAAATGAATCAAATTCTATGATAAATTTGTGAAAAATGTTCACTTTAACGCCGTTTTGTCTTTTAAAACAGAGTAGTGTACCTGAAGATTTATCTTACACAAATATTGTGGAAGCATTCTGTAAGGGACTAACACATACTCTGTTTGAGTGAGGTCTAAGAAAAGCCAGGAAGAAGGAATCCTAATGAGTAAGCGTTTTAATAGACAGACTGTTCCACTGAGATCAGAGAGTGGTTAGTAGAGAGAAGTAGGGTGGCTGTAAGTAGCATTGGATGCTTAAAGCAAGGAGGTCTTATTTCACGGAGCAGTGAAAGCCATCCTTGCTGTGTAAATATCATCACTTGTGCTGGAATAAACTGTACAGTGTCAGTCTCAGGTTGGTGATCAAAGAACCTCATTCTTGGGACACTTCTCAACCAAGGAGTACTAAAGCTCTTGAGAGAGTGTGAACGTCAAGGTTACCCTTGGCTTTATAGACTTATAGTGATGTATTGCTGGGCTCTGTCAGGGAAGAGATTTAATTGGCTTTTGGAGGGATTTGAGTTTAAATCTGAACTCTCAAGCCAGGAGTGGGACCTTTATTTGGCTGTTCATTATAAATAAACAGTTCTTTAGTGAAGCTGTCTCCTAGTCGGAACCTATGGGGCAGGGAGCCCATCGTCAAAGGCATCGTTTCCTGTGGATGAAAGATATGGGATCATACGATGCTACATTACAGTGTTTTTCTAAATAGAGATTACCCTATGGTTTATACTCAGAAGTAACACATTAAATATTTTGGGGGCATATACTAGAATCCGTCACTTCATGAATTTTAATGCGAGTGTGGAAAAAAAAAGATTTGTGCCATGCCCCAGTCTGTGGCTTCCCCAGGACATGTCCACAGGAGCAGTCTGACAGACATTGCTCTATCCATAGGAGACATTTTCTGATGCCACCCTTGAAGGCGACAGTAGGCTGCAGGTGATGGCAGGACTGGGGGAAATCGCTTTCTCTTGGGGATCTGGAAAGGAGATGCTGGGAAGGATAGGACCTGAGGCTTGGAAGGGATGGGGTGAGCTCGGAGGCATCCTAGACAAGTGTCTAGATTGGTGTGATTAACATGCTTCCCCAATCTCTTACAAAAACACTTCAGAAGATCCCTAAGGGAATTTATGTAGATCACATGGGGTTTTTATAAATATGCCTAACATACAGCGTGGTGACTATAGTTGGTAATCCTCTATTGAATATTTGAAAGTTGCTAAAGGGTAGATCTTGAAAGTTCTCATCATAAGAAAAAGCATGTAACTCTGTGTAGTGATGGCTAATTAAGTTTATTGTGGTAATGATTTTGTGCTATGTATGCATATACGAAACCATAATGTTGTACACCTAAAATTAAGGCAGTGTTAATTTCAATTATATCTAAAAAAGTATACCTCATAAATTATCTTCCAACTTGTAATATCATAGATGGATCAAGTCCACAACACCCTTTATGTGATCAGTAAAGCCTTATGGAAATAACTGAATTCATAGAGAATTTTTGTTTGGAGATTTAATTAATATTTCTTATGAATGTGTGTGACTAATTTCATTTCTTTCACAGTTTTTTTTTTCTTTTTCTTTCTTTTTTTTTTTTTTTAAGTAGGCTCCATGCCCAGCTTTTTTTAAGTAGCTCCATGCCCAATACAGGGCTTGAACTCATGTCCCCAAGATCAAGACCCCAGTTGAGATCAAGAGTCAGACGCTTAACAGACTGAGCCACCTATCCACTCCTTTCACAATTTTTTGTTCGTCCTTCCTTCCTTCCTTCCTTTCTTTTTTCTCTTTCTTTCTTTCTTTCTTTCTTTCTTTCTTTCTTTCTTTCTTTCTTTCTCTCTTTCTTCTTCTTCTTCCCTTTTTTTTTTAACAGTGTGTATGTGTGTGTTTTCATTTGTGGAAATGGCCAAAGAACGTACTGAAAGACAGAGTACAAAATGGCTTGGGTTTTAGCTCATCTCTGGCTCAGATCTCGTGACCGTGTGAAAGTCACTTCACTTCTCTTGTCCTCGGTTACTTCAGTCGTAAAATGAGAGAACTGATGCAGGTCCTTGGATTTATAAAATAAGTGATGCTGCTTGTGTGTAAATATGCTTTTAATGTGTCTAGACCATTGTTTATCGTTTTCACCCACCATTATGAAGGGGATACTTACAGGAAGGAGTGGAGCAGGAATGTGGAGGGGGTGAGGGGACAGATCACGCAGGAGAGGGAGCGCTGAGTGGGTGCAGACAGTGGCGTACCAGGAACCGAGGAGGGTTATTAGCACAGCTCTCTGCACCCGGGGTCCAAAAATTAAAGCAAAAAAGAGAGAGAATTGGACCAAGTGAGCAGTTTCCAATCTGTGTACTCATGTGAGCTAGCAATATTGAAAAAACAATGTTTGGGACTTGATAAATCATCTTATGTAAGGATATTAAAAATTTAGTCTGATGTATTACCTTCTTTTTTATAAACAAAATGGCATTCAAAGATATAAAATACAGGGAGCATCTATTACCCAAAAAGGAGACAGTTCTTTAAATTCAGCAAATGTATCTTTTGGGAGACTCATCCCATTGTCCTTGTTTTTCTGATTTTATTTTTCTTGGCTCGGTAAAAAAAGGTATCTTGCATGGTCCCAGGCCCTGCGGCTGGTGTTTAGAAACCAGTGAGTGAAGTTTCTGAGAGATAGTAATGTGAGTGCTCTACTAGGCTCATTTAAAATCCCGAGAGTCTAATGTTTAGTGGTGCTAGTAATGCAGGGCTGGAGGGGAGGAACAGCTCCTTGCTTGTCGCCTTCCTGGGACACCAGGGACTGGAGGGGAGGGGAGGCGCAGTTCCTTGCTTGTTGCCTTCCTGGGACACCAGCGGAGCTGCTCTGTGTGTATGGGGGGAAATGTGTGCACGAACGCCATTGCCTTTGTCAACAGTGGGGAGCGCTGAGACAGAGCCTCTGCAACCCTGCTGGGATTATCATCTTTAGATCCAGTTTACAATTAGAAGGGTATGAATAACATAAATAAACGGATGGTGATTTACCTTGCTTTTTAAATTTCATTTCCTGGAGTTTTATGACTTGAGTTTTGTAAAAATCTCCATTATCAGTCGGCGGGTAGCCCACCCATCTAAAATTATTTGTTGAGTGTCTGAGAAGTAATTTTTGCCCGAGGAAGTCCAGCATTGACGTAGCACTGATTTGATTGTTAAACAATTCTGCTGATTTTTCCAGGGCTTGTGGCCGCAGTTAGCCTTCCCGGGTGCTGGGGCCAACCCCTCGCATTGCAGTGGTATTGTCTGTGGGAGTCAGTCCGCACTTGAGTGGGAAAGCCTGCTTTCAGGAGACTCAGGCTCCCCTTTGGGTTTGGGGGCACTGACAACCAGACAGTCATCTCCTGGAGGCAGGGATAAGTGCGTCTGTGTGCCCAATCATGAGTCTCTAATCGTACACGACCAGTGTCTATCTAGAATGTGAGTCTCCTACTACCGGAAGCCATGATTTCTTGTTGTAACGTTGTAGTGTGTATAGTGGCATAATAATCAGGATCCCTTAAGAAGAAATGAGAAAGTACCTTGGATTATTTCTCTTAGCACATGCGTGCCTTCTGCGTTTTGGGTTTTTTCCGCTCGGCCCATTTGGCAGGCAAGAGGCCAGAGTTAGTGTTAGCCCAAAGTCACACCACGGTAGAAGGAGGGTGAGGGAGGGACACGTGTCTCCCTTGTTCAAAGTTACACAAGGACCTTAAGAGACATCCCTCTGATGTCTATTCCAGGTTACTCTTTCCCTCAATGAGGGGCGTTAGGTTCATTAAGTGGAAATTTTGTTGTACTCAACTCCAACGGAATGTTGTATGTAATTGAATTTACCGTCTATTTTCTTCTCTTTTGGTGAAGAGAGGGCTCTTTAAAGAAGGAAACAAAGGAAAGGGGCCCGTATACATTGAAAAGATAGCAGCCTCGAAAATGATGTGTGAGTGAATTTCTTCAGCTTGCTTCCTGAACTCAGTCTCTTCGCCCGTCACCCTCTGCCGCGTTCTTGTTTTTGGACTTATCTTTCCTCAGCCGCATTCATGTTGCCGTCTTCCCTGTCTTCACCAGTATTGGTGCAAGTCTCACTTCTGCTCTTGGAGCTTCTGCATGATTCCTCTGCTCCACAGGTGTTTACTGAGCACCAATAATGCATCAAGCATGGTGATAGGGGCCTGGCTGTAAGACAAAGCTCTGAGACCCACCTTTGATGAGCGTGGCTTCTTGTGCAGGAGAGAGATAGGTAGTGAAGAAGAGTTCTGGAGTCCAGGTAGGCTTTGCAAAGAGGGTGAAGCCCAGCTTGAAGGAATGGACTTCATCAGACAAAAGGGATTTCCAAGGAGAAGGACGTGTGTGGGTGAAGAGGGATGAAACGGCAATGACTTCAGAGGTGGCATCAGTTCAGAAGTGACTTGGGGTGGGTGTCGGTAAGAGTGGTCGCAGGGAGGGTTTGGCAGGTCGGGGAGAGGCAGTGGCTGAGCCAGGCCCCCTCCCTGTGGTTCCCAGCCTCCCCAGCAGAGGGCTTCGGCACTGACTGCACCTCCCTTGTGCCATCCTGGTCCTTTTCCCAGCGGGGCCCTCACTCACATTTCCCCCTCACTTGGAGTGTGCCATTCCCCCAGATCTTTCCATCCTTTAAGGCACAGTTCTCATGCCACTTCCTCTAGAGTCTTCGTAGACTTTTTGGGCCTTCTGTGCAATGCCTTCTGTTTTTCTAAACGTCTTTTTTTTGTGGTAGAATTTACCTAATATAAACTTGACCATTTTAACCACTTCTAAGTGTTCAGCTCTGTGTCATTCAGTACCTTCACATTACTGTGCGCTGTCGTCACCATCCGTCTCCAAAACTTCTTCGATTTCCCAGACTGAAACTCTGTGCCCTTAAATACCAGCCCCCTCTCTTGCATTCCCTCCAGCCCTGACAACCACCATCTTCTGCCATCTTCTGTCTGTGACTTTGATTGCTTTAGGAACTGGAACCTTTCACTTAGCATAATCTGTTCATCTTTCACTTAAGCATAATACCTTCAGGTTTCATTCATGATGTAACATGTATCAGAATTTCCTTCCTTTCTAAGGCTAAGTAATATCACATTGCATGTATAAACCACTTTTCACTTAATCCAGTCATTCATATAGATGGACACTTGGGCTGTTTCCACCTTTTGGCTGTTGTGAATAAGACTGCTGTGAACATGGCTTACCAGTATCGGTTTGAGTCCCTGAGTTCACTTCTTTGGGGGTGTTCCTTTTCTTTCTTTCTTTCAAGAGCGAGGCAGGAGAGGCAGAGGGAAAGGGAGAGAGGAAGTCTCAGACAGGCTCCATGCCCAATGCAGGGACCGACATGAGGCTCAGTCTCCCAGCCCTGAGACCATGACCTGAGCTGAAATCAAAAGTCAGACGCTTAACCGACTGAGCCACCCAGGCACCCCGGTGTTCCTCTCTTTTTAAAAGGTGATTTTTTCTTGTGCTACACAATTTGGTATGAAATCACTTAGTGTCTCCTTTATTGGTGATATTATTTTATCATGCTTTGGGACCCCTCCTAACTGGTATGGAATAGGGCTTCATGTACAGCAGCATCCAGGGCCACTAACATCTCCTGAGTACTGACTTGGAACTGAGCAAGGTCCCGCCTGCTGTGCATGCAGTAATGCATTCTGTCCTCAGAATAAGCTCATAAGAAAAACACACACTATCCCAATTTTGCAGATGAGGAAATGGAGGCACTGAGCTGCTATGTATTTATAAAGGCAGACAGCAGAGAAGAGGTGTGTGTTATTAACTCTCACAGCAACTCAGACCAGCAGAATCCATCCTCTTCATTTATTCCCATCAGAAAATGATTGTTCTGAGCAATTAATTGGCATTCCTAATGGCATAGAGTTATGAAGCAACAGAGTTCAGATACCTTGTTTACTTGGCTCCCTATTCCCATGTTCTTTCCACTGCAGTGTATTTTATTTTTCTTTCCTATCCTATCCTATCATTTGTAATTAGATTGTACATTCTTGAGAGACAAAAACATCCTTCTGATTCTTTTCCAAGTTAATAGTGATCATTACATAGTTGATTTCTCATTGTTAGGTTAATAAGCAGATAAATGCATAGGATTCAAGGCAAGGACATAATAGTTTTGAGTAGAGACTTGAGGAATTTGAGGACAAGGGAATAGGAAGGAATCATTTAAAGCAATACTTTCACAAAGAAATGAGTGCTCAATAACCATTGTTTTCCTTTTGTATTTCTGTAATCTATAAGTATGTCATAATACATGGAATGCAGTGTTACATACGCTGCATCCCATGGGGGGGAAAACCCATTGATTATTCACAAGAGTTACACTACTCTCGTGAATTATTAAAATTTGCTAATGAGATGAGAAGCAGCCCCAAAGTCCCATCAGGCTGCTCTCCTCCTGCCATGGAGGGGCCCTTTCTGTGAAGAGGGGAGAGCATGGGGGGAGCCAGACTCGGAGGGGATGGCTGACAGGGAGAGTCAGTGTGAGGATGGATGGCCCCAGTGGGAGGAGGGCACGCGTGAATTGAGAAGTAGGATCCATCCATTATATAAAAATAAACAATAAGCAACTTTTGAATCGCGATGCTGTATTTCCTTCTGGGATTCAAATGACTACACAAACCACTTGAGCTTCATTTTTATGGTTTATGAAGCTCAAGGGAATTATATGCTCGTAATTTATAGTTGCTGGTTCCACGTAGTGTTTATGGCTCCGTATGCTATGTAGGATGATATCGTGTGCATGCCTGTACACGGGGTTTAATTAATGACCTAGAGATTATCCTTGGCCTGACTTATTGATGTCTGTGTGTTGGAAAACATGTGCTTCTGTGCTGAAAAATAAGAGCGGTTCAGGGCCAAGAGCAGTAGCCTTGGAGTTTGGAGTGAAATTTCATGCCACTTGCAGATGCAGTCTTTGGAATTCTGCATGTATCGTGCACCTTTCCAGCTCATTCTCTTAAGCTTTTGCAATAAGTGAAGCAATTAAAAGTTAAATTAGCTTCTGAGTCCCTCTGAATCAATTTCTTTCCTGTATGTTTTGGAGAGTGCGATGGACATAAAAGTTACAATTGATTTTTGGGGGGAGTTATTCTTTCCTTGAGAGACAGTGAGTCTTCTCTATTTGCTGGAGTTGGGAGGGCGTCCTGCAGTGCACCCCTGCAGGCATGTCTTTTGGGGTTCCACAGAAGGAAGAGCAGAAGGAAAATCAGGAATGCAGGTTGTGATTTTATTTTAAGCTTTTCTCTTTAGAGTGGCGCTTGCTAAAACGAGATTGTAGAGTGTTAAAGTGACTTCATTAGATTAAGATCATCAGTGGTCTTCAAACTTTTATTTTTATTTAGTTATTTTTTAACGTTTTATTTATTTATTTGACAGACAGAGATCACAAGTAGGCAGAGAAGCAGGCAGAGAGATAGGAGGAAGCAGGCTCCCAGCTGAGCAGAGAGCCTGATGCGGGGCTCAATCCCAGGACCCTGGGATCATGACCTGAGCAGACGGCAGAGGCTTTAACACACTGAGCCACCCAGGTGCCCAGGTCTTCAAACTTTTAAAAAAAATCCACAGATCTCTCTCTCTCTCTCTTTTTTAAAGATTTTATTTATTTATTTGACAGACAGAGATCACAAGTAGGCAGAGGGGCAAGCAGGCTTCCCGCTGAGCAGAGAGCCAAATGAGGGGCTTGATCCCAGGACCCTAAGATCATGACCTGAGCCAAAGGCAGATGCTTAACCCACTGAGCCATGCAGGTGCCCCATAGATCTGTTTTTTAAAGGAAGGGGATGTGTAGAAGCTGACAGATCAAACAGATCCAAGAGGAGCTGCCCTATTAGTCCCGTTGGGTAGTTGAGAAGCAGTAAGGCTCAGTGCTTAAAGTATGAACTCTGGTGATAGACTGTTTGGGCTCAGGTCCCAAATTTTCCCACTTACTGAGATGGTCAAGTTACCTATCCTTCTTGTACCTCAGTTTCTCCACCTATAAAATGGGGATGATAGAAGTAAAAGCTGCCTCACTGGATTATTGTGAGGTTTCAAGAAGGGAGTTGCTATAAGTTAAGCACTTAGAGCAGTACTTGCAGGAGATACTTCCTATTAGCTGATGCTCATATTACTGAACCTACCCAACAGCTCAGTGAAGCAGCTGAGCTATTCAGATATTTACTGTATACTTACCATGTGCTGGGCACATGTCAAAGTCCTGGGAAGATGGTGGTGAACAAAATAGTCTGCTTTTCTGGCTCTTAGATTCTGTAGTTCTAACTCAGGGGTTGGCAAACATTTTCTGTAAGGAGCCGGTCAGTGTTTTAGGCTCTGCAGCCCATCCTGTGTCTGTCATCACTGCTAACCTTGCCGTTGTAGCTCCAGAGTGGTTACAGATAATATGTAAGTGAGTGGGCATGATTGTGTTCTAATAAAACTTTATGTACAAAAACAGGAAGTGAGCTGTACTTGGGGTGAGGGCCAAAGTCTCCTTACCCATGTTCTAACCTAACCTCTCCTTTTTCTTATTTTTAAAGACTTTATTTATTTATTTGACACACAGAGAGAGAACGTAAGTAGGCAGAGAGGCAGGCAGAGAGAGAGGGGGAAGCAGGCTCCTCGGTGAGCAGAGAGCCCGATGTAGGGCTTGATCCTGAGACCAAGACCCCAGCCGAAAGCAGAGGCGCAACCCACTGAGCCACCCAGGTGCCCCCTAACTTCTCCTTTTATAAACTAGACCATTGAGGCCTAGGTCACATAATAGTGGCAAAATCAAAACAAGAACATTGTTTTAACCATGCTGTGCAATACTTTTTCCTTTTTACTGTGCTCTCTGGTGTACTGGCTTTGTGAGGACTTCTTTTCCTTTCCTGTCTTTTATCAAACTGCACAGTGAGTTGGGTAAAAGTGGGTGACCCAGAGTCTCACCAGTAGATCCCGTGATTGTTTGCTTTTGTATCTGTCTTTAGAATGATATATTTTCTCATTCCACAAATATTTATCAGATGCCTACTATGTACTAGGTGCTGTTCAAAGACACTGTGGCTGCTGGTTAGCAAAGCAGACAAAGATCCCTGCTGTCTTGGAGCTTACATTCTAGAGGTGAGGAGAGAGATAACAAACGGTACACACAATAAAGAAATTATCAGATGATCAGGAGGATCGAAAGATCTAATAGAAGCAGGTTGTAGGGGTTCTGTAGGGTGGCCAGAGCAGGCCTTACCAGGAAGGGGAAATTTGAGCAAAGCCTTGAAGGGGACGAGAAGATTGGCAGAGTGAAACCAGGGCAAAAGCCTCTCGGGCAGAGGGAACTGCAAGAACAGAGACTGTGGGCCATGTCAAGAGTGTTGAAGGGATGGCAAGTTGGTCACCGTGGCTGGAGAGGAGTGTTGGGGGTCCATGTAACTGAAGACAAGGTAGGGAAGGGTGGGGAGTGCTTGTGTGTAATGGGGAGCCATTGCAGCTTTCTGAACAGAGACATGCATTGAAAGAACAGGCTCCCTCCCATCTGCTCTTGGGAGGAGATAGAAGCAAAGTCCATTGCATTGATCCAGACAAGAGCTGATGTTGACTTAGGCCACAGTAACAGTGATGGATGGAGGAAGCGAGATGAAGTCAGATCCTGAATACATATTTTGAAGGTAGCATCAGTAGGCATTTGCGATAGATTGAAGGTGGCCTGTGAAGAATGAGGGGAGTTAAGGACGGCTCCCTTTTAGTATTTATAGGATTCCTGGGCCGATCACACGGTGCAAGAGCTTTCTTCTGTAGATGAGAGAACTGAGGTACAAAGAGGAGGGACGGGTCCAGGTCCCAGCAGCAAGCAAGTGGTGGCCCTCCATCTGGGGGGGTACAGCTCTGTCCCTCTTTTCTATTCTCCATCATTTATCGTCTTGGGTTAATCTTTTTCCTGCTTCCCTGGACACCGAGCTGGGTGCCCCTCTACTCTTTCTGATGTATCCTGTTTTGACCTATCCTGCCATGAGATTTTCCTCTTTTTTAATTGCCTGCTTACTGTCTCTGTCTCTACTTGGCTCTTTGAGGGCTCCTAGCCTAGTGTTTCCCACATAAGAGGTACTTTATTAATGCTGTATGATGACAAATCGCTTTTCAAATGGTCTTCTCCTAATTTACAGCCATTCTTAAAATCTTGTTCTTTTATAGTTTTTTTTTCTTACATTGACTTTCCCTTATGTATTTCCTTTATTTTTTTCCTTATGGCCCCTCTATTTGGATTTGCTTTATGTTTTCCATCTTAAGAGTTTCCCTAGAGCCTGCCACTTTGAAGGGAAAAGTCCTTTGATTTTCATTTCAAAATTACACCCATTAAACAGTAACCCACCAGGTAGTAAGGCATTTGATATTTTAAATCTCTCTTTTCACTTTCTTTGGTTCCTCAGCAGGTCTCTCGGGGGCCATACGAGTTCAGAGTGTCTTGAAATTCTGCCAGGAATGTGGCACAGCGGCAGCGGTGTGCGTAGTACTGGAATGTGCGAGGTGCAGCTGGCTGATGCCCGGATTACCCACGACCCGAGTGTGACGCATCTGCTGCAACTCGCTCCTCTCTCCTGCCGTTCCTCTTCGTCGAGCACGTGCTGTAAAAACCACCAGGTGTCAGCCATGATGGCAATCATGCCCTGACTAAGTCTTCTCAGGATGGAGGTGCCTCTGCTGGAAACTTCTTCAGAACTGTTAGTTGCTGAATTTGCAAGTTCACATAACCCCTTGCTTTTAACAGAATTATTGCTCCAAGTCCTGCAAGATACAAACAAGAAAAAAAAAAAAAGAAAAAAAGTCAGGTCAGTGTATATTATTTATATTTATATACAATGTAAGATATAATATAATATAATATCTATTGAATACTAGAAACTGATAGATTTATTCTTTTGCAGATAGTTTTTGAGGGATATGTGAGTCTTTTTGTTGTCTCAATAAGGGCTGTGAATAAGCAGTAGAATATTGGTTCCATATTTTTGGTTTTGTAACCCGTTGTTTATTGTCTTATTCTTTTGACTTTAATGATAAAATGGTAGCTAAAAGTTATAGCCTAGTACTCTGCATGCATTCTTTAATTCCTATAGCAACCCAGTGCCACACATCTGAGGTAGATGCTATTCTTTTTCTTCCCATTTTACATATGAGGAATGAAGTTAAGTAACAGGCCCCCTGACAGTATCTGTAGAGCCTAGAATATACTTGTCATCACAGACGGTATTTGTGTATCTACAGTCTCTGTGATATTGTGCTGGCTTATGTTCAGTTTTTTTCCTTATCAATCTTTTAAATTATGATCATTGGGAGAATATAGAGCATATCTCAGTAAGCTTCAAGGTTAATTTGCGTTTCGCTTGGTATATGATATTTTATGAAAATTCCCAACATCTATATACTACCGTAGCATTTATAAAATGCTTTTACAAATAATTTCTCCCTTCATTTTAGTGTTCTGTGGACACTCCCCCCGTTTTCCTAGTATCAAAGACACATGGATGATTTTAAATGTGAAGAAAATCTTCCGTGTACTTCCTGTCCCCTTTTAACTTCCCCATCTCTCACCTCTCCCCGCATCTATTGTTTTACAGTATTCAAAGCAATTTCGTATCTATTATTCATTTGATATTCAAACTAGTCATCTGAGATAGATGTTATTCTTCCCATTTTGCTGTTGAAGAAGCTGGGCACAAGAGAAGTGATTTGACTGAAGATGAGGAGAAGGGAAGTTGGAAAGGTTGGAAGTGTGGCCAAGACTTGGCCATGAAGGAGGTCATAGCCAGGGAATATGGGCAGCCTTGAGACGCTGAGAACAACTCTGGCAAACAACTGGCGAGGAAACAGAGACCTTAGTCTTATAACCCCAAAGACCTGAATTCTGCCAACAACCCGAACGAGCCTGGAAATGTGTTCTTCCCTTGTGCCTCCAGAAAGGAAGCAGCCCTGCCAACACCTTCATCCCGCCATGTGCCATACTTAGCAAAGAGCCCACTGAGCCACGCTACACCTGGACTCCTGACTCACAGAACTCATGACGTAATACATTTGTTGTTTCAAGCTGCTGAATTTGGGGTAATCTGTGGCAGTGGCATTAGAATACAAATGCAGTCACAGAGTTGTTCATTTGTGACTCGGGTGATACCCCGTTGCATACTGTTTCCACTGGTTGCACAGGACGGCACTCAGTGCTATGGTCTCTAAGGGTGGAGGGTCCATGAGCCCCAGGTGTGCACATATTTTCTTTCAGTAAAGAAAGAATACTCAGCTTTTAATCTTAGAGTTTTGCAAAGGTTTGGTACTAGAATTAGTGTGTTAGTATGGCAGAATATTTATAGTTCGCATACGGTGTATCGCTGGCTCAGTTGTACTGACAGGGTTGTATGATCAAAAAGACCTTGATAGGTTGCCTGTCTTGTTGAACAGTGACCTAGTGGGCAGCAGAAGGAAGGGTTCACCTGCTCTAGTGGAAAGCTCACCGTATTTGGAGTTGGAGCCATCAATTTTATTTTCACCTATGAAGGTAATTAGCCCGGCGACTTTGGCTAAACCACGTAGCCTCTGGCTTACATTTCCTCATGGAACCTGAGTGAGGCATCCCGGATGCTCCTTGAGCTTTCCTTGAGAATAAGGAGATGTTTCACTGACATGCATATCATATCGAACTATCATCTCTGAACCATGTCTTTGTTCTGATTGAGAGAAGAACAGAGAAACTTAGACCAAAGAAAAAACCAAAACCAAAAAAACCCAAAACAAAACCCAAACCCACAAACCCCAAATCCCCCAAACCTCCAAAAAAACCCCCAAAACAAACAAAAACAGGTATTGCAGAGATGGCTGGTTGTTTGGACTAATTGATCGTGATGTTTGACTGAGTTGATTTAATATAGTGAGTGACTTCTGAGCAGGTGTTTTTCGGATTCATTTTTTAAAGTCTTCCTAATGTCTAATCTGGTACTTTGTGCCAGATCTTTTTTTTTTTTTTTTTTTAAGATTTTATTTATTTTATTTGACAGAGAGAAATCACAAGTAGATAGAGATGCAGGCAGAGAGAGAGAGAGGGAAGCAGGCTCCCTGCTGAGCAGAGAGCCCGATGCGGGACTCGATCCCAGGACCCTGAGATCATGACCTGAGCCGAGGGCAGCGGCTTAACCCACTGAGCCACCCAGGCGCCCCGTGCCAGATCTTTTTTTAAAAAAGATTTTATTTATTTATTTGACAGACAGAGATCACAAGTAGGCAGATAGAGAGAGACGAGGATGCAGGCTCCCAGCGAGTACAGAGCCAGATGCGGGGCTCGATCCCAGGACCCCGAGATCATGACCCGAGCCGAAGGCAGAGGCTTTAACCCACTGAGCCACCCAGGCGTCCCACTTTGTGTCAGATTAATAATAAAATCTTATACAATAAATGGGTAGACTTAAAATGGTAAAATGAAAGCATTAAGGTTCAAAAGAAGTGTTAAGGTTAAAAAAAAAAGCATTAACAACATAAATTCAGTGATACCTCTTATTTAAGAGATAACTAACTTTTCCGGATAAGTGACTACTTCCAGTAGACCACAAGATCTCAAGAGGACTGGTAGTACAATTGATTGTTTCTAGGGGTGATCAACAAAACTATCAGATTAATTTAGATACATGTACATAGTACTTGTTATGCTCCAAAGTTGTTTTAAGCACTTTCTGCATATTAACTCATTTAATGCTCACAATAACCATATTGGTTTGGTACTAATATTACTCCCTTTTTACAAGTAGGTAAAGCAAAGCACAGAGAGGTTACATAACCTGCCCCAGGTCGCACAGCTAATAATTATCTGGGCAGGGTTGAAACTCAGCAGGCTGACTTTGGGGTCTTTACCCCTCAACACTCTGCTCTGTTGCTTCTCCATGATGAGAGGTGGGGGAGCAGGTGCGGGAGGTCTCTTCTGATTCCTTCATGCATAAGTATGTCTTAAATCACCAACTCACCAGGAATAATCAGGACCACTTTCCTTCCTCAAGGACTCTGACTGTGGGACCAGAATAGGAAACCCAATAGTGGGGTGTTCAGTGTTGCCACAGAGAGCAGGAGAGGGGGGATCTTGGCACCGGGAGCTTTCTGGCCTGGGGAAAATTGAACTTTCTGAATCATAGTTTTCTCATGTTATCAACATGGAACAGAAAGTACCTCCTGGATAAGACTATTATGAGGATTATGTGAAATAATGGGGAGAAAGCATAACATTTCAGGCACGGAATATAACAGGTGCTTAATACATCTTTGTTGAACTGCACTGCATCCCCGTTCTGAGCGGCTCGGGAGCCCAGTAGACGCTAAAACAGGGGAGAGAGGCTATGCAGCATAGGTCTGCCTACACAGCATCTTTGAGTCTTTGCACAAGCCAACCAAGGCTGGAATACATGCTTCTCTGTCCTTCGCTCAGTTGTTGGTTCCCAGTGGTAGTAATAGCATATTATGAATGTATTATATTATGAATATTCTTGGACACATTCCTTCAGATTTCTAATAGCCACGATTCCCTTGGGGATTGATGAAGCTTAGACAAAAGGTCTGCGTGATTTTTATTCACATCCGTCCCACCTGTGCTTCCCTCAGTCTTCCCCACCTCCGTCGGGAGGACCACCGTTCACCCTTGCATTCTTTATCCCTCACTGGGTTTGGGAGGATCACGGTTCATCCGAGCGTTCTGTCTCCCCGTTTCTGCGGGGAGAACCTCCGTGTATCCAGGCGTACCACCCTGGGTATTTCTCGACTCCTCTCTTATCCCCATCCCTCGGTGGATCCTGTTAGCGCTGCCTTCACAACCTGTCCCGAATCTAACCACTTCTCTTCTCTGCCAGATTAATCCTGGCCTCTGTCCCCTCTTGCCTGGATCACTGTGAGAATCTCAGTCTTGCTTCCTCTCGAGCCTCTTCAGTATACTCTCCACAGGCAGCCAGAGTGATCACGTCATTCTGTGCTCACCATCAGTGACCTTCTGTCACGGTCGGAGCACAACCCAGTGTCTAACCATGGCCCGAGAGGTCCCTCAAGATCCTGCCCCTAACTATGGCTTTGTCTTCATTTCCGTCATCCTTCCTCCTGCCTTCTGCTCTCCATCCACTGGCCTCCTTCCTTCTGCTCTCAGAACACTCTAAGTGGCCTCCCACCTTGGGCACTCCGTGTTCACTTGCTGTTCCCTTCTGGAAGACTCTTTCCCCAGAATTGCCCTTGCCTGCTGCTACTTATTCTTCATGTCTCTGGTCAAACTTTGTCTCCTCAGAGAAGCCTTTTCAGTGTTCATTGCTCTCTCTCCCCAACCCTGTTTATTTCCCTTCACAGACTTAAAAAAAAAACTACATATTTATTTGCTTTTCTGTTCTATGTCTAGGATGTACAGGGATTCAACACCTGGAATAATAATTGGCACATATCATGAGTTTATTAAATATTTGGAATGGATGAGTGCATTATTGGAGAATTAAAAATAAATATAGTAAAAGAAGGAATTGGATATTTCAAAAAGATTTCTTCTGAGAGCAGCAAGGGAGGTAGAAGGAAATCTGTCTAGGGGTAATTCCCTCCCCTGGACAGCAAAAGGGAATTTAACTATTCGGGGAATAGAGTGAGTCTGAGTTGAAGCAGTCCTCACTCTGCTTTATACACCTGTTACCTGCCTGTGGGCCTCCCCCCCCCCCATCCTGCTGGTTGGAGGGTTAGGGAAGAGCACCTGATTGGCCATTACCAAGCAGAGCAGCTGTGCTTTCCTCTCTTCTTCTGTGTTTGGGGTCTCTCTGGGAGGGGGCCTACAGAAGCTTGTGGGCCTATTATTCCCTCCCTGGATGGTACGGGAGGTGCCAAGAGCCTCTTCGTCTGCTTGGGAGTAAGGGTCCTTAAGGAGAAGCTCACTACTTTGGCTGAACAGCAGAGCCGTTCTCAGGGAAACTCTCTGAGGAGTTTCTGCACAGACCTCCCAGATAGAGCCGCAATTTGTAGCAGTATTAGGCCTCTTTATATTCCAGTTTCATCTCTACCCATTGATTTTGTCATTTGCAGCTTATAATGGAAATGAGGATAGCTCGTACGATGGAGCAGTTACCAGACGCTTCTCTCTGTCTTGTGGCTGGGGCCCTCCTGGGGAATCAGGTGAATGGGCATTTGCTTCCTTAACCCCTCTGTGGGTTTCACCAAGACACGGCTGCCTGGAAGATGGTCACCAATTCTGTAGATGGTTCATACTGCACAGTGTGAAAACAGATAAAAGAACTAGGATCAGCCCCCAAGGTAAAAGCTTAAAGGAGAACATAAGTATATAAGTTGTGACAATTTATACTAATTTTAGGAATACACCTCGCTTTAAACAGGATGGAAAATTCATTACATTTGGTCACTGTAGATCTTTGGATTGATTATGATGCTAGGGCCTTAAGGAAGGCTGATACTTATTTTGCTTTAAGAAAACTAAAGATGGGGGTGCCTGGGTGGCTCAGGCATCTACCTTTGGCTCAGTCATGATCCCCGGGTCCTGGAGTCGGGCTCCCTGTTTATCAGGGAATCTGCTTCTCCCTCTCCTTCTGGCCCTCCCCTGTTCATGTGTGTGCACGCTCTCTCTCTCTCAAATAAATAAATAAAATCTTAAAAAAAAAAAAAGAAAACTAAAGATATATATGGTGGCATGCACATGTATGTAGAGGTCAGTCTGGAATACAACTTTGATCTGAAAAAGTAAGGGGAAAAGGACTGTGAAGATGTGAAACAGAAGACTCAATCTCTGCCTGAAAGCCAGGCCCCAGATCACTTTCTAGTACGTGTGCTGCTGAAGCGAACACCCCTGCGCACTTTCTATTCTTTTTTTTTTTTTTTAAAGATTTTGTTTATTTATTTATTTGACAGACAGAGATCACAAGTAGGCAGAGAGGCAGGCAGAGAGAGAGGAGGAAGCAGGCTCTCCGCCGAGCAGAGAGCCCGATGTGGGGCTCGATCCCAGGACTCTGGGATCATGACCTGAGCCGAAGGCAGAGGCTTTAACCCACTGAGCCACCCAGGCGCCCCCGCACTTTCTATTCTTGATTTCTATTTAGTATTCTAGTCTCAGTATTTTCAGTTATCTTTCTCGCTAGCCCAGTTGAGAAGCAACAAATTAGATGAGGGCAGAGGAGGTTTCAAGTCAAAGTCATGCTAATGGAAGAGAGTAATGACAACTGACAGGAGGGCAGGTGACAGCAAAACTTAAATAGCAATGCAGAACTGCTGTGAACTAGCTTGGAATTGTTGGGTTTTGTCTGCAAGTTCAAGATGGATGCAATGGGGGTTGCCTTTAGCATGACAGCCAGGAAGAAGACATTGGAGGGAGGCACTCTTCCTTTGTGTTACTGCATTTGTGATTTGTAGCACTTCCTTTCAACTCTTTCTTAGAGTTTCTGTCCCTTCTTATGTTACCCATGTGTTCTGGCCTTGAACTGACTTTGCCTATCTACTTGCTTTCCCCATTAGAGTCCTTTATAGATAAATCATCAGTATTTTCAACTCCCTGTATGATAATTCCAACTTCTGTCATATCTGAGTCTGGTTCTGATGATGGTTTTTTCTCTTTGTACCAAGTTTTTTCTTGCCTTTAGTCAGATCTTATAGTTTTTTGTTGAAAGCTGGGCATGTTTGTATTGCATAATAAGAACTAAAGGAAATAGGTCTTTAGTGTGAGGGTTTATGTTAATCTGGGTAGGAGTTGGTCTGTGTATAATGCTTATTTTAGCTATAGGTGCCAGAGGCTTTAGGTTTTTGTTTGTTATTGGTTCTCTCTCTTGGCTTTGAGGCTTCCCTATGTACTACTTGAAGAGATTCTGAATTTTAAATTTTCTTTAGTTGTAATTCACTGTTATTACAATGGAGTCTGTTGGTGAGGTGATAGGGGGGGTGTGTGTGTGTGTGTGTGTGTTTCAAAAATTTGTTTAAAAATTGTGTGTAGGTGAAGTCATTTTCCCTAGAGAATAGGCCTTTGTTATGGTGATGTCTGTGGATGGGTTTCCCAATGATCTTGGCTAGGAGGGCATCTTTCTCAGATCCTTATTGTCAACCTGCTGGTGTTCCTGGAGGGAAAGCTCAGGAAAGTTCCTTGTCTCAAGACTATGGACCCCAGGAATTTCTCACTCTTATCCTAGTCTATGCTGAGTCTCCAGCAATTTGTCAGAATTACCAGTTCCTACCAATTTATGACTCCTGCAACTTCTGTTCTAGGTAAACAGATCTTGGTTGTTCTATTTTTTGGGATGTACCTATCTCTCCAGATTTCAGGGATGCAATTTGTCCCACTACCTCAATTTTATGATAGATCCAAGCAAATTAATTGATTTTCAGTTTGTCATTTTTTTTCTCCTTATAAGAATGGGAATGATGATCTTTACATGTCAGAGTTGAGATTAAAGTGCCTCACTCCAAGTCTCATGGTTTATATCCTAGTCCTGTTACTTCTAGTTCCAAAATATGTTTTGAAATATCCTCAGCTTTTGTCAAGACATCATGATTTTTTGTCTGGATCATTTCAGTAGTCTCCTGACCATTCTTGGTACCACCAGTAATGCATTCATGTTGTAGATC
Source organism: Mustela erminea (assembly GCF_009829155.1). Taxonomy (NCBI): domain Eukaryota; kingdom Metazoa; phylum Chordata; class Mammalia; order Carnivora; family Mustelidae; genus Mustela; species Mustela erminea. Next base: position 42,912,250 of record NC_045629.1, on the reverse strand, counting down.
CTTTAAGTCTCATCTTTGACAGTCCTTATTAATACCTTCTAATGGCCCATCCACCTTAGTACAGGATACAGCATCCTACTACAGCCACTGCCTTACAGTGTTGTCCCTTAAAGTAGAAAAGACCACATGTTCAGTGTTTGGAGACAAGAATGTGGATGCGTTTTATAAGAAATAAGGAATTCTTCAATTTCTCTTGCTTTGATTAAATGATCCCTTTAAAGTGGGACATGTTCACAGAGGAAACCAGATCAAACAGAAATAAAACTCAGAACAGATTTTAATATATGATCTATTTATTGACAGAGCATACCTGTTTCTTCCTGATCACACTAACATACCCCAAATTTTTACTTGTACAGAGGAAGGGACTGGATTGAAACATCTTTTATTTTGGCCACAACTCCTATAAAGTTCTGAGGGTTGTGATTTGACACACATTTTGTTGAAGCATACACGAGAGACGACACAGGTAAGATGAGGGCCCCTAGCATAAGCATTTGACCTCTTTTCAACTTTAGGCACTCTTAACTCACTATCAAAGACCAAATGAAGTGATAACTGTAACGCACCAATAGTCTAGAATTTAGCTGGCCCTGGAGACATTGCATTAGTGTCCTGGGGGTGAGGTCTAAATTAGATGGCAGTCAGGTACGTATGTACACAGGAGCGGTCATTACTGCGGGCAGATGTGCACAGCTAATGGCTGGCAGTGGAGATTGCTGCAGGGGGAATTCCTTGATAAAAATGAGTTAAAATGAGACAATGGATTATCCAGAAGGGTACTTTTCTACAGACTACACTTTTATTGGTGAAGGCAATCAAAGGAAAAATATTGAGCTATTAAAAATGAAAGCCACTATAATGTATTTATTTAATATCATCTATGTAGCACAAACTGTATGCCTATATATGAATTTTTTCTTAGGCTATGTAAACTAAAGGAGATACTGCTCTTATTTTTTCCCCCAAACAAATGTAGATGGGAGGCTGGTACATTAAAGCAATGCAGGAACCTAATGTACTGGGGCAGAGGGACTACTTGCAAAAGAGTTAAATCTTTATGCTTGTAAGCCAAACTACCCATGATCTCATTACACCGCAGAGAGCTTGCAAGCATTGCTCCCCAATCACAAAGAAAAATCAGCGCACAAGTGACCTGTGTATTAGCATCTCTGCAAATCTCAAGCAGGAGCTGAGATTTATATACACTTCACACACCCCTGAGGAAAGACCCATTTTATGCCATTGATAGGCCAGATGTATTTTTCTCTGTGAAATGTGATCAGAATGTAATTAGAACAAAATACACTGTGTATTCAAAAACAAATAGACAGTATTCTTTAAAACTCCGTGGTAATTTAGAACAGGCAGCAATATCAAATTATAGGAGTTGTATGGAAGGCGTATTACCGTGTGATTGGGCCGGTGTGGTTAGATTAGCGACACTGCACTGGTTAGTTCTACAGCCACTGAGATGAATTGAAAATTTCACATGTCCAGAAAATCTTTGTCTCTGAATATAATTACTTCTGTGAAAAAATATCTTGCATTAGATAGTGTGATTCCTTAAAAATGCCAAAATGTGGATTGGAGTCCTTTTTTTTTTTTTTCTTCCTCAAAACCAATTTTACATGGAAGGAAGAAATTGAAGATGGCTTTGGGGGAAAAATACACACATTTGTAACAGAACTTGCTAGAGCAGTACACAGGCTGCTATTATTCTGCATCTGTGCATTTTACTGTAACAACGTGATTAATGTGGTTTAAATTTTGAACTTATGGACTCGACTGTTTTAGTGTCATATTAAAATACACAAAAACCTGACACATCTATTTTCTATGTAATCCCAAGGAGTAAAAAATTATATGCATATTTGTAATGTTCAGGCTTTTGAATAGACTGTGTGACATAAGCATGGACAGTTATATACTGAATAAAACATGAATAAAACATGGTCAAATGTATAAACAACACAGACACCAGCCAAAAGAATTGTCTGTGTGCAAGATGAATTAGAATGAAAATTCATCCTTTAATCTCTTCCAGACTTTGGGTCACAATATTTTGTATAAGACTGAATATAGGAAATATTAAGGGGGGGGCATAATTTATAACCTGTGTACTACAAGGATTTTAATCCTCAGTTTTATATGAACCAGAAAGATGAGTTAAAACATTGTTAATGTTTCTAAACCTCTCTGAAGAGGTCCAAAGAGAGTATGGATTAGTGGCAATGAATTTAAAGACAGGATTAACAAGGGTTGCTTCGGAATTGAAGGTATTAAGAACCAACTTTACAAAGCAGAATATTCTCATAAGCAGATTTGAGCATCATCTGGGACTATCGATGAGTTCCAAGAAACCAGCACCCCATCGCCTTGCTCTGGTATTGGTCAAAACCTTGCTGCTGTGAACAATGTCTAGAGAAAAGGAAAGTTTGTGGGTGCCCATTGAAGACTGACACAAGACCTGGGGCGGTTTAAAATTCTTTGATAGTCCTCTCACTGACAGGCAGGGTCATGCCTGTCCCATCTGCATTTGGGTGGGTCTTAGACTGCTTGGACCCATGGAATGCAGCAGAAGGAATGCGGTGTGATTCTGAAGCTTGGTCAGGAAAGGCCATGCAGCGTCCACCTGGTCCCCTTTGGAATGCACGGGCAGTTGAGCCTGCCCCTGGCTGCACCTTGAGGTTTTCCCAAGCACAGAGGAGCAGAGACAAGCCATCCTTCCTTCTCCTTCACCCAGTCTCTCGTCCAGGGAAGCCATGGGAATGGTAAAGTTACTGCACACGACTTAGTTTTGGGGATGTTGGGCTCAGGACAGCAGTCACTGGAGCAAGTCAGGAGTTCCCAAACTGACCTTTAACAATGGCCACTTGGGGAGCAAGTTAAAAACAGATTCCCCTGTTTCACTCGTGGGCATTCTGACTCACTAGGTCTGGCTGGGAGTAGGGGTGGAGAAATCTCTTTTTAACAAGTAGCACGGAAAGTTAACTATGATAAAATGACTCCAAGATGCCGCATGATTTGTTGGTCAATTTTGACATATGAATTTTTCATGACAAACCTATTTCTTTGATTACTTGGAATGGGCTCACGGGGCTGTTATTTCCCTTATTTTAAGACTGTAGAGCACACCACTTAAATGCCTATCTATTTTTCTAGTCCCAGTTGTGAAAAAGCAGTGAACAAGACAAGACACTCTCATTAAGTACTAAATCAGAGCGGCAAGAGGGAGGAAAAGGAGGTTTGGCATAGAAGGGAGTTTTATGGAGGACGTGGGGCTGCAGTGAGGCCTTCGATGCTGGCAGCACTGGGCGTGGCTTAGAGGAGAAGGAAGGTCTCACTGGTGGAGGATGGAAGCGAGACGGAAGGCAGACAGTGAATGATTGCATCACAGCACTAGCGATACGGGATTGTGCGTGTGTATTACTACTATTACTTCTAACAACAACGACGGCAACCCAGACCATCTTTTATTTATTGAGTGTTTCCTTTGTGTGCATTGCCCTCTTTTGCTCTCGTCTGTCTCCTGCCTTCCTAGTGCCAACACTGCATTGCTCCTGTTTGTATCCTGCATGTGGTCGCCAGGCCCACAAATGTTTGTTGAATAATAATGATGATGATGAGGATAAGAGCTGATAAGAAGTAATATTTACGGGGCACTTCCTATGGGCCTGACTTTGTGCTAGGCACTTTAAGCAGATTATCCTAGTGCATCCTAATAGTAAATCTGCCATGGAGTAAGATCCTTATTGCCATTTTGTAGAAGTCAGATCTGAGGCAGATTTGTGACTTGCCCAAAGTCATGCAGAGTGGAAATGGTGTGCCCTGTGTTCTGACCTATGCAGCTGGACTTTGAACTTGACTCTGAATCTGAAACTTGACTTTGACAAAGCTGTAAAAGAGAAGGAATAGAGTCTGTCCCTCTTGACCCCTCTGCATACTGCCTCTACGTGGGGCACTCTTCTCATCTTTCTTTGCCCAGTGAGTACCTACCATCCCGCACTATCCTTTCCTCTGACGCTTACTGCCAGACAGAAAGGATGGACGTTTCCTGCACTATGTTGAACAATCCCATAAAAAAATGCCAATAGCATGCCAGCTAAGAAACACTGCGTAGTAGCACTAACTAAAAACTCGAAAGGAAGCCCCTGCCCCCAATATTTACAGGGGTCAGGTGGTGGTTACTTTTCTTTTATTAGTAAGCAGAGGAAATATTTTCTCCTGATCCTCTTCAAGTGCCAAACTTACAGGGAACAGTTTTATTTAAGAACTGATTCCACAGATGCCTAAAAACAGTAGCATTTTAACTTTGGGGTATGAATTTAAAGATATTTTAATCTTCTAGTTCTTAATAAAGTCTGTTCATCTGTCCATGTGATCCCTCATTTAGTCAACAAATATTTATTAAACATTTTTCAGGCAAAGCACTCTTCTAGGCTTAGGAGCTAGAGCAGGAACGAGACAGGCTAAGACCCCGTCCTCACGCAAGAGGGAGTTTACAACCTTAAAATTGCAAGGGGGGAGAAAACATGAGAGGGAGGATTCAATTGCTTCTTTTGCAGCAAGAATTATTTATGTGGGATCCCTGAAAATATAACTAGGGCCACATTTCTTCATAACTAGACAAGCTTATAACCCCAAGGGTGTACGCACTGTCCGTGCCTTGCAAGAGAGGTAGATGTAGACTGTGTCATTAAAGCCGATTGCTCCCACATACCCAGGGCTGTTTGGGGACTAAGAGAATTGAGGATTTATTTAGAACTCAGAGAACAGAAGAGTTGGCACCTGTAGGAAATCTTGCCAGTGCAGTTATGTTAATATCATAAATATTTCAGTAAAATCAGTGGTTAAAAGGATATCAACGTTGACCTAATTGGTTGCAAATAAGGCAAAACCGAGACTGCCAAGAATCCTTTTAAAGCTGAATTTGATGTACTTTGTTCAGCTCATTTTCCCCAAACCTCTTTGTTGGGGTTAGCCACGCAGGAAGAATATAGGTAGAAGACGGTGGTTTTGTTGCCATCATTGTTGTCACCATGATTACTTTGTGTTTTTGTGTGTGTGTGTATGTGTGTGTGTGGTGATACATCAGATAATGTCTTTCTTAATTTGATGGACCAGAAGAAAGCAAGCTAAGATAGTTTGCTTTTCACTAGTTTGATGTAATTGAGAGAGGGAGACCAAGAGAGATATTTCCTACCTATGCCTAAAACCAAAGATACAAAAATGGGGTAAAGAGATGCTACTGCTAGAAAAAGATAACAGAGCCAAATTGTACCACATTGAGGGGATGCTGTTGTGGCAGGATCATTTCTTGAGATACGGCCTGTGTTTTGCTTCTCCTGTGCCTGACCAGGAGGTGGTCATTCCTTGGGTCACTTATCCCAGGGGACGTTGGAGCTGGGAGGTTAACTTCACTTCTTGTCTTTGGTGAAAACCTAAAGCCTAAACTGATTATACTCAAGTGTCCTGGAGATCAGGACAGAAAGAGAGAGAGAGAGAGGAAAAGTAGAGAGAGAGAGAGAGAGAGTAGAGAGGTAAGAGAAGAAAGAGCAGGAGAGAGGAGGGATCTTCTAGACCTGGCAGGATCTTGGCATAGCGGATTCTTGGACTCTGTTCTCTCGCCCCGGGCCTTGGAGGGAATGGCAGTATAGAAGACTGGACCCTCGGCGCAGGGTTTGCTAGTCAAGCCAAGGATTCCATGTCTGTTTCTACATAGGACCCTTGAAGTCATTGTCCCTATTGGGACAAAGTGAGCCTGGGCCCTAAAGCAGCAGCTGTACCCATACGGATGGGAGACTGGAGGTCTGACTTTGTTTTCTGGGCACATAGGTGCCTCTCACGTTTCTGTGAAATTTTGGAGTGGGGAAGATGTCAAGAATGGGGAAAGGTCAGAGAGCGTGACCCACTTGCAAGGTGCTGACATACTACTGTTTCATGGGTGCTGGCAGAACATGGACTTAGAGGTCGCCCATGAAGCAGCAGTCCTCACAGTAGTCCTAGCAGCCGGAGCACCAGCATTTTTGTGTCGCCTCTTGGAGCTGCAGTGCCCACAGGGTGCTGGGATGGAAGCTGGGTGATACCTGCCCATGTGGTTGCTTGTGTTGTGGGAAGAGGAACCTTGAGCTTGGGGAATACCAGTCCTGTGTCACGGGCAGGAAGGTATGTGCCCTTTGCTCTGGAGATACCACGTATGTCTTCCAATATTGTTTGCTATATAAAACATCTTTGAAAAGATGATTTGGAACAAAGGGAAGTCAGTCCACTGCTCATTAGATGTGCAGAAACATTAAAGACCCATGGAAAATTGTGTCCCAACAGAGAGGACATTCTGTAATGACTGAGACTAAATCTCTGCTTTGTAATAGGGACTTGAAGCCAGATTTAATTTGGCTAAAAGAAAATAAAGAATATGACATTTCTTAAAAACAGTCTGTGGAATACCTTTTATACCTATGGTGCTATTACTGGCCAAGCACGGTGCCCATGTATTATGTGACTTTTGGAGTCAGACAGATTTGAGTTCAAACTCCGGTCATCCCTTCCTGAGGTGGTTACTTAACCCTCAGCCTCAAGCTGCTCACCTTTGAACCAGGAATAACAATTTCTGCCTTGAAGATGGTGTGAGAAATCAATGCGGTGATGCCTGGGAAGAGCTTATCACATTGCCTGGCATGAAGTAATGTTTGGATTATTATATATATTATATAATCCAAATAATAGTCATATTTAATAATCATATATAATCCAAATGTTTGGGAGCTATGATTTAAGGCAGATAGTGCATAACACTAAATGTGTGTGGCAAATGGGGTAATTGAAGGTAGGAAAAGAGAGAAGGCCTCTTTTTCAAGTCTTTTGTCTTTGCTCTGAGGTTCTCATTCTTTTGAATCAGAAGGCTATTTTTTTTTTAAAAGATTTTATTTATTTATTTGAGGGAGAATGAGTGAGAGCATGAGAGAGGAGAAGGTCAGAGGGAGAAGCAGACTCCCCAAGGAGCTGAGAGCCCAATGCAGGACTCGATCCTGGAAGTCCGGGATCATGACCTGAGCCGAAGGCAGTTGCTCAACCAACTGAGCCACCGAGGTGCCCTGAATCAGAAGGCTTTTTGACTGGGCATCTTGGCTTTGAAGAAGATTCAAGTTTTCTGTACTTGTGTCCCTCACATCTTTGAGTTGGTGTAAAAAATGGAAACATTATTGCTTTGCCCAGAAAATCAGGGCTAACAACAGGAAGACCTGAAAAATCCAGACTGACCCCAGAATAAACCCTCACAGTAGTGGACACAGGCTAGAGATCATGCAAGCAGGCATGAATTACTTATCACCAGTGTGACCAAACAGTGGAGTCCTCAGCTGGAATGTAGCTCAAGAAGGTCCCAGTCACCTGTGACTGGGAACATTTGTACAATATAAGAACAAATTTTGTATATACATCATGGTGACTATAATTAGTAATACTGTATCATATAGTTGAATGTTGCTAAGGGAGTAGATCTTAAAATTTCTCATCACAAGAAAAAAATTATAACTCTATGGAGTGACGGATTGTAATTAGACTCATTGTGGTGATCATTTCATAATATATATAAATATTGAATCATTATGTTGTACACCTGAAACTAATTTAATGTTTTCTGTCAACCGTATTTCAAAAAAAGGAGCTAATCTTATGTTTTATGTGTGTCACGATGTGTATATGGTTGGGAAGCACTGATGTAAGAATTGAGAACTTGGGGTCCACATTAGGAAGACTGTAGAGGTAGGAGGTGATATGCAAAGTATCCCTAAAAAGCTCAGATGGAATTTCAGATTTATCAAACCCAAGCAGGGATGGGGAAGTGAATTCTAGGATTCCAGGAAGGCAAATTATTTGCCATGGAGTTGCTCACGTGGGGTTGCCCATGCACAGTTGTGTAATGTAGTGGATCCCATAGGAGGATCCAGCTGTCAGGCCACAAGAACCCTGGCGTTTAGAGGTAGCGGTTCTACTTCTGCCAGTGGGCTTGGGTGCCTGGGACTTATTTGTAGGGCAAAATACTGCCATTTACAAAGCAGAAATCTCTTTATCTGGGAACTACGGTGCCGATGCCAGAGTGAACCTGGAAACCAGTATAAAGCCCTATCCACTGCCCAGGCTAGTAGCTTAAGGCTCCTTGTCATCCTCAATATAGGGCAAGTGGACAAGTTTGGTGCCCAAGGCTGGAGTAGGGCCAGATTTTAAAGTAAAGGCTTAAGTGGGCTTAGGTTTGAATGTTAGCAAGGAAGCCAGGCAGGGGGCCAGGCAGACCACAAAACCCCCCTTTCTGTAGGGCTCTTGTGGCAGTGTAGTCTAGAATCCACCAGCTGATCGTGTCCCACCCCCGTATCAGTAAATAGCTTTGTTCCTTGCTGGAGCTGAAGAACATTTAAGTTCTATTCTGCCACATCAGATCACAAGATTTTTTTTTTTTTTAATTGAGTGGGTTAAGTAATAAGCTCAGATAATCACGCTCAGCCCTTGTAACAGCATTTGAGTCATTTATTAATGCAGGGACATTAAGCTGCTCTATTATAAATACAGGATAATTACCCAGATGATGTGTGAAGCTCTTTCCAAATTTCTTTTCTTTATTTAGTCCAACATAAGAACTAACATATGGTGCCTTTGCCATGAGTGCATGTGGGCGAGGTCAATTATGAAGAAAGCAAAAACTGATTGATCAGTGGGTGTGGTTTCAAGAATCAATCATCAATAAAGACATTAAGGCCTTCTGGTATGACTGGAACCAGGTATTGGGGGCACAGAGACAAAAAGTGGAATCCCTGAGTCTATGCCCCAAAGAATTTCTAATCTAGTAGGGAAAGGAAAGCTATGCCAAAGGAGTCACCTAGGGTGAGTGAGAATTTGGGAACCCTTGGAGATGCTTGGAAATGCCAACCACCAACCGCTGGAGGAAGGTAGGCATTTACAAAGACAGCAGCTCACATCTCTGATTTTTATCTTCTCTTTAAGGTGGGGAGGGCTCTTTAAAAAATTAAGGGTTCAATCCAGTGTAAGGAAGGTAGTTGTGAGAAGAGGCAATCCTTTAGAGAAACAACAGCAGCAGCAATGAAAAAAAAGTAAATCTTGGACTCACAGCTTTGATGCTCTTTGAGAGAGTCTGAATGAAAGGTCTAAGATCTGTGCTAAGAGATTTAGAAAAATTTCTTACCCTATAAACTTTCTGTTTTTTTTTTTTTTTAAAGCTTTCCCTGCCCTGCCTTCCCCATGGTGATTATGTGTATTGCTTGGGTGAGGAAAACAAATTTCAGGAGATTGGAGCTGGCGGACTGTTGGTAATGGGAATTGTAAGAGTAAGCGTTCAGCTGTTTGCTGTGCTGGTTGTACCAGAATTCCCCTGTCACTCCCAGAACGCTGCCTTACACCTGATTTGTGGGAGAGGGAGGAGGAAGGGGGGCCGCATCTCACTTTGGTGTGGATATGGGCTGGAGAGAGGAGAGTGACCGAAAGAGGCAAGACAACAGAGGCCGAGAGACGTCCCTGAAAGCAGGCAATCCAAGCAAAGGGAGATTTGGGAAATAGAGTTCTTTTGAGAGTCCTGAGATCCTGTGGTGATGTTAAATCATGCTTGAGAATTTTTTAAATTGATGCTAAGCCTGTGCCACCATCTTTGCCTCCTTGGTGCCAGAGGTTTTATGGGGACACCTAGGGAGCTGACATTTGACTTGTAAAGGCCCCCGTGTTTTATTTTGGGCCAAAAAGAAAGGGGTGGGTACTGCAGAGACTGTCCAACTCCACAGCCAACACTGATGGGGCGGGGGACTCAAAAGGGTGGTATAGAAGGGCAGAAAGGTAAGCAGACCTTCCCATCACTGTGGTCTGTGGTGGAGAAGAAAAGGAAGACTGCCATGCAGCTTAAGAAATTGTCCTGGAGGGCGCCTCAGTGGCTCAGTTGGTTGGGCATCTTCGGGCCGCTGGGGTCATGATCCCGGACTCCTGTGGGATCACAGAGTCGCACATCGGGGTCCCCACTCAGCAGGGAGTCTGCTTCTCCCTCTGCCCTTTAGCCTACTTGTGTTTTCTCTTGCTCTCTCTCAAGTAAACAATTAAAATCTTTTTTTTTTTTTAAAGATTTCATTTATTTATTTGACAGACAGAGATCACAAGCAGGCAGAGAGGCAGGCAGAGAGAGAGGAAGGGAAGCAGGCTCCCTACGGAGCCTTGAACCCAACTTGGGGCTCAATCTCAGGACCCTGGGGTCATGACCTGGGCTGAAGGCAGAGGCTTTAATCCACTGACCCACCCAGGCTCCCCAACAATTAATATCTTAATAAAAAAAATTGTCCTGGATACCTGCGCAGTTTCCACAGGGAGCAGTTGCCCTCCTGTGCTGTCTGCCCCCATAACACATCCATTATAGATTCAGAGAAGCGGGGGGGCCACCGGGGCTTCTTGGAAGAGACCTGGCCTCAGTTTGCTTGGAAAGAGTAAGAGGGCTTTGGCTGGACAAAGAGGAGAAATAATTTAATACTAGCCCCTGTGTGCCAGGCCCTTGCTATTTTACATGTTACTTCCTTTAATCTTTGGACAGTTTCGTCTCTTTCATTTCTTTCTTCCTTCCCTCCCTCTTTTCTCTCTTCACTCTTCTCTCCTTCCTCCCCTTCCCTCCTTTCTCTTTTCTCCTTTTCCTTTCCCTTTCCTTTCTTTTCGTTTGTTCTTTTTTGCCAGTTTGTTTGTGTCTCACTGACGCCGGTGCTCGGGCTCTGACCGTGCACCGCCGCTGCCTCGGCTCCCGCGGCTTGGTCTGCGGGTTCTCCGTGGGCTTGTTCAGCTGGGGGCCCCCGGCACGGGGCTTTCTGGGCCGCGGGTCCAGGGGTTGTACTTCTGACCCTTGTGGAAGTTCTGGAGGTTCTCCTTCTGCGTCTGGTCGATGCCGGTAAGGACAGGGGCTGTGGGATGTCTCAGAGCTTGGACGTCGAGGGGCTGGGCCAGCTCCACCTTCCGGTCCTCCTGCTGATTAAGCAGCTCCTCCTACTTACCGGGAAGGTCTCGAGCCTTAATCTTGGCCATGTCCGCACAATCCGCTGCGGCTGCCGACCACTGGACAGTTTATTTACCACATGAACAAATGAGGTATAGAGAGATGTTTTCTGGTAAGTGATGGAGCTAAGTTTCATATCTAAGAACCTTTAGGGCCTAAGAATGTTCTTAGTTTCTATACTCTGGGTCTCCTTAGGTTAGACTGCATAGTTCTAAACTGGGGACAATACTTTTCTTTGGGGGGCTATTTTGGAAAGTGAGGAAGGGGGGTAATTTAGGGTTGTCACATGAGATTGCCAGTGGAGATTCTTTGAGAATTTAGTGGAAGGGCCAGCGTTGCAAATTCTCCACTGTGGAGAATTGCCCCCAGTGTGGGTAGTTCCACTAAGAAGCACTAGAAAGTTTAAGTGTGGTAGGTAAGGCGGTGGGAAATGGAAATTGCCCACAATAGGGGACATAGAGGGGCTGAGTGGAGACTTGTCTAATCAGTGCCAACTCAGACTGGGGAGAAGAGTTTGCTTCTGAAATGTTTCCAGCCCTTTCCCATTTCTGCTGGCTGGTCCTTTGACTTAGCTGGGTTTTGCTTGTTTGTTTTTGAAGAGCTCATCCTTATTCTTTAGATCTCAGAGCAAATATAATCTTCTCAAGTTGGTCTTTGCAACCCGGGGATCAGTTTATTTCAGCATTCTTGTATTGTCACCTATTGCTGTGTAACGAATTTCCCCTGCAATCAACAGCTTAAAACAGTTAGACTTATTGGCAATCTTAGTTTTTCCATGTGTCAAGAATCTGGGAGCTGGTAGTCAGGCTCAGGATCTTTCCAGAAGATGCAGTTAGCTTGTTGGCTGGGGCTGAGTCATCTGAAGGGCTGAAAGAGCCACTTCTAAGACTCTTCACACTGCTGTTGGTGGGCCTGGGTTCTTCGCTGGCTGTTTGTCATGGACAAGTCTACTTGCCGTAGGCTTTCTGAGTGTTTTCAGTAAATGGCAGTTGGCTTTCCCCCTGTGAGAGCGTGAGAGCATGAGGTGACCAAATAGAAACCACACTGTCTATTATAACCCTTGAAAGTGACATATCATTACTTCTTTTGTATTCTATTGGTTAGACCAACTCTGTCAAATTTGAGAGGGGACTGCACAGGGTTTAAATATCAAAAGGAGGGATTCAGTGGGGGCCATCTTGGAAGCTGGTGACCACAATCCTGCTTATTTACTTCACAGCACTTATCCAAATCTTGGATTCTCTTATCTGTTTACTCATTGGTTGGTGATCTCTTGCTGGCTAGCAGAAAGTTGTACTAAGGCAGAGACACTTACCTGGCTCGCTTTTGAATGTCTAGCCTCTAGAAGAGTGTCTGGCACAATAAATATTGTCGAAAGAACGAATATGTGAGTCAACCACATGGTAAAGTCTAGGAAGCCACTAACCAACCTTCATTCCTCTATCTAAATTTGTTTTTGTCACATTAGTTTGTGATCCTGTTAAGAATGACTTAGGTCACTGACTGGACAGAGGCAGGAGCTTGATACAGATATCTAGTTCTTTTTTTTTTTTTTTTACTTGATAAGTGATTTTAAAGAATTGGCTGTATTCTTAGTCTTTCTTTTTCATTCTGTCAGATACATGTGCTAGTAATAAAAATAGTCTGGTGTAGTACATCATAGTTTCAAAATTGCTTTCACATTCTACCTTCCATTTGATCTTAATGCCGTGTTTAAACGTTGGTAGAACTTGTATTTACAGATGAGCTATTGGAGGTTTGGAAAGGTCAGAGATTTACTAAGGGATATACTTAGTGGGTAACATGGGGACCTAAACAAAGCCTCTGCCTCCAAATCAAGGACACTGCCCCTGAGCCCAGATTGCCTGGGTTTAATGCTTGCATGATACTTCCCTTATGATAATTTTTGATAGTCTTATATAAAATGATATTCTCAGAATAGCTATCTCAGAATAACTTACTTTCTTTCCTACATGCATGGACTGTTTCTTGTATACCAGGGTGATTGCTTTAACTTACCATTATGGCATGGGCTTTGAAGTGTTTATTTTATTTAATTTAGTTATCATTTATTTGAATGCCTGCTCTGTATACCAGAACGGTGTTAGTGCTGCATACAAAAAAGGTGAATAAAATATGTGCCTTGATTTTAAAGAATGACCTTTTGTGTGTGTGTGTGTGTGTGTGTGTGTGTGTGTGTGTTTTCTTTTCCTAATTATAAAAGCAACTTAGGTGTTTTTCAGAATTTTTGAAAAATATGGAAATGTGTAAGGAAGAAAAGGAAATCACCTGTAAACCAACTTACCATTAACATTTTGTAGTCTTTCCTTCCAATGTTTCACTTATATGCATAGGTACATGTATATGTATATGTCAGTATGTACTTTCCTATAATATTTTAATGCAAGAAAAAATAACATTAGATTTTTTTTTTCAATCCCATTAAAAAAGACTTAGCCCCTAATTTACCTGGTCTTAGGTTGGTTAACGACTCCCTTGAGGTTGTAGAAAACCCTGAGAGTGTGCATAGTCTGGGAAAATTAGGAGAAAATTCAGTCCATTGGGGTCCCAGCCCTCGTAGACCATTCAGTGGTGGAGGCTTCTCGGTGTCAGGGCTCACAAGGGACTGTTGAGATCCCATATCTCCAGGACCCATGCCATCCCATTGGGCACATTGAAGAGAGCCAGGGAGCAGAAACCCAAGGCTTGACTCTTCCCGTTCCGGTCTTAAAAAATCTAACTCTCCCCTGAGTCTCTTTTACACCTTTAGTCATATCCTTCCACAGAGGTCCACCTGGCTCACTTTTGCTGTGTGACTGAAATACCAAAGATGTTAACTCCTTTTTGGAACAAGAGTGTCCAACCTCACAGACCTTGCTATTCTTCAGTGAAAGGGGAGGGTCCTCTTGCTAATGATTACTCAGCAGGAAAAAAAAGAGAAGATGATAATTTATTAATTATACATATTACTTTCTGTATTTCTCTCAACCTATATTTAAATTTAAATGATACCGTGTGTAGTTTTATATTCTGCTTTTAAACTTGATGCCATAATATGAACATCTCTGACATTATCAAATATTTTACATGAAACCATATTTTCCTACATTTTGACATCCTAAAGAGTTCTGAAATCAACATTTTTGAACATAAATCTTCATTTAAACCTTATGATCAGTTTTAGAATAAATGATGGGTTTCTGTTCTTAAAAAGTTCACGCCTGGCTTGGGAATAAGAGGAAAAAATGAGAGAAAGTTTTCATGTAGTTGGTGAACTGAACAATGGAGATAGACTGTTAGGCACAAAATGGGGCAAACATGGGGGGTGACCTCAACATTGGTGACAGATTTGCCCAGATGTGTTTAGACATGCTTCCTTAAATCTGCTGACAGTCAAGGGCATAGATTTCAGATCTGACCCTGAAAGAGCGGTGTGGTTTAAGGCCTTACTACTCACAGTGTGGCCTCAGACCAGCAGCACCAGCAATGCAGGAGTGGCTAAAATGCAGAATCTCACATCCCACTCCAGACCTTGATAAATTGTAGGTAGCATCACTGTTCTCCAATCCCAAGTCTTTGTGTTCCAACCAGCTGATAGGCATGCATTTTTAGCTCACAGCCTAATTTCCCTTTCCATCAACACAGAGCCCACGTTTGAAAATGCATGAGCAGTTATTGCTATTATGATGATGACTATTATTACTATTACCTTGATTTTATAGTGCATATTTTCTTTTAAGAGCCGAAAAGGCTTAAGAAATATTATATCACTAATCCTTATAACATCACTGGGAAATAGGTAGGTGGCAAATATAAACAAGTATCAATATTATGCTAAATCATACTTAAGTATATGGTGTGAAGTCCTGAGTGATCTAATGAAAGCAATATCCTTTTGCTGCTGGTGAAGTATTTTATGTTTTTATCTCCTATGTTAAATCAGTGAGGGTTAGGGCTTGGTGACCTATTATGTTTTTCTCCATCTCTCATTTAGATAATGTTCCTTTCACATTTATATGAAAACATTTAGATACGTTTTTGAAAAATTCTAGGCCCAGAAGAGATTTTACACACATGACCTCAGCAATGCCTGTATATAATGGAAGCGGAGATACTGAGAATTTCCCAGTGGAACTGAAATCAAAGGCTGGAACTGAATCCAGGGAGTTTCTATATCGAGGCTTTTCTGGCCTGAGTCCAAGCCATCTTTCCATCTTGCTACTTATTATGCCATATTAGTCGTCTCCAAACTTCCATCATTTGTTTGTCACATTCACTAATTCTGCTTTTTATCTTTAAAAAGCAACTAATTTAAAAAATCTTAAATAACTTTTCCCTAAAAGGAAATGTTCTATTACCACTGCAAATGAAAGACCAGTAAAATGTTACTCGATATCAAATACAGTAACACTGAAAACCAACATCATGAGAACAAACAATGCTGTTAAATTCCAGTAGACTTTGGGCCTGAGGCTGGCTTTCTTTGTGAAATGAGAGATTTAGCAAGTCCTGAAGTGGTGTGAAGGATATATTGGCACCAAACTGGGGCTGTCTTCTTGAGGTAAGTAGGAGAATTAACCGAGTTAGTAGGAGATTATTCTTCTGCCTTTATAATTCAATGTTATTTAATGCCTGCATGTGTACTACTCAAAACCATTTCTGTTCACTTCCATAGTTTTGAACATTAATTCTCAAGCTGTAACCAGTGCAGGCTACTCAGTTTCACCCACGATGCCTGCTTCCTTACAACGAAATACTTCCTGCCCATGTGGGCCTTTGTGAAACTTCCACCGTCTGCTATGACTTCTCCTTTTCTCTGACCATCTGAATCTTTTCAGCCTTTGAGATGGATTTTAAATTCCATATATATATTTTAAGATTTTGTCCATTTGTGAGAGAGAATGAGTGAGAGAGAGAGAGCATGAGTAGGGAGAGGGAGAAGCAGACTCCCTGCTGAGCAGGGAGCCCAACTCAGGACTTCATCCCAGGATTCTGGAATCATGACCTGAGCTGAAGGCTGACGCTCAACAGACTGAGCCATACAGGCGTCCTGTACTCAGTTCATATTCATCACACACCAACTCAGTGGCTGAGAATCTGCTTGTGGGAGAACTGTCTCCATTACCAGCTGGCTTGTAAGTTTCCTGTGGGCAGCATGGCCTCCTAGGCTCATTCTTAGATGATGCCTTGCAAGGAGCAGGTGCTCCTATAGTAACTGTTGCTTATTTGGGACAAAATTTCCCTGAACTGGCTCCATCTGTGGTTTGAATACCCATGTGCTAACTGGGGCTGTATGTATAGTAGATTGATAGCTTTGCGGGTTCCTGTTTCACCTTGTCACTCTGTTCAGTGTCGCTACAGCTGATGTAGAAACTTTTGGCAGCCTGTAAGTGAGAACACTAAGTTCCAATTTATTTCTGCTTTGACCTGGAAGTTATGGTTTGTGCTATTTGTGACATTCTTAGGGACCTTAGGAAAGCCTGTCTAACTCAGAGAAGGTAAACTAAATTGAATGGAAACTTGGGGTTTGGATTCAATCTAGGAGTCCAATCAT
Source organism: Mustela erminea (assembly GCF_009829155.1). Lineage (NCBI taxonomy): Eukaryota > Metazoa > Chordata > Mammalia > Carnivora > Mustelidae > Mustela > Mustela erminea. The sequence goes on along the minus strand of NC_045629.1, from coordinate 42,895,667 downwards.
CTAGAATTCATAGAAAGCATTCCAGGAAGAGGCAAGAAAACCATCTTAGGCAACCGACACAGTTTTCATTACCCAGGCCACCAGATCAAACTTCTTTCTTCAGTGTGCAATATTTTTCAGGCTCTCTCTATCATGATATGATTGTTTCTCAATTGAGAAACAATTCCCTTTGGGCTCTGTTTGCCAGGTTAATTAACTACATTTGTCTCAGTTCCTGAAAGGTAATTGTTTCTAAGATTTGGATGCAATATTCCCCAAAAGATCACCGAATTTATAAACAAGTTGGTACTGCTGAAGTCTTGATATTTCACTTGGGGACAATTGTAAGTACCAAGATCATTATCTAAATACTGATATACTTTCCCTGTTTGAAATCTTCCCATTGTGTATGGTTACACTTCATATGACTTGTAAGAGACTTGATGGTTGTAAGGACTCTCTTCAGGAATACAATCTTTTTTGCAAAGGCCTTCTTTTCGTCTGTGACACTTTTCAAAAAACAGCTGCAGTGCATTTTAAACAGCACAGACGATTATTTAAAACACCCGAACTCACATAGGAAGGAAGATGTCAAATCCAACCAAGTAAATCCATAGTCCCTTCTTATTTTTGGTTAGAAGGCTTGAGATTGCATTTTCATGGCCTTTATAAAATTGTCAGTAATCATAGGAATATTAAGGGGTTAATCCGTTTCGTTTACTTAAATATTCCAAACCACGATGAAAACATTTTTGCACCTAAGAGGGAAGATTGTGGGTGAAAAACTGAAGATACATGATTTATCACTCCCCTCACAAATAAAATTTATTCATTGCATCCACCAGCCATCACACAGATGGTCAGAAAATTGGCTTTGTGTAGGGATGTGGATTCAGGCATGAATATTAATATGAGACAGATGTAAACGCATATTAATATGCATTTGCTTTGCATGGACTGACATTACAATATTTTCATTAAAGAAACTGCATTTGAAAAGAAAGTATAGGTCACCTTTTACAAAGCATAAAATTGTATGGTAGAATATATTTGTTGGCTCTGGGAAATTACTGTTGATAAGAAATGAAAAAATTCATGTTGAATCTGTGGTCGGATGTTTACAATGTGGCAACAGAGACATAGGAGAGATTTTGCTCCTCTGGATTACAATTACACTCTATTCCTACACCTTCGGCCACGCAGGGGCCAGGCCGCCGCTCTAGCAACCTAGGAAGCAAAGCCCTGTTTGGAGATGATCCCGGGACAAGTTTGAATTATGAGGAGTCTGAGATAAGCTAAACTATCAAGAAAGATCCATTCACTTCCTGAGACACAAATTTTCAGTGTGCGGTTGCCATAATGGCAGTGATTCATAAAAATATGAGATTTATGCAGGCATGGGACTTCGGCGTTTTTTGTTTTTTGTTTTTTTTTTTGGGTGCGGGACAGCGTTTATGCTCACATCAGCGCCAGCATCTGTGCTGTTAGTATCTGCTTATGGTAGCATTGTGCTTCCTTCCCAAGTGGAAGGAGAGAACGTGACATTGTAAAAAGCTATTCACGTGCTTGCTGCTTTGTACTCACAAACCATTCACAGGGTGTTTTGCCACTAAAATATTGCTTACTGGAGAGAACAGCAGCTTTCTTCTGTTGGCGAATTCCTTTAAAACTGCTGTGTTGGCTCTTCAGACAAACACGATTATATCCCAGCACACGAACATGCAAGGGAATAATTATAAATGATCTGTTATTGATTATTCAATTGATTGCTATTGAGTATTCACTTCAGCGACTTCACTAATCCTTACAAAACCTCTGTGAAGCTTCTGAATTCCATTCTTCAACCTTCATGTTTCCCCCTTCCCTGCCCCCCCGGACTTCCTCATGCCTTTCTAGCTGCCTGCTGAAAAAAATCATTTAGAGATCCAGCAGCGTGTCCAGACACAGAATTGGAATCTGCCCCCCACCCCCAACCCCAGCACTAGCTTGAATTCCTGGAAAGAGCTTGGAATCTGGTCTGGGATCAGGAAGCTTTGGGTTCAAGTCTTGATTCTCCTTGTCGCTGGCGGCATGATTCTAGGCAAATAACTTTCCTGAGCTTCGGTTTCTTACCGGTAAACAAAGGGCTACTTTGATTTGATTGTTTGTAATGTTGCTTGTGAAAACTTAAGGGAAATTGCTAGCATGTCTGGCACATAGTAATTTCTCAGTTCTATTTTCATAGTTTTCTATTTCTTTTGCTGGCCCAGCCATTTTTCGGATCTCTCTGTCTTTTTCCTCAGTGATCATCCGTTCTGTTTCTTACTCATCTTCACTGTCATCATTCTGCTTTGGCCTCGCTTACCCTTCTCCTGGTGTACAAGCATTTGTAATACAATGATTTTGTAACTGGTTTTCCCATCTACTCATCAACTGTGGGACAAGGTGATTTTCCTAAAGCATAGCACTGATCAGGTGTCTTCTTTGTTTAAAGTCTTTCCGGGGTTTAGCATTACTTATCAAGTAAAACCCAAATCCTTTGTTGGCAGGCATGATCTCTTTTTGCTGAGCTTCTAATCTCCCCCTAGGCCAATCTGTCTTTTTCTTTTTAAAGAAGATTTTATTTTTAAGTAATCTCTATACCCAAAGTGGGGCTCGAACTCATGACCCCAAGATCAAGAGTCGCATGCTCCACTGACTGAGCCAGCCTAGGGCCCTCATTTTCTGTCTTCTTGTCATACTTCTCCTGGACTGCTTTTTCCAAACTTGCTCTCACTCTCTTGCCTTGGCCTTGCCTGGATTCTGTCTGGAAGAGTGTCTCTCTGTAGCACCACCTGGTGCTTCTTTCCCAGTAATATTTTCCTCTGAATACCTTAACATTTGGTTTCAGTCCAATAAACATTTGTTATAAAGTTTATTTGGCAAATACATTTTTAGAACTTGAATTCATTCAGCCTTCAACTCTTACACATGTCCATTTTACAGATGAAGAGGCACAGAGAGTGAGTAACTCTTGGTCACAGAGCTGGTAAGTGACAGATTTGAGACTCCAACCTAGGTGGTCTGGCCACAGGTTGTGTTATTAGCCACATGGATTCTATACCATGCTGCTTCTCAGCTTCAACATTTTTAACATTTCATCTACGTTCCTACCGGTCCCTTTTCTGTTAATATACTATTGTGGTTCTGTATCAAGCTTTCCTTTTTTTTTTTTTTTTGAATAAGAGGTATTTGTCTAGATTATTGGTTATTGGATCATTTAGCCATGTTTGAGTCAAATATTAAACCATTTGATTGTCTGAAAGGGTTCTGGATGAACGTAGCTATTTGATAGTGGACTTCTGTCTGTCTGTCTGTCCATCTGATCTTTCTTTATCTATTCATGTATTATATTTCTTTTAGGGACTGATACAGAACATTTCCACTCTGGTTCTATAATACTATCAATTATGCATGTTGTTTATATATTGAAGATTTTCAACAAGATGGGATGTCTTGCATTAAGCAGGCCAAGAACATTGCCATGCCTCCAGGCACCCAGTAGTTTCTAGGCAGAAAACAAGCCTGTTTTTCTCACTGCCTTATTTCCAGTGCCTAGCATATTGCCTGGAATATGGCTAGTAAACAAATGCTCAAAGAACCATTCTATTTCCTCATGTTGTTCTAAGTACTCTTAGTAATAAGTTATTTATATGTTAATTTATTCCTTCATGTTTGTTATGATCACCCTTGGTGTGGTTCCTAAAGTTGCAATTCAGAGTTCCACATGTAGTCACTTCCAAAGAAACAAAGAAATGAATCTTTATTTCCCACTTGAGTGTGGCTGGGTGTCCTAGCTAATGGGGCCCAGGGTGATTACAGAATATATTTAATAGGTCCCTTGATCCTACTTCTCTCCACGTCTGCAGGCGTCAATTTTTTAAAGCAGGGGTGCTTAGTCAGGGGCACACATACTCTTTGGGAGATCTGTGGATGGGCTTCAGGGTCTATGAGATTGCTAAAATTGTGTACATAATTGCATATGAATTTCTGGGGGGAGGAGGTCTATAGATTTAAAAGAATAATTTATATTATTCTTCTTTGCCTTTTGAATGATAAAAATAATATGTTCATACTGTGAAAAGAATTCAAACTGTACAGAATATCAAGTAAAAAAATTCAATCAGCACAGAAATATATCAAATAAAAGGCTAGAATATGTCTTGTCTTTGCTTTTCTCTCTTTCTGTCTTCAATCTCTTAATTTCATAAGAGGATCACACCATGATTCTATTCAATGACTGACTTGAATAATACAAAATTATATTTCCATATCAGTACATATAGACCAGCATTTCTGAAAACCTTTCTTTTGATATAATTATAAATTCACAGGAGGTTGCAGAACATGTATAGAGAGGTCTGGTGTTTCAGGACCAGTGGTAATATATTGCATAACTATAGCACTGTATCAAAACCAGGAAACTGACATTGAGGTCTACAGAGTTTATTAACATTTCTCTAGGTTCACCTATCCCTGAGTGTGTGGTTCTGTGTGTTTGTGTTATGTACTGTGCATGTAACCATGACCACAATCAAGGTACGGAACTGTCCACAATCATCAAGACCCCTCCTGCTACTCCTCTGATAGCTGCATCCACCTCTCTCTCTGTTAGTCCTAATCCCTGGCAACTACTTGTCTGTTCTTTAGCTCTGTAACTTTGTTATTTCAGGAATGTTATATAAAGGGAGTCATACAATTTGTATTCTTTTGAAATTTGCCCCCCCCCCCCAGCATAAGTCCCTGGAGATTTATTCAAGTTGTTGAGTGTATCCGTGGTTCACTTCCATGTACTGCTAAGCAATAGGTGGTATGGGAGGGCGGTGTCACAGCTGGTATTTCCGTGTGCCCACTGAAAACCATTTAAGTTGTTCATGGTTTTTGGCTGTTGTGAACTGCTGTGGACACTAGTGTACAGATTTTCGTGTGAATAGTCATTTTTTAAAAAAAGATTTTATTTATTTATTTGAGAGAGAGAGTGAGTGAGAGAGAGAGAGAGCAGTGGGGACAGAGGGAGAAGCAGATTCCCACTGAGCAGAAAGCCTGATGTGGGGCTCGATCCCAGGACCCTGGGATCATGACCTGATCTGAAGGCAGATGTTTAACTGACAGAGCCACCCAGGTGCCTCCACATCTTTCTTTCTTTTTTAAAAAAATTTTAAAAATTGATTTTAAAGATTTTGTTTATTTATTTGACAGAGAGAGAGACAGAGACAGAGAGACAGAGAGAGCACAAGCAGGGGGAGCTGGAGAGAGAGCAGCAGACCCCTCTGCTGAGCAGGGAGCCTGATGAGGGTCTTGATTCCAGGACTTGGGGATCATGATCTGAGCCGAAGGCAGATGCCCAACCGACTGAGCCACCCAGCACCCCCCACCCCCATCTTTATTTCTTTGGGATAAGTCCCCAGCAGTGCAATTTCTGGGTCACATTGTAAGTGTTTGTACTATTTTGAGGTCTGTACCTTTATCACAAGTTATCAAAGTGAACTGTGATCCTAAGAAGACTGAACTTGACATAACCCAAATATGGCCTGGGACCTACTTATTTGCTCCAAATTGTCATGTGAAGAAGCTTTTCTTTTCTCATTCTTTCATTGTTACCTCATAGGCATTTCCCACAAAAACTTCAGCAGTGTTTCTTTGAGGACATTCCGTAATGTCCCTGGTTCTAGGACTTCTCTAACTTCTTTTCCGCTATAGTCTTTTCAGTGCCCAGTGTCTCTAAGAGGAGTCAGCAACAACTCTTGCTCTCAGGGATTTTGACTGCATTTATCATACTGTTCTTATTTATTTACATTGTTGAGACATCATCCACTGATTGTCTGTGTCTGCTCTGTCAATTCGGCTCTTATAGACAATTAAGTCCTTTCTGCTTACCGTTGTACTGTGTTTTTCTATGTTCTCAAAATGCAGCTCATTGAAACCCTATGTTAGCTGTTGTCTTCTTTGCTGCAGGGAAAATTGAATAGGAAACGGCTCTGCCTGGGCTGTTGGCAAGAAAGGAATTTCCTTAGGTGGAGAAGGATGATGATAAAGATTGAGTAAAGCCAGGACGATGCAGGTTTATAATTTCTTTTAAGTTAAATTTTCACTGGGGCTTCCTTTCCTGGTACCTGGCTGACAGGAGAAGACAAGACAGTAAACAGCCATTTACAAATGTAAACATATAAACATCCCAGAGATAATGAAGCAGATAGTTTGGGCTTGAAAGGGTAGCCTGCTACTGAAAGCTCCCAGTCAGTGTCTTATTTTCCTGGTAATCAGCGTGTTTGATCCAGCATTTTTCTGGCTTGAGAGTTCATATGGTTTCTGACTCCAGGATCCAATTTATCCCATGATAACTTATCATCAGAGCCAGAAAACTTGTGTTCTGGAAAGTACTTTCATTTTGCTGCATCTGATTTATGCCAGACCCTCATCTCAAGTCTGTTAGGACTAGCCTGACAAATCCTCAAGGTCTAGGCTCTCTTTGCTTGGTCTTGGTTGTACCTGGACTAGATTGCAGTGATGATGAGCAAAGGGCAGAAGGAATTGTTATTTTCTTATTCTCTCTCTCTCTCTCTCTTTCTAAGCTAATGTTTAGCACGAGCTAATTAAGTGCCACACACTGTGCTATTTCTCGTGCATTACCTCTTTTGATACTTACAGCAACCTTACACACTTACTCCATGTCTGTCTTATCTGAGGCTTTCCCTCCCTCTACTACATGTCCACTGGTCTTCACAACACACTGGTTGCTCAAGGCCAGTGGATATTCGATTATTCTTTTAGTGCACTGAGTCCTTCAGCAGCTTTCAGTGGAGGGATGTGTGAAGGATCAATGGAGCTTGTTCTCAAGCCTGTTTTCCAGATGCATTTGTTGTTGAAATTATGTACATTGGTTAAGTATTATGTAAAGTGGTAATATATAGGTGGGAAAGAAAGATATTGTTTGTATGAAAACTTAAGTTGGATGTTTAGAAATTCTTAAGGAATTCACTAAACAAGTTGCTGTTCAATTTAGTGTGGTGGAAAATCTAGAAAGATTTTGCACTTAGACTGTTTTACAAGTGTCTGCATGTTCTGTTTCTTGTTAAAGAAAGTAAAACGGGAAGATATAGATACATTATGGCTGTGCTTTATGCAAGAAAGAAAAAAAAGGCTTTCACACTATTTCATAAGCTTAATGAATGTTCATTTGTATATTTTACGTTACTATAAAATATTTAAGGTATGTTTGTATCACTTTAGGACTCCCCTTTTAATGGATATTTTTGCTTATATAACTAATTCGTGGACTGAGTTATGTGGGATACACAGTCTGCAGCAATGTGATGACATTTTGCAGGTAAGGAAACTGAAGTTTACAAAGATTATGTAACTTTTCTTCTTTTTCCAGAGGATTAATGATCCCCCAGTGAATATTGCAAAACCTGGATTGGGTATGCATGCTTCATATGTTGGGAAGTTGCTTGATCCAATATCAAGATTTTTTTTAAACCTTTATGTAAAATGCATATTGGTGCCTAAAACCATTTTTGATAGTGATGATAAATTTAAAACACTGTGACATTGTAATTAAAATACTTAAGAAGGTTGAATGATAAAAAGCAGGTTCTAAACCCTATTTATAAGGGAGTTTTCAGAAGAAATATATATACCCAATTGGGGAAAATATATATGCTCTAGATTATCACTATCAAATACATGTATCTCCACATAAAATATACCATCATTTTTACCAAGTCTTAGAGATTGTTTTTACTTCTGAGTGGTAAGAGGAGAGATCCTTTCTTTATTTTGATTTTCTGTATTTTAAAAGGTTGCCTCTAGGCATACATAATATTTTTACGATCATTGAAAATGTTCTAAAAAACCAGTCATGGTCTGATTTTTAAAATTCTGCTACACCTTAAAAAATGTGCTGATTGTTCTTGATTATTACAGTCATTTAATAATGGTGGCATGGAATCAGGGGACGTGAAGGAATCTTCTACAATATTTTCCCTTTGTCTGGTCTTCTGGACAAATCACTTTAAAAAACAGGCTTGCATTCTGACCTGCTTTTCTGATACCTGACAATTCGTCTCAGATGTTTCTCTCCTGGGTCTACCAATGTCTTATCAGTGCTGCGTTCTGAAGAACTGAATGCAGTATGAGTTGATTTAACAGAGCTCTGTCATCCTCCATCTCTATTATGTCTTAGATTATAAGAAGTCTCCCGTTTTGTGACCTGGAATGGCCCTGCTAGAATGAATAATTCACCATCTAGTCTTCTCCAGTCACCCTATCTATGCCTTACCTGTTTTTAATGGAAGTTTTCTAACACATGAAAAGATATAGGTAAATAATTTTTCAGATTTTGTTTCTAACACCCCTGTAGTAGATTCCTGAGCTATATAAATGTTCAAATGAAAGCTGTCTCTAATTATCCTCCTGGCTTTCTCCATGCAATTCATTTAGCTATATCTCTGTCTTTTCTTTTTGATGTAACAATTGCCGAGATGAGGATGAATTGTAATGTTACTTGTCTGGAATCTGAGTGAAATATGCCTGGGGAATGCAATGATTTGGGTGGGGAGGCATTTCTATGTGAGAAACATACTTTTTAAAAAAAAATCAGCATTGGTAGAAAATTGTCAGCTGGCACATGGAGATTTAGTTAAAAACAAAGTCCTAGGTTATAGTTTTCCACAGAAAACATGGTAATAATTCATAAAACTTTAACAGTTTAATCCAGAAGTCAGTGATAATGGGGGGCCTCCATGTGAAGCATAGAAAAAAAAGGTCTCTCTGAGGTTTGGTGCAATTTTCCTGCTTTTAATCTGGTGTTTGGTGTGTTTCCAATCATCCTTGCTTCACAGTTGGGAGTTTTTCCTTGGTGTTCTCATAGATTGTAGAAGGACTGATAAAGCAGCTGTTATCAGGCTGCGCGTGGGAATCTCTCTCTTACCATGATGAGGGGGGGTGAGATACAGATGTTGTTTAATAAGGAACTTAAGAGACGGGTCAGCCTGTCCAGCCTGGATGAACACAAGGCTGTAATTGCTCAAGTGGGGACACATGTTACACCCCAAAGAGGATTCTCTTTGACAGCTCCAGCTTTTCTGGCCGAGTCCTCCGAGAGGTGAGAAGAATGATGTCTGTGGATGTATATAGATGTGTGTAAGGGGAAACAGGAGGGTGGCAGGTGGCAGATAGGAGGGTCGAGAAACGGTTTAACTTTCCCTTTGTCTTCCAAATTTAAGACACTTGTGGCATACGAATTGTCCTAAGAATTCAGTATTTGACATTTTTGATCAATTCTCAATCCACCTTCCAGTCAACAACTTGGAAACAAATGGAAAAGTATAAGAGCATGAGTCCAATGCTTTCTTCATTGTAGAGGTTTCATGAGCAGAGAACAAGAGGGAGTTCACGCAAGTGATTTCTCAGGACAGCATCCCCAAACTTCTGCTAACAGTAAACTGACCCATAGAGGCCTGATTCTACTTTTGGTCAAGTGACATAGGCTCCCCAGCCGTCCAAGTGCAGGGCTTGAAACTTTCCAGTGATTAAACACTTCTCCCACTTTGGTGGGCACACAAATCACGTATGACTGTGATAAGAGCTCTAATAGAAAGAACTGTAGAAGATAAGTTTCATATTTTTAATGCAATGTCACTTTTAATATGTTTTTTAAAATACAATATAAAAATCTTTCTACGAAAACAGAGAAAAAATTGAAAAAATAAAAGAAATAAAATATCTTTGACATGTAACCCCATTGTCCAATGATAAATATTGTTAAAATGTTGGTGTATGCTTTTCCATACTGTTTCTTACATTTGCGTAAACGACCCCTCCACATACATTTTGATTTTTTAAAATAATAATCCATGAATCATCACATTCATGTTGTTTAATAATCTACTTTCACTTGATAATATGGTCATTGTTTTGTGTCAGTACATTAAGCCTAGGTTATAATTTTTAATAGCCACATTGTAATCAGTTGTATGGCTTTATCAGTAGTTATTAAGCTGATTCTTTAAGATGGACATTTAGTATGTTTCCACCATTCTCTGATCATAACAAACTCTATGATAAATACCTTTGCAATCTTTTTTTTTTTTTTTTACACATTTAACAAATTATGTTAGAAAATAGAATTTCTGGAAAAAAAAATTGATAGCTACAGCCAAACCGTCACCTAGAGATGTTAAACCAGTTTATGTTGTTGCCAGTAGTATATGAGAATTCCTGTGTTTTCTCAAATACTTGCCAACATTAGGTTTTGTGGTTTTTTTTTTTTTAAGATCTTATTTATCTGTTTGACAGACAGAGATCACAAGCAGGCAGAGAGAGAGAGGAAGGGAAGCAGGCTCTCTGCTGAGTAGAGAACCTGACGTGGGGCTTGATCCCAGGACCCTGGGATCATGACCTGAGCTGAAGGCAGAGTTTTTAACCCACTGAGCCACCCAGGTGCCCCTAGGCTTTGTGCTTAAAAAAATCTGTATTAATCTATTAAATTAAAAATACTATCAGATTGTTGTCCTGATTTGCATTTATTTTCTAACTAATAGGATAGAGCACTGTCTGCCTTTTTATAACTTTTGTTCATTTTTTATTCTATTGGGATGTTTATATTTTCCTTATTGATTTATAAATTCACTATATATTAAGCATATTAATTATTTTGTCATGAATTCTTCCCCGTAAGTCCCCAATTTGTCAACTTTTCCAAACCCTTGTTAATGGTTTTTTGGGTCAAAGAGAAACTTGAATAATGGTATGTAACAAAATCTATTCATCTCTTCTCTTTATGATTTCTATCTTTGCTGTAATTCCCAGACCAAGACTATATTAATTTCACTGATATTTTCTTCTAGTACTTTTATGATTTATTTGTTCTTTTATGAATCTTTAGTTTATATGGAATGTTTCTTATATTCCGTGTACAGCACTGGTTAGGAACTTAACCCTTTCTCCTTAAATGAGTAACTACACTCTTCATCATCACATATTGAATTTTCCATCTTTTTATTATTGTTTTGAAACACTTTATCAGATTATAAATTCTGATGCATATGGGTCTATTTCTGAATTTACTCTTCTGTTAATCTGTCTACTCTTATGCCAGCATCACTAACATAATGTAGTGAGCAACTGGAGGGCATGTCCTTTTGTCTACTTAGCCACTGCACACCACCATCTCTCCATCATGGTTGTGAATATATGCCTGGACTTGAGTCCAACCCTGTTACTTACTACATATGTAAACGCAAGCAAATTACCTACCTCTTTCATGCATTGATTTTTTCTTGTATAAAATGGAGAAAACATACCTCATAGAGTTGTTGTGACAAGTGAAGTAGTCTGTGTAAAGCTCTCTGTGCAGAGCTTGGTATAGAGTATGTTCACCAATAACTTAGTTCACAATATAGACATTTAGGACATGGTCCTTCTCATGGTTTTGCTCATGACTTGTTTGGAGAGATTAAGGACAAACACGAAAAGGGAGATAATTTGATGATACACCATAAGGTGAACATGTACGTTTCCAGCCCTGTTAGGTGGCAGACTCGGGGCTGCTGTGGCAGGAATGGGGATGTGGATAGGGCAGCTGGCTGTTCAAGACATATATCAGGGTGGCAGTGACTCGATTTTGTCATTGTTGTCCAGGAATTGGTTCTCAGCTTTGTGGTCCAGTTGATCTGGAGTTAGCTCAGATCTGGAGTCACACCAGGCCAATATATGGTTTCAGATGATCAGATCGGAGAAGATGCCCATGTCTAATGAAACAGAGCTCACTTTCAGATCATGTGCCCTGTCCAGAAGGCATGGAGATCTGCATTCTGCTGGCTGTTTTTATAAACATGGTACAATCCTTCTCCTCATTTTTTGGTCTACCAATCATTAAGTTCAAGTTTCCCAGATCAGAGGGGTGGTGCCTCCTGCAGGAGCCCAGATGCATTTGCAACTTATCTGGTGCCTTCTTGCTCATGGAGTCTGGGTCCCTTAAATTGTTCATGAATGTGGATTTCCAGTTTGGAAGACTTGCCTTTGATACTGTGTATGACACTAAAGTGACTTACCGTGACTTATATTAACTTGTTATACTCCTTTTCTATTCCTTTACCTGGCAGCTCTTCCTTATGCCAGCCTCTCAAAGCTGGGTACATTATTTCTGCACCCCCAAATAGAATAACTCTTCTAGAACAGGAATAGTTACTTCTACTGCAATGTCTGTCTCCTGTTCACTATTGGATAAATACAAAGTCACATTCTTTACCCAGTTTTCCTTGATTACACACACCCCTCTCTTCTGTTGCTACAGCTCTTCTTTATACTTGTTATCAAATACAGTTGATGAAGTTATAACCTTTGTTCCCTACATTCTAGCCTTTGAAATGTTGGGCTTGGTGGATTCCTTAGTCCATGCAACAACGCATTTACACACCAACTCTTAGGACGGCTGAATTGCTAATCCCTTGTATGCAGTTTCTCTTTCAATGGTTGGTTGTTTCCTGACCTTGCCTCCGAATTCAGAGGGTGTAGATTCTTGATTATGGCCCCCAAGTGAGTGGTGACTTCTTTAATGCTACTAAAAGGAAGCTTGTGCTTTCATCCTAGTTCCATTTTCCTTGGGTGACACCAGATAAGGGAGTTACAGTTTTCACATCTAATGTTATCTATCTATAATATAATAGCGGGTTTTATTCTTCCAAACTGCTGTTGAAAGACACAACCACTACTGAGCCATTACCTATATATATTTTTATCACCCACTATTCATTATAATGCCTTTGTGTTCTGTCAGCGTTATCAGAGGCAACCAGTATTTATTAGGTATCCACTGGATGTGTGACATTGTGGGAGGTGCTGCCAAGGGCACTTGTTTAGAATGAAGCATTATGTAGGAGGAGGGTGACAATTTTTCTTTAGAGCTAGTGCACCATTCTACCTTTCACTGTAGTTTTGGCCACCAGGTTGGTCAAATTATTCATTTTGTCTTTTGGTCCCTGTTAGGATTTCCTAGAAATTTGAGTATGTTTGTCATGTCTTTCAGGTGGGCTCACTGCAATATGGCCTTTGTGTGAATAAAATAAGAAAACATAATCCCTTCCATGATATATAAAATGTGTGTGTGTGTGTGTATTTATGTATGAAGTGGCATAAGAACTTCTGCTTTCATTTCAGTATGTATGCTGTGGAGCTGGGTTAATTTAATAGAAGACTTAACAAATATTTCTAGACCCATTTACCCAAATAAACTTAGCTGACCTTATTTCACATCATATCCTGGAGTTTCTGGTGAGGACTTAATGTTTCTTTCTGTGAGTAGTTTCTGACTTCTTGGCCTCTGACCAGTAAAGAGTCTGAGCTCCCAGTTTTCTTAGTCTTTAGATTCATCAACCATCTTGAGCCTCACAGTGTATGTGTAGCTGCAATAATCACCTTGTCGGGATAGTGGGTCTGAGGTATCTGTCCATTTTGGCATACACAGTATGCCCTTTGATCCTGCTGTCTCTTGGTCTCTGGGGTGTCTGCCATTATATCATAGTGTCCTGCCAGATACCGACAGGTGGCAAATACACCATGATCCTTTTCAAGTTTCAGATGCTTCTTTTATTATGAGAATGATGATGGTTTGAGTTATAACTCGTGTCTTGTTCTCTACCCAAAGTGTCTTGGCAGAGCTAGAATCACTACTGTTGTGATCACTGGTCATACTAGGTAGAGAGTTGCATGATACTTTTTTGGACACCAAGAGGGACTTATTTTATCAAACACAGAAGCAAGCTAACTCATTAAACAAAACATTTCAGTGCAGTGGATCTCACTTTTATACATGATAGCCATTATTATTAATAAAAGTATTGATAAAGAATTTTAATGCATGCAGTATCATCATTTTACATAATAGCCAGGTATTTATTAGGCTTTAATTTGCATGATGTTGTATGTTCTTCATGTGTGTCCTTTTATTGAACGTAGGCAAAGTAGATAGCATTGCCTTGTGGGGAGTCATCATGAGATATTGGAGAACCAGACAAACCTGGGGTTGGATTCCGCCCCAGCTATTCTAATCACTCAGTAATAAATGCAAGGAATTTACATGCAGGCAAACAACTTGAAGGTTGTATCATTTGGGTTCCAATCAGGAAGCTGCAACCATATGAGTTATGGTTTAATTAGAGAATTTAATACTAAGAATTATTTACTTAGTGTTAGAGAAATGAAAAGTTTAAAAACAAACACCTAGGTATCATGGTGGTGATGCAGGAACCCCCCAACCCCTCAGTTGGGGAAGCAAAAGGAAGAAGATGGAATTATTAAAACTTAGATAGTTGGGGGGCAAGGGCAAAAATGAACTATTGGGACTTCATCAAGATAAAAAGCTTTTGCACAGCAAAGGAAACTGTCAACAAAACCAAAAGACAACCAACAGAATGGGAGAAGATATTTGCAAATGACTTATCAGTCCAGTTCAGGAACGTTCAAGGTGGTATGGGCATTGACTGCAAATGACATATTGGATAAAGGGCTAGTATCCCAAATCTATAAAGAACTTATCAAACTCAACCTCCCCAAAACAAATAATCCAATCAAGAAATGGGCAGAAGACATGATCAGACATTTCTGCAAAGAAGACATCCAAATGGCCAACAGACACAAGACATGTGCTCAACATCACTCGACATCAGGGAAATACGGAGTAAAACCGCAGTGAGATAGATATCACCTCACACCAGTCAGAATGGTTAAAATTAATGTCAGGAAACAACAGATGTTGGTGAGGATGTGGAGAAAGGGGAACCCTCCTACACTGTTGGTGGGAATGCAAGCTGGTGCAGCCACTCTGGAAAACAGTATGGAGGTTCCTCAAAAAGTGGAAAATACAGCTACCCTACAACCCAGCAATTGCACTACTGAGTATTTATCCTAAGGATACAAATGTAGTGATCCCAAGGGGCACAGGCTCCTGAATGTTTATAGCAGCAATGTCCACAATAGCCAAACTATGGAAAGAATCTAGATGTCCATCAACAGATGAATGGATAAAGAAGATAAGGTATATATATACAATGGAATACAATGCAGCCATCAAAAAATGAAACATTGCCCTTTGCAGTGACATGGATAGAACTAGAGGCTACTATGCTGAGTGAAATAAGTCAATCAGAGAAAGACAACTATCATATGATCTCTCTGATATGAGGAACTTGAGAGGCAGGACAGGGGATTGTTGGGGGTAGGGAGGGAAAAATATGAAATAAGATGGGACCGGGGATGGAGGCAAACGATAAAAGACTCTTAATCTCATGAAACAAACTGCAGGTTACTGAAGGGAAGAAGGGTGGGAAGGATGGGGTGGCTGGGTGATGGACATCGGAGAGGGTATG
Organism: Mustela erminea; assembly: GCF_009829155.1. Classification (NCBI taxonomy): domain Eukaryota; kingdom Metazoa; phylum Chordata; class Mammalia; order Carnivora; family Mustelidae; genus Mustela; species Mustela erminea. The sequence continues at coordinate 42,880,302 of NC_045629.1, read as the reverse complement.
TGCTATGGTGAGTGCTGTGATTGTGTAAGCCTGATGACTACCAGACCTGAACCCCTGAAACAAATAATACATTATATGTTAATAAAAAAAAAAACCAAAAAACCCAAAAAAACAAAACTAGAGGTACCATTCCCCCAAACAAACAAATAAACAAACAAAAGTAGAGGTAACACACACACACACAGACACACAGACACACACACACCCCAAAACCTTAGAAGACTGGGCCTGGTAGGGCCGGGATGCACATCTCTGAGGAGGGTGCGCTGGCTGGGCTCGTGTCACCGGAGTGCTGCTTCGAGGAGTGTTAGAAAACCTGTACGCTTTTCCTCACTGTTGCTACTGGACTGAAAACTGCCACAGTGAGCAGAAGTGAGCTCCTGCTGCCAGAGCTAGGAAGTGTTGTTGCTGGAATGTAGCCGCAGAAACAGGGAATAAACCAGGAAGGCACGAAATCATGCTTCCTCCCGCAGTCTTGCGGTCTCTCTGACGCCCCCTAGTGACAGAGCTTAACAGGGAGCAGCGGGCTCCAGGGTCTGCAGAGTTCCAGAGCAGAGCAGAGAAGACGTGAGAAGCAGAGCAGAGAGACCTGTGAGACGGAGAAACCATAGTTTCATAACCAGCGCAGGCATGAGGTTGCCTACCCAATGGGCTGTCATTGAAATTTATGGAATTTATGGAATCATGGAAACTCTCTGATGAGAGTTCGTAGGAAGGGCTAAAACTCCTCAGTTCTGTTCTTTTCTTTTTTTAAAATAAGATTTTATTTATTTATTTGTCAGAGAGAGAGAGAGGGAGAACACAAGCAGGCAGAACAGCAGGAAGAGGCAGAGAGAGAAGCAGGCTCCCTGCTGAGCAAGGACCCCGATGCGGGACTTGATCCCAAGACACTGGGATCATGATCTGAGCCGAAGGCAGCAGCTTAACCAGCTGAGCCACCCAGGTGTCCCCCCACCCCTTAGTTCTTTGCAATTCTTATTACTTTACAAAGTCTTGCGCTAGCCTAGTTCTTAAAGATTCTCGGTTACACTTTGATACTGATTCCTTTGTTTTGACCCCAGTCCCACCATAGTAGCATTTTATGTGTGGATCCGCAGCATTGGCTGTGGAATTCCTTGGTTATTAGCTGTGGCCTCTGGGCAAGTTAATTTAAGTTCTCCCGGCCAAAAATTTGCATTACATGAGATAAACATGAACAATGCTTAATTCAAAGCCTGGCAAATAAGTATTTAAACATGTTAGCTACCATTATTGTCATCCTTATCATCACTGTCATAATTTAACGTGTATGGAGAAGGAGGAACCAAACAGCTTCCGCTTAAGATACAACATCGGAGAATCCAGCCTGCTCCAAAATCACCACTGATTACCTTTATCTCTGAAACCTAACCATTCCAATGAAAAAGAAACACCGTTTCCCTTGTTAGCCATCTATCTCATTTTTGCTTCTCCCCCAAATTTCCGTTTTTCTAATCTTTGATCTGATATGCTAAAAGAAGCCAGTCTTACCAATTCTGCTTTGTATTAGGGGATATTGAGACCCGAGATTCTTTTGAGACTTTCCCTGAGTCATGCATGTATTTGTAAAGAGGCCTGGAAGGGATTCAAAAATCCATCATGCCACTATCAGGGAGTCTCGAATTCTGAAGCATTCCTGGCTCCCACTTGCTCAGGGGTATGGAGACTGTCACTAGAAATTCAGAACGAGTGTTCTGCATGGTAATGTGGTACATCACTGCTAGGTCCTGAGGCAAGCTGAGGACATCCTGAATTTTATGCATTATGCATGAGAGGGTGTAAGAAATAAAGGATCAATCATCTTCTCCCTCAGATAACATTGATCATTTGCTACACATTATTTGGCTGGGCTCTGTGCAGATTTATTTTCTCCAATGAGAACGAGAAGCAGATTGCCTGTTTTCTTAATGAGCAATGACATCAATCTAGCCAAATCTATCTAATGTACTGGATGACTCTCTCTCTCTCTCTCTCTCTTCCTCTCTCTCTGCCCCCCTCTCTGCCATAGTTAGAAGAAATGGGGACAGCTTCTGAAGACCGTGCCAGCTCCTGTGAGGGTGGTGACAGAGTGGGAAAATCGGGTCTAATTCAGGGTGATGAAGAGTCTCTTTCTCTCCCTTTACTTTTCTCTCTCTTTAATTTAAGGCAGTGTTTTCACTCTTCATTTTTCCAGATGGCATATTCGGAGGGGCTGATCTGCAGAAAAGGCCAAGTGAAAAGTCACCCAATAATGAGAAAGGAGAAAGATGGCATGTGAAATGCATGACTCCGTAGTGATGCTAGGGCTCTGAGCAGGCTGGAATGGCACAGTCACCAGGAAAAGTAACAAATCCCAATCAGAGGATGTTATTATAGGCACTCTCGCCAACACAAATGACTCTCAATGACATTGGAGTCAACACGTGGCACCCATGAGCAACTGGAGTGGAAACTTCTATTGAGATGGTATTCCCCTCATCATGCTGGCCAATGCGCAGTAAATCGGCAGGTGTCGGAGATAATGGTGTGATTGAAGGTTCGAGAAGAGAGTAGGATGTCCTGCTGGGCACGTTCCCTCCTTCAGTCGGACAAGTGTCCACTGAGGGAGGCGGGGGCTTTGGGACATTTGGTATTTGGTGGAATAGATTACAGATGGCAGATGAGGGCTGGCCTGGAGTCCTGGCAGGAATGGTCCCACTAGAGGCCGTTTGCGGGGAATCACCATGCCTGTGGGAGAGCAGATATCACAGGGCCCTGGCCTGGCAGAGGGATCCCAACAGAGGAGGAAAATGTGTTCCTAGGTGGAGGGAGCAGAGGGATAGGGCAACTTCCAGGAGATCCTGCCAATAAATAGGTTCAGGCCCCAGAAGGAAGAGAAGGCTCTGGTGAGAACAAGACAAGACACACATCCCAGGCAAAGGCCAGAGTGGTGGGACACAGGGCTTCCCACCTCAGAAATTTCCTGCTTACACTGTCGTGTAACCACTTCTACTGTCTCAAAGTCACAGAGAAAGAAATGGGTTTGAAAGTGTTGGAAGCTAATTAATCATGAGCCACGATAGCATAGGGAATCAGTGATGATATCGTGAAACTAAGTCCTGCTTCTGTTTTTTATTCCTGCAGAAATGGAAATATGGGGGAATTTTTGCCCAACTAAAATTTAAGAACGAAGAAGCCTGGGGGAGGGGTATTGCATAGTGTCCTGCCTCTACCACAACGGGCTTGCTGCCCACTCGGAAGGTGAGGACGTGGCTTATTGGAACCACAGCTCAGGAACAGAGCCGGGGGACCCCGTTAAACAAGCGGGCCTTCAGTGGAGGGGGAGGAGAGGCAGGGAGAGCGTCGGAGGCGCCACTGAAGTAATAGGTCACTCTGTGCCAGACGGTGCTAGAACTATAAAGATTTTCCCATTAAATGAGGTGTTCTTAGAATTTTTTCTTTTCTATTGTTTCTTTCCTCCCTCCCTCCGGCCCTCCCTTCCCCTTTTTTTTAATTTTAAAAGGTTTTACTTATTTATTTGATAGAGAGGTAGAGAGCACACGTAGGCAGAGCGGCAGGCAGTGGGAGAAGGAGAAGCAGGCTCTCCACGGAGCAGGGAGCCCGATGCGGGACTCCATCCCAGGACCCTTGGATCATGATCTGAGCCAAAGGCAGCCGCGTAACCAACTGAGCCACCCAGGTCCCCCATTCCCTTTTCTTTTTTTAACAGATGGAGGAAGCCCATTAAGGAGAAGCAAAGGAACTCACCCAAATTAGTGTCAGGTAGAGAGCGGATCTCTCATGTGTTGTGTGAGTTCAGAGTCTGGCTAAGCCCTGTGTCACACAGCATCTCAGTCACCTGCCCTGGGATGTAAAGTCTGAGTCAGCCCTGCTCAGAGGCTGCCCTGAGCCAAACCATCCCCTTTCCCATTCAAGAGCTAGAGATAGTCCTTTTATGCATTCCCCCTGAGATCAGCTTACTGTTTGGGGGAGTTCAGGCACAAGCCAGTGTTGGCGGCACTAACTTGCAATCGGCTCCTGAAGGGTCCTTTTATTTTGTACTCAGATGTAGATCGTTACATTGTAGATCTTGCTTAAAGTCATCTTTCCATATTTAGCCTCTTGCTCTGGCCTGTCAAGATCTTTTTAAATCCTTACTAACAGCAGATTCTTCTTCTTCTTCTTTTTTTCCTTTTTAAAATCCAATACAACATGAAATGAAAACCACAACTCTCTTAAAAGCCCTCCTGTTTCCGAAAGCTTTGACATTCAGCAAAGATCTATTCCTTGGTGTCTGTCTGTGCTATGTTTATTTTCTGCTTTGCCGATTTGTGGAGGCTAACTGTACCCAAATGTGCCTTTAGACGGCAAACTCTTCAGGGCAAGGGCTCTGCTCTTTGTTTTGGCACGTGCTACCTATTACAGAGCTCAGTGTGCACCTGGGGCTCCAGATAAATAATAACAATCCAGGAGTATTTCTCACTTGGAAAGCTGCACAGGTCTTTCCAGGATGCGTGTTAGCTTTCTTTAAAGAATATCCGAGTGACCGATTTTACCTTGACATTGGGTGCCCATCTCTCCACACCTGTTCCACCTGCTGCCTGGCTGGTGTCTCCCGCTTTATTGTTTGCTGTTTCTGCACTGCCCTTAGGAGCCATTCCTGAGAAGTAGCACTTTGGCTCGCAGATCATGCACGCGTTTATGAATGTTTTGGTTCTGACTCCCGCCAGGCAGCATTCTCCCCCCTTTCGCTCCCCACCCTGTCAGTGCTGAAGTGTGCATCCCGGATGCTTTCCAGTGGACAGAAGCCAGAGCAGGAGGAGGTAAAGAGGTGGGAGGGGACAGTTATTTGTTTTATGGCAGTTTTAAAAACAACTAGCCCAAGCCGGAGTTTCATAGTTTTTAGCAAAATAGTCCTTGTTTTTGTTTTTGTTTTTCCCCTCTCTCTTTCTCATGAGAAGCTGGAATGGGGGGTTTAGGGAGAGGATTATAGCTTTTTTATTTTTTGTAAATGTATTTATTTTGTTAGCTTTGAAAAGAATAGTTTAAATTTGGTTAATGCACATGCTATCATTTTCCAAAATCTAGAGCGAGAGAAATCCTGGATGGTTCCAGTGGGTTTGGAAGCAAAGTTGCCTGCTCTGGCTGCAGCCAGATTCGATTACTGTAATTCTTTCAAGTGGCACTTTTGCTAACAATTAAAGTGGGTCTTTTGGAGGGACCAGGATTCAGCTGAGAGGAAGATGTCTTACAGCCCTGAATCAACCACTTCATCTCAGATTTAGAATAAAAAAAAAAAATCAGCTTCTAATCCCCCCACTTTTAAGTTGCCATCGCATAAGGAGGGCTTGCTGTTTAACAGAGCGACACCTCAACTCTTGAGTTACCTGGCTCCATCTCACGCCTTCGGGCTCTTCTTGGCAAACCAGACTCCATCATTAGATGGTTCTTAGATTCTCTGTCACATGGTCCTTTTGAACATCACGCTTACATCTCCTTCCCTCAAAACTTGTCTGTCTAGGAAACTACTATTATCCTGTAGTGTGTGATTCATGTAGCTGATATCAAGTGTATGGTCATACATTGCTGTTCCAAATGGTAGCTTTTTTTCTTGCCTTTATTCATTTACTTATTTGTTTTGACTGCGAATGTTTTATTTAGTCATTTTTATTTGCAACAGAAGCTCTGGAAACTCAAAGTTAACATCTTTGCCCATGAGCTTCTTCTTGACTAACTTTAATTTCTGCCTCTGAGTCTTCAGTCCCCCCCCCCCCCCCCCCCCCCGCCCTTCAAATTAAAGGTATCTGGTGCACTAGCTTCTTGGTCAAGATCTCTGAAATGGACATAGTCTAGTTCAGCATTCAACTGTATCAAGCCCATTTTTCCCATGCAAAGTTTCTTCCTTTGTTTTTCTTCTGATCTAACTTTTAAGTTACCCCGAGGTGATGGGGAGTTAGTCTCGTGATGTTGAAGGCAGAGAGGAGTCATATGCATTTTCTGCTCTGCTGATGTGCCTGTCCTCCCTTCTCCTGCTATGTCTAACACCTGAAGGAATCACACAGAGAAGCAACTGTCCCTCTCTCCCCCTTCTGGTGGCTGCATTCCCTTCCTCTTCCTTCTCCCGTTGGGGGTCCCTTCTCAGATAGGCTCTTAGAGCCACTCATTGGCTTGTCTTCACGGGCCTATGAGACACCTGTCATTCTCCATGCTTGGTTTGTGACTGATGGTGGTGGTGGGCTGCCACACTCTTATTTCCTTCAGGTTTCACTGGGGCTGGACTGCAAAGACTGCCACTCTCCAACTGTACCTAGGAAAAGTATTAGCGCCCCCCACCCAAGATATCCTAAACGTTACAGGACAATGTCCTGGTACCCCTCCAGCTCCAAGTTTGGCCAGAGCTGAAAAAGAGTAAAAAATTTTTCACTGCTCATTTTTTCCATCTTTTCATCTTAGTTGGATTCCTTCATCTGCCCTCTTTTCATGTGCTCAACTGCTTACCGCGTGGCAGTAGGCAGTGGTGTTAGGCCTGGAGAGAGAGGTTGGGGACCAGCTCCCCTGCTTTGGCTATATGTACTGGTATCTTCTTTCTTACTCCTGAAGTCATTTATCTCAAAGTCAAGACTTGGGCATATCTTTTTACTGCTTCCTACATGTAATATGTCAACTATGTTTATTTTCAGATTTAGAATAAAAAAAATGAACTTTTCATTTTCTCCCTTGGGTTGATGTTGCATTGATAATGGGAACAACTGCTTCCCCATGGCAAATGGTAATTCAGTGTAGCTAGGTCTGGGTGCAGATGTTGCCATGAATATTTTATATTTCTTCCTGCTTCATATGTGTGTAAATATGTGTGTACATTTGTGTGTGCATTTTGGCAACTAACATAATCAAAGTTGGTATTCACAAGAAGAACAAATTTCTTAAGTAGAAAAAAAATGTATTATTAATGGTGCCAAGCATACAACTACCTAGTAATGTCAACTCTGATGTCACCTCAAGAGCCATACGTAAGAAAGGGTCAGCATCACATTTTTGTTCCTAGAAGAAAATACACATGACTATATCAAAGCAGAACCATCCTGATTAGTTGTACGCGAGTATTTGATTATATTTTGTTGTTTTACAGAATCTGGAAGCAAGACAGCAATCTTCCTGTAGTACTGGGCTGAGTGGCGCTGGAGCTGGGATGGGTATGTGTGGGATGCTGGGCTGGAGGTCTGGTGGGAAGGACCCACTGCTGAGCAGAGAGGATTTTATTCTTACTCTATAGGGTTTCACCATGTAGCCTTTATTTTGTTTGATTATTTGAAATGAAGTCCTATTACCCTTGTGTTTTCTTTGGGAGGCACTTGAGGAGGTTTAGTTGCTCAGGTTATGGAAATCCAGAGAGGATAAACTAGTAGGAGAAATAAAAGGTAACATGATATCAATCCAGCTGTTACTAGAATCTAGTGTTTGAACTGAGGGAGCGGTCCTGGCAGCCGGGACCAGAACTAGCATGAGGAGTGTATGGGCACCAAACATGCTCTAAGAAATGTGTGCCATCATCCCAGAGACACGGATCATAGATGCAACTGAATAGGAACAATGTCTTTTATGGTCACATACATCTGAGACATGCCACCACCTTATACACTTCTTTGGTCACAACCTTGATCTTATTGAGTCTCAAAGTTGTATTGTTACTATAAACTAGAAAGTATTAAATTTTATTCTAGGAATTTGATGTGGAACTTCAGTCAGTAGACCTATATTAAAAAAATAAAGAACTAAAGAAATTGTTTAGAGTCTTGGATCTATAGCAAAATATACAATATTAAATTTGTGATTGTGTGCTTTAAATTAAAACAAATGATTCAAGTATATATATATATGTATATATGTTTTATTTTTTTATGATTACTTGCTTTAATGTTGTTTTGATCAACTCACCAAGTTGTACTGGATTTCATTTAGGGCTATATCATATGTAATCAAAATAAATAAATAAATAAATATAGGTTAATGTACCTATATTTATTTATTTGTTTATTTTGATTTCTTTTCAGCTTAACAGTATTCATTGTTTTTGCACCACACCCAGTACTCCATGCAATACATACCTTCCTAATACACACCACCTTGTTCCCCAACCTCCCACCCCCAGGCCCTTTAAGACCCTCAGGTTGTTTACCTGTAAAAGCAAACTTAATGTAGGTGAAGTGTGGGAACATAGTTGGCTGAAGCAGCAGCAGACTCCGCTCTTCTTTATCAAATTCAGTTTAGAGTCATACTCGTTGAGTAGAATTGTTTAATAAATTATGGTTGCAAATGTAAATTATTTTTTCTTATGCTTATACTTACTCTCCTTCTTTTGCAGAGATCATAGAGTTAAATTCACATTAATTAAGTGCACATTTACATTTTATTGTTATCTTCTCCTCACAGATGAAGAAATAGAGCTTAGAGCAGTTGAGAAACTTGTCAGCTTCTCAGAGCTTTAACAACCAAGGAGAACATTTTGAAAGCAAGCCCTGGGGAATGTTTAGGCTTGCATCTGAGGCTAGGAGAGCTGTCTCCCTCTGTGTTCCTTATCCGCTTTCACCTAGCTATTTGCTTGAAGTCAAAACACAGTAGTCATTCTCAATTCCCCCCTCTTTCTCACCTTCCACACAATAAATATTTAAGATCTATCCATTTCCACAGTTTAGGCCATCATCATCTCTCACATGGATATTAAGAATATGTTAATAGCAAATGTGTGTATAAACCACTTACTAAGCATTATACCAAGCACCTGACTTATACTTACCTATATTTAATTCTCACATTTACTTCTTGAGGTAAGTGCTATTGTTTTTCTCATTAAAACAAAACAAAACAAAACACAACAGGAAAACTAAGGCACTCTTGGATTAGAGGCAAAGATAACAAACAGCATCCTCCCTGATTTTCCTACCTTAGTTTTGTTTGCTGTAGTTCCCTTTCCACAGCACAGCTAGAGTGATAGTTATAACATAATAATCTTCCTATGTTGCTCAAGGTGTTAAAATCTTTTTAAAAAATTTTTGGCTTATGTTGCCATTTGGGGTCCATATTTTGTACCCCTTTTCCATGGGTCCTTACTCATGTAAGAACAGTAACTGATGGAAAATTACTGGTGGGAGTTGGGTATCACATGAGGATCGGTGGAAGTGGAGAGCGGGCTGGACCAACACCTTCTTGGTGCCTTTGACAGACTCTGTTTGAAAGATGACTGCCACAATGTCTCCCTTCCTACATGGTCTTATAAAGTGACAATGAGAGGGGCGCCTGGGTGGCTCAGTGGGTTAAGCTTCTGCCTTCAGCTCGGGTCATGATCTCAGGGTCCTGGGATCAAGTCCTGCATCGGGCTCTCTGCTCAGCGGTGAGCCTGCTTCCCCTTCTCTCTCCCTGCTTGTGATCTCTCTCTCTCTCTCTTAAAAAAAAAAAAAAAAGTGACAATGAGAGGTGCTTCTTTCTCTTGAATCTGGATGGGCTTGTAACTATGGTTGCTCTGAAATCATGAGACTTCCAAGTCTAGATCACAAAAGGAGATGTGACTTCTGCATGGATCATTGGAATTGCTCTGGATCTCTGTGTAAGCAGTCAGAATTCCCCAACACCACTGTGTTATGAGGAAGCCCGGTCTCTCCCTGGGGAGAGACCCCCTGGAGAAGCCCTAAGACTGCTAGACAGAGATGGCCAGCCACCCACCGGCTGCTCTAGCACCAGTCATTGACTGTAACTACATGAGAGACCTTGAGCCAGAAGCAGCCAGGGATGACCTTCCCAAATAATGACCCAGAGAGAATCAAATGATTGCTGCTCTTCTAAGCCATTAAAGTTTGGGATGACTTGTTATACAGCAATATATAATGGGTGCTGTGTCTTGTAATTTATACTCCTTGAGAGTAGCTGTATTCTAGAGGAGGACACGCTCAGTGTTTTGATCCCCAGGTTGTACTGGGAATGGCGTCTTCCTGTCTTCCCAGACTATTGTATTTGGGGCTTGTCTTGCCTGGTGCTGAGCTACAGCCTTGACTTGGTGATTCCAGAAGGTGAGTGGCTAAGACAACTGTGTGCACTTGAACTATGTTTCTTACTGAACTTTCAGCATCTTGGTGTGTCACAGGTGATGAAACACCCATTTTCTCAGTTGATGACTCTGCCAGCTGTCTGCTGCCTCCTGTTGTAGCTTGGCAGGGAGACAGAGTCACTAGATATACTCACTCTGATCTTCCTCCTACAAGCTCCCTGTCGGGTAGTTCACAGGTGTTCTCTTCTCCCTTCCCAGCTTCTTGACAAAAATTTCCAGCAACACTAGCAAAAATGATCTCTTTTCTAGACCATTTTCCATGGTCTGTTCACTGGGCTGATAGGCCCCATTCCCTGCATGAGCTTGAGGAATTAAAGGCACTCCTTTGCTGATCTGCTTGGGTTTTTCTTGGTAAGTCTCACTTTAAGCTTACACCTTTCGTCACTAGTGGTGTCTTACATTGTTTGTCTGTCTCCTTAAAATAAGAAGTAGGGTTAATGGCCAACACATTCTATGGATTTAGTCAGTCCAAGCTGGATAAATAGTGACAGAACGGGGATGGGGTGGGGAATCCCTTTCCTAGTTAGTGGTAAGAATACTTCATCAAAAATATCTCCTCAGATATCAAGATGCCTGTTTTTGTGCCTGGTATTTTACCATTAGAGATTTATGTAATCAAGGACCCTAGAGTATAGAGGGGGAGACAGATGAAGGAGCTGGCAACTACTACTCAGGATGAGCACTGCCATGCCAGGACAATGCACAGGGCATGCTGGGAGGCCAGTAGATCTTGCTGGGGGGGAGCGGCGAAGGGGAAGTCAGGGACATCTGAGGAAGCCATAATGTCAGGGTTGAGACCCGAAGCCCAAGATGGCACTGGCCAGGTGAAGGGAAGGAAAGGGAAGAGAAAGACTTCCTCATTTCAGGGATTGAAAAACCACTCTGCTTGTGGAGATGGGTGGGGTGGGGGGCTGCGGAAGGAGGAGAGCAGCAGGATGGGGCAAGAGAAGGTGCAGAGTACAAGCAAACCAGGCAGGAGAGTTGGACTCTTATTTTGAGGGCAGTAAGAGCTGCTTGTCATTATTAGGCTGAAGAGGTACAAGGTGAGATTTGTCTTTTAAGACTATGGCTTTGTCTGTAGCGTAGAGCATTGGAAAGGGCTATGCTGGTCATGCAAGTAAGAGATGCTTGTGTTCTCGAAATGGAAAAAAGTGGACACGTTTTAACACACTTTTCAGTGTGACCTCAAGAGTATTTTTGTTACCCTCATCCTCCTTAATTCCCAGTTTCCCAGTCCCACACACATGTTGTTCCATCCTGCTAGTCTTTAACTCTTCATCAGCTCTTCAGCAGTGTCAGATAGTACAGCCCTTTCCCCCTCCACACTTTTTCCTGTCTGTAGTGTTCCTTGTCTTCCACATTTGGTAAACTGTTCTTCATCCTTTAAGATCCATCTCCTCTCTATTTTCCCTGACTTCCTCAGGAAATATCATTTTCTCCTTGATACTTCAGTAGATTTTCTTTCACTCTTCTGTTATGTGTGTTGTATGCTCCTGTTTCCTCCCTTCAGATCTACTCTCTCATCCTGTCCACGCTACTGGTTGCCTGGAAAGTCAGTCTGAATGGATTCCAATGGACTCTCTTCTCTGAGAATGATTGGGTATCAATGGACTTCTCTCTCTTCTCTGGCTTCTCATTGGGTTGGACATTTTCAGGAGAAGAGAAAGGAGGAAGAGAATAAGTTTGGGCTATTTATTCCCCTAGTTCTCTTTCTGTGGGGTTACTCTGGACTGTTTGCCTCCCACAACACAGGTTATACCTATCAATGCACTGGTAAATGGTTAACAACCAACCTGAGGGATGGGAAATCCCTGACTTGCAGTGTTTGCCCATTTCTGTGGTGTAAATACTCCTACCATGACCAATTTCAAGAAACCAATGTGATGTCAGTAAATGTGGAGTTGGGAAGTGATGCACACTGTCTGTTCTCTCAAAGTGGCACAAGTCGGCTTCAGCCCCCCACTCCCTCACCCCCTACCAGGTTCCAGTCTTTCCTTGTAGATAATTGTATCTGTTGTTCCCCTAGCCCTTCAGGCCTGTGAGGAGGGCTGTGCCACAGTTTTTAGACTTGGGACACTGCCCTATCTTCTGTGGCTTTCTTCACAATACCCATACCTTTGAAAATAGTCCTTTTATTAGACTCTTCTCAGATTATCCAATTTGAGGTACCATCTGTTTCCTGATGAGATCCTAATTGATTCACCAAGTAGGAGTGTGTGGAAATTAGTCATTTAGAAATCTTTCTCCCGCTGTATTACAAATACTTAGAGTGCAGGGATTATGATTTATTGATTTTTGTATCTCCAACACCTACTCAGTGGAGGGGTGAGAAGGGGAAGAAGAACTAATTTTCAATCAGATACCTACTATGCACCCGATACTGTGTCAGAGGCTCTAGAAATGTTTTCCATTTAATCTTAACAAGTCAAATTAATTCTAGTACAATCGTTATAGGCATTTACAGATAAGGAAACTAAGGCTCAGAGTGGTTCAATAACTTTTCCAAGGTTCCACAGTTCAGAAGTAGCTGAATTAGGATTTGAACGTGCGTATCTGGGTCTAAAATCTATTCTCTTTGCTCTGTTGCCTCAATTTGTTTTTAGTAAATGGATGGATGTTTTAGTCAATAGAGAAGACACAGTGAGGGCATCAGAGAGAGATCCCTGCTGAGAGGGATCTTCAAGTGGGAGGAAGATGGCAATGGGCTTCCTTCTGTTCCTTGGAGTAAAGTTTCTAGCAATTTAGCACCTTATGAAATGTAAACTGTTCATGTATAAAGTATTCACACTAAACAGGGTATTTTAGGGAACATCAGGGATATCATAGTTTAGTCATAAATCTGGCAGATATTTTGTTAGTAGCTTAACAAATTCATATCTGATAGCAGTACCGGGCAGCTTCTTATCTCCTTAGGTCTTAACATTAGCTTAGTACTTGGAGATGAGGAGAACCATGTTTGTACAGTTGCATTAAATGATGGAGGAAATTGCAAGAATTCAGCTGATCAATTCAAGATAAGTTTTTTTTTTAATTTTTTATTTTTTATAAACATATATTTTTATCCCCAGGGGTACAGGTCTGTGAATCACCAGGTTTACACACTTCACAGCACTCACCAAAGCACATACCCTCCCCAATGTCCATAATCCCACCCCCTTCTCCCAACCCCCCTCCCCCCAGATAAGTTTTGTAAAAGAAAATACTTAGATCATCCTAACATCTCAAATTTTGTGCTCCAGTCTTTTCATCTAGAAGATACTGGTGGGGGCGCCTGGGTGGCTCAGTGGGTTAAGCCGCTGCCTTCGGCTCAGGTCATGATCTCGGAGTCCTGGGATCGAGTTCCTCATCGGGCTCTCTGCTCAGCAGGGAGCCTGCTTCCCTCTTTCTCTCTCTCTCTGCCTGCCTTTCTGCCTACTTGTGATCTCTCTCTGTCAAAAAAAAAAAAAAAAAAAAAAAAAAAGAAGTTACTGGTGACCCTACTCAAGACTTGGATCTATGGGAAATCTGCTTTAAAGAAACAGCTGTCATATATTTCTGCTCTCTTGAAAGGGCTTGATAAAGCAACTAGTATTTTGTTTTAATAATGAAAAGCATTCTCTGGAAAAGTCGATCTTGTTTTGGCAATTTCATTCTGTTAAAATAGCATGAAAGGGAACGTAATACGGCTAGTCCTTAAAAGTCTGAGTGAGAAAACTTGAGTCTGGTTCTGGTTTTGTTACTTGCCTAGGTTTTTGTTCGTTTGTTTGTTTTTTAAAGATTTTATTTATTTGGGAGAGAGAGTGTGCTTGCAGGAGTTGGGAGAGGGGCAGAGGGAGAAGGAGAAGAAGACCACTGAGTGAGAAGCAGGATTCAGGGCTCCATTCCAGGACCCTCATATCATGACCTGAGTAGAAGGCTGACACTTAACTGAGTCACCCAAGTGCCCTATTGCCTGGTTTTGTTATTACAGCTGAGCCACTTAAGTATGTGTGCCGCAGTCTCCCCATAGGTGCCATGGGTAGTTAGATTAGATATGGACTAATCTTAGACTGTCTTCCTAGCTCTAACAAGCTTATGAAATGCTTAAGAATTTTGCTTTCTTTTTAGTAAGGCTATTATAATTTTTCTACATTTATTAGCCACTATGTCTTTTAATTACAATTTTATTCTTGTTTTCTTTTATAGCAATAATTTTATTATTCAGTTAGTCATACTCTGTCCCTCTCCCTCTCTCTCATTATCTCTCTGTCATTTGTTTACTGTCTACCTATATCCTATAACTACTAAGGAGATACGCTGCCCAGTGTCCAATATGAAGGTATAAAAATAAAACATCATATTTCTGTCTAGCCATCTATTCCTTAACACATGTTTTGTATATGTGTGTGTGAGTGTGCATGTACACATATACATATATACTTATAGATATAAACATACAATATATTTATATACACATATGAATACTAACCTATCTGTATACACAGTTGTCTTTCAGTAATGGTTTACTAATCAACACTCTTGGAAAAAAGAAAAACACTTCGATTTAGAGCATCTGCCAATTTCTGTAGTGTAACTACTCCCACCATGGTAATATCAAATTAACCAGGGTAAGTTGCTGAACGTAGAGCTGAAAAAAAAAAATGCACAAAATTGGTTCTTGCAAGTGATACAATCTGGCTCCAGCATACCTCTGAGTGTAAGCAGCTTGGGGAGGTGCAGACTGCTCTCTTTAGTACTAAAATACCTATTTTAACATATATTTTGAGAACTGAATACTGAACCTAAAAGTAAGTACTACAAAGCCTGTGCTTTCTATTTGGTTTCAGTTCATTAGGATCTTTACTTTGAATTAATTTTAATAGCTCTCTCTTGCTGTCGTACCAAATGTGTGCATACACGAGCACGTATATGCACATATCTAAATTCTGTTGATTTTTTTGATGATGTCTGTGCATTATGTAATTATGTATGAGTAAATAATACTAAAATATGGTGCAGATTTTCTTTTTCACAGGTCATCTATCCTTCCAAATTTAAAGAGAGCTTCCTTTAAAATCTGTATTTCTAAAGGGTTTTAAACCTGTAAGCCTTTCCTCGTGAATGTGTCTGTATTTGCTCCCAAGATTTTCATTGATTAGTTGTTTATCAAGAGAGTTAGGGCTGGAAGAATCCCCAAACTATTAGAATCAAGTCTGAGAATGATATAAATTTGATATACTCAGAAATCTAAAAAGCTGCACATAGTAATTTGGTATTTAGTCAATCACAGAAAGGCTACAATGCGTTAACTGTTGACTGAATGATGAACATCAAACAGAGAGTGTAATTAACACAGACAGAAGCTTACTGCCAACAACAGTTTGAAACAATTTTAGTCCTCTATCTCCTGCCAACTTTGATATATAAAGAACCCTTCATGGCATGATGGAGAAAATTTGTTTTTGTATGGGGAATTCAGCTTGCACCCCAGAGCCACCAGAATAGTGACTTTCACAAGATAGGAACTTAATGGGTATTTGTTGGATTGAACCAGATCAACATTTTAAAAAATGGGTCCTCAGACACCACACCATTCTTGTTAGTAAATTCTCATTGAATTTCATGAACCAATCGTGACATGTTCTCTGCACCCTCAAGTAGGAAGGGAGCCTTAGCCAGGCTTGCGAACATTTTCTAAAGGAGAGAATACAGTGGTGAATACCTATCTCACTCGATCCAAAGAAAACTTTTACAAAAATAGTCATTGGGAGTTGAAGTGTGTGCTCATGCAAGAGTTGACCTGTGCTGATAAAATGTGCAAGAAGGAATATCAGCTCTAAGGTATCCATTTCAGCTACCACCTGAGCTCTGCGTTAACCACTGACAGTTTATCTGCTATAATTGGAACCAAGTTTCCTTGATCCTTTGCTGTGTCCTGGGCAATCAGCTTGAATTTTGAGCTGAGAGCCAGGTGGGACAGGGCTTGAAAGAGTATGTGGCTGAGTGAGTTGCAGCTACACTGTGTGTGTGTGTGTGTGTGTGTGCGCGCGCACACACACGAATATTACAGAGTGTCGTTCATCTACACAGATGGAGATAATTGTCAGAACATAACCATCATCTGTAGCCCTCAACTGTCTTTAGGTTACAGTTCAAAGTCATGAGCTGCCCTTGTGTATCTCTTTGGCCTCATATCCTGCCACTGCCTTCCTTGTCCCCACAGATCAGTCATGCTGAGCTGTTAGCATTTCCTCAAAGCGGTCAGGCTTTCTGACTACCTCTGGACCACAGGACTGCTCTTACTGCTTCATATCTGCTTCTTCCATCCGACACACTCCTTCCACCCCTGACTCAGCTTGGTTTACTCCTCCAGACCATTCTGCCAAACCCAGTTCGGATGTCTCTTAGAATGTCACCTTCGTCTGCGCTGAGTGCCTATCTTGTGAGGTCCGTTGCATATAGTAACACACCTATCGGTGTCTCTTACGTGGTACTGTAGTTGTTTGCTGCCTGTCTGTTTTCCCTGCAGACTGTATGTTCTTGAGGAAGAGATTGATTATTGTCTCGTTATATTTCCAAGACCTTGCACAGCACTTGGCAAATAGTAGGTACTCCATAAATGTTGAGTTTTTCAATATATAAATAATTAAAATTAAAAAATATGTAACTTACCCGTTGAGTATTCATCTATTCAGTCTTGAATTGTCTTTATTCATCAGGATTTTCTGTTGTAGCAGTAACACAACTCAAAATCACTTAAGGAAAAACAGGAATTTATTAGTTCAAATAATTGTGTGTCTAAGGAGTGGTGCTCCCTACGGGCATATTGGATCCAGGTCTCAGATGATGCCCTTAGAAATCTCTTTTCTCTCCACGTCTTTTTTCTCCTCTGAGGTGCTTTACCCAACAAGTTCTCTCCATGTGATTGGAAAAGATGGTTCTTTTAGCTCTAGGCTTACCTAGTCCAATATAGATCATAATTTCAGAAGGATACTGAATGTCTACTCCAATACACCCAAAATGTCTGTGCTTGGCTCTGATTGGGTTTCATGTTTGCCGTTGGACCAATCACTGTGCTTAGGGCAGTTAGGCATTCTGATTGTTCAGCTTAGATCACATGTAAGCACCTGTAGATAGTAGGGTTTCTTAGCTGAATACTTCTTGGGAGGTGGTTCTTGGGGGTAGTTTACAACAGGAAGTGATACTGAAGTAAAAAACACAGTAGGTTGATTTTGCAATATGATCAACAAATACTCATTTTAACCAGTGTAGCCACTCTGGAAAACAGTATGGAGTTTCCTCAAAAAGTTAAAAATAGAGCTACCCTATGACCCAGCAATTGCATTGCTAGGTATTTCTCTAAAGGACACAAATAGTGATTCAAAGGGGCACATTCACCCTGATGTCATAGCAGCAATGTTCACAACAGCCAAACTACGAAAAGAGCCCAGATATCCATTGACAGGTGAATGGATGAAGAAGGTGTGGTGTATATATACATTGGAATATTACTCAGCCATCAAAAGAATGAAATCTTGTCATCTGCAAAGAGGTGGATAGGAACTTGAGGGTATTATGCTAAGTGATATAAGTCAGAGAAAGACAAATACCATGGGATTTATCTCATATGTAGAATTTAAGAAATAAAACAGATGAACATAGGGGAAGGGAAGGAAAAATAAGAGAAAAACAGAGAGGGAGACAAACCATAAGAGACTTAACTATAGGACACAAACCTAGGGCTGCTGGAGGGGATGGTGGGTATGAGGATGGGGTAACTGGGTGATGGACAGTAGAGAGGTCACATGATATAAGGAACACTGGGTCTTAGGGTCAACTGATGAATTCCTGAACTCTACCCTGAAACTAATAATATACTATATGTTAACTAAATTGAATTTAAATTAAAAAAAAAAAAAAGAAACCCGAAAAACAAAAAAAAGAGATGTGCATTTTAAAAAGTCTACCACATGTCCAGGCCAATGTAACTCCATACATCTTTTCTGGGCCCACGGAAATGCATCGAGACTAATGTAAAAGAAATCTCTGGAGGACACTCAATTTTCAGGTGCTTAGATGCTGAACTTAGGTTTGTAATTCTATGCGTCTATCTTGCTCCTTTCATTGAGGAGCCTTTTAGTTATGGCTTTAAAAAGCTTAGTTTAAATTTCAGAGTTTTTTTTTTTTTTAAATTTATAGCCAAGGCACACAGATAGCACAGAGAATTGTCAACTATCCCATCCCCCAGTTTTCCCTGTTGTTAGCATCATACGTTACTAGGGTACATTTGTCACAATTAAGAAACAACATCTGTGCATTACTGTTAACTGATCGTCACAGTTTATTTGGATTTCACTAGTTTTTTCCTAACATCTTTTTACTTTTTTCTTCTAGGATCCCATTCAAGGTCCCACAGGATATTTAGTGGTGATCTTCTTGGCCTCCTGCTGTTTGATAGTTTCTTGGGCTTTTCCTTGTTTCCGATGACCTTGACAGTTTTGAGGCATGCTGGTAGGGTATTTTGTACACTGTCCCTCAATTTGGGTTTGTCTGGTGTTTTTCTCGTGGTTAGACTGGAGTGATGGGATATGGGGGAGGAAGACCTCTGGGGTGAAGTGTCATTCTCACCACGTACTATCAAGTGCGTCCTATCTGCATGACTTACACTGTTGACACTAACTTTGATCACCGGCTGGAAGTCATGTTTGCCGGGTGTCTCCAGTGTAACGTCATTTTTTCCTCCCTCTTCTCACACTCTACCCTTTTGAAGCAGGACCACGAAGTACCACTTGCACAAGAGGTGGGGAGTGAAGCTTCACCCCCTCCGGGGGAGGAGCACTTACAGAAATTATTTGGAATTCTCCTGTATGGGAGATTGCTCTCTCCTCTATTTATTTACTCAACTATTTTTTAAATGTCAATGTGGACCCGTGGATATTTATTTTTTGCTTCGGGTTACAAGTGAACGCTGCATTATTTATTTTGTTCTGTAAACTGTTCCAGCTTTAGTAATTGAGAGCTCTTTGAGTTGGCTCTTCTGTCCCTTTGCCATGCTCCCATCCTTTTGTTTTTTGAGCACTTCTTTACCTTCCAGCTTTACAAGATACCCCATTCTCATTTTGTATATTCCATCCCAGTTCCTAGAATGGGCCATTTCTCCAAGGAGCCCTGGTTCCTGTTGTTGGAGAGTGGTATTAGAAGCTGAGCTCTGGGAGCTGGTGCTGGTGGATGCTGGGGCATCATTATTCCTCAATCCTCTGATCCGATGGGGCTGATAAATACATGCTGTATTTGCAAATACTCTAATATGCAAGTCCTCTAAACCTAGCTCATTTCAGTACTTGCTTTTAGTTTCCTTCATTGCTGACCTTTCCCTCTCTCATCTATGCGTGCTTTCCCCTTGTCCTTCAGCTTGACGCATAATTTGTTTTCTCCGGGCTTCCAAATTTGGCCCTATTTCTTGGTTATGCTTTTATTGCATTTTCTCCTTGATTCAGTGATTATGATGTAAGAAGTAATATGTTCAGCTTGCTCCAGCTCTTCAAATAGCTACTTCTCTGCTGTGTCCTTGCAGACTACGTGTTCTGTCCAAGACTTATTGGTGACACCCAGATGCTAGAGGACATTTAAACAAGGTTTTCTTTCTGGCCTCTGTTTTGAGACACTCGTATAGAATTATATAACTCTGTTTGGAAAAAAATATGCATTCTGTCTGAATATCCATTTTAAATATGCAGCAAGTGGTAAAGTAAATATTTTGTGCCAGAAAGCTGGATCAGGTTGAAAAAAATTCTAGAATTTTGCTTCTGCAAAGATAGAAGATTCTTTGGAAATTATGGCGTTATTGGGAAAGAGGATGAGCTATTTGAAGGGACATAGAAAGACCACCTCAGAGTTAGAAGTAGATACAAGAAATTTTCAGATAGCTCTTTTTATTTCCTTTTAAAAATTGAATATATTTGACATAAAACTTAGTGTAAATTTAAGGTGTATCTTTTTCTCATTTTTCTTTTTCCTTCCTTCCTTCCTTCCTTCTCCTTTCCCTCCCCCCCCTTTAGCTATGAGTGAGGAAAAGGATTTATGAAAATCTTTAGGGGAATTTAAAACACCAAACCATGGCAAACAATGTGTAAGGAAGAAAGTGAGATTTGTTCCCAGAGAAACTGTGTAGAAGGTAAGCCCCTATAGAATGAAGGAGGGAAATGAATGCCCACACTCTTATAGGATGCAGGCAGATATTTTAAGACCGGATGCAGCCTAAGGTCCCCTGGGTGGGGGAGGGGGGATAAGACATCAGAAGAGCACATGTCACAAGAAGGCTCTGGCTTCAGGTTGTATTTGCTGCATAGGTCTGGAAGATAAAACCAGAATTAGATCATCTAATCATTTCTGAATAATAAGAATAATAATGAATAATAAGAATTTTAAATAATAAGAATTTTAGCAAGCCAATTACTCTCTTAAATTTGATCACATATTTACTTGCTTGATTTCTTAGAATAAGTATGAAATGAATAAACAGTATTTTTAAAATTGATATTACATTTTCCTCAAACCTTTTTTTCTAAAAAAAAAAAAAAACACAGCTAGTATATAATCTTGACTCTCATTTAGGCTTCTTGGGGAAGGCTGGTTTATTTCAGGCATTCATTAACTCACTCAGTCATCAATCATTTATTGAGCACTAATGAGCCAGACATTATTCGAGGCCTTGAGGATAGAGATTTGAGTCAGTTACAGTCAGTTACAGTCTTTATCAACACCCTTCAACTCCAGAGTTGGGGAATGTAAGGGGACCACTGTGAGGAACCCAGTGCTTAGGTACTATGCAGGAGGTGAGTGTGGGGTACAGTAGAAGAAAAAGGGAAAGGTGAATCCATTCTATCTGGGCAGCTTCCCCTACCCCAGGGTCCATTGCCAGGACAGTGCTTGAGAAGGAAACCAAATGCTACTATGGCAAATCCTCTAAACCCAAATGTATGCAGACAGAAGGAAGCCATGCTGAAGTGCTCCCTCCCCTTTATGGTCTCTCCTTCTCCCTCTTTTCCTCTCATTCAGCAGAGGTCAGGGGATTCAACTTTCGAAGTATTATCACAATCAAGCCATTTAGAAATCTTTCTCAAGGAAGTGTCTTTAAATTCCATGATCAGAGAATGAAAACTAATCAGGATTTTTGGATTTAAAATGGGCTGGGTGTTGAGGGATGGAATGGGGAAAGATGTGCAGGAAAGACATCAGGGACAAGGGGTAAGTCCACAATGGTCTGTATTTCCAGGCTTGGTGAATGGGGAATGATGGAAATTGACAGACAGAGTTCAACACAGATGTCACTAGCCAGATAGTGTAGGTTTAAATCCTGTATGACTTATTTAACCCCTCTGTACTTCTGTTTCCTTACCTAAAGGTGGGGAGGGTAATTGTTGTACCCATATTGTGTGAAGGTTGTATGATTTCATATGTATGAGAGCCTTAGAACAGTGCAGGGCACATCGTCAGGGCTGTACAATTAAGTGTTGGCAATTGTTAGATTTATATACTGAACATCTTGTAGGTGCAAGATAACTGTAATAAATACTAGGAACAATAAGAGATTTTCCGGGTAGAGTTCCTCCCACAGTATTCATCACTTCTAACTCCTCTTCACCTGAACAATTTTTATAACCCATTTGTGCTATCCCTTTAAGGAAATAATCAATCCATCCTTTCTCCATATACCTCTTCTTATAGGTCAGCATTTTCTGTTAGGTTCCATATCAGGCTGTTCATTGAACAAGGAAGTATTTGTAACTGTATGAAAATTTCGGCTTGGAGTGGAAACATCTTCTAAAGCAACAGTGTCTGGATAATGAAGAACCTGATTTACCTTGCTGAGAAGGGAGTGAAGTATTTGTATGCGATTTTCTAATAGCAATATCTTCTGATGCTCTGAGGGTCTTTAATTATGTTTGCCAACTGCTAAAACTATCAAAAGTATGCTGCCTACCTAAAAACAGCCATTTAGACTCTAAAATGAACAGACCAGCCATGATGTAGCATTAAAAAGTGCAGCTACTTTAATTGAACATACTGTTAAGAAATAATGAGAAAATGTTGACAATTTAGTCAAAAAATTTAGTGACTCATCACTTCTTGGAATTTATGAACTGGGATTGCAAGTCCAGGACTGTTGACCAGTCAAGAAGTTCTAGGTGTGGGTCTGTGGGCCATCAATTACCTTCTTTTTCTTTAGTAGTAAAAAAAAAAAATCAAAAAGGTAAAATCATCATGTTTCTACTGTTTAGGAATACTATGAGGTTAGGGAAGTTAGAGAACCTTTTTGAAACTTGGAGACCTTAGGTGTGAGTAAGTTTCAAAATAAAACTTTCATATTTGAGTTACTAATGAAAACTGCGCTCAGAGTATACTGAAAACTTTACTTTTAGATGTACATCAGGTAAAGCCAGAATCAAGAAAATAGTTTTAGCTTCAAATAAAAATGGATCCTTTTAAAAAGTTCAAAAATGGGAATTTTGACTGGTCACGATTCCAAATTAGTAGCTGAAAAGAGGTTTGGGAATCTCACAGGTGAGCAGTGGTTCCATTTTGAAAGATTTCATATTATGGAGAAGCTGTAAAAAGAGGAATAACTGCACAAAATCTTGATCTCACAAAAAAGAAATAAAAAATAATTCCTTTTGTCAGGCTTAGTTTTGGGGTGCAATCTTTAAGAAATTTGGTATATGCACTAGGGGATTTCACTGATTTTTCCCATCCCCGAACCCTCCTTGCTTCTTATAAAGACTTTCGGTGGGGTTAGTTTCAAAATTAATGGAGGCATTTGAGGGCAGTTGGGCCCTCCGCGCTTGAATAATTAAGTGAGTACCATTAAAGAAAAGGCTACACATTAGTAACTTGGAAGAATCAGAGTGGATGAACCACTTTTCAGAACCTGCATGACAATTTTGAAAATTAAACCCAGTTAATAGAAAAAAATGCTAAATCAATGGCCATAAAATTTAATGGGTTTATAGCAGCCTTAACACAGTAGGACTGAATTATCATGTTAATTTAATTTCCATTTCTAAATGAACCAGAAGGCACAATAAAGGTCAATTAACCAGCTACCTTCCCTGTCTTCTTTTTCTTTTACTGCTGGTTTTAAATCACATTCAGCCCCAAAGCGCTCACACTGCTTCTGGAAACTCATTAGTTTTTCTTGAAATTAAAACAAAAAAGAAAAAAAAAAAGAAGAAACAAAAACTAACAACTAACCATGTGCTGAGAACAACCCCTGGGAATGTGCCACAATTATGGGGATATATGTATTCAATGAAAGAGCTTTACTCTTGTCACATTGAGGCTACAAACAGTCACACCAAGCCTAGGGAAACATACAAGTTAAAGGTCTCAATTATAGTGTTTACCAAGTGTTCATCTACAGTGAAAAAGCTGTGTGTGCTACTCTTAACATTTATGAGGCGAATAAGGAAAGAAACTCCATCTGTGTAATGTGGGTCTGTTGTTAGTACAGTGAGAACCTCAAGCTTTTCACAGCCTGCATTTTTCACATTGAAATGTGTCACTTTATATTAATAGGCTTTTATTATGGTTTTTTATCTATTAAAAAGGGGGGAAAAAAGGAGTCCGTTTCTTCCTTCCCACGAGCAACAGAACTCACTCCTTGTTTTTGGTGTAGTTAATTAATTTGCAGTGTATTGCCTGTAATTTGATACAATGTGGATCAAAAACTTCAAACATTCTGGTGTTTTGCCAGATTAAAAACAACATCAAGGGCATTAGATTTGTGAAGAAAAGATATTATTTATTTTAAAGATTTTATTTATTTATTTGTCAGAGAGAGTGAGCACAGGCAGACAGAGTGGCAGGCAGAGGCAGAGGGAGAGGCAGGCTCCCTGCTGAGCAAGGAGCCCGATGTGGGACTCGATCCCAGGACGCTGGGATCATGACCTGAGCCGAAGGCAGCTGCTTAACCAACTGAGCCACCCAGGCGTCCCAAGAAAAGATATTTTTAATTTTCAAAGTCTTTATAGTCACTAAAATTGGTTTCTAACACCAGTGTTTGTCAGAATTGAAAGAATAATGTGTAGATATTGCAAAATGATCATACCTTTGATTCCAGTAGGAACATCTTTAAAATAAAATAAATATTGGTTGTGAAGTATCGCGCAGCTGGTGCCGGGTAGCTTTCCATGAACGTTAGCCGTCTTTCCGTTCCACCTCTTCAGCATAAAGTGGACAGATGAAATATTCATAATTTAAATTTTAGTTGTTTGGAATTATTTCTTAGGATTGTAAACATTTAAGACAATAATGACTTCTCTACCTTTGCTTATCAAATTCTTCCATCAAAGATACTGAATTTAAGTGTAATTTTTTTTTAAGATTTATTAATTTATTTGAGAGAGAGAGAGTGTGCGTGCGAGTGTTGTGTTTGTGCCCAAGGTGGGTGGAGCAGAGGGAGAGGGAAAGAGAGAATCTCAAGCAGACTCCCCAGTGGGCACAGGAACCCCAGTTCCACTTCAACAATCTTGAGATCATGACCTGAGCCAAAATCAAGAGTCCATTGCTTAACTGACAGAGCCACTCAGGTGCCCATAAGTGTAATTTAGGTCAGGGGTATAAGAGTTTCAGTTTATGGCTAACATCTTTTTTTTTTTTTTTTTTTTTTTAAACAAAAACATGTAGTTCACCTTTTATTTAGTAAAAATCTGCCCTGTTACCTCCCCATTCACACCAAAGATCAGTTGATTTTTGTCTACCTCTCTGTCCATCTATCTATTTATCATCTAGCTATCATTTCTAGAGACATTAAGTAGGATTTAATGATCTCATGACAATTTCTGGACTTAAAGTGAACACATGGCATGCAGAATGTTGATGTAGGGTTATATGTTCACAATATACGGATTTGACAAATACACATATACCCACAGATGCGAATGGTTTTGAGAGGCATCCGTTTTTTTTTTCTCTGAAAATTTGTAGTCTAGCAACAGAAGCCAACCTTTCTTTTAATTGGAACCTGCTCAGTCGACTTCTCGAGTTCCTCTAATAAAAGAGAGAAAAAAAAGGAAATCTTTCCCCTGAAATTCTTTAAGCATTAAATACATTTAAATGATTTTATTAATTGCATGTGTATAATAAGCAGGGCTTTTATGAGATGGAGGGATTTCGTTGCTGTTTTACTCCTGGTCTTTCTTCAGATTGACATTGGGGTTGCACCTGTAAAGCACCCATTCTGTCCCGTGTGCAAGCTGTCTTCTCCTCGGCTCTCCCCCGCCTCTTCCTCTCTACCCCCCAGAGCTCTCAGTGAGTGCAGCCCTCGGAGCAAGTGTGAGCCAAGTGCTGCTGTGGCCTCTTGCCACTTGCTGTTTGCTACAGTTGATGAGGATGCCCTGTTACAGTGGATTCTCAAAAATTATTGCTGATTAACGGAACGGTATCATATCTTATGATGTAATGACCCTGCTGTCGCCCCACCTTGTTCTGAGACTGCAGGGGCTGCCTTTAACCACTGGGGCACTGTGTCATGAATTGTGTCACGGAACTGTTGATATGATTTAGCTGTTGGAGTCATGGAAGTCACTAGACGGAGGCTGACCACGTGTAGGCAGGGCGTGTAGAGGGGCAGTGTAGGTGCGTGGGAGGATAACGGGAACAGAAAGAAGAAAGATGGCGGCAAGAGGAAGCATGTAAGGAGAGAACAGGAGAAAGCTGTGGCAAGGCATGCCCTTCCTGACCATGTCCACAAGGCAGGATTCCCATTTATGCTTCTGCACAGCTGTGTCCCGCCCCCCCCCCCCCCCAACCCCAATACACCCTGCTTACTCATTACTGCTGGTATTACTTACAATGTCATGGTCAGGTCCAAGGATGATTGAGTTTGGAATTTTCTGTCTTTATGGTTTTAAGGAACTTTCTTCCGGGTGAGAGTCTAACTGGTGTCTCTTCCAACCATAAACTGGTATTTCATAAGCTTGTGTCTCCCAGGGGTTGTCTTATCAGAATCTGAGTGCATTTCACAGCTTTTCTGCCATCTGGCTGTGTGGTTTGGGGAAGGCACTTTACTTTTCCAGGCCCTGGTTCCCTCAGTGGTGAAAAGAGTTTGCCCTTTGATTCTGAAGGAACCTCTGGCTCCTATATTCTCTGAAGCCCCATTTCAAGCGTGGGGTATGATTACAAAGCAGGACCAAAATGCCCTGCTTTTCCCCTTTTCCTATAGTTTACCTATCTTGTGCAAAGATGAAGTGATATGAACTGATTTTTTGCTGGACTAGTATGTGTTTATGTATATGCTTGCATACATATATGCATATATAATACATGTATATGCTCATATGCACACATATATGAACATATATTTATGTATATAACATGTATATGTTCATCATATATATAGATATATATAGATATGCATTCTATAGTAGTTTGAAATCTTATTATGGTAGTAAGTGACTTGGAGGCAAAATTTAGATGTTGCCTAAATAAAGAGACAATAAAAAGAGGGAAAAAAGTCTGTTTTTTGACTTCTAAAATTTTTTTACTTTTACATTCTTCTATTGAAATGGGTCTAGTGTATGTGCAGACATATGTTTGGTTTTAATCAGCCTGTTTGGAGAACTGGAGAAAAGTGATACTTATTTACTCACTTAAGAAACACGTGTCCAGGGAGGAGTCAAGATGGCGGAGAAGTAGCAGGCTGAGACTGCTTCAGCTAGCCGGAGATCAGCTAGATAGCTTATCTAAAGATTGCAAACACCTGAAAATCCATCGGCAGATCGAAGAGAAGAAGAACAGCAATTCTGGAAACAGAAAAACAACCACTTTCTGAAAGGTGTTTTCCTTTTTTTTTTTAATTCTTTTCTTTTCTTTTTTCTTTTTTTTTTTTTCTTTTTTCTTTTTTTTTCTTTCTTCCTTTTTGAACCTCTTTTTATCCCCTTTTTCCCCCCTCACGATTTTGGATCTCTTCTAATTTGGTTAAAGCATTTTTTCCTGGGGTTGTTGCCACCCTTTTAGTATTTTACTTGCCCCTTCCTATACTCTTATCTGGACAAAATGACAAGACGGAAAAATTCAACACAAAAAAAAGAACAAGAGGCAGTACCGAAGGCTAGGGACCTAATCAATACAGACATTGGTAATATGTCAGATCTAGAGTTCAGAATGACAATTCTCAAGGTTCTAGCCGGGCTCGAAAAAGACACGGAAGATATTAGAGAAACACTCTCGAGAGATATAAAAGCCCTTTCTGGAGAAATAAAAGAACTAAAATCTAACCAAGTTGAAATCAAAAAAGCTATTAATGAAGTGCAATCAAAAATGGAGGCTCTCACTGCTAGGATAAATGAGGCAGAAGAAAGAATTAGTGATATAGAAGACCAAATGACAGAGAATAAAGAAGCTGAGCAAAAGAGGGACAAACAGCTACTGGACCACGAGGGGAGAATTCGAGAGATAAGTGACACCATAAGACGAAACAACATTAGAATAATTGGGATTCCAGAAGAAGAAGAAAGAGAGAGGGGAGCAGAAGGTATACTGGAGAGAATTATTGGGGAGAATTTCCCCAATATGGCAAAGGGAACGAGCATCAAAATTCAGGAGGTTCAGAGAACGCCCCTCAAAATCAATAGGAATAGGCCCACACCCCGTCACCTAATAGTAAAATTTACAAGTCTCAGTGACAAAGAGAAAATCCTGAAAGCAGCCCGGGAAAAGAAGTCTGTAACATACAATGGTAAAAATATTAGATTGGCAGCTGACTTATCCACAGAGACCTGGCAGGCCAGAAAGAGCTGGCATGATATTTTCAGAGCACTAAACGAGAAAAACATGCAGCCAAGAATACTATATCCAGCTAGGCTATCATTGAAAATGGAAGGAGAGATTAAAAGCTTCCAGGACAAACAAAAACTGAAAGAATTTGCAAATACCAAACCAGCTCTACAGGAAATCTTGAAAGGGGTCCTCTAAGCAAAGAGAGAGCCTACAAGTGGTAGATCAGAAAGGAACAGAGACCATGTACAGTAACAGTCAACTTACAGGCAATACAATGGCACTAAATTCATATCTCTCAATAGTTACCCTGAATGTTAATGGGCTAAATGCCCCTGTCAAAAGACACAGGGTATCAGAATGGATAAAAAAACAAAACCCATCTATATGTTGCCTCCAAGAAACTCATTTTAAGCCAGAAGACACCTCCAGATTTAAAGTGAGGGGGTGGAAAAGAATTTACCATGCTAATGGACATCAGAAGAAAGCAGGAGTGGCAATCCTTATATCAGATCAATTAGATTTTAAGCCAAAGACTATAATAAGAGATGAGGAAGGACACTATATCATACTCAAAGGGTCTGTCCAACAAGAAGATTTAACAATTTTAAATATCTATGCCCCCAACGTGGGAGCAGCCAACTATATAAACCAATTAATAACAAAATCAAAGAAACACATCAACAATAATACAATAATAGTAGGGGACTTTAACACTCCCCTCACTGAAATGGACAGATCATCCAAGCAAAAGATCAGCAAGGAAATAAAGGCCTTAAACGACACACTGGACCAGATGGACATCACAGATATATTCAGAATATTTCATCCCAAAGCAACAGAATACACATTCTTCTCTAGTGCACATGGAACATTCTCCAGAATAGATCACATACTCGGTCCTAAATCAGGACTCAACCGGTATCAAAAGATTGGGATCATTCCCTGCATATTTTCAGACCACAATGCTCTAAAGCTAGAACTCAACCACAAAAGGAAGTTTGGAAAGAACCCAAATACATGGAGACTAAACAGCATCCTTCTAAAGAATGAATGGGTCAACCGGGAAATTAAAGAAGAATTGAAAAAAATCATGGAAACAAATGATAATGAAAATACAATGGTTCAAAATCTGTGGGACACAACAAAGGCAGTCCTGAGAGGAAAATATATAGCGGTACAAGCCTTTCTCAAGAAACAAGAAAGGTCTCAGGTACACAACCTAACCCTACACCTAAAGGAGCTGGAGAAAGAACAAGAAAGAAACCCTAAGCCCAGCAGGAGAAGAGAAATCATAAAGATCAGAGCAGAAATCAATGAAATAGAAACCAAAAAAACAATAGAACAAATCAACGAAACTAGGAGCTGGTTCTTTGAAAGAATTAATAAAATTGATAAACCCCTGGCCCGACTTATCAAAAAGAAAAGAGAAAGGACCCAAATAAATAAAATCATGAATGAAAGAGGTGAGATCACAACTAACACCAAAGAAATACAAACTATTATAAGAACATACTATGAGCAACTCTACGCCAATAAATTTGACAATCTGGAAGAAATGGATGCATTCCTAGAAACATATAAACTACCACAACTGAACCAGGAAGAAATAGAAAGCCTGAACAGACCCATAACCAGTAAGGAGATTGAAACAGTCATTAAAAATCTCCAAACAAACAAAAGCCCAGGGCCAGACGGCTTCCCGGGGGAATTCTACCAAACATTTAAAGAAGAACTAATTCCTATTCTCCTGAAACTGTTCCAAAAAATAGAAATGGAAGGAAAACTTCCAAATTCATTTTATGAGGCCAGCATCACCTTGATCCTAAAACCAGACAAGGATCCCACCAAAAAAGAGAGCTATAGACCGATATCCTTGATGAACACAGATGCGAAAATACTCAACAAAATACTAGCCAATAGGATTCAACAGTACATTAAAAAGATTATTCACCACGACCAAGTGGGATTTATTCCAGGGCTGCAAGGTTGGTTCAACATCCGCAAATCAGTCAATGTGATACAACACATCAATAAAAGAAAGAACAAGAACCATATGATACTCTCAATAGATGCTGAAAAAGCATTTGACAAAGTACAGCATCCCTTCCTGATCAAAACTCTTCAAAGTGTAGGGATAGAGGGCACATACCTCAATATCATCAAAGCCATCTATGAAAAACCCACCGCAAATATCATTCTCAATGGAGAAAAACTGAAAGCTTTTCCGCTAAGGTCAGGAACACGGCAGGGATGTCCATTATCACCACTGCTATTCAACATAGTACTAGAGGTCCTAGCCTCAGCAATCAGACAACAAAAGGAAATTAAAGGCATCCAAATCGGCAAAGAAGAAGTCAAATTATCACTCTTCGCAGATGATATGATACTATATGTGGAAAACCCAAAAGACTCCACTCCAAAACTGCTAGAACTTATACAGGAATTCAGTAAAGTGTCAGGATATAAAATCAATGCACAGAAATCAGTTGCATTTCTCTACACCAACAGCAAGACAGAAGAAAGAGAAATTAAGGAGTCAATCCCATTTACAATTGCACCCAAAACCATAAGATACCTAGGAATAAACCTAACCAAAGAGACACAGAATCTATACTCAGAAAACTATAAAGTACTCATGAAAGAAATTGAGGAAGACACAAAGAAATGGAAAAATGTTCCATGCTCCTGGATTGGAAGAATAAATATTGTGAAAATGTCTATGCTACCTAAAGCAATCTACACATTTAATGCAATTCCTATCAAAGTACCATCCATCTTTTTCAAAGAAATGGAACAAATAATGCTAAAATTTATATGGAACCAGAAAAGACCTCGAATAGCCAAAGGGATATTGAAAAAGAAAGCCAACGTTGGTGGCATCACAATTCCGGACTTCAAGCTCTATTACAAAGCTGTCATCATCAAGACAGCATGGTACTGGCACAAAAACAGACACATAGATCAATGGAACAGAATAGAGAGCCCAGAAATAGACCCTCAACTCTATGGTCAACTAATCTTCGACAAAGCAGGAAAGAATGTCCAATGGCAAAAAGACAGCCTCTTCAATAAATGGTGCTGGGAAAATTGGACAGCCACATGCAGAAAAATGAAATTGGACCATTTCCTTACACCACACACAAAAATAGACTCAAAATGGATGAAGGACCTCAATGTGCGAAAGGAATCCATCAAAATCCTTGAGGAGAACACAGGCAGCAACCTCTTTGACCTCAACCGCAGCAACATCTTCCTAGGAACAACGCAAAAAGCAAGGGAAGCAAGGGCAAAAATGAACTATTGGGATTTCATCAAGATCAAAAGCTTTTGCACAGCAAAGGAAACAGTTAACAAAATCAAAAGACAACTGACAGAATGGGAGAAGATATTTGCAAATGACATATCAGATAAAGGACTAGTGTCCAGAATCTATAAAGAACTTAGCAAACTCAACACCCAAAGAACAAATAATCCAATCAAGAAATGGGCAGAGGACATGAACAGACATTTCTGCAAAGAAGACATCCAGATGGCCAACAGACACATGAAAAAGTGCTCCATATCACTCGGCATCAGGGAAATACAAATCAAAACCACAATGAGATATCACCTCACACCAGTCAGAATGGCTAAAATCAACAAGTCAGGAAATGACAGATGCTGGCGAGGATGCGGAGAAAGGGGAACCCTCCTACACTGTTGGTGGGAATGCAAGCTGGTGCAGCCACTCTGGAAAACAGCATGGAGGTTCCTCAAAATGTTGAAAATAGAACTGCCCTATGACCCAGCAATTGCACTATTGGGTATTTACCCTAAGGATACAAACGTAGTGATCCAAAGGGGCACATGCACCCGAATGTTTATAGCAGCAATGTCCACAATAGCCAAACTCTGGAAAGAACCTAGATGTCCATCAACAGATGAATGGATCAAGAAGATGTGGTATATATACACAATGGAATACTATGCAGCCATCAAAAGAAATGAAATCTTGCCATTTGCGACAACATGGATGGAACTAGAGCGTATCATGCTTAGCGAAATAAGTCAAGCAGAGAAAGACAACTATCATATGATCTCCCTGATATGAGGAAGTGGTGATGCAACATGGGGGCTTAAGTGGGTAGGAGAAGAATAAATGAAACAAGATGGGATTGGGAGGGAGACAAACCATAAGTGACTTTTAATCTCACAAAACAAACTGAGGGTTGCTGGGGGGAGGGGGTTTGGGAGAAGGGGGTGGGATTATGGACATTGGGGAGGGTATGTGCTTTGGTGAGTGCTGTGAAGTGTGTAAACCTGGTGATTCACAGACCTGTACCCCTGGGGATAGAGTATTATGCCTCCATCAGAAAGGATGAATACCCAACTTTTGTAGCAACATGGACGGGACTGGAAGAGATTATGCTGAGTGAAATAAGTCAAGCAGAGAGAGTCAATTATCATATGGTTTCACTTATTTGTGGAGCATAACAAATAGCATGGAGGACATGGGGACTTAGAGTGGAGAAGGGAGTTGGGGGAAATTGGAAGGGGAGGTGAACCATGAGAGACTATGGACTCTGAAAAACAATCTGAGGGTTTTGAAGGGACGGGGGGTGGGAGGTTGGGGTACCAGGTGGTGGGTATTATAGAGGGCACGGATTGCATGGAGCACGGGGTGTGGTGCAAAAATAATGAATACTGTTATGCTGGAAATAAAAAAAATTAAAAAAAAAAAAAAAAAAAAAAGAAACACGTGTCCATTTTTATATTACAGTATATATGTGTTTTAGTGACAATATTTTACATACACTCCGACTTCACCCAGAAAACTGAAGCTAGCACGCGCGGAAGGGAGGCTGGTGCCTTGCATGAAGTGGGCCTTGTGGCCCACTGGTAAAGGAAGATGGAAGTTCGTTACCGAGCGGGACTGACTTGACCTTATTAAAAACATGTTTGCTAAGAATGTGAATTGGAAAATGAAACAAGATGGGATCGGGAGGGAGACAAACCATAAGAGACTCTTAATCTCACAAAATAAACTGAAGGTTGCCTGGGGGAGGGAGGTGGGGAGAGGGTGGTTGGGTTATGGACACTGGAGAGGGTATGTGCTATGGTGAGTGCTGTGAAGTGTGTAAACCTGGCAATTCACAGACCTGTACCCCTGCGGCTAATAATACATTATATGTTAATTAAAAAAAAAAAAGAATGTGGATTGGAAGGAAAAATCTTGGGAATGTATACTTTGTTTTACATTTGGAGTGAATGAATAAGGGTGTGATGTGAATGGAGCTTGGGTACCCTTCCCTCCCACTGCCTAGCCTCTGTCAGGAGAAGAGGATAGGGACTAAGGAAAACCTGGCCAGGACGGCTGCGGCTGCGGAAGGGCCCTTCCTGCGGCCAGGAGAGCCTTCAGAATCCCTTCCCTGCAGAAGCAGAAAGAAGAGGGACACAGGTGACAGCTGTAGGTCTAAGGCCCTCTCTCATTTTATTTCTCAGCTGGGGGCTGGATGTTCTCATTTATAGGCACTTGTCCCTTCCAGCTCTGAGAAAAGAGATGGTTTCTCCCTCCCTAACTCTGTCATCTCCGTATCTTATTCTTTGTTGCAGAAAGAAAAGGAAAACAAAGCGCTGGGTTGATTTCCTTGAGAAGTGTCCTACTTCCATGAAACTACAAAAACATAGCTGAGAGCTGCGTGAAGTGGGGCGGTCAGCCTGTCTCCTGCCCAGCGTCTAGAGAGGCTGTCCATGCAGCCTGGGCACCGGGGAGGGATGAGGATGGCTCTGGTAGATACAGAAAGATGGGTATGATGTGCCTGAGAACCAAGTAAATAACCCTTAGGCCCTGTGGGCACCACCCAGGATCTCCACTCTAATCTGTGAAAGGGTGGGCTGGCTCTGTTGTTTCTCCATCGCCTTGTCTGTGGTCACGGACCCACTGACTCAATATGAGCTTCTTCTCTGTGTTGGGCACCGAGGCCCTGTATATAAGCTGGAATAAGTCTACCAAGGGAAGACGCTGAAAATAACGAGAACTTTGATTTTGAGTTTACAGTTTGCCAGGCTTTGTGTTAAGTACTTTATATGTGTCATTTCATTTAATCTTCTGATGATCCCATTTTTCAGGTGAGGAAACTGAGACTCTGAGCCTCTCAGGGGCTTCCCCAAGGCCACATAGCTAGTAAGTGACAGAGTCAGATTTGAACTTGAGGCTGTTTTACTTGGGAACTTCCCACGAAGAGGTCATCGCACTAGAAGGTGATAAATGCAATGAGGGAGGCGTGCCTGGGGACTGAGGAAACAGAGCAGAGGGATCGACCCCACCATTGGGAATTCAGTCAAGGCATTTGGAGATAGTGGTTTTTGAGTGTAACCTTAAACTATGGGCCTGAAAGCAGATTGAAATATATTGGTGATTTGAGACAGAGGGCATAACTTGTGAAAAGGAGTGTGTGGGGAATTACAAGGGCTTTGGTGTTTCTGAAGGATCATGTGTCAAACAAAGAGTTTTGGGAGATGAACCTGGAGAGGTGGGTGGGGCCAGCTCCTTGTGGATCTTTTAGAATCTACGATGTAGCCGATACCAAATGAGGTTGGAGCCTGTGTAGTGGGCTGGGGGAAATGTGATGGGGGCTGGCCATGGCAGGTGCCACGGAAGGGTGGAACAAGGCAAGGGAGGGAAGACCTGATGGACAGCTGGGTGGACAGAGGGAATGAGAGAGGTGAAAAAGGTGTAGGAAGCCTCACAGACTTCTAGCTTGGTGGGATGGGTGGAAATGCCAGCAGCGTAGACACAGAGGATCCAGGAGGAAAACAAGGTTCAGAAGGGTGTTGAGAGGTTTTATTTTTCACCAGTCAATAGTTATAACCCCATATTATTATTAAGTTTTTTTCTAGTAGGTTAAATTGGTAATGCATAGATTTCAAACTTACTATAATTTATAAGTAATTATGTTTTATAATTTCATAAATAAGAACTATTTTTTCTTGGCTGGGGGACATTAAATACATTTGTTTTAATCTCAAAAAATAAAACAGAATTAGGTCAGCTATAATTTTATGGGTATATATGATAACAACCACCTACTGAGCATGGCACATGGTTCGGGTCTTGTTCTATGACTGTTACCTCCATCAGTTCCATTCATCTTGCCTTCAGTGATTTTAGTCTGAAAACCTAAGTTGTACCACTGTGGAGTATGGAGACCTAGTGGCGTGGCTCTGGCAGCGGTGAGTTTGAGCATGGCCTCATCCCCATTGCCTGGTGACTAAGACCCAAGAAGACAGCTTTGTGGAAATAAATCAGAGAAAGCTGTTTCATCACAAACTACATGAGGATGGAGTGTGTCCTTGCTTCAGAGTAAGTTTGTATTCTAGTAATCCCAATTAGAAGCGGTGTGACTTGCGGATGTTCATAGAACCATTATTCATAACAGCTGACATTGGAAACACCTTACATGTCCACCTGCTGGTGGATGGACAGTCAAAATTGATGGAAAATCCACTGAATATGACTCAGCAATAAAAAGAAACTACTGACACATGCATGCTTATTATGGACGCACCTCAAAAACGTTACACTATGGGAAAGAAGCCAAGCACAAGAGACCATGAATTGTATGGCTCCATGAACTGTCCAGAAAAGGTCATTTTCTAGAGAAAGAAAATAGATTAGTGGTTGCCCGAGTCTGGGGGTGAGATGGATTTAATGTATGTATGAGGAATTTTATTGGTATAAAAATGTTCTTTAATTATGGTAATGGTTGCATCCATTTGGTAAAGTTACTAAAAATCATTTAATTGCACCTGTGAAATGGGTGAATTTTATGATATATAAAATATACTTCAATGAAGTTGTTAAAAAAAGAAAAAGATGGGGAGCCCTCCTACACTGTTGGTAGGAATGCAAGCTGGTGCAACCACTCTGGAAAACAGCATGGAGGTTCCTCAAAATGTTGAAAATAGAACTACCCTATGACCCAGCAATTGCACTACTGGGTATTTACCCTAAAGATACAAACATAGTGATCTGAAGGGGCACGTGCACCCGAATGTTTATAGCAGCAATGTCCACAATAGCCAAACTACAGAAAGAACCTAAATGTCCATCAATAGATGAATGGATAAAGAAAATGTGATATATATACACAATGGAATACTATGCAGCCATCAAAAGAAATGAAATCTTGCCATTTTCAATGACGTGGATGGAACTAGAGGGTATCATGCTTAGCGAAATAAGTCAATCGGAGAAAAACAACTCTCATATGATCTTCCTGATATGAGGAAGTGGAGATGCAACATGGGGAGTTAAGGGGGTAGGAGAAGAATAAATGAAACAAGATGGGATTGGGAGGGAGACAAACCATAAGTGACTCTAAATCTCACAAAACAAACAGAGTTGCGGGGGGGGATGGGGGTTGGGAGAAGGGGGGTGGGGTTATGGACATTGGGGAGGGTATGTGCTATGGTGAGTGCTGTGAAGTGTGTAAACCTGGCAATTCACAGACCTGTACCCCTGGGGATAAAAATATATGTTTATAAAAAGTAAAAAATTAAAGAAAAATAAAATAAACAATGGCAGTCCCCTGATGAGCTACTCTTCCAAATGGGACTAGCCTCTTGAAAAAAAAAAAAAAAAAAGCTATGTGACCTTGGCCAAGTTCTTCAATTACTTTGTGTTTCACCGTCCTAATCTATACAACGGGATGATGAATTTTTAGTCCTTATTTAATCTCTAGAAGCATTTGGCTCAGGTTATCATTTCCTGCTCCCCCTACTGCTGGCCCCCATTTGTTTGTTGGATGCTTTCCTGACTTGATTTCTCTGACACTGAACCCTTTTGATTTTTTCACAGCAAAGGCTGGAATTGGGTTGTCGGAGAGTGTGGGGACTGTTTTAATTGCTTCACTCTGCAATTAATTATCCAACTAAGTGCCTGGGGTATGCATCCTTATTTAGCTAGCTTCTGCTACTTCTGATGTTGGGATTGTTCTGGGTTCTGCCTGGGATATTTTGGGATTTGTTTGAGAGATTTTTTTTTTTTCCTGACACCTGAATATCACTTCAGTTTCCTTAGCTCTGTGGGGATTTTTATCAATCATTTCCCATCAGTTTCTAGAAAATCTTCCATGTTCAGTTTTGCTGGAGACATCTTTCCTGATATTCTGAATTCATTACAGATTCACTTTTGTTTTTATATTTTACTTGTTGTGTCAGTAAGATTTTGTGAGGTGGGGGGCGGAACGAAAGGATATGCTGGATGTGCTACTGAGGTTACATTCAGGACTGACGGGCCTGTTCATCCAGCTGCCTACCATTGGCTTCTTCACAGGGAGAGCCTTCATCCAATGACTCATTCTACTCAAGGCTCTACCTTCTAACCCAATTTGCTATGATTCTGAAGGACCACCCAGGTTCAGAGATTCCTGGAGCTGGCAGCAAATTTCATTGAGAATCTGCCTGGCCTAGCTTCTCCCTATTTTTCCCCCCCTTTTTTCCATAGGAGTTGACCCCAGAGGAACCCCCTAATCAGCCTTCTCTATGCTAATCTCCATCTTAGAGTCTGTTGCCTGGAGAGCCCAACCTGTGACAGAAGAGATGTGAATATATCTGTCCATTCAGCCATCAGGAGTGCTTTTTTACAAGGCTTATTTTGAGATCAGGAGCCTTTTCAAATAAGATATTGAAATGCACAAATTCTTTCTATCCAGAAGGTGAGGCTAATTTTTCTCTCTAATGCCAGCTCACTTCTTTTGACTTTTGATAGAAACATCAGGCTCAGCGGGGTTCCCATCTTCTCTCTTTCCACCTCTGGTACCACGTGACCTAGACTTGTGAGCTCAGCTTCCCTCTTCTCTGGGCTAACCTAACTCTAAATGGAAAAATGTTAGCATTTGTCTTAAGTCAGGCTTTCCTCAAGCAGATCCAAAGAGTAGGGTTGGTGTGTAAGTGCTTTATTAAGGAAGTGTCCCTGGAAGAAAGGGAAGAAGTAGGGCAGAGAAGGGGAGGAAGCCAGCCGAGACTGAGGTCTCGTGGAGAGTTCTATGGAGGTAACATGATGGTTAATTTTATGTGGCAACATGACTGGCCACAGGAGGCCTAGAGTAAACATTATTCCTGAATGTGTCTGTGAGGATGTTTCCAGATGAGATTAGCAGCTGGATCAGTGACCTTGGTAAAGTAGGTTGTTCTCCACAAGACTGTGCAACTGGGGCATCACCCAGTCACCTAGGGGTCTGGAAGGAACAAAAGGCAGAAGGAGAGGAATTTCTTTTTTTTCCCTGCCTCCCTGGCTGAGCGTAGACACATCTCATTCTCTGTCCTGAAACTGGGATTTACACTACCAGCTCCTCCATTTCTCTGGCCTTCAGACTTGGACTGAATTATACCA
The DNA here is from genome assembly GCF_009829155.1 of Mustela erminea. Lineage (NCBI taxonomy): Eukaryota > Metazoa > Chordata > Mammalia > Carnivora > Mustelidae > Mustela > Mustela erminea. The sequence continues at coordinate 42,842,116 of NC_045629.1, read as the reverse complement.
CTCTTTCTTGGTCTCCAGCTTGCAGCTAGCAGACTGTGGGACTTCTCAGCTTCAGTAATTGTGTGACCCCATCCCTCATAACAAATCTTTGTCTATCCATTCATTCATCCCCGTGGTTCTGCTTCTTTAGAGAATCCTGACTAGTATAAATAGCGTTTGGTTCTCAGAAGAATTCTGTGATGTAATTTATGCCTCAGAAATTTTTCTTCCTGAGGCAGAAGAGAATTTTGTACTCTTACACCCAATATTCAGATTGATTGGCAGTGACTCCTTGTGGCGGGGCCGGGAGCTGGGAAGAAAACTCCTAGGTACTTCTGGCTGTCTGTTCATGCAGAGGAAAGCCACTCCAGTACCATGAGGTTGTCCTTCAAGAACACAGATGAGGGCTGGATAGTGGGAGCAAAAGCACACAGTAGCTAGGGAAGGGGCATTCAGAAGGGTCTGAGGGTATCTTGGCGGACCAGTGATACCATCTGGTGCATGGTTCAATTACCAGCATCCTTATCAGATTAACTTCGGTGCCAGGCTCCAATTTTGATAGTGGGTCAGGACAGGAGACTTTTTTTTTTTTTTTTTTTTTTTTTTAAAAATATTTAATTTATTTTTTATTTTTTTTTTTTTTTCCAGCATAACAGTATTCATTATTTTTGCACCACACCCCGTGCTCCATGCAATCCGTGCCCTCTATAATACCCACCACCTGGTACCCCAACCTCCCACCCCCCGTCCCTTCAAAACCCTCAGATTGTTTTTCAGAGTCCATAGTCTCTCATGGTTCACCTCCCCTTCCAATTTCCCCCAACTCCCTTCTCCACTCTAAGTCCCCATGTCCTCCATGCTATTTGTTATGCTCCACAAATAAGTGAAACCATATGATAATTGACTCTCTCTGCTTGACTTATTTCACTCAGCATAATCTCTTCCAGTCCCATCCATGTTGCTACAAAAGTTGGGTATTCATCCTTTCTGATGGAGGCATAATACTCTATCCCCAGGGGTACAGGTCTGTGAATCACCAGGTTTACACACTTCACAGCACTCACCAAAGCACATACCCTCCCCAATGTCCATAATCCCACCCCCTTCTCCCAAACCCCCGCCCCCCAGCAACCCTCAGTTTGTTTTGTGAGATTAAAAGTCACTTATGGTTTGTCTCCCTCCCAATCCCATCTTGTTTCATTTATTCTTCTCCTACCCACTTAAGCCCCCATGTTGCATCACCACTTCCTCATATCAGGGAGATCATATGATAGTTGTCTTTCTCTGCTTGACTTATTTCGCTAAGCATGATACGCTCTAGTTCCATCCATGTTGTCGCAAATGGCAAGATTTCATTTCTTTTGATGGCTGCATAGTATTCCATTGTGTATATATACCACATCTTCTTGATCCATTCATCTGTTGATGGACATCTAGGTTCTTTCCAGAGTTTGGCTATTGTGGACATTGCTGCTATAAACATTCGGGTGCATGTGCCCCTTTGGATCACTACGTTTGTATCCTTAGGGTAAATACCCAATAGTGCAATTGCTGGGTCATAGGGCAGTTCTATTTTCAACATTTTGAGGAACCTCCATGCTGTTTTCCAGAGTGGCTGCACCAGCTTGCATTCCCACCAACAGTGTAGGAGGGTTCCCCTTTCTCCGCATCCTCGCCAGCATCTGTCATTTCCTGACTTGTTGATTTTAGCCATTCTGACTGGTGTGAGGTGATATCTCATTGTGGTTTTGATTTGTATTTCCCTGATGCCGAGTGATATGGAGCACTTTTTCATGTGTCTGTTGGCCATCTGGATGTCTTCTTTGCAGAAATGTCTGTTCATGTCCTCTGCCCATTTCTTGATTGGATTATTTGTTCTTTGGGTGTTGAGTTTGCTAAGTTCTTTATAGATTCTGGACACTAGTCCTTTATCTGATATGTCATTTGCAAATATCTTCTCCCATTCTGTCAGTTGTCTTTTGATTTTGTTAACTGTTTCCTTTGCTGTGCAAAAGCTTTTGATCTTGATGAAATCCCAATAGTTCATTTTTGCCCTTGCTTCCCTTGCTTTTTGCGTTGTTCCTAGGAAGATGTTGCTGCGGTTGAGGTCAAAGAGGTTGCTGCCTGTGTTCTCCTCAAGGATTTTGATGGATTCCTTTCGCACATTGAGGTCCTTCATCCATTTTGAGTCTATTTTTGTGTGTGGTGTAAGGAAATGGTCCAATTTCATTTTTCTGCATGTGGCTGTCCAATTTTCCCAGCACCATTTATTGAAGAGGCTGTCTTTTTGCCATTGGACATTCTTTCCTGCTTTGTCGAAGATTAGTTGACCATAGAGTTGAGGGTCTATTTCTGGGCTCTCTATTCTGTTCCATTGATCTATGTGTCTGTTTTTGTGCCAGTACCATGCTGTCTTGATGATGACAGCTTTGTAATAGAGCTTGAAGTCCGGAATTGTGATGCCACCAACGTTGGCTTTCTTTTTCAATATCCCTTTGGCTATTCGAGGTCTTTTCTGGTTCCATATAAATTTTAGCATTATTTGTTCCATTTCTTTGAAAAAGATGGATGGTACTTTGATAGGAATTGCATTAAATGTGTAGATTGCTTTAGGTAGCATAGACATTTTCACAATATTTATTCTTCCAATCCAGGAGCATGGAACATTTTTCCATTTCTTTGTGTCTTCCTCAATTTCTTTCATGAGTACTTTATAGTTTTCTGAGTATAGATTCTGTGTCTCTTTGGTTAGGTTTATTCCTAGGTATCTTATGGTTTTGGGTGCAATTGTAAATGGGATTGACTCCTTAATTTCTCTTTCTTCTGTCTTGCTGTTGGTGTAGAGAAATGCAACTGATTTCTGTGCATTGATTTTATATCCTGACACTTTACTGAATTCCTGTATAAGTTCTAGCAGTTTTGGAGTGGAGTCTTTTGGGTTTTCCACATATAGTATCATATCATCTGCGAAGAGTGATAATTTGACTTCTTCTTTGCCGATTTGGATGCCTTTAATTTCCTTTTGTTGTCTGATTGCTGAGGCTAGGACTTCTAGTACTATGTTGAATAGCAGTGGTGATAATGGACATCCCTGCCGTGTTCCTGACCTTAGCGGAAAAGCTTTCAGTTTTTCTCCATTGAGAATGATATTTGCGGTGGGTTTTTCATAGATGGCTTTGATGATATTGAGGTATGTGCCCTCTATCCCTACACTTTGAAGAGTTTTGATCAGGAAGGGATGCTGTACTTTGTCAAATGCTTTTTCAGCATCTATTGAGAGTATCATATGGTTCTTGTTCTTTCTTTTATTGATGTGTTGTATCACATTGACTGATTTGCGGATGTTGAACCAACCTTGCAGCCCTGGAATAAATCCCACTTGGTCGTGGTGAATAATCTTTTTAATGTACTGTTGAATCCTATTGGCTAGTATTTTGTTGAGTATTTTCGCATCTGTGTTCATCAAGGATATCGGTCTATAGCTCTCTTTTTTGGTGGGATCCTTGTCTGGTTTTGGGATCAAGGTGATGCTGGCCTCATAAAATGAGTTTGGAAGTTTTCCTTCCATTTCTATTTTTTGGAACAGTTTCAGGAGAATAGGAATTAGTTCTTCTTTAAATGTTTGGTAGAATTCCCCCGGGAAGCCGTCTGGCCCTGGGCTTTTGTTTGTTTGGAGATTTTTAATGACTGTTTCAATCTCCTTACTGGTTATGGGTCTGTTCAGGCTTTCTATTTCTTCCTGGTTCAGTTGTGGTAGTTTATATGTTTCTAGGAATGCATCCATTTCTTCCAGATTGTCAAATTTATTGGCGTAGAGTTGCTCATAGTATGTTCTTATAATAGTTTGTATTTCTTTGGTGTTAGTTGTGATCTCTCCTCTTTCATTCATGATTTTATTTATTTGGGTCCTTTCTCTTTTCTTTTTGATAAGTCGGGCCAGGGGTTTATCAATTTTATTAATTCTTTCAAAGAACCAGCTCCTAGTTTCGTTGATTTGTTCTATTGTTTTTTTGGTTTCTATTTCATTGATTTCTGCTCTGATCTTTATGATTTCTCTTCTCCTGCTGGGCTTAGGGTTTCTTTCTTGTTCTTTCTCTAGCTCCTTTAAGTGTAGGGTTAGGTTGTGTACCTGAGATCTTTCTTGTTTCTTGAGAAAGGCTTGTACCGCTATATATTTTCCTCTCAGGACTGCCTTTGTTGTGTCCCACAGATTTTGAACCGTTGTATTTTCATTATCATTTGTTTCCATGATTTTTTTCAATTCTTCTTTAATTTCCCGGTTGACCCATTCATTCTTTAGAAGGATGCTGTTTAGTCTCCATGTATTTGGGTTCTTTCCAAACTTCCTTTTGTGGTTGAGTTCTAGCTTTAGAGCATTGTGGTCTGAAAATATGCAGGGAATGATCCCAATCTTTTGATACCGGTTGAGTCCTGATTTAGGACCGAGGATGTGATCTATTCTGGAGAATGTTCCATGTGCACTAGAGAAGAATGTGTATTCTGTTGCTTTGGGATGAAATATTCTGAATATATCTGTGATGTCCATCTGGTCCAGTGTGTCGTTTAAGGCCTTTATTTCCTTGCTGATCTTTTGCTTGGATGATCTGTCCATTTCAGTGAGGGGAGTGTTAAAGTCCCCTACTATTATTGTATTATTGTTGATGTGTTTCTTTGATTTTGTTATTAATTGGTTTATATAGTTGGCTGCTCCCACGTTGGGGGCATAGATATTTAAAATTGTTAGATCTTCTTGTTGGACAGACCCTTTGAGCATGATATAGTGTCCATCCTCATCTCTTATTATAGTCTTTGGCTTAAAATCTAATTGATCTGATATAAGGATTGCCACTCCTGCTTTCTTCTGATGTCCATTAGCATGGTAAATTCTTTTCCACCCCCTCACTTTAAATCTGGAGGTGTCTTCGGGCTTAAAATGAGTTTCTTGGAGGCAACATATAGATGGGTTTTGTTTTTTTATCCATTCTGATACCCTGTGTCTTTTGACAGGGGCATTTAGCCCATTAACATTCAGGGTAACTATTGAGAGATATGAATTTAGTGCCATTGTATTGCCTGTAAGTTGACTGTTACTGTATATGGTCTCTGTTCCTTTCTGATCTACCACTTGTAGGCTCTCTCTTTGCTTAGAGGACCCCTTTCAATATTTCCTGTAGAGCTGGTTTGGTATTTGCAAATTCTTTCAGTTTTTGTTTGTCCTGGAAGCTTTTAATCTCTCCTTCCATTTTCAATGATAGCCTAGCTGGATATAGTATTCTTGGCTGCATGTTTTTCTCGTTTAGTGCTCTGAAAATATCATGCCAGCTCTTTCTGGCCTGCCAGGTCTCTGTGGATAAGTCCGCTGCCAATCTAATATTTTTACCATTGTATGTTACAGACTTCTTTTCCCGGGCTGCTTTCAGGATTTTCTCTTTGTCACTGAGACTTGTAAATTTTACTATTAGGTGACGGGGTGTGGGCCTATTCCTATTGATTTTGAGGGGCGTTCTCTGAACCTCCTGAATTTTGATGCTCGTTCCCTTTGCCATATTGGGGAAATTCTCCCCAATAATTCTCTCCAGTATACCTTCTGCTCCCCTCTCTCTTTCTTCTTCTTCTGGAATCCCAATTATTCTAATGTTGTTTCGTCTTATGGTGTCACTTATCTCTCGAATTCTCCCCTCGTGGTCCAGTAGCTGTTTGTCCCTCTTTTGCTCAGCTTCTTTATTCTCTGTCATTTGGTCTTCTATATCACTAATTCTTTCTTCTGCCTCATTTATCCTAGCAGTGAGAGCCTCCATTTTTGATTGCACTTCATTAATAGCTTTTTTTATTTCAACTTGGTTAGATTTTAGTTCTTTTATTTCTGCAGAAAGGGCTTTTATATCTCTCGAGAGTGTTTCTCTAATATCTTCCATGCCTTTTTCGAGCCCGGCTAGAACCTTGAGAATTGTCATTCTGAACTCTAGATCTGACATATTACCAATGTCTGTATTGATTAGGTCCCTAGCCTTCGGTACTGCCTCTTGTTCTTTTTTTTGTGTTGAATTTTTCCGTCTTGTCATTTTGTCCAGATAAGAGTATATGAAGGGGCAAGTAAAATACTAAAAGGGTGGCAACAACCCCAGGAAAAAATGCTTTAACCAAATTAGAAGAGATCCAAAATCGTGAGGGGGGAGAAAGGGGATAAAAAGAGGTTCAAAAAGGAAGAAAGAAAAAAAAAAAAAAAAAAAGAAAAAAGAATAGAAAAGAATTAAAAAATAAAAAAAAAAGGAAAACACCTAAGAAAAATGTAAAAAAGAAAAAATATATATATTAGATAAACTAGTAAAAAATCGTTAAAAAAGAAAAAGGTAACAGTTAAAAAAAAAAAATTTTACCCGAAGGCGAGAAAAAAAAAAAATGAAAAAGAAAAAAATTAAATTAACTGCAAGACTAAAAAAAAATCACAGGGAAAAAGCCATGAGTTCCGTGCTTGGCTTTCTCTTCCTCCGAATTCTGCTGCTCTCCTTGGTATTGAAACCGCACTCCTTGGTAGGTGAACTTGGTCTCGGCTGGATTTCTTGTTGATCTTCTGGGGGAGGGGCCTGTTGTAGTGATTCTCAAGTGTCTTTGCCCCAGGCGGAATTACACCGCCCTTACCCGGGGCCGGGGTGAGTAATCCGCTCGGGTTTGCTTTCAGGAGCTTTTGTTCCCTGAGCGCTTTCCGTAGAGTTCCGGAGGACGGGAATACAAATGGCGGCCTCCTGGTCTCCGGCCCGGAGGAGCCGAGAGCCCAGGGCCGCACTCCTCAGTGCGCCCTCCGAGAACAGCGCCCAGTTACTCCCGTCTGCCTGACCTCCGGCCGCGTTCCGAGCTCTCCGAACCTGCGACCAGTTCAAGGTAACACCGAGCTGTGAGCTTACTGTCGGCTCTGTCTCTGTAGCCGGCTTTCCCGTTCCAATACCCGCAAGCTCTGCGACACTCAGACACCCCTGCTCCTTTTGTGACCCTGCGGGACCTGAGGCCACGCTGAACCCGCGTGGGCTTCGCCCCGGTTTAGCCTCTGGAGCGATGTCCCTCAGCGGAACAGACTTTTAAAAGTCCTGATTTTGTGCACCGTTGCTCCGCCGCTTGCCGGGAGCCGGCCCCTCCCCCCGGGGTCTATCTTCCCGTCGCTTTGGATTCACTTCTCCGCCGGTCCTACCTTTCAGAAAGTGGTTGTTTTTCTGTTTCCAGAATTGCTGTTCTTCTTCTCTTCGATCTGCCGATGGATTTTCAGGTGTTTGCAATCTTTAGATAAGCTAACTAGCTGATCTCCGGCTAGCTGAAGCAGTCTCAGCCTGCTACTTCTCCGCCATCTTGACTCCTCTTTTTTTTTTTTTTTTTTAGGACAGGAGACTTTTGAAAACCGACCTCATAAGTAGTCTGTCCCTAGGCTAGTAGAACTTATAGAATTTTTAATTTTGTGTTGGGCTGCATTCCAGTGAGCCTGCTTGAGTGAGTTAGTTGCAAAATGCTCCATTAAATAATGAAATGAGTTAATCTTTTTATGGAATTGCTCTGTATTTGCTAACAAAATGCAAAAAGTCTCTGCCAAAATCAGCAATCCTAGTATTGGTCTAATTGATATTGAGCTGTTCCTCATACTTGTAATTGCCCACTAAGCTTAGTGGCTCCTTGAGGCCACTCTGAGAATGATAATAGGACTGTGTCATCAGCATAAAGGAGGGTGCTAGGACAGGCGGTCATGTATCCAGGTTATCAAAAGATGTATTAGATGGTTTGGGGGAAAATTAAAGAGGTGGACTAGGACATTTGTACTATTTGGGGCTGTAAGCTGCTCTGTCAAGAGCCCATTTTTCATCTGTTTTGATCCCTTTTTGATGTTACAGTAAAGGCTCTGAAGGACTATTAAAAGCCAGGGATCAATATCGAGATTATGCAACTTGGCCCATAAATGGTTTCTGTCCATAAAAATCAAAGGCTGACAATAGAGTAATAAATGCAGTAAGTCTCCAATTATTTCTAACCATTTTCCCTAATAGAGGAAATAGAGTATAGTAATAGTCCAAGATAGCAAAGCTATCTCTCAAGCATTTGTGCTCTTCCTATAGGATATTATATTGCGACACCCAGAGAAGCAGTGTGGAAGAGTAAAGACTTTTTTTTTTTAAGGATATTCTGAAGATTGCTGGGTGGTAAGCAAAGTGAGAAGAAAGTTGCTCCCTCCACCCGTTTTTTAATACTAACAGCAGACTATTCTCTTGGTCTATTTTATAGAGATTATACTGTTAGTGAGTATGCAATAGTTTTGCATGGATTAACACCTGTAATGTAGAATAGGATTTGTGGTGGGAAAACTCTTCCTACTGTGCAGTTCAAAATAGTTATTTTTGTAGTCGAGCCAATGTGAGTGTGCTCCTTGGTGAGTCACAGATACACCAGGTGGAGGTGTTGCACAAAGTCAAGTTTATTTGCAGCAAATAAGGAGATCCCAGGAAATATCTTCCAAAGCTGTGACTCCCTGAGCAAGGCTGAATGGGTTCCTTTTATTTAGGGTTAGAATGAATATTTAGATAGGGAAGCCTTGTCATTGTATGTAGAGGCAGGCATAAGGCTACCCATGTGCCTTAGGGAACATGCCTGTAAATGCATTGTATGTGATTTAAATGAAGCTTGTGCTTCTCCTTGGGTGGAGATTTTAGTAGTAGAATGAGGTAAAGGTAGTTTTCTGGCATTCTAGAGGTCATTCCCTGATCCATCTGCACAGGTGCACGTAGGGGGTTACACTCAAATTGGGCTGGTGGGAGGTCTTGTCAAGGTAGTCACTATCCCTTTTAATAGCTCTTCAGCTTCTCTCTTTACTTGAGTTAAGAGATAAGCTGGAAAGAAGAGCTTACAGGAAAATGCAGGATGAAGGTTGGAGGGCATAAGCAGGTGGACAGTAAAGATCAGGTCTTGGGGTCTAGCTGGTATCAATTTTTTTTTAAACTGTAAGGCCCTATTTAGCCAGAGCAGCTCCATCCTGACCCTGCCCCACCCCCCTTCAGGTAACTTACTAAAAAACAGGTCCTGGAAACCAGTCCCAGGTAACAAAGCCCAAATACAAGGGTGGGTCAGGCCAGGTGGAGGTATCCAATCGTTGGGGGCACATACTGTCTCCCTAGCTACCAAGGAGTATGGGGCCTGCCCTTTGGGTGCCCTTTGGGCACCAATTCTGACCAAGGTGATAGGCTGGTTCAAATATCTACTATAGGGTAAATTGTAATTCAATTGGTCACTTATGTGTGACCTAGCAGGACTTTGCAGCTTTCTCTGTTACAATCTCATTGGTCACCTGTGCATGGCCAGGCCCAACCACATAGCCTTTGCTCTTAAAAGCTAGTCTGTAAAGAAGAGAGGGGTCGCTTCTTTGCAAGAGACGGTCAGTTTGATTTTTGATGCTTGTCTTGAAATAAAGCTTTGCCTGACCTTTGCTTTGTATCAGTCTCACTCCTTTGACCATGGACCCAACAAAACTATCTATTTGTCTATCTCTATTTTATTTTAATTCAGTTAATTAACATGTGATGTATTATTGGTTTCAGAGGTACAGGTGTGTGATTCATCAGTCTTATTCAATACCCAGTGCTCATTATACCACATGCCTTAATGTCCATCGCCCAGTTACCCCCATCCCTTCACCCCTTTCCCTCCAGCAATCCTCAAGTTGATAGCTGGTGACAATTTTTTAGTGAAGTTTAATGAGTAGGAGAACTGGATTTGAGCTAGAGTTCTTACCCTAGAGTTCTTCTAGGGTTCTTAAACTACGAGGTGAATGTAAGAATTCTAAAAAATAAGTCTTTGAAATTGCCTACCCACATCCTTAGCCAAGATAGTAAACAAAAAGCAATGCAACATTATGGGAGAGATGGTGAAGATTAAAGCCACTTTTAAGGATCTCAAAGATGTAGGGTGGTGGTCCCTGTCATATTTCCTTTTAATTTACTAATCTGACCCCTGCAGAAACTGGATGGATCCTGGAGAATGACGGTAGACTCCAGACGCTCAATCTAACAGTAGTCTTGATCTCAGAGACTGTGGCAGAGTGGATCTAGTATGTTAGAACAGGTTAATATGCCTTTGTTATTCAGTATGCCTCCATTATTTTGATAATGGAGCTCCTTTCTTTCTCTTTCGGTAAGAGGTTGGGAGGAGTTTGCCTTCACAAGGAGGGAAAACCATATACATTTATAGTATAACCATATGCAAGATGATGTTAAGTCTCCTGCCCTCTTCCAGGATATAGTCTGAACATATCTAGACTGTTGGGCTATCCTGCAGAATGTCGATTGATTATATTGTTAGCCTCATGCTGATCAGGCAGGATGTGCAAGAGACGGTAGCATGCTGGAGGCAGTGGTGCTCAGTCTGGAGCATGGGAGGTAAATTCTACAAAGGCTTTAAAACCAGCCACTTTGGTAAAGTTTTCAGGGGTCCAGTGTTTCGAGAGGCATGCTGGGACATCTCTGAAATACAAGAGAATTTGCTTCAGCCTTTACCCATCATCACAAAGAAGGCAGCACAAGACCTGTTCAGGTACTGGAGGAACACATTGTACATCTAGGAATACTGCTCCAGCCCATATATCATGTGAAGCAAAGGCTGTCAGTTTTGAGAAGGGCCTGGAACAGGAAAGAGCTCTGTAAAAGATTCAGATTGTGATAGAAGAAGCTCTGTCTTCTGGGCCGTAAATCAGACAACCTAAGTGATTGTGCATGAAGAACTTGTGAGTTGGGTTCTGGGTTCTGTTGGACACATTACGTCATGAAGTTGAGTGGACCCAGCAGCAGCTGACATGATAAGAGGAACATGGTATGTTTCAGGACCAGAGAGCATGAATAGACCTGACCCCCATATCACTCACAATGGCTGGAGCAGCACCTGTCTTTCAGCTCAAAGCTGGCATGAGGTTGAGGTGTCATATGTCAGGAGAGCATGTGTAGAACTAGCTGAAGGAGGATAACCCAAGCTTGGTTTATGGATGGGTTGGCTTGGTAGCTGGTTCCAGGCCAAAAATGGATGGTAGAAGCACTACAACCACAGGCAGGGGCAGCTTTGAAAGATAATGTTGAGAGAAACCTTTCCATAGTAGAGCTTTGAGCAGTCTCCCTCATCATCCACTTTATTTTTTTTTTAAAGAATTTATTTATTTATTTGACAGAGAGAGATCACAAGTAGGCAGAGAGGCAGGCAGAGAGAGAAGGGGAAGCAGGCTCCCTGCCGAGCAGAGAGCCCGATGTGGGGCTCGATCCCAGGACCCTGGGATCATGACCTGAGCCGAAGGCAGAGGCTTAACCCACTGAGCCACCCAGGCCCCTCATCATCCACTTTATGAGCATGAAGAAAGGGTCCCTTTACCGGGGCAGTGCTGAGTGGCCTGACCATTTGGGTTAGTGGCCTCGAAGGAAAAAGGCTGGAAGATCAGATAAAGTCAGGGGTAGAGGTAATGTGAATGGACATGTGGAGGTTGGCACGGAGGGAGAATTTTGTATCTTGTATTAATTACTGCTTCCCAGAAAGCATATACTGTTGAAGTAGCACTAAAACAATCAAGTAGATGATACAACTCAGCTGACACGAGCCAGGCTTTGTCATTGGTTCCTTCAGGACTGCACACTGGGCACGTGAATGAAGAGGCCACAGAGGCAGAGGTGAAAGCTACACATGGGTCTAACAACATGGGTTCCTGCTCATGAAGGCAGCTATTGCTACGCCAGCTCTGAGTGTCCAGCCTGCCAGCGGCAAATCTCAAGGCTGAGCAGCTATCATGGAGCTGTTCCTCACAAGCAGCTGAGACCCACTAGCTAACTGGTGGCAAGTTGGCTACACTGGGCCTTTTTGTCCTCGATGTACCAGTGATTTGCACTAAGAGGAATCAATACCTGTTCCAAATGAGTTTGCACCCAGAAGTCTGGAGGCTTACCTGATCCCTAGCATTCATACGATGAAGGAAATGGAAGAGTGGGCCCATTATCATGAAATTCACTGGCAGGATCATGTTCGGCACCGTCTGTAATCTGTCAGTCTAATAGAGTATTGTTGGATTGGCCCGTTGAAGGTACAGCTAAAGTGTCATGTTGGGGACAATGCTCTGCAAATATAGGGCCTCTTGATGAGAAATATAAGGGGAGATTCTCAGGTTGCCATTTAACAGGAGACTAGATTGTTGATATTCTCAAAGGATCTAACCTCATTACTACTCCTCTGGAATATGATTTCTCTTCTAAAATGTATTACAGTATAACTGCACATTAAATGATTTGTTCACCTTCAACGATAAGAGAACAACAAAGCTAAGTTCAGTGCCTTCATGCCCCATCAGAGCTCTTGTGCCTTCTACCTGATTGGTCACCCTTCTCTCCTGTTACTGTTCTGGGTAAGACCATGTTACAGTATATGCAGTTCAAATTAACTGTCCCCAAGGTTACAGATGATGACATGTTTTGCAATTTTAGGGTCACTTGGAAGGGGCTCAAAACCAAAAAATGTTCTATTTGCCAGAGTTAAGGTTCACCTGAAATCATTGTGATTGCAAATTAATTTGATTAAATGCGGGCCTTTTCAAGTACATAGTTTTTTCTAGAGTTAAAGCAGTCTTCCAGCTCAGGTCTTCCCTGAATTCTACTTGAAAGAATCATTTTGATCCTTATATTCAGGTCTTTTGGAATATTATTTTCCTTAAAAGGGTAAAACAAATGTGTGCAATGCAAATAATAGGGAGCAGGAGAGGTATTTGATACATAGAAACATAATTTGATATACTGTATGTATCTGAGACATGCTTGGTCTGTCTCATTAGGGAATGGAACCATTTATAGTGTGTGAAAAGGTCCCATCTCCAGTATTCATTTAGTTCTAAAAATCTTAGAAATACATTCTGTCTTACAAAATGATTGCCTTATTTTGAACCCAGCTGCATGTGAGTTATTATTAATCGCAAATCCAAAGGAAACTCTTCTCTTTCACATGTGGTTATTTAATCGAAATAGAATCAGTATCAGATGGTTTTTTAAAAGGAATGGTTATATTCTTAAAGGAAGCTCGAAGACTGAGATACTGCAAAGATATGTAAAAACTATAGAAGGAAAACGATGTATTAACTAGTTAAATACATACTTAAAGAAAGTAAATAGGCTTACTTTACCTCTTACCTTTTAAAAAATATGTTTTTTTCTCTATAGATTCTATTGAGCATCCGTGGTATATTTTATTTATATTTATTTATTTATTAAAATTTTATTTATTTATTTGACAGAGAGAGAGATCACAAGTAGGCAGAGAGGCAGGCAGTGGGGGTGGGGGTGCAGCAGGCTTCCTGCTGAGCAGAGAGCCTGATACGGGGCTCCATCCCAGGACCCTGAGGTCATGACCTGAGCGGAAGGCAGAGGCTTAAACCACTGAGCTACCCAGGTGCCCCATATTTTATTTTTTAATGCTAAGTATTTTCAATTGAGTTTGTAAAGAAACTTAGCATTTCCAAATTATGCTGTCATTCTGCAAGAGAAGTCAGTGAACCAAATAATTCCATCAATATATTTCCACACAAAGACAGAAAACGTGCACAAGAAAAGTCAGAATTTGTCTTGGGGAGTGCAGTGTCAGGTTCATGGATTGAGACTTCTGTTCATTCAGAACTGCTTCAGAACCACCTGTGGGATATAGAAAATGATCTACTTGAGGTTTAATGTCAGATGTCAGCAAAGAACTGCAGAGTCTGGGCGCCTGGGTGGCTCAGTGGATTAGGACTCTGCCTTCGGCTCAGGTCATGATCTCAGGGTTCTGGGATTGAGCCCTGCGTCGGGCTCTCTGCTCAGCGGGGAACCTGCTTCCCTTCCTCTCTCTCTCTGCCTGCCTCTCTGCCTACTTGTGATCTCTGTCAAATAAATGGATAAAATCTTAAAAAAAAAAAAAAAAGAACTGCAGAGTGCTAGCTTGAGAAAAGTTGTGAAGCCTCATTTTCTGAGGAGGCAAGAAGGAAGGAGATTATCTCAGGTAGTATTGGTGGTAAAGGAGATAAGAACTTTTGCAAGGTCACTGAGTAAACTTAGGATGGGGAGATAAATTCTCTGTTGAGAATTGCTGCCTTTACAGTATACTTTCTTGATGGAGAGGGTCAGGTAGACCAAAGGAAATATACTTAATAATCTAGAGAGTACAATCGATTTCCTTTAAGCTGAGTAGTTGAATACCTACTATGTGCTAGGTACCCTTCTCAATGTTGTGGAGGTTAAAGATAAATAATGGGAAAACTGACTTTTTCTTTGAGCTCCTACTTTGTACCAAGCACTTGACAGGAATTCTGTGAAATGGGTATTATAGTTACTGTTTTTACACATAGGAAAGTGAGGAATTGGAAATTAAATAATATGCTACCAATTACAAAGCTAGTAAATGATAACCATAATATCCACTTTGCGGAGTTGTGGTTAAGTCCTTTGCAAAGTATAAGCTCAAAAAAGAATTAGCTTTTGGGTAGATTATAAGTATGTATTTGGGAGTTATTTTAACTTAATGTTGTTTTCAAACTCTGTCACTTAATTATCACCTAATTATAACATGTTCACCTTAAGTTCTGTTCTAGAATTTTTTCTTATGTATAAGTTTACACTATTATGGCAATTTGTACGCTTCTGAGACTGTGACCTAATCAAACTTCCACCGCTCCACAAGTCACCCCCTTGCTCACTGGACGCTGCTTAGTGAAGACCTGGGCTTCACTCTTTTGCTCATCATTCATTGGTTCCTACTGATGGCAGTAAGGATGAAGGATGAAGGACATGCAAAATCAGAATCTTCCTTTATATCACTATGTTTTAAAACAGTGACTTCAAATTTTTGTCTGAAATCTACAGCAAGAAATATATTTTTCACTGTGTATACATACACACACTCCAGTCAAAGGTTTTCTGAAAGCAATACTTACATTGTGGATGATACACTCTGGTACTTTTTATTTGATTTGATTCAATTCTATTTGATTCCTTTCTATTCTGTTCTGTGTCGTTCTTTTCTGCCATTCCGTTCCACCCCATCCCATTAAAAAATAGTGATCACCGACGACGTGGATGGAACTAGAGGGTATCATGCTTAGCGAAATAAGTCAAGTGGAGAAAGACAACTATCATATGACCTTCCTGATATGAGGAAGTGGAGATGCAACAGGGGGTGTTAAGGGGGTAGGAGAAGAACAAATGAAACAAGATGGTATTGGGAGGGAGACAAACCATAAGTGACTCTTAATCTCACAAAACAAACTGAGGGTTGCTGGGGGGAGGGGGGTTGGGGGAAGGGGGTGGGGTTATGGACATTGGGGAGGGTATGTGCTATGGTGAGTGCTGTGAAGTGTGTAAACCTGGTGATTCACATACCTGTACCCCGGGGGATAAAAATATATTATATGTTTATAAAAAATAAAAAATTATTAAAAAAAAAGTCAGATATTCGTTCTGTGAAAAAAAAAATAGTGATCACAATCCACTAAACTGTTTGAGTAGCACCTAATGAGTCATGGTCCGCATTTTGAAAAAATATTTAAGACATTTACAGTGCAGGACACTATATGAATTTTGAACTTCCTGCAGTGACTAGCACCGTGCTAAAATAAAATGGGTAATCTGATGTGTTAGATTATCAGTGTGCTCCAATTCTTTATCCCTTCCCCATGTCTGCATTTTTTGCTATGTATGTATGTAACTTTGTAATGTATCCCTATTTTGATGTTGGCCTGGGCCATGTAACTTGTTTTGGCCAGTGGGAAGTTAGTAAAAGGATACGATCAAAAGCTTGGGAAGTGCACTCGTGCTTGGTCGGGCTTGTTTGCTCTTTGCCCCTGTGTCTGGGTTGTGAGAACATGCCTGACCAGCTACTAGAGACACGGAGAGGGTCACAGATGTGATCACAGCTGACTCATTCCGGGTATACCAGCTGAAGCTATCCTAGATCAGCTCAGAGCCAGCCAGCACTCAGACACATGAGTGAGCCCTGCCAAGATAAGCAGAGGCATCTAGCCATCTAGCAACTACTCCAGACATGTGAGCAATGAACACTTATCATTAAATGCCACTGAGGATTTTGGTTTGTGACACATTATTACTGTGGCAGTAGATAACATGCACCTGTCTGCACCAGCCCAATCCTGTTCTGTTCATGTTTGAGTACATAAAGCCTATCTATGTAAACTTGAAGCCCAGCAGAGCCCAAAACATCACCCTTCTGCCTCCCTAATGCTTATGGGTCAAAATTTTCTAGCTTGTTGAATTGGGTCAGCTAGTTAAAGGTATTTCCACTTGAAGAAAAAAACAGCTGTTCTCAAATGTTAGTATCCATCAGATCATCTGATCTATCTGAATTAGAACCTAGTGTAAAGTTTGAGAACTGCTGACTCGGTGAGTTTATTATTATTATTTTTTGGACTTGAAAGCAAAGGGAATAATTGGTAAAGACTAATGGGCAAAATCCAAGTGGTTTGCTTAATGCAATTTATTTAAGTTATATAGGTCTTATATACTACTAATGACAACATATATAACCCATATATTCCTTTCTTGACTGTTTAGTCTTTGCACATGAGGGAATTAAAAGTGAAATTTCAGTTCTGGTTCTGATTTTTTTCTTTTTAATTTTTTATTTTTTATAAACATATATTTTTATCCCCAGGGGTACAGGTCTGTGAATCACCAGGTTTACACACTTCACAGCACTCACCAAAGCACATACCCTCCCCAATGTCCATAATCCTACCCCCTTCTCCCAAACCCCCTCCCCCCAGCAACCCTCAGTTTGTTTTGTGAGATTAAGAGTCACTTATGGTTTGTCTCCCTCCCAATCCCATCTTGTTTCATCTCTCCAAAGGTTCTGCCTATTCTGGCTGCCAGAACATTACTGAATGGTTGTCAAGTCCTTAGAACCCTGTTGGATACCAAGTTACCTAAGACTCCTTTCTCATTTAATAAAATTCAGTTTCTAATGTGTAACACATTTTACCATTGCTATTGTTTATTTATGTTTTCCATTTTCTCTTTTCCTTGTATTTCCCTGCTGTCAAACTTCATTGACCTGTGCTGAACTTGGTTTCTTGGTGTTGGACAAATTTGGGGGCACCTTGAAAATCTACTACTTTCTCTTTGGTCATCTAAACATAAGGATGGTCCTTAGCATGTCTGATCTCCTCAGGAGGTTGTTCACAACCTCTCAGAGATCACATTTGGGCTTCTGGATGTAGGGCCATTGGTATTGTGGTCCCAAGTTGTCTAAGTCTTACACAGAAGGAACAAGGAATATAAGTACCTACTTGGGGAGTAATAAAATGCTAAAGGAAATAAGGGTAAGTATCAGAGAAATCCTAAAACAAAAAGCTGGAGAACTAGAAAGAACAATTAGAAAGGGTAGACTGTCATGCTATTATGCATTAAAACAACTGTCAAATTCCTAACACTGGCATGCCAAAGTATTTCTGTGCACCTAGATAGTGTTCTTCATTCTAACATCATACCTTTATAAATGACATCTGACAAAGGGTTAGTTTCCAAAATCCCTAAAGAACTGATCAAACTCAACACCCAAAAACCAAATAACCCAGTTAAAAAATGGGCAGAAGACATGAATAGACACTTCCAAAGAAGACATACAAGTGTCCAACAGACACATGAAAAGATGCTCAACATAGGATGCCTGGGTGGCTCAGTTGTTAAGCCTCTGCCTTCTGCTCAGGGCATGATCCCAGAGTCCTGGGATCGAGACCCCCACTGGGCTCCCTGCTCGGTGGGAAGCCTGCTTCTCGCTCTCTCACTGCCCCTGCTTGTGTTCCCTTTCTCGCTGTGTCTCTCTCTGTCAAATAAATAAATAAAATCTTTAAAAAATTAAAAAAGAAAGATTCTCAGCATCAGTCATTATCAGAGAAATAGAAATCAAAACTACAATGAAATGCCACCTCACACCCGTTAGTATGGCTAAAATTAACAACCCAGGAAACAACAGATGCTGGCAAGGATGGGGTGGAAGCGGGGTACCCTCTAACACTGTTGGTAGGAGTGCATGCTGGTGCAGCCACTCTGGAAAACAGCATGGAGTTTCCTCAGAAAGTTAACAATAGAACCACCCTATGACCCAGCAATTGCATTAGTAGGTGTTTATGCAAAGGATACAAAAATACATATTCAAACGGGGGCATGCTCCCCGATGTTTATGGCAGCATTATCAACGATGGGCAAACTATGGAATGAGCCCAAATGTCTGTCGACTGGTGAATGGATAAATGAGGAGTGGTATATATGTACAATGCGATATTACTCAGCCATTAAAAAGAATGAAATCTTGCTGTTTTCAGTGGCATGGGTGGAGCTAGAGTGTGTTATGGCAAGCAAAGTCAGTCAGGGAAAGACAAATACCACAGGATTTCACTCATATGTGGAATGTAAGAAACAAACCAGGTGAGCCTTTGGGCGGGGGGAAAAGAGCAAAACAAACCATAAGAGCCTCTTAACGATAAAGAACAAACTGAGGGGTGATGGAGGGAGGTGGGTGGGGGATGGGCATGAAGGAAGGCACTTGTGATGAGCACTGGGTGTTGTATGTAAATGATGAACCACTGACTTCTACTGCAGAAACCAATATTGCACAGTATGTTCACTAATTAGAATTTCAATAAAAATTTGAAAAAGAAAGAAAAAAGCTCTCAGAGTAGTTTCCTTGTGTAGCAAAGTGGAAAGCCATTGCTGTAGTCCATTTCTTATATCAACATTTCCAACCCCACTCTCAGTTAGTTGGGATGTGCTGAGCTTTCATGCCTCTCCGATTTGGGGGTTGAATGGACTAGGTTATCCACACAGTGCCAACCAGAAAACTGTCCTCTCCCGATCCTCTTTTTCTTTTCTACTTTTCCTGCTTGTGAGAAAACTCATTTCTCCCCCGACATGGCTGCCAGTCAAAACATACAGTAGTTCTGCTTAAAATATAATGTATGTGGTTCATATTTCAAACCACTGCTACCCCAGAAGAAAGTCCTCTGTCCTGGCATGAAATTCTTATGTCTTTCAAACCTAGCATATGGTATGAGGCAAACACATAGTTGTTAAATGAAATTGAAACATGAATTTTTTAATTCACTCATAGCAAGTACATCATTCTATGGTGTCTCTGTATGTCTGATACTCTCAGGTAAGTTTGTGAATTGCTGGGGCTAAACAGTTCATTCCTTCTTTCCAGACTGTCTGGCTCCAAGTACTCACTGCCATGATGTTAAATCTTCTGTGAATTCTTAAACTCGAAGGATATTTGCAAGATGAACACAATATAATCTTGGCAGAGAATTGTGTGTGTGTATGTGGGGAGAGGGTGATAGTTACTCCTATATATCTCTTTAATATAAAAGAAGCTTGGTTTAGTTTGCTCCTATTTTATTCTCCTAGGATCCAGGAAAAATACTCAAGAGGAGAGAGGATATTATTTTCACTCTAAGAGCTAACAGTGATGGAAACTTGGAAATGAAAGCAAGTATGCATAGGTACGTAGGTCATGAATTTTAAATGTCTGTGTTACCTCTGGTTTATTCATCTAAAATGAAAATATTCTTCAACCATCAAAATCATGTTTATAGCTTATTTGGGAAAATTTATCTTAAAACCAGATACAGATTTTGGAAGGAAACCAGGAGCCTGGACAGTACAATTCACTTAGGGTCAAAGGCACAATTGCTGAGAGATTGAAGTTTTTGTTTTTGTTTTAATTTTTAAAAATTTTTATTAAGCCTGCAGTATTAAGATTTGAGGAATATAAAAGAAATAACTTAAAATATCTTCCCAGAAGTAACTGTATATCATCAGCTTTAGATGAAAAAGCTGGGAACCAGCTTCATTTGAAGAAATAATTGCTCAGCTCTCTAGAGTTGGCTTAAATGACTTCAAGGACCATATTTACAGCTTATATCACATACTATTAAATCCTTTTTTTGCAGAACCTTTCTAGCTGGAATACTTATTAGGTGTCTGCTTATTTATTCATTGGCATGTGCTTATTGAGCATCCACTCTATGTCAGGTTCTGCTAGGTCCTGGAAATATAGGCATGAAGAAGATGATCTCTATCCTCCTGGATCTTAGAGTTTAGTAAGGAGGATAGTAATTGAACAAATAAATGACATGTATAGTGATTTAATTACAGTTGTGGTAAGTGGAACAAGAAGAAAATTACAGTGTACAATGGAAGTCATTAGGATGGGAAATGCCTCATCTTGGGGGTTAGAGTTGTTTATCTTTTTTCTTTTTTTTGAGAGAGAGTATGAGCCGGGAGAGGCAAAGGGAGAGAGAGAATCTTAAGCAGTTTTCATGCCCAGCATGGAGCCTGGTACGGGGCTTGATCTCACAATCTTGAGATCATGACCTGAGCCGAAATCAAGTCAGACACTTAACCCACTGAGCCACCCAGGCGCCCCTAGAGATAGTTTTCTTCAGGAAATGATATTTTAGCTGTCATTGGTAAGATTAGTAGGTGTTCGCTCACATGTTGGTCTGAAATACACTTTAATCGAATCATTAACATCAGATATTTATTTGTAGAAAAACCAATTCTATGTGTATGATCAGGCATCTAGTGGGATCCCATAAAATTTAATTTAGGAAATCTGTAACTGTATATTTGTAGAAGCCAAAGTTAACAAAGTGGCAGGAATGACTCAAAAGATTCTGTTGATTCACTCAACAAGTATTTGTGCTGGGGACGTAGCAGGGACAAAACAGAAACCCCTGCCCTCCTAGAGCTTGCGCGATAGTAGAACAGATAGTAAACAAGATAAATAGTAATTTACAGCACATGCTAGTTATTGATAACTGTTTTGGAAGAAGAAAAAAGGCAGAAAAGGGGCTAGGCAGTGTTGGGTTTGCAAATTTACCATGGCCTACTAGTACATAATGCTTTTGGAAGAAAATATACTCTGATTCTACTCACAGATGGCCTGCTGGGGTTGTAGTTGGCTGGAGCTAGTACCATATTTGAACACTCACTGGGATTCTTTAGAGCTGTCAGTCTTGAACTGTTGTGAGGGGACCCTAATGCCATTTTTCTCATGACTTGCGTTTGGCCCACTTCAGAGGGAAAGATGCTGGGGGAGAAAAGTTGACTGCAGGAAAGCAAGAGCCTCCTCTGTTGGCTGAGGGCTTTGTATGTCTGCAGAATCAAGTGGACACGGCTCTGTCATCCAGACACCATGTGATCACTCCTTGATCTTCGCTTTTCTTATTTATAAAACATATGGCTTAGAGCAGATCCCTCAGACTCTTTCAAGCTTGAAGACTTTCTTCTCTACAAGGCTCTTTACTTTTCTTAGGGGGATCTTTATTTTCTGGGACGTCTACCTGAGCCTTTAAAAGCACTTGGTATACAGTATTTGCCTGTGTTGGTGAGTGATCCTTCTGTCGGTGGATAAAGAACATATTGCACTTGCATCAGTATCATTTTGATAATAACAACAAACATTTGTGTGTTACTAGCTAGGTGCTGGGTGCATTTCTCAGCCTCTTACCTATTGTCCTAATGGCAGTTTTTCAAGGTGAATAGTATTATCATTCCCAAGTGGTAAATTCAGAAAGACCAAATTTCCCAAGGTCACACATGTAGAGCAAGGCAGAATTAAGAATCAAGTCAAGGCAGACTCTGTCATGGTCTTCAAACATTCTTTGAACACTTATCCCATTAATAAAATAATTTGGAGCAGTAATCCCAAGATATGGATTCATTTAAGATTATGTATATAAATAAATATAATATGGTGTGAATAATAAAACATCCATAAAAAAGAAAGTACAAGTGAAAAGCTAAAGAAGTATTTAAAGTTTATTTTAAAGTTTATTAACAGCTCAAAATATTTTTGGTTTCATAAATGGGATTGAATATGCTTCATTATTTTTTATACTTTGTGATTCAACTATTCAAAGATTTGTTTCTAAATTCCTGGCAGAAAAAATTACCTCACAAATAATTCTTGGGTCGTTATAGAAGACGTACATCATTAGCCGCCCTTAATTATGATATGGGTTTGTCAATCATCCATCTTTTATACCAAGGCTTTTAAAATTGTGATTGTTTAGATTGTGCAGAAAAATTCCTATCATTTCTGATTTGATCAGTTGGTCTTGCAAATTCCTTGGAAGTGGGTGCCTTTTCACATTTTAACAAATGAGATTAAGACCGATTGATATATTATTTTGAGGATGTTGAAACTGGTTCTAATATTGTTTTTACAGCTTTATTTGTATATAGATAAGGGAGGACTGTAGAGGGGCCATCCTGCCATAGTCGGTTTTCCTAGAAAGCAGGACCTGATTTATTTAGAAGCGTACAATCCCAGGGAGCAAGAAGATGGGACGAAGGGAGGAAAAGCCTGTCAAGGAATTATTACTGAGCTGGCCGCTGTCTTGTATGCAACATGACTGATTGCTCAATATTGAGAGATGGTCTTCCTAAAGGCTGTGTAAATGACTGCTTCCCAGGACAGTCCCTCTGGGGAAAGGAAGGGGAAAGCTCTCACCTTGTGTAGTTCAAAAGTTCACTTTTGGATTGCTCTTGGGTGGGGTACTCAGCAGGGTCCTCTCCCTCCTCCATGTCAACAGGAAAAACCCACAGTGGGAAGCATCCCAAGAGGTAGGAGGCTTGGTGCTGTCAGCTTGTGTTTCCTCGATGGAGATCAGAACCCATGCATGGAGGAAGGGCTGGACAGGAGAGAGACCAGGCAGAGAGAGGTGAAGGGACACCTGGAAGACACATCTAAATGATGTCTTTGGCAATCATGCAAACATTTTCAAATAACCAGTTTCACAATCCTCCCCTAAATACTTCTTCTTCTTCTTTTTTTTTTTTCTTTCAAGCACTCACTTTTTATTCATTGTTAAGACATCACCCATATCTACCTAGGTAAACTGCCTACCAGGTAAACTGCAACCTCCTGCAGTATACTGAAGTAAAAGAACAAGGGACGGCTCCCCTGTGAACTGCTGAAGAGGGTGAACCTCTTCATCCCGCCAGGATCTCACATGCCCCACATGACCTACGTGAGAGCTGGCAAACAGACTCCTGGATGCACCAAGCTCTACCTGTACACTAAATATTGGCCTAACAATTATTTCTTATATCTTTTCATTGGAAATGAATAGAAAAAGATGTTCTTATGTTTTCTGAGGAAGCGCTAATATTTTCTCATTTCCTAATTGCTAGCTGCCTGCAGGCAGTGGCCATACTCCCACCTTTGTGTCTGGGTGTCCCCCCTGGGCTGTGACCTGTGTCTGAGACAGGAAGATGGAGAGTTGGTAGTTGGACTCGCCCAGCATCTGGGGAGCACTGGGAAGGGTAGGTTTTCTGGCAACATGGTTATGATCAGTGTCTCCAGTTATTATATGGTCATCACAGATTGTAATCATGTGTATGTGTGTGAGCAAGAGGGGGTGGAGAGAGAGAGAGAAAGAGAAAGAGTGGTGGAGGAAGGAGACTTAAAAAGGGAGGCAGGGAAAGAGGGTGTTGGGGGGCGGGGAGAGAGATCTTAGAAGAATGGGAGAGGCTGCTGCCTACCAGCAGTGGAGATGGTGTTGGGGGGCGCTGCTGAGTGGGTAGGGGCAGAAGGGTTGCTGTACATTTTTGGCTTTGACTAGGTGGAGACTGAGCTCCTTCCCCTCAGGAACTGTATGGACTCTGGTTGGATTTTTTTTTTTTTTATCAGAAAACTGTTAAAATTTTCTTCTTTCGAAGACATAATCCATCCATCCATTCATCCATCCTTCTATCCTTCTGGCCTCCACCCCTTCATCCATCTGTACCAAAACTTAAATTATTTAGATCGCATCATTTTTTCAGAAAGATCTCTTAGAGGCAGTGTAGCCTCCCTGATGCCACAATACTCTATTTTTTACATGTTTCCTTAGATGCCAGCCTGTAAGTTACTCGTTCACTTGGATGCCGATGGGGCTGGCACCGCACTGGTCAGTTGGGCTGGACGATGCAGTTCGGCTGTTTATAAATAGTCTTTCATTTGCTTGTCGAATGCTGAGGAAGTTCTCTAGCCTTATTCCTCAAAACTTGCCCTCATACATATTTCTTTTATTTATTGACACCATCCTGAACATCTTGCCTCTTTAAGAATGTGCAGACGTAGACCTAGATCCCTTCTGCACATTCTTCTTGTCCCTGACTGCCATCCCAAGAAACGTAACAGGGAGGTACATTAATTTTTATTTCTTCTGGGTCTCAGCCACATGCATTCCCACATGGTTTCAGACATTAACAACTGAGGCAGGTGCTGTCATTATAGTTCTGGGAGTCTTAACGACAGCTCTGGCCTACGTAGCTCATTCATCTCAGGACATGAGTCTCCGTCTGCCAGGTGGACACGCTTTTTCCAAGAAGCACTCACATCCACCAAGGGCGTGTTCGATGCAGGGAAGTTTCTGTGTCAGAGTGAGCCTCCAGACTGACGCTTCAGCAGCAGGGGAGGCAGAGCCGAGCTCGAAGGCAGATGCAGCAGAAGTAATTCAGTCTCTGGAGAGGAGCCGTGACACTTCTGTGAAGGAAAACAGACTTCACACATGCCTAGTGGCTTCTCTCTTGAGAAATCCAGATCTTAGTAAGAGCCAAAGAACGGGTTGAGGGTTGAGAGCCATGCCTGCCTGTGTCAGTGGGGATGGACAGGGTAGACCCCAGTGAATAATCTTCCTGAACATTCCGTCACATTTGAGCATTTGCTGCCTCTTTCCTGGTGTGGAGCCTATTGTCTGACCTGATCTGAGAACCAGTGAGTGCATTTCTCAAGGATACACATTTGGCTATACATGCACATTTTAGAGGTCATTGCTTCCTGTTTTCTTCATCTTCCCTCCATGTTAATCCTTTCCCTTTTATCCCATCTGAAGCAGAGAAGGCCACAGGAAACTACCCCTTCCCATTTGGTCTGCACCAACAAGGCGTTCATGAAACCACTGGTTTAGCAGCTGGGGTCACAGCTGATGGCGTCAGGAGATTAGAGCTAGAGTTTACCAGGCTCTGAAAGTGGCACAATTTGAAACTCACGGAGAAAACATCTTTTGTTTCAAGTCCTCATAGGAGATAGGCAATGAATTATCTTCTTTAGACCCTGCTTAAATATTCTCTGTTGTGGTTGACTGCAGCGTCGGTTGGAAGTCTAGCTTAGACTGTTTACATGCCAATATTTTAAGAGAATCAGAGCAAGGAGGTCAGCCTGGGAAACTCATTTCACCACATGATGGATGCAGAACACACACACTGCTCAGACCACTGCTCCGAGCCTCCAGTTTGTTTGCACAAATCATCGAAACTCAAAGTCCCCATGGAGGACATGAAAAGTATCTTGGAAAGTGATTTATGTTCTTCAGCTTGAAATCGGATTATAATCTAATTTAACATAGTTGTTTTTCCTCTTTAATTCTTAATTATTTTTTTACTGTGGTAAGATACCCATAACACAAAATTTACTATCTTAGCCATTTTTAAGTGTACAGTTCAGTGGTATTAAATACATTCATAATGTACAAACCATCACCACTATCCATCTCCATAACTCTTCATCTTGTAAAACTGAAACCCTATAAACTGTGCTTGGCCTCTAGTCCTTGGCAACTAGGAGGTTGCTTGTCTACTTTCTGTCTATGATTCTGACTACTCTACCAAGTCATGTAAGTGGAATCATACAATATTTGTCATTTGTCATGTCCTTTAGGTTCATCTGTGTTGTAATGTTATCAAATTGCCTTTCTTTTTAAGGATGAGTAATGTTCCATTGTGTGAATATACCATATTTTGCTTATTCATTCATCCATTGATGAACACTCAAGTTGCTTTCATGTTTTAGCTTTTATGAATAATACTACTATGAAAATGGGTGCACAAATCTCTCTTTGAGACCCTGCCTTCAATTCTTTTTCCAATTCCCAGAAGTGGAATCCCGGGTTATAGGGCGATTACATTTTTAATTTTTTGAGAAACTGCCGCTGTTTTATTCCTCTCCATTTCTCACTCTTCTCCAAATGGGAAGCTAGATCTGAAAGTGTACTGTGGCCTTGTCTTTTAACCATTTTTTCTGCCCACTATTTGTTCAGTCTCTTATATATCTGGGAGGCATATAAAGCCTCTAGTAATACTAAAGTGAACAAGACAATATAAGGTGGGGTCTTGATTTATAGGTGATGAGAATTAAGGAGGGCTCTTGTGATGATCATAGTAAATAGTGAGTCACTGTATGGTACACCTGAAACTAATATTACACACTAACTGAATTTTAAGTAAAAACTTAAAAAATGCATGTGAAAAAATTTAAAAGCGTTAGGGCTGTGCATAGGCTACACAATAATCATATTATTTACTAAATGTCTTCTAAATGTCAAGAACTTTATTAAACACTGAGACTACATAGTAAAAAAGACTCAGTCTCTGCCCTGAAATAACTCACTATTTGATGGGGAGAGATACATACACAGGGATTTCAATGTCACAGTGACTATAATGGAAATATAATTGTGTATCAGACGCAATTGGGAATCTCAAGAAGGAGCTTTAAAGTTTGCTTCAGGGAAAACCAAGAGATAAGCTTTTTGTTGAAAATTGCATTAAAAATTTGTCAACTGGAGATGGGCCAAGGGCATTCAATGCAGAAGGGGATTTGGGTACAAAAGGGAAATACCAGAAGTTTAGTGTGGATAGAGTGGGTGAGTTGTGAGAATGGAAAAAGGCAGGAGCTGAGTAAGTAGGTAGGAGCAAGATCACAGTAGATTTTGTACACCCTCATTCTTCTCTTGGGTAGCAGAAAGCCACAGAAGGGTTCTAAGCAAAGAATAAATAGTATCTGAGTTGAATTTTAGAACGTTCCATGTGTAAGAATGGGTGGGAAAGGGTTATTCTGGAAGCAAGAGAAATATTTAGGGGATGTGAAAATGGCCCCAGCAAGAAATAATTGAACTTAAATGAAGGCAGTATTTTGATAAAGAGGAAGCTATGGTTTTTGGGAAAGATTTATGAGAATAAAATGTATTGGACTTATTAAATCTCTGGAAATAGAATGTGTCTTCCAGGAAGACCCAGGACTTTGGTTTGAGTGATACATAGATCATAGTTTTATTCATTCAAAAATATTTATTATATATTTGGGGCATCCCAAGAAAAACGGTGAGTGCTGGGGATATTTAAGTGAGGAGACATAAGGTCTGCTTTCAGGGAGTTTCAACTTTAGTAGGAGAGAGAGACATCACAACTGACAAGTGAAATATGGCCCTTGCATAATGAAATTGTGACTGTTACCTTCAGGATCCTGAGCTTACAGAACTTGCAAGACATCCAGTGGAGATGCAGTAGATACCTGGTTATATGGGACCAGGACTCAGAGGGCACATACTTAGGAGTAATCAGAGTTGAAGTCACATCAAGGTCTTGTGAGTGATGATATCATGAGGGAGAACGAGGGTGTCATAAGAGGAAATGGTCAAGGAGAGAAGTAAATTTTAAAGGAGTAACAGAGGAAGAGTTGTCAGCAAACAAGACGGAGAAGGAACTGTTAGGCAAGAGGGAGACATTGCCGTCTTATGGCCCATCACTCTTGAACGTCCTGCTTTGGTGGTAACATAGGAGAAATGTACCCTTATTATCTCTGTATCTATTTTGGTGCCTAGTAGTCACTAAAAAATATTGATTTATTTAAATGTAACAAAGGTTAGGAAATTAATTCTACCCTAATAATATGATGAAGGGAATGGAGAAGTAATGTAACATACAAAATTTGAAAAGAATTGAATTTGATATATATTGAATTTGTGATCCAGGCAACTTCAGTTTACAACTGACCTCATCACCAACTGCGGGGCAAGTGTCTTGTCCTTCAATACTGCATGTACTTTAGTGTCCTCCTTAGTAAATCAGGGGATTGGGATAAGAGCAAAGTCCTGTTTGGTTCTAAAATTCTGATTTTGGAAACATAATTAGCAGGACAAACTGAAGAGGTGATCTATCATCAACTGGAGGTATCCTGTCGACTTTCACTGATGTATTATCTTATAAAACACGGGGACATTAAGTATTTGATAGTGGAACTCTGGATATTGATTTTCCCCCCAGTCATAAATGGCCTTTGCCTCTGAAGAATGGTAGGCATTGCAGAGTTGTTTATACCAGTAGACTGCGTCCCTGCAAAACGAATGTCAAACAGTGCATCTGGGTATTGTCTTGATAAATTACATGACTCAGTGATCACTGACCCACATTTTGTAATATGATTTTCTAAAACCCGTGTGACAACGCTAATGGAGATAGATGCACTATAGTTCTTATACAGTAGAGGCCAACAGCGTCCTTGGAAAAAAAATGAAAATAGGAAATGTAATTACAGATTTGCTATTGTAAGATTGTGTCTAAAGAAAGAATGTTAGGTGGGTGGATATTCTTTATAGGGAAGTTGTTAGAATTTCAAGCAAATTCAGTGCATGCCAGCCAATAATACTGCTTTGTCAAAATAAGTGTTTATTTCTGTCCTTCTGGAATCTGCCCCAGTGTGGCACCAGCAGGTGTGGAGTAACAGGCTTGTAGTCTGTACGTATGCCGGCAGGTGTGCATGCCACTTCGGCCTCTATAGTCTTGGTCTGGGATTTCCTTCTTACGACTTCATTTTTATGGTGGCAGCCTCCATCTGAGGATTCCTTCGTGGCAGAAAAAAAGACACTGACCTTATCAGGGAATATTTTAGCCTTGCTCACAAAAGGAGAAAGAGTACTTCTGACAACAAATTCGCTTGTGTTTACAGAAAAAGCATTAGGAGTGTTTTAAAGATTTCTTTTCTTGAAACACAGCAGCTTAGATGGTTTTGTCATGTAAACCTCCAGGAGGGAAGGAGGAATTGAGTGAACTTGATATACCAGACTTATCCACAAAATCCTTTTTTTTTTTTTACCCCCCAAATGAAACATTTGAATTCTCAGAGTTTTGCGTGTGTGTTTCAGTTTGGAGTCTGAGTTTTTTGCTTATTGAAAAATTGTGATCATGGACTGGCAACTGCATGATTATAGCTACCCTTCTGATCTCGTTTCTTTTGTAATGATCGGAATCGGAAAAAACACTAGGTTTTTGATCACTTTTTCAGAACAGGGTTTCTACTCTCTATTTGCCGAGTGTTCTTGATAGGCTATTATTTTACAACTTAGTAATTCATTGCTGGAATTAAAATGGTGGTAGAAAGGTGAAGCCGAAAAAGAAGACTAGACAGCTTAGGTTTACAAAAGGACTTTTCCCCTCAATTTTTCTGATGGGCTGGGACAAGGAAAATGATGAGGTCAGCTTTGGTCAGTTTGAAGTCATAAGCTTCTGGCATATGCAAGTAGAGATGTGAGCCTCAGGGTCAGATGTCATCATCTGTAGCATTAGTTGAAGTTTGTGCATGGAAGAGATTACCCAAGGGAGAGTATGACGAATGAGATAAGTAAAGTGCTGAGAGCAAAATCTTGGTAAAGATCAATTTTTAAGTGGCTGTTGGAGAGAGACAAGGAAACTCAAAAAGAAGAGTCATGAGGAAAATCTTGAAGGTTAAGGCAGAAGAGAATTTTAAAAAGAAGGGAATGGTCAGGAACGGCAAACGCTGCAGGAAGATAAAGTAATAATTGAACTGGAACGTGCCCATTGTATTTGTCAACCAGTGGGATGAAACTGACCGTTGTGAGAACCAGTTAGGTGGAACAGTTGTGGCAGAAACCCCGATTGCAACAGATTAAGGAGTAAATAGGAAAAGAATAAATGGAACAAATACAGTTTTCCTTTTAAAGAAAGTAGTTTTTCTTCAATGAAGTTGCAGTATGGTGTGTGTTTTAAGTGGGGGGGGGTGATTGTAAATTAAGATTTCAAGGAGAAAGAAGGGTTTAAGAATGTTGTAATGATGGAAAGAAATTCTGTTGGGGCCAGTTTGGGGATTTTTATAAAGACAATATAATTTGACAGGATTAGATACAGGATTATTGAATAAACTTTCTTGGAAGAACATGGAATGCAAGGAAGGAAACCAAAGGAGAAAGGGGAGGGGCTAGAGGCTGGGCTGAGGTTATGGAGTGAAGCTCTTTA
Source organism: Mustela erminea (assembly GCF_009829155.1). NCBI lineage: Eukaryota > Metazoa > Chordata > Mammalia > Carnivora > Mustelidae > Mustela > Mustela erminea. The sequence goes on along the minus strand of NC_045629.1, from coordinate 42,812,036 downwards.
AAAAGTGTTGAAGACTGTAGTCTGTATCACAAAGGAATTCCAAGGTCATAGGTATGGGAAGCTCATTCTCAGAGCCCAAAGTAAATACTGTCGGTAGCCTTGAGAACTGAAACCTTTGCAAAGTAAGGAGACTCTGGAGGCAATGAGCTATAGAGATGGCTCAGGTAGAGCTTAAAATAGTGGGGGTGAGTTTGTAGGAAATAGGCGTCTGCGATGAATGTATGAAGGATACCTGTGGCTGCACTTGAAATTGCTGTTCCTCCGGGTGCCTGGGTGGCTCAGTGGGTGAAGCGGCTACCTTTGGCTTGAGACCACCTAGGAGATGGACTTGGCATAAGCCACGCCATTTTGTATATGTGCTGCTGAAGCGAGCACAAGTCACGCCATTTTGTAAAAAGTGGCCATTTTGTAACACAGCCATGTTACTGTAACCTAAACAGAACAACCGCAAAACACTCCACCTGAAACGATTTCAGAAAAAGTACCCTACCTTAGATATCTGCTTAACTGGCTTTTTTGGGCATCTGTACTGAGCTTGGCAGCTCTTAGAAACTGTCAACAGAATGTGGTTTATGCCTTTATAAGCCTACCCCTGAGCTCTTTCAGGTCTGTGATTTAGGAGAGTGCTAGCCCCCTTGCAGCCACCAGCTTTTGAATAAAGTCTGTATTTCTCATTGTGGTTTCCATCTGTAAATCTTTCTGCTCTGGATATAATAGGCTCAGGTTGTGATCCCCGGGTCCCGGGATCGACCCCTGCATTGGGTTCCCTGCTCGGTGGAGAGCCTGCTTCTCCCTCTCCCTTCGCCTGCCTCGCTGCCTAATGTGCTTGCTCTCTGTCTCTCTGTTAAATAATAAATAAAATCTTAAAAAAAAAATTGCTATACCTGTGAGAGGTCCGAAGTGACTGGAGAACCAGTTTTAGACTTGTTTTGCAAAAAGCGTGTAACACTCTGGGGGTGCTTGTGTGGCTTAGCCCATTAAGCATCTGACTCTTGATTTCGGCTCAGGTCTTGATTGCAGGGTTATGCCCTACAGGATTGGGCCCACATTGGACTCCACACACTCAGTGCAGATCTGCTTGTCCCTCTCCCTCTGCTCCTCTAGCCACCCCCCCCCCCCCACAACTTGAGTGCTGTCGTACCTCTCAAATAAATAAAATCTTTTTTAAAAAAAGTATATAAAACTTTGAAGAAGTATGGGTAAGGAGCATGGGTCTTGTTTAGTGAAGGCTGCCCCTGGCTTATGACTAAGACGGACAAAAAGGAATGACTGGGTCTTACCTTAGAATTCCTTAGAAGGAGCTCATCCAAGAAGCTTTGATACCCTTGTTTATTTATCTCACTACATCTGTAACAATGGAAATATCTGATATTTTAAGAAAATGTAAAAACTGATGAAGAGGTTTTGGGACCCTTTAAAAGAATATCCAATAGAAAGAGGAATCAGGGACTCCTGGTAGTCTCAGTCATTAAGTGTCTGCCTTTGGCTCAGGTAGTGATCCCGGGTTCCTGGGATTGAGCCCAGCATCTGGCTCCCTGCTCAGTGGGAAGCCTGCTTCCCCCTCTCACACTCCCCCTGCTTGTGTTCCCTCTCTTGATGTATCTCTGTCAAATAAATAAATAAAATCTTTAAAAAAAAATAAGAAAGAGTATTCAATTCCCCAAAACTGTGGGATAACTACTGAATTAAAGGTGAGGATGAATCTGAAGTGGCAAAATTGGTATGGGGTGAAGTTATTCCCTTTCAGTCCTTTGATGACACAGAAATCTGTGTGGTTATCATGAACCACTTTCTTTTTAAAAAAAATTTATTTATTTATTTGACAGACAGAGATCACAAGTAGGCAGAGAGGCAGGCAGAGAGAGAGGAGGAAGCAGGCTCCCTGCTGAGCAGAGAGCCCGATGCGGGACTCAATCCCAGGACACTGGGATCATAACCTGAGCCGAAGGAAGAGGCTTTAACCCACTGAGCCACCTTGGTGCCCTCATGAACTGTTTAATAGAATCTCAAAGTGGGAAGAGTCCAGCTTTTCCTCCAATTAAAAAAAATTCTCTTTCAAGTATTCCTAACAAATTGGTATCAAGTGTCCCTAAGAAATCTCCAGTATCTCCAGTATCTCAGCCATGATCATCTTCAGTGTCCATTTCTCTAGTGCACTCGTCTCTAGTAGTAGGAAGATAACAGGCTGTAAGGCTGCCCCATTCCATTTACAAATTCTAAATTCTTTGTCAGCCAGTGCTCTGTAATCCTTCCACGCACCCCACCCCCCAATTATTTTTTTTTCAATGTCTTCCTTATGTAGAGATTTCATTCAGTGATCCCTTTTTAAGTGCTCTGGAATTACTCTTTTAGAAGTTTAGGGACCTCTATCTTTTTTTCACATATATCTTTCTACCATTTTTTATATCATATAGCTTCCAGGTCTTCAGATACATTGTCACTGGGTGTGAGGATCTAGAGCTAGACAAAGTTCTCCAGATGTGAGCTGGTTGTGTGAGTAGAGCCATTGCCCATCTTGATTCGAATACAATGTTACCAACAGAGTCTCGTTTTTTCTTTTCTGTTTTCATTTTTTTCAAATCTTAGCAAGGGGGTCGTAAGGCTCTCTAATACAGCAGGTTTTTGACCTTAGAATTTATATTTTCACACAAAGTGTTATAAAGTGGGGATTACCTGTTTTATCCTTCTACAGTAGATTATATTTTATTTTAATTAATTAATTAATTGTCAGAGAGAGAGAGAAAGCAAGCACAAACAGGGAAAGCAGGAGGCAGGCAGAGGGAGAAGCAGGCTCCCTATTGAGCAAGGAGCCTGATGTGCGGCTGGATCCCAGGACCCTGGGATCGTGACCTGAGCCAAAGGCAGAGGCTGAACTGTTTAACCCACTGAGCCACCCAGGCACCCCGAGGCTGAACTGTTTAAATGACTAAGCCACCAGGCAACCCATAAAGTAGATTATATTTGAAACATAAGTGCAGTTTAAAATTTTATCTTGCTGCCTTCATCCTACCTTTGAGAGCTTCTTGGACCTTGATAATGCTAAACAATCCATTAGCCTTCTTTCCAGATTTGTGTCATCTGTAAAAAGGTTTTGCCCCAATTCTTGATACACTCATTGGATAAAAAGAGAATCAAGAATGGGGTGTAGAAACATGCCAACAAAATTCTCTCTACTTGCTAATAATTTTATGCACTGACACGCCATAGGACAATTTTCTAAATAGTTAGAAATCCACCTGTGTCATCACTACCCCATCCAGAGGGCTACACTGTATCCGCAGGAGTTTTATGCAACACTGCAAATGTCTCGGTGAAATCAGTACGCCTTTTCTGGCTTAAAGATCTTTCAGAGACACGCCGTTCCTCTCAATAAAGTCTGACCTCCTCAACATGGCTTCAGTTCTGATTTCATTTCTCTTTTCATTTCTGATTTCATTTCTGTTTCTCTTTTCATTCCTCACTGTCCATTCTGAGTTCTCTGTTCCAGTGTTTCTGAACTCCTTGCAGCTCCATAAGCCGTTGTGTCCCCTGTCGTCAACTCAAAGCCTTTCACCTCTTTTTCTCTTCCACTGGCATTTTTGTGGTCCCTAGTCCCCAGCTCTTTCAACCTGGCTTATTTCTCTTTGTCCTTCCCATCTACAATGAGAGGCCAATCTCTTAGCCTATTTCCCCCATCTAAGAGCTTCCCTTCATCTTTCTTCATTACACCCACTTTTTTTTTTTAAAAGATATTTATTTTTTTATTTGACAAAGATAGAAACAGCGAGAGAGGGACCACAAGCTGGGGGAGTGGGAGAGAGAGAGAAGCAGGCTCCCCGCTGAGCAGGGAGCCAGATGTGGGGCTCGATCCCAGGACCCTGGGATCATGACACGAGCTGAAGGCAGATGCTTAACGCCTGAGACACTGAAGCGCCCCTTCATTACACCCATGTTTTACCCCATAAAGACTGGCTTTGTTTTCTTTTCCATCTCTCCCTCTAGACTGAAATCCCCTTGAAGGCAAAAACTGGGCACTTTATCTCCAAGGCCTGTGTGGTACCCAGCACATGGTAGGGACTCAGTACACTTTTTTTTTTTTTTTTTGGATACTCAATTCTGACAGGGATTTGAATAAATTTTACCTGTGATAATCTTTCCATCTACTGTCCTTCTAATACAGTAACTATAAAAATAGTTTGCACTAAATTACTTTTGGCCATCTCCTGCTGACCTCCGGTGATCACCTCTTTCCCTACTAAGTACATATAAATTATCCAGTGAAGAGTACACTTTAGAATGTTGCTGGCTATGAAAGTTAAACTCTTCTGGCTTTAGAATACGAAATCCCCCTTTTTGAAATCTGAGGCATTTGCTTAGCTCTGATCTTCTGGCAATTTTCCCATTCTCTCTGATTTTTTTTTTTCCCAGGACACTAGCAGCTGCGATAACAGCTGCAAATTGTTTTAATTGTCTTAGATGTAATGCATCTGGACTCAAACACATTTTAAAGCTGCTAGACACTCTCTTACTATCTCCCCTACTAAGATTTGTGTTTCATCCATTGCAACCTAAATATTATTCTTCTTCCAGGAGGAAAAATGGAAGCAGACCAAAGAGAGAACTTTTCTGATTTTTTTTTCTTTCATCATCTTCATCAGGTTGTTGACTTATCAGTCCTTTGTCTTTTTATTGTTAAAATCATAACTTTAAAACAACAACAACATTCATATTTTGGTCTCATCTCAGTTATAATCTGGAAGGTTTTACCAGCCGGGTGGTTGGGGGCAGGAGGAAGACAAGTAGATAGACATGAGATAGCCATGGTATATTCATTCTCTCTCTCTCTGAGATCTGCCTGGGAGCAGTTGTTGCGGTAGACTGAGATCTTCCCACAAATATGGTTTATTTTCTGTTTTTAGGAAGTTCTTGGTCAAGTAGAGAGTGTTAAAGACCATAGTGTTATCTCAGTTAGCTGTGCATCAACACTGGCAAGAAGAAGTGCTGGGGTGCCTGGGTGGCTCAGTGGGTTAAACCTCTGCCTTTGGCTCAGGTCATGATCCCAGGGTCCTGGGATTGAGCCCCACATCAGGTTTTCTGCTCAGCAGGGAGCCTGTTCCCCCCACCCCCAGCCCCGCGATTCCCTCTATGCCTGCTTGTGAACTCTCTGTCAAATAAATAAATAAAATCTTAAAAAAAAAAAAAAAAGAGGTGCTGATAATTATTTTGCACGATTGAGTTTTATATCCATCCATCCATGTATCTTTTAAGTCATGGTTCTCAACCATAGTTATATGTTAGAATCAGCCAGGAATTCTGGACTGGATAGCAATAAAGTAGGTGGATTTGTAACCATTTGGAAACTTTTATAATGCAACAGAGCAACTCAGGCAGGATCTCTGAGAAATGAAGTCCAGGGGCAGTAGGTGTGGAAAGCTCCCTCAGGGAGTCCATATTCAAAAGACGGAGAATCATATATTTTGGTAGCGCTGGAACAGAGGCTGAAGAACAGATACAGGGTTATGTAATACAAAGCCCTTGCCAGCGGTAACCCTTTGAGTAGACAAGGCTTTCTCATCAAAGAGCAAAGTAAAAATGCAAGGTAGTATGTTGTATGATTAAGCGCCAAAGTGAGAAGTAAAAACAAAAACAAAAACAAAACCCCATGGAAGTTATAGGTGAAAGGAGACAAACTGTGCACGAGAGCTGTGAGAGAAGAGCTGTGAGAGAACAGTTGTGAGAGAAGAATTGTGAGAGAAGAGTTGTGAGAGAAGAGTTGTGAGAGAAGAATTGTGAGAGAAGAGTTGTGAGAGAAGAGTTGTGAGAGAAGAGCTGTGAGAGAAGAGTTGTGAGAGAAGAGCTGTGAGAGAAGAGTTGTGAGAGAAGAGTTGTGAGAGAAGAGTTGTGAGAGAAGAGCTGTGAGAGAAGAGCTGTGAGAGAAGAGTTGTGAGAGAAGAGTTGTGAGAGAAGAGTTGGGGTAGGCGGGCTAAGGTGGACTTTGAAGGATACATGGGATGGGACAAGGGATAGGGTAGAGACATGGAATTCTGACTGGGACTATGTAATGAACACAGGTTTGGTGGTAGGCATGAACATGGAGTATTCTAGGCATTCTGCGGACCAGATCAGTCAAAATGGAGCCGACTAGTAATCGGACTAGGGTTATGGAAGTATGACCCCAAATATGGAAAGTTTGTATGCCATTTTGAGGCATTTTTCTTTACAGTATAGGCAATGCTTTTTTTTTTAAAGAACATAACACAGGTTTTCAACATTTCTCAAACCTCTTTCAAATGAGAAAGTCTATTATGGCATTGATCAACCTCAACTTGGCTGCTGAGTTTAGAATCTGTGATTCAGTCTTGGGAAAGGAGAGAGGAGGAAGCTAGATCTCATGGCCAAATGGAACTATTTTCTCTAATACTCACATTCACTCGTGTCAGTGGCATTCTGGTAAGTGTGTAATTATCCAGTGTCTGGGGGGAAAAAGCCCTGATCTGTCGTGTTTGCCGATTTCCGTGGTGTAAATACTACTACTGTGACCAATATCAGGGTACTGTTGGTTTAAAAATCACTTGCAAAACTCCTGGAAACTTGACACTGACTCTCACAAGCTGGTATGTGCTGGCCTCAACACGCCACTGCTCGTGTTTACTACATCAGTTCTCTCATGATGATGGTTTGTTTCCAGGAAGATGTGCCTTTGAAGTGTAATATTCAGTTTAGTCTAAGCTTCTGTAACTCATTAAAAAATGGGGATGGTGGTGGTAGAGGAGGAGAAAATCCCTGACCCTTTCAGGAAAGCAAAACTGAATGAGCATGTGAACATCCATGTCTTAGGAAATGTGATTACAGAAGTTTCTTGGGCTGACAAGACCCCCCCCCAACCCCCTCAGTGCTAGGTGGCTGGGTGGAGGTTTTCACCTTAATTCATGGAGTTTCCAGCAGAGTAGCTAAAGGGTTAGAAAGGTTGGGAAAAAATAAGAATATGTTGAATAAATCCCATTTCCATGTAAGGGTGCTCTGTGTGCTCCTGGAGGAATCATAGGAATCAGTTGTATTTGCATGTTCCAGAAGCTCAACTCCTGCTGCACAGAGCCCTCTCAACTTCGGCTTCTGAACCTTTGCCCGCTTAGAGTTCCCAGATAATATCGGCCCAACAGATCCAGCCTGGCCTGTGAAGACTGTTTGGAAGTCTTGAAGCCACCAGATCTGGTCTGATCGCTGTTGCCTCTCCCTAGCGTCCTGGGACTCCCAGCGCCCGTGAACTCTGCCCTTGAGTGCCCCAGCAGGGCCGTGTGGGGGGTAGAGCGCGGGGGTCCACTCTGAGCGTTCGCTCGCCAGCTGGGTCCTGCGCCTGGCCCGGGCGAGCCTTCCACAAGGAAGGAGGCCACCACAAAGCCCTCCTCTCAATCCACATTTCCCTTTTCTTCCCCCTCTCAAAACCAGCTCAAGTGTAGGTAAGAGAGCCATTTAGTCAAAAAGAAAGACGAAAATGTTTTTTCCTTCTGATAATGTTCCTGGTTCCGTCACTCGGCATTATGCTCCATAATGTGCCGCGTGCAGCCATTTTGTCATCGCTTTGGGTCATCCTTGCTCACAATTGGTTATTTACTCAGGGGCTTTTGAAATTATTGAGTTGACACATCTGTCAGACGGCAAAAGCAGAAATGCTAAAAGGTCACTTGGAGAGAAACCAGCTGCTCCAGACAAACCTTTCTGCCTCCAAATAGCACAATCATTACAGCCTGGCAGATGGGGCCTCTGCTTTCATTTTGGCGCTCCCAGTGCCTTCAGGTATTTAGCTACACTACCTCATTGCCAGGTCAGCCGGGCCTCCTTGTAATTACTCACACAATAGGCATCTCTCTGCTTAAGAGTAACAGCTCCATTTTCTCTAAATAGGAAACCAGTTTTCTCACAGATATGAGCTACCCAACGAGTGCCACAAACTTTCCTATTAACAGATTAGTTTTGACAGTGGTAAGTATGTTTGTTTTGCTTCTGCGTCCTTCAGTACACCTAGAAACATGAGGTTGGGTCTGATTTAACACTTTGGAGGGCTTTTGAGGTTCTGCGTAGAAGGCCTCTAGAGAATAGGTCTGGGATTCCCTTTCCCCTCCATCTAATCCTTCCTCATCTTCACCTGGTTCACCTCTGTGTGCCGCGGAGAGCTTGGGTTGTGTTGGGAGGAGCAGGGCAAAAGGTGATGCCTGTCTGTGTGGCTCCGTGGGGAGGTTTCATGTAGACGACTTTTCAGTCAGCCCGATTCTCCTGAGGCCGCGGAGACTGCAAGGTGTGTGTGCACACGAGCGCCTGTGTTTCTGGCAGCGAGAGATCGTGTGAAATGAAAATTAAAAATAAAAACAAGCTGATACTGAACCTTAGGTATGTACAGGAAGGAGAACCTTCTGTAAAGCAGATTCTCATAAATTCTGCTTTGGGGGACAGTTAATATGTCAGCAGCTATAATAACAGCATCTTAAACTTTCAGAGTAATAACAAATAAATTTGATAAGTGTAAGGCGGTGTGTTTCAAACCTAGGGGCTACTGGTTGGTTTTTAGAAACCCCAGTTTAAACATGGTTATTTTCCCTGAATAGTAACATGACCAACAGTACAGTTAGAGTTTGCTCTCTGTCATTAAGGACACTTCAGTGGGTGAGTTCAGATAGCATCACATTGAGGTACATGAACGAGGCTGATAGTGGAAAGGGGGTGGGAGTTGGCTTGTAATTACAGTTAGAATTCTGAAGTCATCCCATATTGAGTAGATCGCAAAACCTCAATATCCCTTTTCAGCCTGGTGGGGTTTCACACATAGATGGCGTGAACCTTGAGATTGACTTTGCTTGGGAGATGCTATAAGAACTTCAAATGGGGGCGCCTGGGTGGCTCAGTGGGTTAAGCCTCTGCCTTCGGCTCAGGTCATGGTCTCAGGGTCCTGGGATCGAGTCCCGCATCGGGCTCTCTGCTCAGCAGGGAGCCTGCTTCCTCCTCTTTCTCTGCCTGTCTCTCTGCCTACTTGTGATTTCTGTCTGTCAAATAAAAAAAACAAAGCAAAAAACCCAAACACTTCAAATGGAAGAACAATAACAAAGCGTTTGACAACCCAGTATCATGACAACTCGTGGCTGATGCCGTGAGCATTGATGTTTTCCTTTGATCTACTTACTACCTTGCCGGTCAGTCTTCCCTTTCCACTTTTGTGCTGTCTTCCATCTTTTATTCTGGGGGCTAAACACTAACTTCACTGTCGGCTTTAGGGTCTGTGTGCACGAAGAGTAATTGCTATTAGAAGCAAAAGGGGGACTCTCCATTGTACCTCCGTTATTCCATAAGAATTCAAAGACGTGTTATATACCGTAGCCAGAGGTGAGCAGTGAATCAGGAAATGGTGAAGAGTTGGGAAATGAGACCGTGGCAAACAACCAACTTATTCTATGTAATTCTTTTGCAGTAAGATGAAACTATAAACTAATAAATAACTTTGCTGTTTGCTTCAAGAAATTCTTGCAAAATAGTTTATCTGGACAAAGAGTTTGGTCGCTTGGGTAAATAGTTCTATCAGAGTGAGAGGTGGTTCGTTGAGGCAAAATTTCCCTTATCAGATGATATTTATCACCACTTGCTTCAAGACATGAGTGTTTCTATATCATCAATTCTGAATTACTGTGTCTTAAACTTTGTCTAATATCCGTTAATTTCTTGCCCTGAAAGACTCTCCCTTAATCCAGAACCCAGAATTGTAGAAATGTCCTCTTCTGATCTTTCTCTTGTGAGATACTATTAAGATGCTGTCATGGTGTTGTTCTCCATTACTGCAGTAAGTCTGATAAACTTAGTTTTTGCTCAATCAGCAGTTTTTCTGGTGGTCATTCCAGGGAAGTTGATAGTCAGCAAGGTGGCCTGGTGTCCAGTCTTGGACCAAATCACTACAGAAAGAGAGAACACCCTGAAGAGATCTGCAGTGGAGTTCTGATGCAGCAGTAATTCAGAGCATGGGCGATGGGACAGGTCACAAGATAGATTTGGAGCATGTATGTATTCTATGGGGGTTCCCAGAAATCATATATGGAGAGAAACTGGTGGAAAAATAAACATCCTATGATTCATGGGACAAAATTCAGTCATTGTATGTTTAATATTAAAGAATAAAGGGTGGGGTGCATGGCTGGCTTAGTTGGTAGAGTATGTAACTCTTGATCTTAGGGTCTTGAGTTTAAGCCCATGTTGGTCTTAGAGCTTACTTTAAAAAAATGAATAAATGGTCTTACTTTGAGATCACCAGCTATTGAAACTGGGAGGCATATTGGATCCCTAGGCAGAAAGGACATATTCTGGAGCTGTGGGAGAGGGGAGGACTTTGTGCAGGAGAGAGCTTGCATTTGAGGTGGTTCTTGAACAATGGGTAAAACTTCTGGGCACATGCGTGCATGTGTGTGTGTGTGTGTTTACGTGGAGGTGGATCACGAGGACACTTGGAATAGAGCAAGATGAAGGAGGTGGTAAAATGAAACGGTTAAGAGAATGGGCATATGATTCTAAGGTCTACATTTGAAGTCTAATTCCATGGCTTAAAATGGAGTGGATGATCATGGGCAAGCTGTTTAACTTCTCTAAATCTTATCTATAAAATGGGGCTATGATACCTACCATATGAGGGTTATTATGAGGACAAAATGAGACAATGTATGTAAAGTACTTAGAAAGTTATGTGGATATAGTAAAGGCTCAGTAGATGATGGCCGTTATGACCATTCGCTGTTATTAGTATAGGCTAACACAACAGAAGAGTGAATGGAAAGAAAGCTCAGGGCTTACCTTGGGAGAGACTGAAGCTTAAACCATGCATGCAAAAGTAGTAGAAAGCAATTTGGAAGAGTTAGGGCCAATTGTAAAAAATCTTGAGTTTATCTTTAAAACATTTGTTGAGTAGGTAGAGGGAGGACTGTAATGGGTTTTTATGCAGGAAAGTGACCTGATTACCAGCTGTGCTGATAATACATAGGTTGGATAGAAGGAGAGGCCAGTGAGCTAGGAAGCTGTACTAAAGTCAGGAGTATGGCGTTTCTAACACCAGAAGAAAAAACTGCAAGGGAGAGTTTTGGAAGGGTTTGGGTGTTAAAGTATTCTTTTGTCCATTTAATTTAGGTTAAACAAATCAGTATAGAGTTCTAAGCTTTTAATCTGAAACACATCAAATGAATTTTATTTTATTTATTTTTATTTTTTTAAAGATTTTATTTATTTATTTGACAGAGAGAGACACAGTGAGAGATGGGAACACAAGCAGGGGGAATGGGAGAGGGAGAAGCAGTCTTCCCACAGAGCAGGGAGACTGATGCGGGGCTCGATCCCAGGACCCTGGGATCATGACCCGAGCTGAAGGCAGATGCTTAACAATGGAGCCACCCAGGCACCCCATAAATAACACATCAAATGAATTTTAGCTGCAAGTTTCAAACTAGCTCATAAAGCTAGTGTTGTAGTTTATTCTCTGAGCCTCCTGCTATCTGACACCTGAGCCCAAGAACCCTGGGCGTGTGGAATGAATGCATAGGAAAAGCAGTGAACTACTGCATCTGAACTCTGTCTAGTTTAAAAAATATATATGTGGGGGACGCCTGGGTGGCTCAGTTGGTTAAGCAGCTGCCTTCGGCTCAGATCATGATCCCAGCGTCCTGGGATCGAGTCCCACATCGGGCTCCTTGCTCAGCAGGGAGCCTGCCTCTCCCTCTGCCTCTGCCTGCCTTTCTGTCTGCCTGTGCTCACTCTCTCTCCCTCTCTCTCTCTCTGATAAATAAATAAAATCTTAAAAAAAAAAAAATATATATATATATATATATATATATATATATATATATATATGCTGCCTGGGTGGCTCAGTGGGTTAAAGCTTCTGCCTTTGGCTCAGGCCATGATCTCAGGGTCCTGGAATCGAGTCCTAGGATAGGGTCCTAAGATCGAGTCCTAGGATCGAGCCCCACGTCGGGCTCTCTTCTCAGCAGGGAGCCTTCTTCCCCCTCTCTCCGACTGCCTCTCTGCCTACTTGTGATCTCTCTGTCAAATAAAGAAATAAAATCTTAAAAAAATATTTATGTACATAGGGCTCTAATCTAATCAAAGGGCTCTAATCCCATGGTAAATTCTTAGGTAATATATATTCTTAGGTTATATATCTAAATATATATATTTAGATATATAACACCTAAATTCTTAGGATATATATATATATATATATATATATATATATATAAATTCTTAGGTAATATATATAGGTAATAATATTCTTAGGTTATGTGTGTGTGTGTGTGTTTGTGTGTGTGTGTGTGTATATATATATATATATAAAATTTACCATGGGATTAGAGCCAATGGTGTGTATATATATATAAATATATGTGTACATATATATATATTACCTAAGAATTTACCATGGGATTAGAGCCCTTTGAATAGTAGAGTGTGTTGCTTAGTTTTACCTGAGTTCTGCAAATTCTAACCTACTCTAACTTTTTATCATAGAGGATGCTAAGTTTGATGCCCTTCCCTTCCTTTTGAGTTCATATCAATTTAGGAAGGAAGCATTAACAAATCCATTGACTATAGTATTTTCTGAATCAGTTCTTGCCACGCGTCATCTATTGGCATTCAAATTTATTTAATTAGTAGGCTTTAATTTGCACTGGAAAGCCAGGATTCAGAGCAAGCATCAGGTGACACTAATGTTAAGCCTAATTGGTTGATCTGTGTTAATTATCAGGTAACTATATAATAATAAAGCCATTCACAGACAAGGACAGAATGATTTTAAAAGTCTCTCTTTGACAAGGGCTCACTTCCCTAGAACAGTCTAGCAGCTTTCTAGAGTTTTTAGAGTCACAAGGTGTTACTTATAATGGCTCTTGTTAGAGATTCTATTTTTAGATGGAAGATGAGTATTAAGGTTTGGGATTTAAGGCCAGGAGATACAAATCAGAGTTAGTGGAAGCCACATAAGGGATGGAGATCAGCTTCAAGGGTTGGAATATTTAGAAAGAAAATGAAGAACCTAATGTGTTTTATTGTTAAATAGTTATTAAACTTCTGAAGCGACTGAGAACAATCTAGATAAAATCCAAACCACCTTCAAAAAAAGTAACTCTCCCCTCCCAGGATTAGGATCATATTGTGTGTATGGTGGGGTTTGCTGATTTTTTTACTTAACCATCTGAGGCACTTTCTCCCATAGTATTATTTCTCAAAAACACTCATCTAACATCACAATTAAACTGGATAAATCAGGGGTGCCTGCGTGGCTCAGTGGGTTAAAGCCTCTGCCTTCAGCTCAGGTCATGATCTCAGGGTCCTGGGATCGAGCCCCACATCAAGCACCACATCGGGCTCTCTGCTCAGCAGGGAGCCAGCTTCTCCTCTCTTTCTCTGCCTGCCTCTCTGCCTACTTGTGATCTTTCTCTGTCTGTCAAGTAAATAAATAAAATCTTAAAAAAAAATCTCTTATGGTTTACTTCCCTCTCCTTAAAAAAAAAAAACAAAACTGGGTAAATTATAGGTCACATTTTAACTCTCTTATATGAGGAGTGAGGTAGAGAATAAAGTCAGGGTGGAGAGGGTTATTTGTAGATTCTGAAATGATTAAGGGGCAGTGTCTCATGTAGAGAGGAGGGAGGTGGCCCCCCTCTTTCATTCATCTGGGGAAGTTAAAGTAAGGTGATGCTGGGAGGGTGTGAAGCCCAGACTAACCTAACTGACTTGTCTACATTTCTTACTCCACAGCAAAACTCATTCAATCACCCTTTGTAAGTTTAGGTTTCAGGATTGTTAAAATGGGAAAATATGGCCTATAAGTCAACTTTGTCTCCTTGCATGTTTTTGGACAGTCCACGAGCTAAGGATACATACATACATACACACACACACACACACACACACACACACACACGTATGTATGTATATATGTGTGTGTCTGTTTGCATGTGTGTATATATATATATATATATATATATATATATATATACCTCTAAGATTTTATTGATTTATTTGAAAGAGCAAGAGAAGGAGATAACAAGGAGAGCATAAAGAGGGAGGAGAGGGAGAAGCAGGCTCCCCACCTAGCAGGGAGCCCAACCCAGGCCTCTATCTGGGGACCCTGGGATCATGACCTGAGCCAAAGGTGGACACTTAACTGACTGAGCCCCCCAGGCGCCTGTTTTTATATCTTTAAATGATTGTAAATTATCAAAAGAAAAATAATATGTTGTGACACATTAAAGTTTTATGAAATTCAAATTTGAGTGTCCTTAAAGTTTTATTGGAACCCAGCCATGCCCCTTCATTTGCATGTGGTTTCTTGCTGGTGTCTGTGACTGCTTTCCTAGCGCGGGGCCAGGGCTGAGTATTTGCAATGGAGACTGGCTGCAATGGAGACTTAGCACATAATAAACACTTATATTGATTGTCTGGCCTTGAGAGCCAAACTTTGTCCACCCTTGCTCTAGGAGATGAATTTTTATGCTCCTATCAACATGTCTTCCTAGAATTTTAAAAGGAATTTTAAGCCTTTGATTCTAACTTCCTGATGTCACAACCTCATATCCACTTGTCACGGAGCACATTTTTTTCAAATAATTAATCTGCACTAATAAGAACATCAGAGTCTGGACTAACTTTCCACGGCATCGCTTAGACTCTTCTGCCTCACTTAGACTCTTCTGCCTCACTTTTAACTCGCCCAGACTACATATTATCACACGGTTAGAATCATTCACTAAGAAAAAAATGACTTTTATTCATTTTTTCATTAAGCTGGGAAAGAAATTTTAAATGTTATGTTAACATAAAAGTGATAGGACATTAATGACTTTGCAAAGCACCTTGAGAGATCTTGGATGATAATGAGAACGGAATGTGTACTGGGTAAAATGACATGCTGAAACACACATTTACCTGGAGACTATATAATTTCCTCTCTCTCTTTCACACACACACACACACACACACACACTCATGCTCAATGACTGAAGTCCAAACGGGCAGCTCTGTGGACAGCAGCAATGGTGTGTGCACAATACCATACAGATTTTCGTGAGTCAGTTGAATTGTGAGTTATGCCACAGCTCTTACCTTTACTGACTGGTCATTGTTCATGACATGTGGGGAGAGCAACGATTTTATGTTAGCACATAATAAACACTTAATAAAAGTTAGCTGTTGCTATTATTAGTAGTGGAAAGTTGATTAACTTGAGTCCGTCTCCAGAAAGTATCTTGGGGGCCAGCTAATCAGATGCTGTTGGTGGCTCTTAGTGGTAGAACTGGAGAATGTATTCGAGATTAGAACTCAGACTGTGAGTTTTGCTGTATGTAAGACCCAAAGTAAAGCATTTCAAGGCTCATTGAGAGCAACAGAGTTAGCAGAGGAATATAATGTGCTTCTGTATGGCATCGTGGCAGAAGCTGGTTGTGGAGGTCACAGACTAGGGCCACATAGTTAGATGTGGCGAGCAGGAGCTTTAATTAGCAAAATAAGTATTGGTAAGAAATAAATCTGAATATTCTTAGGCAGAACACGCACTCTCTGCTTTGCTGTCATCTTTACTGCTGCATATTGCTTAACAGTGTACCTGTCTCATCCCTAGAGGCATTTGAATTTGTAACTCTCGATTAGAGACACTGTTGCGGAATCCATTAGAGGGGTGTTTTAAGGGACTTGGATATGCACGCATGTATGCGTATATAGGTAAATAATTAGTTTTTGTGTTGTTACTAGGGTCCAGATTTCAAAATCATGGAGTTAAAGAAAGCCTCCTGACTAAAAAAACTTAAGGCAAATTCTGTAGTACATTTTTTCTGTGTCTGGTAGTGAAAAAAAAATTCTCCCCTCCTTAATTTATTATGTAGTCTTCTTACTATTTATGCTGCTCAACGATACAAGTCGAAGGGCATCAGCTCACACAGAAAGCTGGCCCTCTCTGAAAATGTACGCATCCTTGGATTACACGCATTTGCTCTTCTGATCTGAGGGTACTATAAAACCCTTGGGGAGAGAGCAGAATGTTTTCCTGTCCAGAGAATTTTGAACACTAGCCAGAGTAAATGAATGTCCTCTGGCTGAATGATGAGACTCAGACTTATTATGTAGACACCTGTCCATTAAATACTTGTTAGACACAGTCCTTTTGCTCTCCAGTGGCCCTGGGTAAGTCTGATTTCTTTTCCAATCACATATTAGGGGAAATTCTGAGAAAACAACTTGGTTATCTTGGAGTTCCTAATGGTAAAGGAAAAACACATTAGATAGAGCCGGACGTGGTACTAAGGTTGGGGAGAGAATACTTAAGAGTTTAAATAATGGTTTCTGTTGCCAGGAACCATGGAAAGAAATAGTACTCAAGAGGGGAAGGAAGCTGTAAAAATGAACTATGGAGCATGACCATGGTAGGGCAATCCAGGAACGCATCTGCTGTTTGTGGGGAGATGACTCCTTTAAGACAAGGACGTTCAGATCAGAAGTCAACTGGTGCCACTTGCGTCTGTGTGCAGGCTTGAACTTTTGCTTCTGACCTTCGTTGGGCACCTGCCCACTTGCCTTCAGGTCTCCAGCCTTAGTCAGGGCTTGTGGAACTTCCGGCTGCCTGTTCTCTACTCTGCCCGCCACGCCGATGCTGCCTGGTCTCTTTCCTCTCTGCCGTGTGGGGCAGAGGACCAACTTCTGGAGGTCACACTGTGCAGAATATTGGAGTAGATAAAAAGATGGCAGCTCTTACTTTTTTGAGGTTTGTAGTGAAAGAGAGAGCCAGATGTAGGTACCAAAATAGAGATAAATGCAAAAAGCTATGAGAAAATGAAGGGGGACTCTGTCCCGGAAATATACATAGCACAATGTAGTCACAAACATTCTCTCACTTCATCTCCCCATTGTCCTGTGCTGTAGGCGGTTTCCTCACTACCAGGTAAGGCCATGGAAGCTTGGAGGGAAAGAAGAAACAATGTGTGAAAGATTAAAAAGCTCTAAATGCAGTAAGGTTGGGGGAAGAAAGTGCTAAAGGAAACAAACTGGGCCGCCCAGGTGCCCTGTAAAGAAAACAAACAAAAAAGAGATTCTCTTCTGTGTTTGGAATAAGCAGGAGAACAAATAGGCCCATTGCTAGAGCGTTTAGTGTGAAAATGATAGAAAACAGAAATTATTATGGTCCTCTTTGGCTTCTGTATTCTCCAGCAAAAATAAAAGTCCATTGACTGTCAAATTCCCTGAAAAGACACCATTGATGAGAAAACAGTAAGGGAGAGGCACCTGTGTAGCTCAGTCAGGTAAGCATCTGCCTTCGGCTCAGGTCATGATTTCAGGGTCCTGGGATTGAGCCCCGCATCGGGCTCCTGACTGAGCAGGGACCCTTCTTCTCCCTCTCCTCCCACTTGTGCTCTCTCACTCTCTCTCAAATAAATAAATAAAATCTTAAAAAACAAAAACAAAAACAAAAACAAACAGTAAGGGAGGCAAGCATTTTAGAAGAAAGAAGGCACAAGCAGGATATTTATGAGGTCTTTAGGGGTCTGGTTTAAGGTATTTCCGTGTATGGACCTGACTGGGATTGAGCAAAGTTCATGATGTGACTGTTTAGGATGAGCAAGTAGATTTTAAAGGATGAAGCATCATGCAGTGAGTCAGGTTGGGAGGCCTATTGTCTGGAGGATGGGCTTTTAACTCTGACGGGGGTCATAGAGTTTCTCATTGCATGGAGAAATGGATTTTCAGAATGTTCCGGAAACAAAAACAATGCAACTTTATTTTCTTGGAAAACTTCCTGGCAAAATTTTCATGGAATATTAAAGTCAAATGAATGCTGACAGGTGGATAGTAAAGTCACGTTAATATAGACGGTGTTGCAGATGGTTTCCATGCTCAAGACAAGCAAACAGAGTAGAAAATTACTACTTAATCACACAATTTGGTCCATAGCATTCTGTCCTGGCTCTCCAAAATTCATGTCCTTTTCTCGTGCAAAATACATGTATTCCATGCCAACAGCCCCAAAGTCTTAATTCATCCTAGCATCAGCTCTAAAGTCAAAAGTCTCCCCTACCTGTCATAAATGAGATGTGGGTGAGACGTAGGTTATGATTCATCCTGACATAAAATTCCATAACAGAGGCAGAATGGGGGAAGGATGTATCCACAGGCTCCAGACTTTTACCCTGAGGCTATAAACTCTTCTGAATTTCTGGACTATACAGTTTTGGATGCCTGGTAGGGCCTGCCACCATCTGGAGAGAACACATGACTATAAGGTAGGAGGCCCACAGGTGGCCTGAGGTGAGGCTCTCCTGGGCTATTCCCTATGTGGGGTTGTTGGGAGCCCTTGTAGAGCTGGTTGCTGCAGCGCTGGGTAGAACGGGGACTGTAAGAGAAAGGGTTCTAAAATGGTGCCTAACAGGCCAGGATTATTTAGGGGAGAGACTCTCTTCATTGACTTACTTTTTCTTTTCTTTTTTTTTTTGTTTTTAAAGATTTTATTTCTTTATTTGACCGAGAGAGACACAGTGAAAGAGGGAACATAAGCAGTGGGAGTGGGAGACAGAGAAGCAGGCTGCCCACGGAGCAGAGAGCCCGATGCAAGACTCAATCCCAGGACCCTGGGATCATGACCTGAGCCGAAGGCAGCTGCTTAATGACTGAGCCACTCAGACATCCTCTCCATTGACTTTCTTATTCCATAGCTAACATAAAATGGCTTTGTTTGAGAAAAGTTTAGTTTATGATGCTGGAATTTATTTTAATTTGGAATAAAATTTTTTACACCCTTATAAATAAAAGTGGAATTATAAATGTATATGTCAAGGTCCAATGACCCAAATTCATCACACTGAAGAGTAATCAAGCAATGATTGTACAATTATCTGGTGGTAGATCCCTTCCTGATCTGCTGGAAAGAAAGGGAAGTTAAGAGGCAGAGACATTGGAAAGGGGGACATTGGAAAGGAGGGAAAAGGGCACATTTTCTAAAGAAGACACAGAGTAGAAGAGAGAGCTGGAATTCCATCAGCAAATATTGACCGTTCTGTATTTGCTATAGGCAATCTCCTCGGTACTGGTCGTGGAACAGGTCACAAAACAGACTAAATCTCTGTGCTCTAGGACCAGGGTTAGACGAAGGAACACCCATTAAGCAAGCAATCAAATGAAAAATATGTCAGTGAGGACAAGTCTTGCAAAGAAATGGAAAGGAGGATAGGAATAAAGAGAATCCTGGAAGGGTGTTATTATAAAATAATTGAATAGGGAATCTTCTAAAATAGGGTGAGGTGGTTTTTTTTTTTTAATTTGAATTTAATTAGCCAACATATAAGTGAGCTTTTAATCAAGGTCTCAAGCAGTTGAAGGGGGATGCCATGCCAGTGGCTGGACACAGAAGCTCTGTATGGAAAGAATAGCTTGTGCAAAGGCCCCGAGTCAGGAGGATGCTTATCATATTCAGGGACTAACAAGAAGGCTGATGTGTTTGGAACAAAGTGAGGCAGGAAGAAAATGGAGGAGGTGAATCATGGAATGGCCTTGGATGGAGTGAAAAAGGACACATTGAGCAAATAGTCTATTATTCAAGATTTTGTCTACGCCCAGTTTAATGGAACATCACGTGAAGCACTGTGTGCAGCTTGGCTTGTCTGTATCACACCTGTCATGCCCTCAGGGGACAGAAACTTTTCCTGCAGAGAGAAAAGAGTCTCACAGGACTGTCACCCACTGCCCAGGATTCCATTGTTTCCGCTCTAATGAATCCTCCTTTTTTTATTCCTCAAGGCAACATTTGTCCTTCCTCCTGCCTGTCTGGCCTCTGGATGCCATCCTCCGACTGTTCTTATTTCTAGATCACCCACTTCTTCTCTTTCTTGTCAACTTCCCCTTTTCCCTTGGTTTTTTGTCTTCAGCTTTGAGAAAGGCTCTGGTCTTGCCCATCTCAAAACAACTTCCCATAAACCTGATGACAGATTCTGGTTCTTGCCAATGTCTTTCTTCTCCTCCATAGACCGGATCTCCCTCATGTCTCTACTCATGCTCTGTCCTTTCCCCGTCACGTTCATTCCTCAACCCGCGAAGTCATGACTCCATATCACCTCTCCACAAAACCCTTTTCTTTTAGTTCATCAGCAACTTACTCTTCGCCCAAACTGGCTTATACCTTTCAGTTTTCATTCTATGCAAACTCTCTCAAGTTCCTTCTAACAGTTCTTTCCTCTTCTGTGGCTACTTCCTGGTTTTCTTTGTTCTTTTCCAGCTGCCTAAATGCATTTATTCCATAGGACTGAGCTTCCCAACCAGCATGAAACAGTGATCCCCTTAGTTTTTGCTGTGGCCAGAGCCCCCAGGCTAGTTGCCTCCAGACTTGAGCTGTCTTGTCTGTTTACCCCAGTGGGCTGCACAAATATCTATGTGTACTGACGTGAAAAAGTGCAAGGAAAGCATTGCCCTGGGAGTCCCTCCCCTTAGCCCTCCCCATTTAATATTCTAGATACTCATAGTGATCTCATGCACTCAACTTTGCCCTATGGGGAGATGAATTCTAAACCTATCTCTAGCTGTCTTTCTCTGTTGAGTTCTAGACATATAATTGAACCAAGCACCCCTTCTTGGATGATGCTCAAATTAACATGTTCAGTATTAAACTTATTATCCCCAATGCTCTTCTACTCAGTGAATGGTATCAGCAATTACCTACAAATGTAAGTGATTCTTACTTCAATGGCATTACTCTCATATTGGATCAAACATCTCATTTCCTTGATTTTGTTCTATCATATCTGGTCTTTCTGTCATCTCTCCAATGTCGTTTTAGTTCATGTCTTTATATTTCTTTACCCAACCCGTTGTGGTAGATTTTATTGTTCAAAGCATTTCCTGTTCTTTTCTGTGGCTGCCTTTCCTGTGATGACCCTTCTTATGGGAGAGTTATATATTCCTCCCCCAATGAATTAAGACAGTGCGGCCTCGGGTTTGCTTTGGCTGAGGAAGTTTGAATGGAAGTTACTCAAAGTTAGACAAGCTGCAAAGTTTGAGGGCACAGTCCTCCAGACTGCCAATTCTGCCCAAGCTTTCTGTCACCAGCTACAAGGAGATAGGGCAACTACAGTTGAGGGAAAAGTCCATACAAGACCACCTTCGCTTCTGACATCAAATGCAAGTTTAGGGGTTCCCCAAACCACTCTTGGGTTTGATATTTGCTAGAAAGACTCATAGAACTCACTGAAAGCTACTGTACTCATGGTTACAGTTTATTTTAGGAAAAACATACAGATGAAAAATTAGCTAAAGGAAGACATGCTAGAGTAAGGTCTGGGAGGGTTCCAAATGCAAAGTGTCCATTATACGCAGGACATTTCACCCTCCCACCATTAATGTGAGACAATATGCATGCAGCATTGACCACCAGGGGAGTTCACCTGAGCTTTGAGTTCAGAGTTTTTATTGGGGCTCCATTATATAAGCATGTTTAACTGATTGCCCATGTCGTTGCCCCCAAATACCTGTATCTTTGAGCAAAACCAAATTCTTGACTCCACAGAGGTGAATTGGATCTGCTTTTCAGCAGCTTTAAACACCAGGGTAGGATTTGCTATGCTTCTTTCCGGCTGCCCTCTGACTAACAGTGTCCCAAGATAAATAAGTCTGGAGTGGAGATGGTGGGGAGCTGAATTGCAGCTGACCCAACATGGCCTCGGAACATGAGCAAGCTATCAATCTCGGGGTTCGTAAGCACCTAAGACCTGGCAATTGTTTGTTAATTCTAGGGTGGAATCATCTTATGGATGTAACAGATGGCACCAGCCCCCTGCATTTTTTTTTTTTTTCTTTGCCCTTTGATCTGCTGGACCTGCCCGAGCCCAGGCGTCATGGAAACCTGTGCTCCCAGTCTCCAGGGGTAAACAGACCAAGATACACAGACTTCTATTAGGCCGAACTGTATTTTTTCTCACTTTGATCCAGGTTTGCCAGTTAGCTATAGGCTGCTTAGGGGGATAGGGAGGGAGGAGAGAAGTCTTGCAATATTTTCCAGTCCAGCTCTTGAAACAATAAATCTGATCAGGGGTTTTGATTCTCTTCTGGCCACCATTGACTGCTCTCAAAGGGTTAAGAACCCAGAAAGGGAAAAATGGTTGCTCAGACAACCCCATCACTTGGGTACCAGGAAAGGTTAAATCTGCTGACTTACTGGCGGGGTGTTGGGGGCAGGGCTGAAGCAGGTAGGAATTGATAGTTCAAGTAGATCTCAGTGGTAGTTCATTTTTAATACCAAAGACTATTCCAAGGATAGAAAATGGACAACAACAGTCTACCTGCTCTTAAGGCAGACAGGAAGGAGTTGGTGACATGTTCCAGGAAAGAATCAACATTTTAGTTTAATCATTCTGGGTCATCTTCAGGAAGGAATGAGTTAATGGTGAGGCAGTTGAGTCAGAGGCTGTCATACACACAGGCAGGAGAGCCAGCAAGCAGCTGAATGGCTGGCCACAGCTCAGCCTGTCGAGAGGGTGCGAGAGTCTCGAAACGAGTAGCTGCCGTGGCAGGTAGCCCTGAAGAGGAGGCCAAGAATCTATATTTGATCTGGGAGGTAAAAGGACAAAGTGGTTGAAGCAGTTCACGTAAGAATTAATTTCCAGGGAAACAGGATACTTAGCAAATTGTCTCTTTTCCTGAATTGACAGATATGATAGGAACTATAGTAATACATCTCAAAGGATGAGCAGTTTATTCCCAGGGGTATTTTATTTACTGAAAAGTAAATCTCGCTGAGAACCCGGCTGGAAATATCTTTTCATTTACTATGCTCTCTGCCTGCCTTGCCTTTAATAGAAAACAAGCCAAGAATGTTCTCAAATAAAAACTAAAGACCATACGGCCACTAGTGAGTTCCAGAGGAACATTTATAACAATAATTGCAGACAGAGGGTCATTCTTCCAGGGTTCGCAGTTCCCAGGCCTCCTTGCTGAAGTGGGCTAGAGCCGTCCTCTGCAACCCTGGGGCTGAGGCTTCCTATAAAGCTCAGAGACAGCCAGCTGGGACTCATGGGGAAAGGGAATGTGAACAGAAAGAAAATATCCGAGAGAACGATTTTTTTAAAGGATAAGATGACCTTACGGGAAGTATGTTGAGCTATTCATTAACTCATGAAGAGCTACAACTAACTTCTTTACTTTTTCTTCTTTTTCTCCTTCAGCTATACCTGCATCCATATCCCCAGTCCCAGTAACCCCAGTAGACATCCCTGGCAGAGACTAAAACCAGAACTGCTTCTACGAGCACTGATAGTTTTGGAAAGCGAGCAGGGGAATGACGAGGATAAAGGCAGGACAGCCATAATGAAAGAACACATAGGTACGGTGACTGTCTTCTCTTCACGTGACAATCTTCATTGACATGTTTGAGACTTGGCACAGAAAGCAGATGTTTCCTCCTTTTTTTTTTTTTTTTTCTTTTTAACAGAAAGGTAGAGAGAACAGCTCCTCAGGTGGTTGTGGTAGGTTTGAAACCTTCAACTCATCTCTAGGTTTGTTCTTGGAATTTGAAAGCCACTTTCCATGCCATTAAAATTTCCCAAGAAATCTTGGGAGCCTGCCGAAGGCATGAATCTTTGACGAAGCCATGCCATGGAGCCACGGCGTTCTCTGGTGGGGGTGAATGCGTGTGTTCGCTACAATGCTGTCCGAAGACTTCTGGCTGTTCAGTCATCCCTGTGAGAAGAGCAGTCCTGGGGGAAGTGGGGCATAGGCTGGGTAGGTTTTGATGGGTAAGCTGAGGTCTGGCGTATGGATGGATTCCTGTCAGGACCTGGTGAGGACGACAGAAGGTGCTGATCAAGCACAGGGCTCATGCGTGAAGCCGTATGCATGTGTGTATACCCTCATGTACGTGCACAATCTTATATTTATGGCTGCTGATGCACAAACTCCAATAAAATAAGAAGCTGAATAACTGTACAACCTTTATGCTTCTACCTTGTGCCTGAGGTATTTTCAACAGGACAGTCATCTATCATTAAACCCCCAGAAGGTCAAACTTACCACCTGACACTAGCATCATGATCCTTAAGATGTCCTTGTAAAGCTTGGATACCATGGCAACCAGTGTTATATATCAGGAGCCAGTGCTGCTGAACTTCTCTTAATAAATCAGGCATAATTGGCATATATGCACTATAATTAATTAAAAGTTATTCAAGTGGAATGATTTTATATCGTGCAACATTAAGTCATTAAATTTACTTGTCCTGATCTTCCTTTGGTGTTGGTATTCTTGTTTAGCTTAAAAAAAATTTACATTTTAACATCAACTGCATTAAAAAGTAGCTCTTTATGGATACTGTATTGTAAAATAGACCGATGCCTCCTTTATTTATTTGCTTTTGATATGTTAAAGTTAAATTCTGGTGGGTCCAGGCCGGAGAAGAAAGAGTCCTGACACTTTCTCTCCATTCTTTAGCGGGCTGAAGCTGCTTGCTGGGGACCTCTGTGCGGTGTGTCCTGGTGCCTGTCATCCCCGTCGGTCGCTAACTATTACATGGGCTGGAGTGTGTGTTCCCGAAATGGTGAACCCACCCACTGCACCCTCAAGTTAGCTTCTTGGTGTCTGCCAAATCTGGAGGCAGGGAAACCGAAGAGAGCTAGTTGTTCAAAGCCTGAAGGCAAGGGAAGGGCAAAGGCATCATCCCTTGCTGTTCAAAGAGTCATCAGAGGGCCAACAGATCCACCCGGGAACTTGCTAGAAATGTGGAACTTTAGGTCCCAGTTCAGATCAACTGAATCAGGATCTGTTTCTAATCATGGTGCACAGATGACCTGTGTGCGCAACAGAGTTGGAGAAACACTGGCTTAGAGGTTAAGGACATGCACTCTGGAGTAGGAAAGCCACGGGCTTGGATTGCAGCTCCGCCATTTTTTAGTGGTAGTCATGGGGCGTGTTTCTTCGTTTTAGTTCCTTGATCCTTTAATGCGGGAATTGCAGTGTATTCACTTGTTAGGAGCAGAACGACACAACAGATAGGAAGTGCCCAGCACAGTGCGTCCAATACAGTACTGCTTGTGTCGGCTCTGATTGGAGCTTGTCGGGGAGTCTGTGTGGTGGAAGAAAGCCAACAGAACTGAGAGAAGGAGCCCTGGCTGGGAAAGATGAAAGAGAGTCTAAGTCAAAATCAGTGAAAAATGATGAGTAACTTTAGAATTTAGGAGCTGTCAAGGGAGCGAGGACATAGTCTAACCCAGTTTCCTGGGTGAGTTATAGGTAGGATCTACCTCACAAGCATATTTTAGCTTCCCTAGTTATTTCAGAACATCTCAGGAATTCAAGAATTCCATGTCATTGCCTTGGTAGTTCTCACAAAGTAGTCAAAAGGTAAATGAGCAGATGAGAAAGGAAGCATCCTGTATTGAATCACAGGAGGTCATGTCTGAAAGGAACCTGAAAGGAACCTGAAAGGTTATCAAACCCGATTATCTGTTTCATGGTTCAGGTCCCATCAAGTTGTCACCCAGTCTATGGCTGAATGCCCTCTGTTACTGAAAGCTCACCACTTCTACTGACTTAACTGTGAGATGGCTGTTGTCTGGGTGTGGAGAAGTGTTTTAGAAGTCAGCTGACCCCGATGTTTAGCGTCTAACACACAGACAAAAGAACCAGAGAATTTCAAACAAGTTATCCTGTTTGCAACCACGCTTCCTGAAGCATCTACTGTGATGTGTTCTAGGCATCAGGCTAGGTGTTTGGGATAAAAATCTGAATAGGACATAGAGCCTCTACTTTTGCCGAGTTCATAGTCTGGATATAAGTGACAGCCATATAAACAATAATTATAATGCAATAAAGGCCAGGAGAGAAGAATGAACAAGTGGGTTGGGTACCAGAGAAAAGGACCATTCATTTTGTTGGAGTATGGGGGGGATTTGTTAAGAAGATGATTTTTGATACGGGTCTTGATTATAGTCCATTTGTGTTTGCAGGATGGGTATATGGTTATATGAATTGTGCGTGTGTGTGTGTGTGTGTGTGCACGCTTGTGTGCGTACTTCAGAAGGGTACATTGTGGAGGTGTAGTGTCTGCCATCCTGAGATTGGCTCCTACTCCATGCCTTCTTTGCTAGGTGGTGTTGGAAATACTATTTCTCATCTGTGAATGTCAGGTCTAAACAAGGGCATGTCTTAGTGGTTTCTAATAATACTAATCTGCAAAGTCCTCTTATTTACTTATTTATATATTTATTTATATTTCAAGCTTTTATTTAAATTATAGTTCGTTAATATATAGTGTAATATTGGTTTCAGGAGTGGAATTTAGTGATTCATCACTTATTTACCACACCCAGTACGCATCACAACAAGGGCCTTCTTCATCCTCTTCATTCATTTAGCCCATCCCCCACCTACCTCCCCTCCAGCAACCCGCAGTTTGTTCTCTATAGTTAACAGCCTCTTGTGGTTTGCCTCCTCTCTTTTATTTCTTCCTTTCCCTATGCTCATCTGTTTTGTTTCTTAAATTCTGCAATGAAGTGAAATCATATGATATTTGTCTTTCTCTGTTTGACTCACTTTGCTTAGCGTAGTACTCTAGCTCCATTCACTTCATTGCAAATGGCAAGATTTAAATTTTTTTTTGATGTCTGAATAATACCCCATTGCATATACATACCACATCTTCTTTATCATTCATCAGCTGATGGGCATTAGGGGTCTTTCTATAATTTGGCTATTGTTGATGATGCTGCTGTAAACATTGTGATATATGTGTCCCTTCAAATCAGTATTTTTATATCCTTTGGATAAATACCTAGTAGTACAATTGCTGGGTTGTAGGGTAGTTCTGTTTTTAACTTTTTATTTATTTTTTATTTATTTATTTTTAAAGATTTTATTTATTTATTTGACAGAGATTACAAGTAGGCAGAGAGGCAGGCAGCGAGAGAGGAGGAAGCAGGCTTCCTGCTGAGCAGAGAGCCCGATGCGGGGCCAGATCCCAGGGCCCAGGGATCATGACCTGAGCTGAAGGCAGAGGCTTAACCCACTGAGCCACCCAGGCGCCCCTGTTTTTAACTTTTTAAAAAGATTTATGTATTTGAGAGAGAGAGAGAAATCAGGAGTGGGGGGAGAGGCATGGGGAGAGGGAGAGAGAGCCTTAAGCAAAGTCCCCGCTGAGCGTGGAGCCTGACACAGAACTTGGATCTTGCAACTCTGAGATGATCACCTGAGCCAAAACCAAGAGATGGCCACTCAACCAACTGTGCCACTCAGGTGCCCCTATTTTTGAGGAACCTCCATACTGTTTTCCAGACTGGCTGAACCAGTTTGCATTCCCACCAACAGTGTAAAAGAGTTCTCCTTTCTCTGTATCCTCGCCAATATCTGTTGTTTCCTGTGTTCTTAATTTTAGCCATTCTGACAGGTGTGCAGTAGTATCTCATTGTAGTTCTGATTTGTATTTCCCTGATGATGTGTGATGTTGAGCATCTTTCCATATGTCTATTAGCCATTTGTATGTCTTCTTTGGAAGAATGTCTGTTCATGTCTTCTGCCCATTTCTTAACTGGATTATTTGCTTTTTGGGTGTTGAGTTTTTTATACCTTTAGGATACTAACCCTTTATCAGATATGTCATTTGTAAATATCTTCTTCCATTCTGTACATTGCCTTTTAGTTTTGTTGGCTGTCTCTTTCACTGTGCAGAAGGTTACCTTGATGAAGTCCCAGTAGTTTATCTTTTCTTTTGTTTCCTTTACCTCTAGTGACATGTTTAGGAAGAAGTTTTCATGACTGAGGTCAAAGAGATTGCTGTCTGTGTTCTCCCTCAGAATTTTGATGGTTTCTTGTCTCACATTCAGGTCTTTCATCCATTTTGAATTTATTTTTGTGTGGTGTAATAAAGTGGTCCTGTTTCTTTTCTTTTCTTTTCTTTTTTCCTTTAGAGATTTTGTTTATTTGAGAGATAGATGGAGAGAGAGAGAACATAAGCAGGGGGAGGGGGAGAGGGAGAAGGAGAAGCAGACTCTCCACTGAGCAAGGAGACACACTGATCATGACTTGAGCCTGACACGAGCTGAAGGCAGACGCTTAGCCTGTTGAGCCACCCAGGTGCCCTGAAAGTGGTCCAGTTTCATTCTTCTGCTTGTTGCTGCTCAGTTTCCTCAATACCATTTGTTGAAGAGACTGTTGTTGTTTTTTTCCCCCCATTGGATAATCTTTCTTGCTTTGTTGAAGATTAATTGACTATGGAGTTGTGGGTCCATTTCTAGGTTTTCTATTCTGTTCCATTTACCTGTGTGTCTGATTTTGTGTCCGTACCACACGTCTTGATGCTTACAACTTTGAAATACAGCTTGTAGTCCAGAATTGTGATGCCTCCAGCTTTGCTTTCCCTGTCAAAATATCAGTAGCATTTTTCACAGAGCTAGAACAAATAATTCCAAAATTGTAGGGGACCACAGAAAGCCCCAGAATAGCCAAAGCAGTTTTGAAAAAGAAAAGCAAAGTTGGAGGCATCAGAATTCAAAGTCTTTCAACACATATAATGTGTGATAATAGAGATTTATAAAACACAAATAAGGTTGTAATTAGGCACATTCTTCATTTTGTAGGAGAAATTATTTTCAGAATGTTTATAATTTCTCTTTAGCATATTTCAAATGTAATTTGACTTAATATTTTGCACTGTCTTACTTTTTAGAGCAATGTATATCTCCACTTAGATGGTTGATCATGAAATAAATATTTGAAATAATAAAGAAAAATAATTTGTGTTTGGAATGTGTGGATCATGGAAATAATTGGAAAAAATATACTGAATTTAAAAAATTCTAAGGGTATCACTTCTGTTGAACCATTGAACTGTCCATCAAACCCATTAACCCATCTACTATTCCAAGTCGAGTTATTATTTTTTTCTGAAGTTGTAATGATATCGCATACAGCCAACTTAAAAATTAATCTTGAGTGTGAAAAGTCTAAGATACTGCCTAGTTGTTTCTGCGCTTTTCTCAAAAATATAATTTGGGTTACCCATATGCTTATACCTGTGGTAGACCATCAGGTAGCACAACAGAGTATTTCTTTTTGGTTCGTTTTAGATAGAAATTTGAATCTTAGTGTTGGCCTGATATGAGTATTACTCTCCAATATTTCAAATCTCTGTAAATTGTTCTTTGATATGCCTACTACTTGAACCTCAAATATTTTATAATGCATTTGATACATTTCACCATGTTTATCTAAGAAAAACTTCCAAACATTTGAACCACTTACAAGTATGTCTTTGGCTTTTTGGACATGAACTTGGTATAAAAAAACAGTTTGTTACAAAAGATGTAAAGTGAATTAGAAACAGATGGATTATATTTGTGTGAATAAATATAATTAAAGGTTTAAAAGCTTGCAGAAATATGCACTAAAGCCAAATGGCTCCTAGAATAGTTAGTCTAGGACTACGACAAACCTTAATTAGGTTAGGATTCCCTTCCAAGCCAGTCTCCAAGTAATGTGCGGCTTACTTACATCTGTTTCGCCACAGATTTGGTCACTGTTTGTGAGTAACTTGGAACTGTCAAAAATTAGAGTACCTGGCACTCACATGAGAGAAAGTGTGCTTTAAGCCACTTCATCAGAACTGCAACAGACCAGCTATGGTGGTGAGTCATCACGTTATCTTTTCTGCTGGAAATGTACACCTGTTGCATCCAGCAATTGCTTCCATTGCATCTCTGGAGTAGGCATTAGAGAGTCACGTTCAGGGTTTGCTCAATTAGGAACCAATAAACTGAATTCACAAGTCGATCTGATGTTCAAGATCCAGAAGAGGGCAGTAGGACACAGAGATTAAATTCCAGTCCACCAGACGCTACAACGATGGCTGCTAACAAGTACTCAGCATTAGACCTAATACTTCCCTTTGGCACACCATGAGAGCATGAAGGAGCTAAGAAAAGAAGCTAACTCTTCTGCACCCCTACTATGTGTCGAGAACTAACTAGGTATTGTTCACCTGTGTTAAGTCATAACAATCTTGAGATGTAGGCAACATATTACTACCGCTTGTAATAATTAGTGCTCAGAGAGCTTAAGCAACTTGCCTAAGGTCACATAACAATTAGTTCAACCACAGTTAAAATCCAAATCCAACCCCATAGTCTTTGTTCAAGCCTATCAGAATTTGATTACTGACCCCACTGCTCATAAACTTACTGACCTTGGTCAGGCAAGTAATTAAACTGTTTCAAACTCCAGTTTCTTCATATATAAGGTACCCTCATATTTAAGCTAAGACTATCCTCTTAGCTTTTAAGTGCTAATGTCTGAATCAACTTTTCCATGATCAGTTCTGTCCAAGTGGGTAGGTTTTATCCAGTGATAATGTTTTAAATTAGAATAAAAATTATAGAAAATTAAATCTAGAAGGGAGACTAGAGAGCTTATCCCAGCACTTTCATCTTAGAAATGATGAAAAGAAGACCCAGAGTGTTTCAGTGACGTGTATGCTATCAGGAGGCTTGATAGTGACAGACAGTAGAACTCAGGATTGGCAACTTCGTCCAGCTTCCTGCTCTCTTCTTTCTGTATCTTTTGCTAGGGATACAGACACATGGAGATTTTGATGATATTAATGCTGTTGGGAGGGGGAGTGGGGATAACAATAAATGTGCCCGAAGAAATTATTGAAGTTACTTCGTTTTATAAAGAAGTTATTTTATTAGGAAGCCCTGCTTCCCTTGCTCTGTTCTTGAGGGAGGTCAATATATGGCTAAAACTCTGTATAAGGTTTGTCTGAGACTGCTGGTTGATAGGAGGGTAGGATCAGAGGGTGAGAGGGGCCAGGATGTGCACATTTAAGATGGTCTTCAAATGAGAAATGTTACAATGCAGACCGCAATCAGTGCTAATGTTCAGTTTATTTGTTTTAGTCAATCTTACTGGTTTTCCCAAGGATCTGTGATGGAGAAGCCGGGCTACTTGGAAACAGTGGAGATTGAACTAACGTAGCCATGCCTCCTTTGTGAAATTTTTGGCTCACCAACTGTATTTTATTCCATTTCTTCTAATGTCTTCCTTTCTAAGTTTGGTATGATCCTTCTAGTCCTCAAAGCACATTGGTAAGGAATCAGGTAAGAGGAAGAGAAAAGGGAAGAAGCAAAAAAAAAGGAAGAATGGGAGGGAGAAATGTTTCAGCTCTCATCACCAAGAGGAGAGGAGGCCCAAGCACCTTGTTCATGTGTTTTGAGGAATCCCCCAGGTTTCATTGGCCTGTGGATTTAGGGACTGCAGCTAGGAAAGCTGATAGTTACACAGATAATTACACTTCCTATTTAAAGTACATGCAGTCAGAACTACTGGTTTCCCTAATTTACCCAAATCTGGCTTTTTGTGTTAAAAATTGTTTGGAAATAGAGATTTCTAAAAGTTTAAATGATCTCTCCTGTTGCTCACCTACCTGTGGGATAGTTTCCCAGATCCCATTCATGTCTCTTATGTCACCAGATTCTTAGGGCTCTTCCTTTCCCTTGCAGTTCCAGAAAAAGAACTTCTCAGGAGTCTGGAGAAAGGCAGCTGAGGGTGTGAGCCATGAACACATGTTCCAGGGGCTGTAACAGGGCCATCCTAGAGGCTGACAGAAAGGACAGGTGGAGGCCAGTCGTGTTCTTGCTTCCAAACTCAGCACTTGAACATCTGCACTGTTCATTGACCAAAGTCATGTGGTACCTGTTCCAGTTTTCTGTTATCGCTGGCCAAACTTACACTTTTATTTGTGCTTTGTGATTTGATATCTTATCTCCATTATAGGTGTATGCCCAATCTCAGCTCACACTTGGGATCTAGAACAGTGTCCTAAATGCAAGGTGGGGATGATACTTGTTGGTCATTTTGAATGACCGTCTGAAGAGGACAAAACTTAGGGCTTCTGTCCAGTCTAGATGGAATGATTGGAAAGATGGATTTGGGAAAGTGAAATATAAAGAAATAGGGGAAAAAAACACATTGGCTTGGTAATGTAATCTGGTATCTTTGGATGCAGAGATTAGCATATTAACAAGTGACAATATTGCCTGTGAAGTGCTGAAATAATTCCTGATGTGTTGCCTGCCGAATGGCGGCGAAGTGTGGTACAACACTGCTAATGGTATGAGGTGTGAGAGATGGTAGGTTCTGGAGGGTGGAGCCTGCCCATTCTATGTTGTGTGGAGGGCCTGTTGCCTTGGGACTATTATTGTAGCATGATAGATGTTTGATGCAAGTTATAATGATTTCATCTCCCGCAGCATTCCTGGAAGACAGTTGATAGGATACACACACACACACACACACACACGGAAATGTTTAAAAAGCTTTTAGCTACCCATGGGGTTATTATAATTTTATATAGAATGACTACAGAGAAGAAAAGGTAATACAGTTTCAGAGTGAAATTATCACAATGAGTATTAAATGCTTGTATTGTCTATGATAATAAATAAGGAGCTGTTGCTCCTTAAAACATGGTCGGTTTTATAAAAGGTTAACATGGTCAATAGTGTTTAATACAGGTTGGTGGTATGTTGAGTTATGAGAAGAACAAAGGTCTGTCTTTGCCATTTGTACAGTAGGTCCAATGATGGATATTCAGAATATCTTGTATCTCATCATTCTGTTACACCACTATCATTTTTATCATAAAAGAATTATGTTACTCCATATATGAAAAATGCATTCTTGAACCACTGTGAATTAGTTTTTAATGTACTGTGACCTTGGATTGCCCTGGGATATTAATGCTAAATGATTACTTCTGAATGCTTTTTGAATAGCTGCATAGTGCAATTAAATGTGCAATACATCATGGATGACACAGCTAAATGCCTCTTCTGGTCAAGGAACCCAAAGAGGTCTTGGGAATGATGGTAATGCTGCATTGCTGAGGATGGGAGAGAAAAGGATCTCTTGTTAGTAGTGAAATAAGTACAGGCTGAAGTAGATGATAACCTTTTCCTGGGGTTAGTCAATGGGAAATAAATTTTTGATTAAGAACTATAAAGGAAGATGATTTTTGATCACTGCCAAAGTAGTGTCCCATTATATCTGCCAAATGTGCAAAATGAATAATTATCATTAGTCTTTCTGAGTGACAAGTTGCCAAACGGGCTGTGTGTGTGTGTGTGTGTGTGTGTGTGTGTGTGAATGTAGAGATGTAGATAAAGAAATAGAGAATTTGGTTCATATTCTAGCCCTTTTTCTAGAATGGGCTTCTATTGAATTACCATTTGTCTCAGTGTGGAACCTCATCAATCTTGCACTTAATCAAATCCTTTTTTATCAAATTATTGGGCCTAGGGAAATGGTGACAGATGAAGGGGTGGTGTGGAGGAGCCAAGATCAAGTACAGGGTCTTCTACCTATTGGTCAGTGGTTTAAAGCCACCCTTGTTGGCCGATGGCTCAGGGTGGTCCCTGGCCTGCTGGTTGTGGGCGGATGGCCAGAGCCCTGTTGTCAGCAGACTCCACAATCTGCAGAAAAGCCATGAGTCCAGCGGGACTGCCAGGGACCTGGGCTCAGCTCTCTAGCAGACACTCTTTATCTTTAGGTGACAGGAGCTCCTCTGAAAAGGCCGCTGCAGAAAGGCCCGGCCCTAAGGGTGAGTGACCTGGAATTTCCATCTTCAAGCTATAAACAAAGAGAACTTGGGACTAAGGCAGAACTCACTGAGTGTCTCTTTAACTGGTGATATTTTAAAAACAAAGCATCAATAAGGATTTTGGCTCTGTTTCATGAAAAGGAGTCACAATTGTGCAGGTCAGTCTAACTTCAGAACTCAGCCCCTAGTGTATCACCCTTACCCAGCCTCACCACAGCCTCTTGCAAGACCTGCTTGAGAGGCTCAATCAATACCAGAGTAAGTGGGACATCTGGGGGCTCAGTCTGTGAAGCAACTGCCTTCAGCTCACATCATGGTCCCAGGGTCCTGAGATCGAGTCCCGCCTCGGGCTCCCTGCTCAGTGGGGAGCCTGCTTCTCCCTCTCCCTCTGCCTGCTTGCTCTCCTTGCTTGTGCTCTCTCTCTCTGACAAATACAGAAACCGAATCTTAAAAAAATTATATTGAAGTAAGTGCTCCAGTGAGCCCTTCGCAGAGATCCCCTGGGGCTTTATGGCCTCAGTGAGCCCAGAGACAGAAAGGGCTAGAATTCCCTCATGCCAACCTTCCACTCCTGCCCCTTCAACTAGAGGCCTTGCTTGCTGTTTGGAGAAGGTGACCTTGTATTTTAAATGCTAGTGGTTTGAGGTAATGGCACCAGCCTAGATGTACCAACACCTTTTTTTTTTTTAAGAATGATACTGATATAAATTAAATGTAAATATACTAATGCCTACATCTCAACTGATTGATTTCTTTGGGTGAGGCTTCCAGGACATTTCTGTGATTTCCATGTACAGCTGCTATTCTTGATTTGTCATTCTGCTCCTGTTCATTCAGAGAGATCTGCATTTTGTAATCATGTATGTGTTTATATATTTATCATGCAGGCTGCCAACCATGAGGCAAGGACTTTGTTTTTTTCTTCTTATCTACCCCGCCCCTAGAACAGTGCCTTCTACCTCATGGGTCGTCAGTAAACATTTGTGGTGTGAATGAGTGAAGGGACACATTTGTCAGGAATGTATTTACAAGTATGAATGGACCAAGGGACCTCAAAAGAGTAAAAGAGTAGGAGAATACTTTTATAACTAATCAAGTTCTGAGTTTGGAACTTAATCGTAAAAGCTAGAATATGAATGTAAAAAGGTCAGAGGTCTTCACGGAGGCCGAGTGGGACAGAAAAGCCTGGGTGCTTCCTCGCTGGTCTTGCACTTGACCAGCTGTGAGCTCATTCCCTCCTTACATGTCTTTGAGCATCTCTGTTTCCGTCATATTTCAGAGCAGAAAACAGGTCCTGTCTCAGTGCAGACCCTCCCAGTTTCTCACCTGGATTATAGAAAGGGCTTCCTGACTAACTTCCCCGCTCCAAGAGCCGCCAGCCCCTCTCACATCCTTCCTTCTTGGAGCTGCCAGGGAAATCTTTCCAAAATGCAAATCTGACCATACCGCACTCCAGCGTTCTGACTGGCTGTGGGATAAAATCCAGACTTCTTCTTGCGGCTTCTAGGGCCTTCTCGTGTCTGTTGCCCCACCCTCCTGTCTCACTCTCTGTCCAGACGGGGCAGCTCTCCAGAGCCTCACCGCTCTGCACTTTTGAGAGTGGGGGTTCCCTCTTCCCTTAGTCTGTCTCACCCCTTTTCTTCCTTCGACAGCGAGTTCAGGTTTCACTTCATCCAGGAAGTGCTTCCTGATACCACTCCTCCATTCTGCCATGCCCGGGTCCTTTAGCTCTCTTTCTCTCTCTCATGTGCCACATGCCCTTTGGTAGCCCCGAGTATGCAGGTAAATCCACTGGGGTTGAGCGGCTCTGGGCTGAGCTTTTACTCTATGTGGAGAAGCTTCAGATGGGGACTAACTGGGGACTAGACGGGGAGTCTTCTTCCATCTCTGAGTCTCCGGGGCTCAGGTAGCCTGCACGGGGCAGATGCTCAAGGAAGGTGTGCGTAGGGAATGAGCGGCTTACTCACTGCCTCGCAGCACTTGCGCTGGTCCTTGACGACAGACCTTTAAAGTGTGTGGGGACCGAGGGTCAGGTGCAAAGGAGAGAACGAGGGAAGGATGGTGGGTGTGCTCAGGCCAGCTGAGCCATCAGTTGTCAGAACTGTTTCACTCCGCGCTAAACGTAAAGCAAAGTCAAGCGAGACAAAACAAAAAGCCACTTGGAAAAAAAAAAAAAAAAGAATGTTTTGGCTGGGCTGCTGCTGATGTGATCTAGGCATAAATGATGTTTTCCTCCTTTGCAATCCCATATTTCTCCTATGGGCCTGACCTAATATTGTGATTATGTATGCTCTCATCTTAGTTTGCTGTATCAGACAGCTTATCTAAGTTACGCCAAATGACCTCGGTATCCTCCTGGCTTGCAGCAGCAAAGGTTGCCTCCCTGCTCATGTTGCCTTTCCATCATGAGTTGGCTATGGCTCTGTTCCTTAGCAGGGTCCATGCACATAGAGAGCAACCCCCATTCCTTTCTGGGATATTTCTGGGCTCACAGCAAAGGAAAAAGGGAAATCACAGCAAAGTACACATCTGGCCTTTTAAAAAAATTCGAGATAGGGTGGGGGGGGTCTGGAGAGGGGGGTGGGGTTATGGACATTGGGGTGTGTGTGTGCTGTGGTGAGTGCTGTGAAGTGTGTAAAACTGGCGATTCACAGACCTGTACCCCTGGGGCTAAAAATACATTATATGTTTATAAAAAATAAAAATAAATAAATTTAAAAAAGAATTAAAAAAAAAAAAAGAATCTACGAGGACAGTTATTTACTACACCATGACAAAACTGCACTAGAAAGCACACATCAGATAGAGAATCAAATGCCCTCTTAAGAAAAGATGTTAAAGGGCATGAGCACTGGGTATTATATGCAACTGATGAATCACTAAATTCTACTCCTGAAACTAAAAATAGACTATATGATAACTACATTGAATTTAAATAAAAATTTTAAATTAAAAAAAATAGAGATATTACTGACCTATATAGTATGTTAGTTTCAAGTGTAGAATGTAATGATTTGAAATATGTATATATTATGAAATGATCACTATAACAAGTCTAATTAGCATCTCTTAGTACACACAGTTAAACATTTTTTCTTGTGGTGAGAACTTTATACAATACAGAATTATCATCTGTAGTCATCCTGCCATGCATTACATCTCCAGGACTTATTTATTTTGTAACTAGGAAGTCTGTGTCTTTGGGTCACCTTCCCCCTCCCCAGCCCTTGCCCCCAGCAAAACCACCAGTATTCTTTTTCCTGTGTCTGTCAATTCATTTTTAAAAATTAATTATTTTTATTAACATATAATGTATTATTTGCCCCAAGGGTACAGGTCTGTGAATTGCCAGGTTTACACATTTCATAGCACTCACCATAGCATATACCCTCCCCAATGTCCATAACCTAGCCACCCTCTCCCCAACAACCCTCAGTTTGTTTTGTGAGATTAAAGAGTCTCTTATGGTCTGTCTCCCTCCCGATCCCACCTTGTTTCATTTTTTCCTTCTCTATCCCCCACAATCCCCTGCCCTGCCTCTCAAATTCCACATATCAGGGAGATCGTATGATAACTGTTGTTCTCTGATTGACCTATTGTGTTCAGCATAATACCCTCTAGTTCCATTCACATTGTTGCAAACGGCAAGATTTCATTTCTTTTGATGGCTGTATAGTATTCCATTGTGTATATATACCACATCTTCTTTATCCATTCCTCTGTTAATGGCTGTCAGTTCATTTTGCTTGTTTGTTTTTTAAGATTCCATGTGTAAATATGATCACATTTGGCTTTAATGCTTTTGCCTAGAAACATTGCTTCTACCTGTATTCCCTTAGCCAAAGCAGTCCTGAGTGGAGACATATATTCCCACAGGAGGGAGGGGCAGCAAATCCCATGAACAATAATGTAGCCTGTCAATTCTCCCATGGTCCTTAAGTTCCTGGAGGGCAGGGATGTTAATCTTCTCTGATGCACAACGTTGGCACCTGGCCAAAGCACATTGCTTGTTTCCTTTAAAATAAAGAGCAGAGGTGGTATCCTTCAGAAATAACCGAAGACTTATTTGGAATATCACTCTTTTTTGACATCAATTATGGTTCAGCTTATGTGATACTAATTATTGAAAAACCCTTATGGTTTTTCCAATTCAATATTTAATGTCTGATATTAGTTTGAATATGTGAGTTGGTTGCTTAAAGCCGAACTCTAGTCAACAGAAGTGTGTCCCGTTTCCCTGGCTCACCTTGACCAGTTGCTTGATGCAGGCTCTCCACTTACTCCCCCGTAGCAAATCCCAAAGTTTGTACTGAGGCCCACCCACTGTGTTCTGGCACCAAGTGATGCTACTTGAGCTGACCCATACATCTGGCCACGCTGAGCCCTTCCCTCCATGTGTTCTGTACATTCCCACTGTAGTGTCTTTGCTGTAGTTGTCCCCCCGCCTGGGATGACCCACTGGCCTATCAGCATAAATTCAGTTCTTTCTCAGTCCTCACAGTCTAGGTGAAGTCCAACGGCTCTCACACAGCCTTCCCTATCACAGAGGGGATGTCATCCACACTCTCAAGCCACGCCCTTTATAGTCTTCCTCTGGCAGCTAATTTGTTTTATTCTATCAAAGAGGTTAGGACCATGGGTTTTGTATAGTTAGAATTTGAACTAAAGTTCTGCCACTGAACTACTTCTCAAAATTCGGGTGGATTTCTTATCCTCTGAGTCTGAACTAGCTCATCTGTAAGTAGGCAGTAATAACAACGGTCTCGCAGGACATGTTTGATAAGTTATATAATATGATTTATCAGCATCCCTGGCATATAGGAAGCACACAGTAAAGGAAAGTCATTCCCTGATATAGTTATGTAGTGCTTGATAAGATTTCTTTGCTTTGCCCTTCTGTCTGTCTCAGTGACATTGCACAGCATAAAATGAAGATGTTTGTTGAGTGAATTAATGAATAATAGACTGATGTTAGAAAGATGACCATGAGGCTCACCTTTCAGTGAAATTAATGAGGCTAGACTGAGTCTTGCTTTTTTTCTCCAAAACTGAGTTTTCCAGATTTTTTAATGACTTAGGTCCAGTGTGACTGTCCCAAATCCAGCGATAGGACAAGGAAAGATGGGAACTGTTACAGAAAAATTTAGATGGTGTCCCCTGGTGGAGGATCAAAGAGAGAGAAACAAAAAAATTCTCCTAACATATTTGTGATAAAAAATTACTGTCCAGAGACCCCAGATAAAACGGTTTTATGTATCATTCCAATAGTTTATTGAAAGTATCTTATCTCTTCTTTCTTCTCATTATGGAAGAATGAATAAATAACTATTTCAAAAACTCGGTCTAAAATTTACACTGTAAATCCTTGACATCCTGCAAATGTTTATTGAATGCTAAGTGACAACTGTAAAGCAATCATTTTACCTGATTAAAAGAATGCTGTTTGGAAAAGTCACAAGCTATATATTTCAGAAACCTGTTAATAAATTAATGTCTTCAAATAAATGCAATCTCTTTTCTATGAGCCATAAATAATATCACAGTTTTAAAGCACCACATTTATTTAACTCCTCAAAAGATGACTTTTAAGTCAAGCTTGACATTAAAAAAAATCGGTAACATGGAAGTTTTGGATTACTGTCCCCTAATGAGGACAGTTGTAAGGACTACCTAAGAGCCAGAAGAAGAGGAGGCCAGGTCCTGAGGAAGCTGGCAGCCTCAATGCCAAGCCAGAGTGGGAGTCAGACCCTTCATTTGTCCTCAGTACAGAGATAACTTAATCTTGGGACAGACTTCATAGTGAATGAAACTTGTGTTTCCTGTTGCCTCTGTAACAGATTATCACAAACTTAGTGGCTTAATACAGCACAAATATATTCTCTTAGCCTTTCAAAAAAGAATCATTTGGGGCTAACATCAAGGTGTCAGCTGGGTGTGGTCCTTTCTGGAGGCTCCATGGGAGACTCAATGTCTTGCTTCCTCCAATTCTGGAGGCAGCTGACATTCCTTGGCTCCTGACTGTTTCTGAGGTCACATCGTCTTCTCCTCTACTGTAGTCAAGATTTCCTCACCTGCCTATTATAAAGACATTTGTGTTTACCTTTAGGTCTTCCGGATAATCCAGGATCATCTCCCTGTTTCAAAAATTCTTAAATTAGCCCCACCTGTGAAGTCCCTTTGCTGTATAATGCAACATTCACAGGTTCTGGGGATTAGGACACAGGCATCTTGGGGAGCCATTATTCAGCCTACTGTGCCTCGCCGTTCAAAAGCTTTTCTCTATCTAGACCATCATATTGACTTTTTAAAAAAAAAACAGACAATAAAGTCCTAGCTTTCCCAGAAGGGAAAATAATGGCATTCCAAAATGCTGTAGGTTGCAGAATGGTGGGGGTTAGGTTGGGAAGATTCTGATTTTGCCTAAAGCGTGGCCCATGCAGTGTGGTTCCCAACAGTAAGATTGTCCCTGTCATTGTGTGAGTTTGTGTTTCTTACTCTACCCAAATCCAAGTGAAGAAAAACAGTGGATGTAATTTTGAAGAATGAGAACCATCATAGGACTCACTTCATCTTGCACAAAATAGATGTGTAGGTACTTAGAGGTCTGTCGAGTATTTACATAATCCTTCCACCATACCGGTAGCCTATGGTCACTATGTAATCCTGGGAGCTTAGGGTCACACTGCAAACCTAATTACTCACCGTTCAAAAACTGGAATTGATTCTAAATCTGCTTGAAATTAGAAATGAAAAAATTCATCTCCACCTTCTCCAATTATCGTATCTTTCTTTATAACTCTGGGTAGAGAACAGTTTAAACCTTAATTCTGATGGTCCTTAATTTTATGAGTTTCATTAAAACCCCTGAGAGTCATTTAATTTTATGGAGTTCAAGGCTAACATCAAAATGCATTCCTTCTAGAATGGATTTTTTACCTTGTGTTATAGAGATTGAGCTTCCATTTTTAACACATATGTTCTTAGTGCTTATGCTAATTTCACTACTTATCTTTAAAATTGGCATATCATTGTTATTGTTATTATTATTATTGTGTATTGACCAAGTTGAATGCTTCATTCTCAAGGGATTGCTGTCAGAGTTATATAATACAAGAACAATGGGTGAATGTTGTTCATTTTAAATGTGAAATTATAAATCAATTACAGTGGTGGCTAAAACCCCTTCATGACATGCCACAATTTACTTCCAATGACATTTAAACCTATCTCACATGCTGAACAATCTGTAATAAATTATGATTTTTTTTTTTTTTGCTTCTGAAATGAAGCTATAATTATGACAGTTGAATTCTTGTTCTGGGAAATAAGGTGGCATTTAATTCCTTGAGAACAAATGACACTCACAAAAGAACAGTTAATTATTCTCAGCTGCAAAGGAAGGGAGGAGGGGAGAGAAAAATTATGAAAAAGAACATGGTAGCACTTTATGTGAAGTATCTATTAACTAATCCTTAACTAAAGCTGAACTACAATTGAACTTCTGGGGCTGCCCCTGAGCCCAGGCAACACGTTTCATTATTTCAATTCTCAATAAAACCCAAACAGAAGGAATTAGCAACCTGAAAATTTCTCCGTTCCTTGTACATGATCGTACAAATGTTCCCCCCCATCAACCTTGGTTCCAAGGGTGTAGATCTGTCTACGCTGTAACCCAGTGAAGTCAGACTCAGGCGGGTAGCATGGTATTAGTTTTCCATTACAGCTGTCCTCA
The DNA here is from genome assembly GCF_009829155.1 of Mustela erminea. NCBI lineage: Eukaryota > Metazoa > Chordata > Mammalia > Carnivora > Mustelidae > Mustela > Mustela erminea. The sequence continues at coordinate 42,770,696 of NC_045629.1, read as the reverse complement.
TAAAGGTCTTTAACTGCTACAATCATTCAATCAATAACTGCAAATGAAGAGAAGGGAAGGCATTGTACCCCCAGAATTTTTTAGGTTGTTGTTTGTTTCTAGCTTAAACAGCAACTATACGTTGCTATTGGCTCTTCTCTGACGGCCCTTTCCTGTTCATTCTGGCAAGAAGCCCCAGTGCAATTGAATGTGCCAGCAACCACGAGGCCACTCTTCAGAGCTAGTCCTGACACCATCAGCTGTGATGTTAGCAGCCTGCTATTAGAGACGCCTCTTTCTTTGACTTCCCTTTCTTCCTTGGGAGGAATAGATACTCCAGAGAAGGGCCCTGCTGAGTGGAATTCCCCATTTTGACTGCAATTAGGGATTGTGACTTGATTGATTTGGGGGCTCTCTGAAATGTAGCAGGATCAACACAGTTGCACACAAAACAAGGCATAATCCACTGGGTTAAATTAACGTTAAATCAGAGATGATTGGATTAATTGCTATTACATTTTATCTTCTGTGCACATGTGCTGTTGGCAGGCTTTCAGACCCTTTTTAAAATTAGCTTAGAACTGGATGGAAATGGTACAGGTGCAAATGATTTGTGCACTGGGTCTTTCAAGTACACAGTGGGCTCATAAGAAGGTGCATTTTTTTTTTCCAAATCATATTTTGGATGTGATTTACGAAAACTGCACCGAGACTACCCTTGGCATCACAATACAGAAGCTATAGATGTGTTAAATCGCAAAAGGACCCTGTTGGCTAGAAGATGACTTGGAAAGTAGGTCTCCTTTGTAGCATGGCCTTGGCATCATCCCTCTTTTCAGTTTGCTTCCCTTACATGCTTTCCTGCCCTCATGGGAGACCATAGTGTCCTGGAGATGGATGCAACCGGGCACTTAGTGGGATAGCTGGTACCCCGAAATATATTCTTCAAAAGCCACGGCCTCCGCAGATTTTAAAGGTAAAATGTTGACATGATGGCTGTTAACAGGATGAATCTCTTTAACGGAAATAGTGTGAAATATGGAATTGAAATATGGAACGATCAGATGAGGGACACAAAGCAAAGGTGATCAAAGGCTAGTATCTCTTTATGTCCTCATTTGCCCATGAGCCAGTGGCCTAGCGTCACTGCCAGCCTGACAGTGTGAAAACTTGCTAAGCCACTTGGAAGAAAGTGTTACATTTTTATCTTTTAGGAAATGGGGTGAATTAACAGCTCCTTTTAAAGACCACTATGTGCACAGGCCTATAAACAGGTATTGTGGAGGAAAGATGTCATTCTGGGGCCGATCATATTTTGGATCGATATAAATAAATGGGTAAATAAGTAAAGAGCATGGTGTCTTCTCATCCATGACCCATTAAACCTTGCCAGCAATACCAAGCCCATGAGAGCAAGCCGTGGATTGCAAGCAAGCCAAGGATTTTCCCCTCCTGGGCAGTCTTCCTTCTGCAGGTCTGTTGCATCTTGTGCCTTTGCTTCTATCTAGTGACTGTGGCCTGGGCATCTTGGCTTCTTTTGTGGCTTTATCTCCTTTGCTGCTGGCCCTGTTCAGACTGCTACCTTTTGCACTTGCCTTGGCTTCTTAAACCAGTCTCTGCTTTGCCTGTTGGCTTTTGGCCACATGGATACTTGTTTCCCTGCCTCTATTCCAGGCCATGTCAGTTCCCAAAAGACAGGGCATTATGATATAAACAATCTTCCAAATGCAATGGGAATTGAGCTCATTCAATTATTTCGACTTTATATCTATATAAAGTATATATATACGTGTGTGTGTGTGTGTGTATACATGTATGTGTATATATGTGTGTGTATATATATACATATGTGTATATATATATGGAAGTATGCATGACCCTCTAATTTATTCTTTTGAAAAGGTAACATATATATCACCTGATTAAGGTCAGATGATGCCAATAGTTACACTGAAAAGAAAGTTTGACCAGGCTGGTATACCATTCCCCATTTCAGAGATAACCAGTGTTACTGGGTTTTATATTTTACCCATTCTTCTAGAAATATTATATGCATATATAAGCACATATATGTATACTCTACCTTATTTTTACACACAATGAGATGATAGCATCTCTGCCCTGTTCTATATTTCCTGTTCACTATTTGCTTAAATATATGTTGGAGATTGTCACATATTAGTACACATATTCTTTTTAAAGTTTCTGTAGTGTTCCTGGATGTGTTATAATTTATGGAGCCAGTCAACTACTGACGAACATGTAAGCTGTTTTTCAGTCTTTTGCTTTCATAAATAGTGCTTGGACCTACTTTTTAATATGCTGATGCATTATAGCTAGAAAATAAAATTCCTAGAAATGAAATTTTATGGCTATTATCACAAAATTCCTATTTCTTTTTATGTGAAGTAAACACACTAAAGAAAGTGGTACAAACATATATGTGCAGCTCAGGGAGTCATCACCAGTGGAACACCTGTGTAAATCACTGTTTGGGTCAAGAGAGAGACTGTTGCCAACACCCAAGGGAGCGTCTTCCTGGACGCTTCCGTTTCCTTCTTCCACCTCCTTTTCATACTAGTTTTTCTTCCTTTTGAGCTTTGAATAATTGAGTCACACAGTGCTATAGACCAAATGTTTGTGTTCCCCCCAAATTCGTATGTTGACACCTAACCTCCAATGTGATGGTGTTAGATGGTGGGGCCTATGGGAGATTATGAGGTCATGAGGGTGAGGGCCTCATAATGGGATTAGTGCCTTTATAAAAGAGACTTTGATGGTGGGTTCCTTCACCCCATCCCCCTTTGTGAATACAAGAAAGTTGACTTGTGTGAACCAGGAAGAGGGCCCTTCCCAGGCACTGAATGTTCTAGCACCTTCCCAGACTCTAGAACTGTGAGAAATAAATGTTTGTTGTACAGGCTGTCCAGTCTATGGTAGTCTCTTATAACAGCCTGAATGGATTAAGACACACAGTATACAATTTCTGTGTCTGGCTTGTTTACTCATTGTGTTTGTGAAGGCTGTCCATAGTGTTTCTTTGTTAACTGTAGAGTAGTCATTTTTATTGGTATATATTATTTCATTGAATGAATACACCACAGTTCTTTAATCCATTCTTCTGTTGGTGGACATTTGGGCTCTTGGGCTGTTTTGAATAATGTGGCTATGCATACATTACTATTGGGTGCATACCCTAGGAGTGAGATTGTGGTATCATGGGTTTGGTGTATGTTTAACGCTAGTACGTAATGCCAGTGTACTTCCCCAAATCATACTCATATCAGCATGTATAAGAATTCTCATTGCTCCAAATCTTGCAAATATTGGTAATGGTACTTTTTAAAAGGCATTCTAGTAATTATATAGTAATATATCATTGGGATTTTAATTTGAATTTTCCTGATTACTAAAGGAATCTTAAGTATGTTTCCTTATTTAGATATGCTCTTTGTGAAGTCAAATGCTTTTGCCCATTTTTCTTTCAGGCTGTAAAGAGCTCCTAGAGCATTTTGTATATTCTTTTTTTTTTTTTTTTTAAATATTTATTTATTTATTTATTTGAGAGAGAGACAGTGAGAGAGAGCATGAGCGAGGAGAAGGTCAAAGGGAGAAGCAGACTCCCCGTGGAGCTGGGAGCCCGATGCGGGACTCGATCCTGGGACTCCAGGATCATGACCTGAGCCGAAGGCAGTCGTCCAACCAACTGAGCCACCCAGGCGTCCCAACATTTTGTATATTCTTGACACAAGCCTTTTGTTATATATATTTTAGCAAACATTTTATCCCAATCTATAGTTTGCCTTTTCACCTCCTTAATGTTATCTTTTGATGAAAAAAATAACTAGTTTAATGTAATCCAATTTAAGGACTTTCCCTTGCTGGTGATTTGTCTTTCCTTTATATGTGTTGCTTAAAAAATATTTCCTTATTTCAGTTTAATGAAGATATTCTCCTATATCATATACTAAAGGGTCATTGTTTGTCTTTATTTATTGGAAATTGATTTTGTGCATGGCAGGAGGTAGGAGTGAAGTTCTTTTTTCCCATAAGAATACCCAACTGACTTATTTATTGAAAAGACTATCTTTTGGGGCGCGTGGGTGGCTCAGTGGGTTAAGCCTCTGCCTTTGGCTCAGGTCATGATCTCAGGTCCTGGGATGGAGCCCCGAATTGAGCTCTCTGCTCAGCAGTGAGCCTGTTTCCCCCTCTCTCTGCCTGCCTCTCTGCCTACTTGTGATCTCTCTCTCTCTGTCAAATAAATAAATAAAATCTTAAACAAAAAAAAAAAGAAAGAAAGAAAAGACTATCCTTTTACCTCTAAATCACATTGTTGTGTTGTCATAATGTGTCCAGGTACTTGTAGATCCACTTCTAGACTTTCTATTTTATTCCATTGGTCTATTTGTTAGACTTTTACCAACATCACATTTCTAAATTATAATAGCTTTACAATAAGTCTTGCTATCTAGTGGAACAAATTCTGTCATCTTCTTCTTCAAGAGAGCTTGAATATCCTTAAACACTTGCTTTTTTTTTTCCCCAACAAAGCAGGGAGCCTGATGTAGGGTTCGATTCCAGGTCCCTGGGATCATGACCTGAGCCAAAGGTAGACACTTAACTGAGCAACCCAGGCACCCAGCCACCCAGCCACTTGCATTTTTTTCTGATTTGAGGAAATGCTTTTCAGTTTCCTTATAAATAATGTTGAGGGGCACCTGGGTGGCTCAGTGGGTTAAGCCTCTGCCTTCGGCTCAGGTCATGGTCTCAGGGTCCTGGGATGGAGCCCCGCATCGGACTCTCTGCTCAGTCGTGAGCCTGCTTCCCCCTCTCTCTGCTGCCTCTCTGCCTACTTGTGATCTCTTTCTCTCTGTCAAATAAATAAATAAAATCTTAAAAAAAAAAAGAAATAAATGTTGAGATTTTAAACATGACTTGTTTGAATACATAAAAAATTTGAGGGAGAACCAATATTTTTGTAATACCGAGTCTTGCTATCTGTGTATACCACTGGAATGTCTTATAAAAATGCTAGTCATATGCTAGTCTCATAAAAATATACTATTTTTATTTTCTCTGAAAAGTTTGTGTAGAATTGTATTTATTTCTTCACCAATAAAACCTGGATCTGGAGTTCTTTTTACTTACTGATTTGATAAATTTAAGAATTAATTCTGTATACTATTTTTATTTTCTCTGAGAAGTTTGTGTAGAATTGTATTTATTTCTTCACCAATAAAACCTGGATCTGGAGTTCTTTTTACTTACTGATTTGATAAATTTAAGAATTAATTCTGATTTTTAAAATTCTTACTTTTTTTTTTTAAGATTTGTACGTTTCATTGTATATGTTTTTAAAGAATTTATTTCTAGAGCAGCAGTTTTAATAAAATTGAATGGATGGTCAGAGATTTCCCATGTACCCTCTGTCTCCACACATGCACAGCCTCCCCATCACCAATATCATTCACAGAATGGTACATTTATTACCTTGTATGAACCTATATTGACACATCATTATCACCCAAATCTACAGTTTACCTTAGAATTCACTCTTGGTATACTCTCTGTGGGATTGGATAAACGTGTAATGACGTATATCCATCATTAAAATATCCTAGAGAGTATTTTCACTGCCCTAGAGATCCTCTCTGCTCTATCCCTTCCCCTCCCCCTCATCCTAACAATCTTAGATTTTTTTAAAAGACTTTATTTATTTATTTGACAGAGAGAGAGAGAGAGAGATTGAGATAGATCACAAGTAGGCAGAGAAGCAGGCAGAAAGAGGGGGGAAACAAGCACCCACCGAGCACAGAGCCCGATGCAGGTGCTTGATCCCAGGACCCTGTGGTCATGACCCAAGCTGAAGCATAGGCTTAACCCACTGAGCCACCCAGGCACCCCAACCACTGACTTTTTTATTATACCCATAGGTGTGCCTTTATTGGAATGCCATATAGTTGGAGTCAAGCTATGTGTAACCTTTTCAAATTGGCCTCTTTGACTTAGTAATATGCATTTAAGGTTTTCTTCATGGCTTGATAGCCTATCCTTTTATTTTCAACTTTTTATTTCTTATTTTGAGGTGCATTATTTATAATCATCATATAGTAAATTTTGAAAGATCAATATGACCATTTTTATCTTTTAAGAGGAGCATATAATATAATCACTGACACCTTTGTGTTTAAACCTCCCATTTTAGATCTGTTTTCAATTTACCTAAACTTCTTTATGCTCCTATTTTCTTTTTTTCTTGTCTTGTGTTTTGATAGATTATTTCTTAATCATATATTTTTGTCCCTCTTTCCCCATCGCATCAGTTTAGTAGCTGTACAATTACTACTCTTGCGGTGCCTATCCTGAGCTATGCAATATGTATCTTTAAATTATCAGAGACTAATATTGTTTGATTCCTTCTACCCATTTTCTTGATGTCAGAACGGTCTTAAAATCCTTTAACTCCATTTACTCTTCTCTCAAGTTTTATGCTATTTTTTTTTTGTCTTATATCTCAATTCTGTGCACTATTTTGTCTTTCTGTGTTCCATGTTAGTTATTTTCTTCTTTTTTTACTTTCAAAAACAGAAAAATAGACCCTTTCTTTACAAAACCTATATTCCTCTTGAGGAGACAGTCAATATAAACATAAATAACTAACGCATGTAGTATGTCAGGTGGTGATAAAAGTTTCAGAGAAAAAAGGAAGGAGGATATGGAATGTTGGGAATTAGGGGTGGAATTTGAAATTAGGATAATTAGGGGAGACCTCCTTAAACCACTGACGTTTGAGCAAAGACCTATAGGAACTGTGAGGATAAGCCGTGAAGAAATCTGGTAGTAGAGTATTTCCAGGCATGGGAAATTGTGTATGGAAAGGCTCTCGGGCAGGATTGTACCTGCCATGTTCTAAGGTCAACCAGGAGGCTGGTGTGACTGAAATTAAATGAGTGTGGGAGGGTAGAAGGGATGTAGATTGAGGTAGTGATGTTTTTATAATGAGGTAGAGAGATGCGAGTCAAGTAATGTCTCTAGGGCTTTGTAGAAAATATTTGACCTATGATGATCATATAAAACCCAATTTAATAGAAGTGATGGTAGTTGAGTGCAAAACACAACTATTTTTTTTCTTTTAGCTTGCATTTCTAAAGGGCTAATTATATGCCAGGCACTGTATTAAGCACCTTGCCTGCAAAATTTTATTTTATTTTCAATATAAGAAGAATGTAGATTTCACTCATGTTAATTATCTTACCCAAGCTCACAGCTTATATGCAGCAATGCTAGAAGTCAAGGCCAGGTGGTTTCTTAACCATAATTCTGAATCTCTTCGACTCTTATTGTTTAATGACAGAAAATTTACCAGCTCCTCTGGAGAGGTCTAGCTCTGATTCTGTGGACAGGCGTTCCCACTTCCTCTCCTTCCAGTACTCACAGCAGTAACAAATGACCCCAAGAGACACCATTAGTTTGCTGTGTGGGTCATTTACCTGTTCTCTGTTTTAATGACACATGCTATATATTTGATTATGGGCATTTTTTTTCCCTTTCATAAGCTATTGCCAGTACACAAGAATGGACAAAGACATACTGAGTGGATAAATCCTAATTAAACATCATTACTGAAAAGAGACCATGTCCTATAGAGGACATTGCTATAGGAGTTATTTTAACCTACTGTAAGGTCTTCTGTCTACATCTGAGTGAGAGTTATCTTCCCTTTTCACTTTATGTAATATAAAAGAAAAAATTCAAATGGGTAGATCATGCAAGAAAACTTGTGCTTGAAATAATCCAATATTATATGTCACAAATGAGGACCGTACACATTCTTTAGTTTATCCTCTCTGAGGGAGGGGTGTTGGATAACCCAACCCCTGTGGAACAATTGGGAGGTTGGGCAATCCTTTTTTTTTTTTTAATTTTGTGCACAGTTTTGCTAGAAAGCTTTATTCATGTAAGGTAAAATATTAGCTGGCAGGGAAAAATAAGCCTGTGAATGAATGTGATTCGGACAGCCGCTGGAATGAATTGCAGTGTTTGCAACATCAACAGAATTAGTAGACCTTAAAATATTCAGGGAATCAATTAAAAGTCTTCTCTGGGATTTAAAAAATGTGTGTTTGTGTGCTTAACTTTAAAATGAGCACCGGGAGAAGAAATGGCCAAACCTTCTGTCAGAAAAATGTTTAAAGATTCCAAGGGCGTCTGACTGTTTCTGGGCCCAGCCAGCTTCTGAAGGAAGCCCTGGTGGGCTGAACGGCAGGCATCTTGGAACACAGGCTCCAGACTTGGCTTTAGAGAATTAAGCAAGAGAAGCACGTGAGAGCAATTGAAATGGGTCTCTTGGCCGCACTCCCTGAAGGTCCTGCAACCTCGTTAACCTTTGAGAAGAACACAGCTTCCAACCAGGATGAAAGACTAAAAAGAAGGTGATAGTTTCTTAAATGTGTTCTTTCTCATGGTCACCCTAAGGACCTTGAAAAGTTTCAAGCCAGAAGTTTTGAGCTGAATAATCTTGTATAAAAGTCCTTGGGAAGAATTAATTGGACAGCATAATGTATAAGCAACTGAACACAGATATTATCTAACATTCCCCAAACTAGATTAATTAACCTCCCCATTTCCCCACACTTACAAACAAGCTGGATAGGCTCTTTAAAGCTATGCTTTTATGCTTTTACCTCCAGGGAAGAGCCAAGGGAACCATCCATTGTCCTTATAATTGTTCTACAATCCAAAGTTGAAAGTCTCTCTTCAAATTAATGTAAAAGGTAATAAAGCTGGGGGATTATTTAGTTTGGGCTATGATTGTCTAAGACATCCATTTTAATTTGGGGGATACTTTCATACCCTATTTCAAGTCTAATTCTAAAAGATGTGTGCTTATTCACAGGTTAACTGTATCCTACACAATTTCTGTGATTCCAACCCCCTCTCACCCATCAGTAGGAAGCTGGGCAGTGTCAGAAATCCTGCAAACCACAATGACTGGTTTTGTGAAGATGACTTCTGGATTTCTGAACCTGAAAATTTACTGGCTTCTTTTGCCCAAATGGCTCCAAGTTTCAATGTCACCCCTAGACCCAAGTAGTCAGGGTCCTGCCTTGGTCCCTGGTGCTCATGGACATCTTCTGGTTTCTCTTACTGGGGACAGGAGACAGTGTGGAGGTGGCCGAGGGGATGTGCCCACCCAGTGCCTAGCTCCTCTTCTAGACCATGCTGTGGGTAACTTCCTGCTTAAACCTGTGAGCTGGCTTTCAAGGAAACAGTTTGTCCTTATAAGAGTGGACTGTGGTGTAGTGGATGTGTGTATGGATAGATCAAAGGGGTAGACAGTGTGGGGCAAGTGAGCACAAGAGGAAGGGTGAATGGAGCTTAGACATGCAGGGTGCACCCAGGCCAAATGATGGGGCCAAATGATGGGGGAAAGGGAGGATGGAACAACTAAGCCTTGCCACACAGAGACCCTCTTTAGTACTGCGTCTGCCAAGCTGCTGCAGCCAGCCATGGTCATGGCCACATGAGAAGAGCTGTCTGCACCTTGGGTCCCTTAAAAAACACACTGAAGACACAATCTTTTCACCAATATTCTGCTGTTGGTTTCTTCAAAAGCTGAAGTGCCCAGTTGGCATTTTGCTGCAGAGATCGTCAGAGGAAAGAGGGGATAATTGCACTATTTATTTTACCTTTGTTCTACTCTCAGCAACTTGTCTCCCATTTTAGCAGCTCCTGAGGTTTCTATTTGGATATTCCTTTTCTGCCAAGGACCCCCTTCCGTGATCCAGCCATCGTACATTACCTCTATTCCCACCACCACACCTATTCAGGCTTTTTCTTGTGATGTACCCCCAATGATCTTCCACTTCAGCCCCACAAATGGCCTTTATTATATTTGCTGTAGTCTAATCTACAAGTGCTTGTAATGATAACAGTTTCAGGTGGAAGGGGGGTGTCGTATAATCATTATGAGTAGCAGAGAGGAGAGAAGCAGGGAAAGTTCAGTATATATCCTCCAGCAGATACCTTGAAACTACAGAATCTTAAGCCTGCATATTCTCCTAGGGTTTTACAATATTTGTCAATTAACCATTTGAAGACTTGCAAGAAGAGAAATGCA